>NC_134701.1:135929284-136546159 GCF_043290135.1 Rhipicephalus microplus | reverse complement strand
GTAACCTGGAGTCTTCTAATTACGCGTTCGCTGCTCTAGCACAGCTATGACAGCGGACATCTCTTCATCCACTTTATAGGGTATAAAGGTGCATTAAAACGTGGGAGCGTCAGTCAGCGCCACCAGCAGCCACAACGGCGAGTGAGGAACAAGCTTTTTTTTTGTGTGTTGGCGTCCCGCAGTACGTGATCTTATTACGAGCTGGCAGCTGACCAACAAACCCTCCCAATCTATCTCAAGACATCAAAACTGTCTGAACGAGACCTTGTGCCATGTATTAATTTATTGCGACGTGCGTGGTACTACCATATCACGAACAGCGCATGCACTGCCATCGTGACATAGTATTGTTCACGCCGTGTAGTGAGTGCGCTGATATTAAAAAAAGTAAACAAAAGTATGTCAAACTACGATCATTGCTGTCCTAGGGAAGGTCGTCTAAAAATAGGTGCGACCATTTGCGCTAGGTACAAAATGCGCACGTTCCTGCCTGTGACCCATTATTTTTCCAACAATGACGGTAGTTTAGGCCTCGAATTTACATGCACCTGGGCGAGTCGGCAAACTAAATGAGTAAATGATATCCCGGCAGTAAACAAGGCAATAACAAGACGGCGCTGTGTAAACTCGACTATGCTCTAAAAAAACAGAAAGCATGAGGGACTCGTTTCGGGCAGTCTTCTTATGAAGGGGGGGGGGGGGGACGTAAGTGACTCTCTTTGAAGGGGCACGTTAAAGGGGCCCTGAAACACTTTTTCAAGTTTCACGGGAACGGCTTATCGCCTCACGAATTCAACGCCACAAAAACATTAAGAATCCTTCTAGTGCGAATGGAGTTACAAAGAGTTATGGCGTGCTGTCATTGCGTTCTCTCTTCTCTCGTCCCAACGAGAGCACTAGAAGCTAAGTAGGCAATGACGCCAGGAGCAAAAAAAAAAAAATAAAAGATACGTCACGCGTGCCTCGTGAGCTTGAGCACTTTTTTTTTTTCCTTCGAATGCGTGGCTTTTTCAGTGCGATCGCACACGCACGCGTGTACAAGTCAAAGCCTCCTGTGGCGGTCTCTGTAACAACCGAGCATGCCATGTTCAAATCAGCCAATGGCTGATATATGACATTCTGGGAGTGATTTTTGAGCGTCTTCTGTTATTTGTCGAGAGAATAGAAAGCAATTTTTAGCTGACTTTGATAAATTATTGTAAATCCTGGCTGCGGGCGTTGCTCTATTATTCGGCTAGCGTGTTTTCAGGAGCCTCTACTACCAATCGGAAGTGTTTCATGGCAGTGCTCAAGAAGTGTTCCAGGGCCCCTTTAGAGCCAATGAACAGGCTGCGACTTTACACCCCCTCCCGCCTCCCCCAAATACGCTTGCGCATATGTCTTACACCTGTCCAACCTTCTTCCGCGTGCAATGAAGTCAACTCGGTGATCAACGACGTTTATTTTATTATTGTTTGTTAAGACCTCGTTTGGACCAATCTACGAGCTGCGTCGATTGACCCTGTGATAATGTTACCCAAGCATGGCTGGAAACACTTTTATTTCTCTTAATTTCACCCAGCCACACGCGGTTCTGTGATCTGAATTTACATTTTAAAACCATACGTAGTACGCTACTGCACATTCATTAAAGGAGCTTGGTCTTTGCGACCATCAAGCGCTCACCATTGTTGCCAAGGGAGCCATGAGATTGAGTACGCTATCGTGGTTGCTCTGCATCTCGACCAGGAAGCTCTGGAGCGTGAACAGCAATGCCACGCCTAGGCCAGGGTGCAAGTCGGCAGCGGTTGACACCAGCTCAAGGCGCAAGGCACTCACCTCGCCAAGCTGAAATCGACAAAATAAACGATGAGAACGTGCTGATCGAATGTTACTGTTCTTTTTCATATAGCACTGTGGAGTATGACGTTGTTTACAAACTTGGCGGGACAGCGAAAACGTGCCTTCGATTCTCCATTGATGGGAACGAACTATAACAAGGAGATCTAGTCTACCCCGACCCACAACCGACACAGCATTAGCGTGGCCAAAACGAGAAGTGTGACGAGCACGCAGCGTTTCCTTTCACATGAGCCACGAGTGGCAGTAGCCTCGCCGATTAGCTGGTGTTCGTCGTAGTATAGTAAGTTCACTTTTGTTTGGTTGCCTTGGCAAAATTGCGTCGGCAAACTCGAAAACAGGGTACTTTATTCTTCGATCAGATCTGGATAACATATCAAACTAGTGCTCTCAACGGCTAATGTTCTTAAATCCCACTGAATGCAAGAGAATGCATTTTTTGCATCACCCTAACCCATTCCCGTCTTTCGGCTAAGTCATCGATAACGTCAACCTTGAGTGCGTAACATCTTTTAAAAAGCTCAAAACTCAGCTTACCAATAATATTTCTTGGTATACGCACGTTGAAAACATCACTAACACTGCCAACAGAACTATCGGGTACATACGCTAATTTTTTTTCAAAGCAACATGTCATTTAAAATTACTACTCTACATAATATTACATAGACCCAAGCTTGTGTACCCTTCTTCTGTTTGGGACCCTGGTGAAAACACATTAACAACTATCATTGAATGTGTTTATTATCTATCAACGAGTTTAATTACCTGAAACTATTCAAGCAAAGCTATCGTTTCAATGATGAAATTGGTACTTAAACTCACAAATTTGAAACTTCGAAGAAATATTTCTCGTTTCTGTTTTTTTTTTCAAAAGATCATAAATGAAAATAATGCACTTAAACAGGAATATATTCCGGTACCTTCAGACGTATCATCACATCTTGATCATCAGTATTCCATATTCATTCCTTTTTTGCCACACTATATTTTTATATATTTTTAGACTCCATTTCACCAAAAGCGAGTGCTGAGTCTTGGCCACTAAATCAGAAAGTGTTTTTCATTCAGCGGATGTGGTTGAGTGGAACCACCTTTTCCCCTCCGTCGTGTGCAGCGAGAACAGTTCATCATTCAAAGCTGCACTAACCGATTACGTATTCAGCCTGTCATAGCTTAAGTTCTTTGAAAAATGTATTTTACTCAATATGTTGATTTTCTAGGTTGCATTTTTTTCGCTTTTGTATACCTTTCGCCCCCCCCCCCTCTGTAATGCATTTATGTGCCCTGAGAGTAAAATAAATTGAATCAAGTGTAATGAGAGCTTCAATACGTGCAAGTGAGCCACAATATAGTGGCACCGGCCACTCCCGCCAAAAATATGGTAAGGCGTATCTGGTTCACAACTTAATTCCACTTGAAGGGTGTTCAACAAGCAGCAAGCAGTCTGACAATAAGGAGTCTGAAATTACACTTAACTAAGTTGAAGTAACAAGACACCCGCAAGCGCTGAACCAGGGTTGCCATTGATTCCGCTGAATTGCGTCAAATTAGCTACCATATAAGACACTGTTCGGCGACAAAAATTGTAGACTCGCTCCATGATGGCTTCCTGGCAAATTTAAACGTTTAAAGTAACTCAATGATTTGCCACTTTCTCAATATTCGCATATACAATACGAAGCAAACTTAACAAACACCGTTTGCTATCAAGCTGTTCTGACGTGTCAGGCGATGCATGCGCATATACGGCTCCCAACAGCCGTATTATCTTCGAGACGCCTCAAGGAAACTCATTGTGTTCCAAGATGAAGTGACAAGTTCTCGTTTTTGTTCGCCCAGTCAATGTGGCTCACAACTTTAGTAGATTGACAATGAATTCAGTGGTACTAAACGTTCATTCTAACCCTCGATGTATTCTCTGTACATTTCACTGCAGCCATATTGTGGCACCGCACAGTTGTACTCACGTGAAGGGCTCTTACTAGTGTGGCGCCTTCATCATCGTAACTCAGCATCATCATCTCTTACCAGTCACAGCGCTCCTCCTCTCGCGCCGCTCGTGCTCGGAGTTGGAGGCGCGTGCTACAAGAGAACAAGCTCTTGTGCCTGGCGACGATAGTCGGTTACAGCCAAGACGGTTTAAAGAAATTGCTCGAGTGGAAGTTATCGCTCATGAGTGAAGCCATACCCGCTGTAAGATGGCGACTACGGCAGTCATCTTACTAGGGGCTTGATGAGCTGTCGGCATTTGGCAATCGAGAAGGAGTGCTTTCTCGCACGCCAAGCGAGTTTAACGTGCCAACGTTTTCTGTTCACATAGTGCTTAAAGTACCTCTTTCTATTACTAATTTTCTTCAATAAGCCTCAAATTCACGGCAAATTTTATTGAAAATTTAAACACGAATACTCGTCTCCTTGGTTTTTTTATAAGAAACAACATTATGTTATTTTTATTATTAACGTAGCTTTAGACTAACAGGTCAAAGCCACTTGATGTCTAAATGGGCCCCACCAGAAAAGAGCGCGTTTCTGAGATTTTTGGAGGGCAAAAACTGGTTAACTATTGCTGGCAAAGCATTGAGGGAGCTTCCACTGCAGAAACTTTTCTTAGCCTCATTGATTTACCTAATAACAAATACACGCTCCACCCCAGTTCTGTTGCACGCTTGTCATTCATCTGTGCAACAGAGTAATGATTGGCGATGTTCATTCTAACCATAAGCACGTTGTCGCTGGCAATGCAGATGCTACACATATAAGTCAAAGGTTCGTCATTCTTTGTTGACACGCTATGTTTGGCAAATCAAAAATTAGTGACATAAACATGAGCCTGTACGGGCAAGTAATATGCGCGAAGACCACGAAATTTCCTTGATGTAACGTAAATAACCGATTGTAATGCGGTGGGTCTTGCAGTTCGATGTCTCGGAACGGCTTTCAGCTCTCCCATAGTAGAGTACTAAGTACTCTAATTTGTTAACAACTTTTTTAAACACACGCATTTAGAAGTTATTGCGGTATGACTCAATTTTACTGCCCAAGGACAACTTTATGCTCTCGAATAGTAGAGTACCCAGTACTCAATGCCTTCACAACTTTTTCTAAACACACATTTATGCAAATTCAGACTAGGTGGGACGGTGACCACCGTTGGCGGAGCTAACAGTTACTCTTAGGTTTTCACCAACTATAGGAAGCAGGCAGCTGTCACCGCTTCGCTATGAGCTTCAAGAATAAAGTGGCGAAGTCCGACACGTCCAACTGCCACTGCCTATAATTAGCGGCCCGAAAAACGCGAACGCGCATTCGACGAGTCACCGACTGCCAAGTTTCCACAACTCTGCCGGCCAGTACAGCTGTTCAGCCCAGCCTACTTCAAATTTGATTTATGCAGCTCGACGCCGTTCTCGCGGTGAATCTCATCACGGACCAGCCGCTCATGCACGCCATCTTGCTCGACGCACTGCCTGTCGAGCTTCGTGATCTCGCTGTGACATCAAGCTCCACAGCGCAGCCACTCTGCTCTACTTTGCGGTGTTGGCCTGCTACGGCCTCATTTACCACCCGCTTCCGGGTGCCCTTGACATGACGGTTTCCCTCGAATAGCGAGCAGTACCACCCGGCCCACAGCGCTGGCTTTTCCATAACTTTACTCTCCCGACTACGGTCCATCCAACCTCACGTCCAGACACCAGCGGCACAATTTCCACGCCCAACCCCCCCCCCCCCGACGAAATTCGAGACGTTTGCGCCACATTCAACGCGTCAGCCATGAAGTGCGTTTTTTGAAGTCCTATAGCCCTTCAGGCACGCTCGCCATCCACACGTCTTCTCCGACTTCCACGGTTCATGACTCTTCGGACGGGCCACACTTCATACGACGGATACATCGCTGCAAGCCCCGGAATCTGCCACGCCTACGGGCATCGTCACGCACGCTATTCGTCCCCCGGTCGCGGAGGTTTCACCATCGACGATCTCTGAAGCCAACTTTCTACCGAACCCAATGCACTGCGAGTCCTGCCTGCAGCGACCAGCCTCGCCCCCAGTCCCCCGTAGAGGAAGTTAAAATCCCCAGCCATCAGCAGCCAAACTTTTGAGATGCTGTGGCTATGACCAGTGCTCCTGAAAAAGACCTGCCTAGTCCGCCAAGGGCACAACAGACTGCGCATGCCACGCCTGCATTAGAGGCAGCTATCAGTCATACCAACCTGCCCACGAGGCCTTGTGCGTCGACTACTGAAGACGCTTCCCCAAGGCAAGGTGCGCCTACCGAGCCTCCGAGTAAGACGGCGTTGACCGCGCACAACACGCCGGGTCAGCCAGGTTTAAAACTACCCTGCATGCTACAACAGGCACGCAAGTTGTCAATGAGCATGCGTCCTGGCGTGCGGGCTGCACGTCATCGGACTCCGAAGGGAATTCCACAACCGACTGTACGCGTCATGGCAGCAGCAAGCACAGGACCGAGTTGACTGGCGGAACATGGGGAAACCTTCGTTCCGCATGGATGTAGTCAGGCTGATAATGATGACGATGACCAGGAGCTTTCAAACGCCGGACTCCAGACACTCTGTCTTGTCAATAGACCAGATTACCATATACCCTGTCCTCCTGATATGCCCCTAAACTCGTATGCCTGCCCTCGATACCGGAACCCGGCGGAATGGCAAACCCCTGACGACAGGCTCGTTTGCTTCTGTTGGGGACGTGTCAGCCATATTTATTACTACTGCCGTCATCCCTGGAACTCGCAGCGTTGGTACGACTATTCTAACAATAAGCGTTCTCCTGAGGCTGTTAGTTCTCGAGTGCCCACCCACGAAGATGAAGCTGCTACATCATCGAAACCCCCATGACTGCACCGCTCTCCTTCGCCGTCAAGTCACCTGTCTCACTCTCAACGTCTTGGTTTTCCTTCCCCTCCTCCTCCCACCGTTTCTCAGAAGACTAATGTGCGCAGCTCCAAGAGGTGAGCCTGCCGTGTCAACCTAACGAAATTCCTCTGCTCACACTACCTAAACACAACAACCTCATCGAAGTACATGTCGACGGTGCACCTGTCATAGCATGCACTTGTCGACAGCTGTGCTCACATGTTAATCATGAATTCGAGCCCCCGTACACGTCTACGAAAGGTTCTCACTCCAGCTTCGATCGCTGTACTCCGCGTAGTCAATTGCGTGACTGCCGTTGTCAGAGGGGTGTTTACTGCTCGGGTCACTGTTGCCAGACGCCATACTTCTGTTTTCTTTGATGTATTGGAGCAGTGCCCACATTAACTCATCTTAGGACTTGATTTTCTACCCTCCTATTCAGCTCTCATCGACCGTGCTACGGGCGTCGTCGAACTCGCCCTACCATTTGCGGTTGAGCCTAGTGATTCTAAACTGTGTACGCTACATTCCGCCGATTACGTTCGAGTCCCCTCTCTAGCCGTTATGTATGCATTCATGTAGTTATCAATTATTAGCTCGCCCAGCGTTCAGCACCCATTATGTATATTGTGGTCTCTCCTGATCCACCCGTGAGTGCTGGTGGTTACGTCGTGCCACCCAACATTGCCATCCTCTGCTCGCAAAATGTCACGCTACCGTACATGGTCAACAGTATAAAGTACAATACCGCATGTCTCCCTCTCATCGATTTTGGACAATACTCACAAGTTTTACCCCAGGGTATCCCCCTTGCGTCCCTTGTCCCGGCCTGCGACTACTATACTTTCGTCTTGACAGGAATAAGTCATCAGCCACGAGTTCAGATTTGGGTCAAACTACCTTCGAAGGCACGACAAAAATGATCGCATCAGACCTCCCGGCTGAACATGTGCATACTCTTCATGCCATTCTGGCTTCATGCCAAGACATTTTTAGCCTTAATGACCAACCACTGGGCCAGACAACCATTTTGAAGCTTCGCATAAACACCGGTGATGCTAATCCGATACACAGGCAACGCTATCGTATTTTTTCTACTTAGCGTCAAATCATACAAAAAAGTAAAAAAATGCTTATCCGGGACATCATAGAACCTTCTTCAAGCCCTTGAGCTTCCCCTGGCGTGCTCGTCAGAAAGGAGGACCACTATTGGCTTTTTTGTGTAGAATACCTAAACCTCCACAAGGTTAGAAAAAAAAAAATACGTGTAATCCAAACCGCGTATAGGTGATGTCCTTTACTGTGTCAGTGGTGCTAAGTATTCTTCTTCAATAGACCTTGGTTCGGGGTACTGGGAGATTGCACTTGATGACACGGACCGTGAAATAACCGCATTTATTACACCTAATGGCTTTTTTCTGTAATTGATGCCATTCGGGTTATACAACACTCCAGCTACATTCGAACGAATGATGGACGCTCTACTGCATTTCGCTCTACTGCATGGTTTCAAGTGGTCAATATGTTTATGCTACCTTGATGACGTCATTGTCTTTTCACCTACTTTTGCAACGCACCTCGAGCGCCTCTCGACATTTCTTTGTTTTTCAAAAGGCAGGCCTTAGACTCAATTTGTGGAAGTGTCATTGCGGCCGTTGGCAGCTTACTGTCGTCGGACATCTTGTCGATTCTTCAGGTATTTGTCCCACTCCTGACAAAGTGCGTGCAGTAAAAGATTTTCTTATGCCAACCAGTGCGAATGACGTTCAAAGCTTTGTAGACCTCCGCTCCTGATTCGAAGATTTGTGCGCAATTTCGTCGACATTGCACGCCCTCTAACAAACCTACTGAAGAAGAATGGGAATTTTGTCTGGTGTCCTGAAGAAGCCAGTGCATTTGTTGAACTGACTATGCACCTCACGTCACCGCCGATTCTTGGCCGCTTCGATATATCCGCTCCAACAGAAGCGCAAACCGACGCCAGCGGCCATGACATTGGCGCTGTTTTGGTACAGCAACAGCATGGTAGTTCCTGCGTCATTGCATATGCTAGCCGTCTTCTTTCACCAGTGGAGCGCTATTATATTGCCCATATTTGCATGGATGGTAATTCCCTGTTGTAATGTACCACAACGCTTTATGCTGGCTGTCATTGTTGAAAGGCGGTACCGGACGGCTCGGACGGTGGGCCTTGCGGCTAAAGGAATACTCATTCACCATCGTCTATAGAATGAGATGCCAACACGAGGACGCTGATTGCTTGTGCAGTGAGAGGCCGCTATGTACAGCTCGGCGCCCGACGTCCAGGACCAGATCTTAGATTGGGCCAAGAGGGTAGCGAAAACATACGCTGAGTAGGCTCCTCTGACAATCCACCACCGCACCTTTCCCTCTTGGGATAAATAAAGCTTTTTAGGGGCGAAGCTCCTAATACCGGCCCCCGTTCGTCCCTCATAACCGTTGTAGTGTGTAACAAGTATAACATTTTGACCTCCAAGGTGATGCCGGCGAGAGATTTCTTCTGTGCGTTGTTGAACAATAAAAAATAGTGCTCAATGTACATGGCAATGGCTGCAAATGGGGAATGAGAGACAGGAGCATTCGGCTTTTAGTTAACGCGCATGCTGTGATCCCCATTGGCAGCCATTGGCATGTGCATTGAGCACTATTGGTCAAGAAAGGGTTGCTACGTTATACTCGCTGGTTGTAACCTCCTTAGTTTTAGAAAGGTTTAGCAACCATTGCGCTGCGGTGCCATGAATACAATGAACTAGTATATACTATGAACTCGAGGTGGTCAATGGTGGGAAGTAGATACGAAGCGCAAACTGTAAGAAAGTAAAAGCCGAATTCTCCTGGCTCTCATTTCCCATTACCAGCCATTGGCATGTAAATTGAGCACTATCTGAAAGGAAAAGGTTGCTACGTTATACTCGCTGGGCGCAACCTCCTTGGTTTTAGAAAAGTTTAGCGAGTGTTGGGCCGCAGTGGCATGAATACAGTGAACTAGTATATACCATGAACTCGAGGTGGTTAAAGGTGGGAAGTAGACCCGAAGCGCCAGCCGTAAGAAGGTGTGCGTGTGCTACCTCTAATTTAGTCCTTGGAATAGCCGCTGGATGGCACTGCTTCTATATGGGGAATATATGATGAAAAGATGCGAGATGGTGGTACTTGGAATGTTGAATAGATGGACGAACGGACACATGGACAGATGCATGGATGGACTCATGAACGGATGCAGGGGCGGATGCATGGACGGACGCAAAGACGGACGCACGAAAAGACGCACGCACGGATGGGTGGATGGACGCATGGACGGTCACACAGACGGACGCATTGACGGATGGAAGCAAGAACGAATGGACGGACGAATGCTTCGCCCTACTCTCCATCATTCACTCCGTGGATATGCTGCCAATTTTTTCCTCCTCCTCCTTGTCACCGAGTACCTCCACTAGATCTTCTTGAGAGAGGCGAGTCTACGTGCGTGTTGACGCTTTCAGCGTTGGCAAACATCAGAGATGAGCAACGCCGGGATTCTCACTTAAGAGAGGTCATGAACCGACTGAGTAAACCCACTGCACCTCCATTGATACGTATGTTTGTGCTCCATGATGGTGTTCCATACTGTTACAACATGCATCCTGATGGTTCTGACTTGCTGCTGGTCATACCTGCACATATGCGTCAGACTGTTATCGCGCAGTTGCATCACATTCCTACTGCTGGTCATCTGGGCGTCTCAAGGACGGACGACAGCGTTTGACGCCGCTTCTTTTGGCCCGGTATTTACCGCTCTGTTCGTTGTTACCTAACTTCGTGCAAATGGTGTCAGCAACGCAAAACACCGGCCACCCTTCCAGCAGAACACCTTCAACCCATAGATATACCATCTCAACCATTTCACTGAGTTGGTCTTGACCTCCTCGGGTCTTTTCCTCTCGCCATCCGCGGAAACAAGAGTATAGCTGTTGCTACCGACTCCACGACTCGGTATGCGGTCACACGGGCTATCCTTACCAGTTGTGCAACCGACGTCACCGACTTTCTCTTCGAGGACGTAATACTTCGCCATGGCACATCTCGACAGCTCATTAAAGACTGGCGTCGATACTTTCTATCACAGGTAGTCCAAGACATCTTGCTCTCTTGCGCTACGAAACACGAATTCAGCACTGTGTATTACCCGCAGACCAACAGCATAACGGAGTGCTTGAACATAACGGCGGACATGGTCACCATGTATGTTTCGCCAGATCATTGCGACTAGGACGAAGCTTTGGCGTTCGTAACGTTTGCGTACAATACGTCTCGACATGACTCTACAGGTTCCTCTGTATTTTTTTCTTGTATGGACGACAACTCATGCCGCCTTTCCACACCCTCCTTCCGCCCGTTCTTGATACGACATTACAAATTCACACTTCACTCGTGATGATATCGCTAGATCTGAGGCGGCACACCGAGTTTCCCGCTTTCGACCTGACATTTCTAAAAAAAAATTGGCCCCGAATGTGCATGTTAGACTTACTATGTCGTCGAAAGAATTTAGTCTTGCATCTGGAGAGAGTGAACAAAACGTTTATTTAATGTTCTGTGCAGTAAAATTGGTGAATGGTATTCTGAGGTGCTGAGTTAGTGCCTCAAGCGTGTAGCGGAGGCGAACGAGCGCATCGAGGCACATTAGACACGAGCGCCTTGTGGCAGTTCGAAAACGAAGGAAGGCGTGTGCGCCCGTGGAGAAAGATGCGCGCTTGTCTCAGAGGTGATAAGGTGTAGAACGCAAAGTGACGGACAGGTGTCACCACCTTGTCGTCTTACCAAGCGTTAGAAGCAATTACATTTTTGAGCATCGCGTTGCAGTGTCAGCGCAGGGTGATAAACACTACGGTCCTTGGAATTAGTTGTGTGGGCCCTCTCTAGTATAAAGACACACATACAAAACATCGACGTGTTGTTATGGTGCCTCAAATATACGCAATAATTGCTTTTTAATTGACAATCGCACAAGTATAAACACTGAATCTTGAGCAATATTGGCGGGAGCTGCGGATGGGGCTGGCCGTTTGATGCCGTTTGAGGTATCGGTAAGAGCGGATAAACAGACAAATCTATAGACAGACAGACAGACCAAAATGTTTCTGCCGAAGGTCCCCAAGAAAGACAATTGTCTTTAAAACAAGGACAAATCTACGACATTCGCCACCGGGATGTCCAATTCGATCCTGGTGACATGTTCCTTCTTTGGGCATCATCACGGCGAGTTGGTCCTTCCGAGAAGTTGACTTCTCCATACTATGATCCCTACCGACTCTTGCGCCAAGCCGCCGACGTCACGTACCTAGTCCAACCTCTGAAGACCACCACAGCACGATCATCTGACATCGTTCACGTCACGCGGCTAAAGCCATTCCACTCCAACCAGTCAAGCACCGGGTCGGTGCCTTTGCCGCTGGGGGTGAGGCTACGAAGTGCTGTCGGAGTTTAATAAGGACACAGAAAATAGAAAGACGATGCTCGCTGATATCCCCGTGGATTTGGCTCTGCCTTGTATGTCTGGTGTTAGGTGTTGTAGGTATACTCTGCGGTACTTTCTCACCCCGTTTCAACATCAATCAAATAATCAATATCAGTCAGTTAACTTCGCCATTCATTTATGTCACGTAATACTAAATTTGGTATATCTGAAGCTAGCGAAACGGCCGCGAGCGCATCCTGAGCGTGGCATCTAGTCCTGGTCTTAGATGACACGCATGTCATGATTATCGCATGCCATGATTATCGTGGTAATACTAAAACTGTATTCGTTAAACTTGCACCCGTATGTACTTACCTGGATAAAGGAATTCCTCATTAACCGCATGCAATCAGTGTTTACAAATGACAGTTTATCTGTCCCTCTTCCGGTAACATCGGATGTACCACAGAACTCTCTCCTTGGCCCTCTTTTATTTCTAATTTACAATAACGACCTTTCGTTGCACGTATCTTCAAATTGCCGCATGTTTGCTGACGACTGTGTCATTTATCGTACCGTCACTAACCCTTCTGACCAAATATTTTTACAAGGAGACCTCAACCATATCCTACAATTGTGTGTTGACTGGCTTATGACATTAAACCCTACTAAATGCAAATTAATCTCACTCGCCATGTAAACCCTCTTCGCTTTTCTTATAATATAGCTAACGTCCCTGTCGAATTAGTAACCGCTTACAAATACCTTGGAGTCAGCCTATCCTACAATTTGTCATGGAACGCTCACATTATTAAAATCGTATCAACATTTCACAGAACCCTGGGCTTCTTAAAAAGGAACTTACGCAGCGCTCTGAGCCATGTAAAACTACTTGCTTATACATCATTAGTTAGGTCTAAATAAGAATATGCATCTTCCATCTAGAACCCGCCTGAAGTTGGTCTTACAAATTCCCTTGAATTTATTCAAAATCGTGCAGCTAGATTCATTCATGCTTCATACTTATACGACATCAGTGTTTGATCCCTCAAAGCCAAGTGTAACTTATCACCTTTATCATGTGGCCGACGCATTGCAACCCTCTCACTATTTCACAAGTTTCTTCACGCTCCACTAAGTCGCTTTCCTTATATTATCCCTGCAGCTCACATATCTCGGCGCACCGGCCATGCGCTTCAAGTTTTTCGCCCACGTGCCCGTACTAAAAGATTTTCTGCTTCTTTTTTTCCCAGAGCAGCAAAAGACTGGAACAGCCTTTCCCACGATATCGCCACACTCACCCCTCTATCAAGTTTTATGCATAATATTTAAAAGTACCTTC
Organism: Rhipicephalus microplus; assembly: GCF_043290135.1. Lineage (NCBI taxonomy): Eukaryota > Metazoa > Arthropoda > Arachnida > Ixodida > Ixodidae > Rhipicephalus > Rhipicephalus microplus. The sequence goes on along the minus strand of NC_134701.1, from coordinate 136,532,637 downwards.
ACATTGATCATTGTGACAAAGCTATCGATTGTATGTTACCCACCCTTATGTAATGCCCTATCGGGGGTCTTTGAGAAAATAAAAATGAATGAATGAATGGTTGAATCGTGTTTATCCAGTCAAATTCCTTCGTCATCCATTCACATCATGTAATACCAAATTTGGTGTACGTGTAGCTAATAAAACATCCGCGAGCCAAACAAGAGCGCATGGCGTGTAGTCATGACTTACACACCATGCATGTGATGATTTCCACTTTAGAGCTTGTCACTTATGCTCACCGGGCAGTCATGTAATACATTATCAGTTTTACGATATGTCTTGTGAACGAAACCACCGTAAGGTCAGCAAGACCATGACTTGTATGCCATGCCATTCATTACATACATGTCGTGAATTTCATGTTATGACTGCTCACTTATGCTCGTCATGCAGTAACGTTATGCCATACAAATTTTGATTGATTGATATGTGGGGTTTAACGTCCCAAAACCACCATATGGTTATGAGAGACGCCGTAGTGGAGGGCTCCGGAAATTTCGATTACCTGGAGTTCTTTAACGTGCCCCCAAATCTGAGTACACGGGCCTACAACATTTCCGCCTCCATCGGAAATGCAGCCACAGCAGCCGGGATTCGAACCCACGACCTCCGGGTCAGCAGCCGAGTACCTTAGCCACTGGACCACCGTGGCGGGGCATACAAATTTTGGTATACATCCCATCATCGAAACGGACATGAGAGCTAAAAGACGTAGGTGGATGGATAGATAGATAGATAGATAGATAGATAGATAGATAGATAGATAGATAGATAGATAGATAGATAGATAGATAGATAGATAGATAGATAGATAGATAGATAGATAGATAGACAGACAGACAGACAGACAGAAGACAGACAGACAGACAGACAGACAGACAGACAGACAGATAGATAGATAGATAGATAGATAGATAGATAGATAGATAGATAGATAGATAAATAGATAGATAGATAGATAGATAGATAGATAGATAGATAGAGAGATAGATAGATAGATAGATAGATAGATAGATAGATAGATAGATAGATAGATAGATAGATAGATAGATAGATAGATAGATAGATAGATAGATAGATAGATAGATAGATAGATAGATAGATAGATAGATTAGATAGATAGATAGATAGATAGATAGGCACGCTCAAAGTCCCCGAAGTTCAGTTCGCTAAGAAATAAAAAAAATTGCAGATCCCCCATACAGTCCTAATCCATGACGTCCGAAGCATGAACGAGGATGGTTGATATGCCACTTATAAGCCACAACGCATCGAGGCGGGCGTAAATCATGCCGTACATGACTTCCATGATATGAATATCGTATTAGCGCCTGGTATTTGTGATCGTCATCCATGCATGTCTCGTGGCGGTTTGGGGTAGTTGGTATGACATGCTGATAGTTACAGCACGAAAACAGAATGACGACAAAGAGACAAGAAGGAGACGGTCGAAGTCGCTGAAGTTCGCTAATAAATGCTTCGCATTTAAGAAGCGCTCGTCTTCTTCTTGTCTCTTTGTCGTCGTTCTGTTCTCGCGCTATAACTATCACCAAATTTGGCATATGTTAGCTCGTTAACGTCCGCGAGTGCACTACGAGCTTAGCAAGTAGTCATGTTTTACATGACACACATGTCATGATTAGCATGTTTGGACGTGTTATTCACCTTCGTCATTCGTTCACGTCACGTAATACCAAACTTGGTATATGTGAAGCTAGGAAATGGCAACGAGTGCATCATGAGCACAGCCTGTAGTCATGTTTTTACATGACACACATGCCATGATTATTATGGTCACACCAGTTGTCTACCTTCGTCATCCATTCACGTCACCTAAAATTAAATTTTTTATATGTGAAGGTAGGGAAACAACTGCGAGCGCCCCATGAGTGTTGTCATTAGTTACATAGCATGCATGTCATGATTGCCACGTTGGGGCCTATCACTTGTTTGCCATGCAATCATGTCATACCATACCAGTCTTGCAATATGTTATGGGAACAAAACCACCGCAAAGCAGCGAGACCATAACATGTAAATTAGGACATCCATGACATGCAATAACATTCATACATGTCATGATTTTCATGTTATGACTTGTCACTTATGCTTGTTATACACTCATGTTATGCCATAGAAAGTTTGGTGTAAATCCCAATAATGAAACTGCCAGGAGAGCTAAAAGTCCTAGGTGGCTAGATAGACAGATACGTTCTTAGTCGTGGAAGTTTGCTAAGAAATGCTTCCTATTTAAAGAGGTTTAACATTAGAGTAGCTTGAATCGTAATTGTGGCCCATTTAAAAGACAAATAGGCACAAACCCTTTATATAAATCGACGACTTCAGCGTAGAGATAAGGACATTTTCATCGACTATTTATGCTACTTTATATCAATCCATCTACATTATGTGACACGACGCTCGCGTAACATATGTGAGATACAAAGAAAGCTTCAATGGTAAACTAATATAACTCATAATTGTGGCGGACCAATGTAAAACACCTACGAGGCCACACCCTTCCCTATAGTCAGCGACTTCAACATGAACATGGACCTTAGGACCTACCCTCACCCACTTGTCAACATTGACTTCATGGATGGATGGAGAAAACTTTATTTTGTATCCGGTGTGTTAGTGGGTTGAGCTCCCACCTAGGTGTTGGCTGGAAGGTGTTGCCTCCTAGCGGCTTCCTCGGCCAGCTGGATCGCCCATAGCTGATCATCCAGGGCTGAATTGAGCAGCACGCCCAGCCAATGCGCGTGGAGGCGTTCGGTGGAGGCCACATTCTCATTACTGTGTTTTAATCCCTGGCGTTCTCAAAGTATACGTTCTAAGGAAGATCGTGTCTGACAATCTTTGCATTTAGTGGTCACCTTGATCTCTGCATATATAACATGTAGTAGCACTGGATCCCTATAGGATGTGGTTTGTAATTGTCGCTATTCGACAGACTGTGCCCTGTTGAGTTTATGGTGAGGAAAGGGAAAACGCGCCTCTGTAATTTATAATGTTTGGTAATTTTATTGAATATCAATTGTCATTCGGTCCTCCCACTCACACACATATGGAAACGGGCCTTTTCCAGGTAGGTGGTCTGTGCATGCGCGCCGGCCTCGAGGAGGCACGCGCATGGCCCACGCCGTGATTTTCAGTGGAGAAAACGGGATGACACGTGTGTACCAAGCGACATCTGGTGCCGCAAACATTAAAATGTTATCCTCGAAGAGAGGGGCGAACGTAGGCTTCAAAGAGGGCCTACCGGCATGTGGAAGGCAATTTCGGAGCCGAAGAGCCACCAGATTGATTTCGGTGATCTCCACTTGGGGTGCTGTTCGTGCTAGGAAAAGGCCCATTCTAACAAGGGATCAACATTTTACTTAGGAAAAGCATCGATTTTTAAATGTGGAGCATTTGTTTGTCGCATGATGTGACGCTTCGCGTGTCAGCGTTGCCCACACCATCACTGGGCATGTTCGCACTTCACGTATAGTGCCACATGCTTGCGTCTTGTGCCAGCTATTTGCTCCCTCCCCGTCTGTCGCCTTGGAAGGCCGACGAAGGCAGCGTCTGCTGTTCAAAACTGACTTCTCGAGCTGCACAAGAGTTTATTGAACACCACATACATGTATTACTGGATCGCACATCAGCGTCCCATCATCAAGAAGGTTTAGAAAAAATTGGCAGCATATGCACGGAGTGAATGATGGAGAGTGGGGCGAAGCATTCGTCCGTCCATTCGTTCTTGCTTCCGTCCGTCCATGCGTCCGTTTGTGTGACCGTCCATGTATCCATCCGCCCGTCCGTGCGTGCGTCTGTTCGTGCGTCTGTCCCTGTGTTCGTCCAGCATCCGCCCCTGCGTCCATTCACGTGTACATTCGCGCATCTGTCTATGTGTCCGTTCGTCCATCTGTTCAACACTCAAAGTACCACCATCTCGCATCTTTTCATTATATATTCCCCATGTAGAAGCACCGCTACCGAGCGGACATTCAAATGACTAAACGAGAGGTGGTACACGCACACTTTCTTACGGCTTGTGCTTCGGGTCTACTTCCCACCTTTGACCACCTCGAGTTCAAGGTATATAATAGTTCACTGTATTCATGCCACTGCGGCCCAACGCTCGCTAAACCTTCCTGAAACCAAGGTGGTGCACCCAGCGAGTATAACGTAGCAATCCTTTTTTGTCAGATAGTGCTCAATGTACATGCCAATGGCTGCTAATGGGAAATGAGAGACAGGAGAATTCGGCTTTTACATTCTTATGGCTTGCGCTTCGTATCTACTTCCCCCCTTTAACCACCTCGACTTCATTCATGGTATATACTAGTTCATTGTATTCATGGCACTGCGGCTCAACGCTCGCTAAACCTTTCTAAAACTAAGGAGGTGCACCCAGCGAGTATAACGTAGCAACCCTTTCTTGTCAGATAGTGCTCAATGCACATGCCAATGGCTGCTAATAAGAATAACAGCGTGCGCGTGAACTAAAAGCCGAATGCTCCTGTCTCTCATTCCCCATTATCGGCCATTGGCATGTGCATTGAGCAGTATTTTTTATTGTTCAACAACGCACAAAATAAATCTCCCACCGGGACCACCTCCGAGGTCAAAATGTTATACTTGTTGCATACTACAATGGTTACGAGGGACGAACGGGTGTCGCTTTAAAGAGCTTCGCACCTAAAAATTGCTAGAGTGGAAGCTCCCGCAAAGCTTTGCCAGCAGAAGTGTAACCAACTTTTGTCATCCAAAGATATCAGAAACAGGCTATTTTCTGGTGGTGCCCACTTAGACAGCGCGTGGCTTTGATTTGATAGTCTCAATGATACGCTAATCATAAATTAGAAGATAGTTGTTTCCGATGAAGTAGTACACAGAGACAGGTATCGCTGACTTATTCTCTAATAAAATTTGCCTTAAACTTGAGGCTTACAAAATAAAACTAGTAACACAAGGACGCACTTTCAGCACTATCTGATAGATAGATAGATAGATAGATAGATAGATAGATAGATAGATAGATAGATAGATAGATAGATAGATAGATAGATAGATAGATAGATGGATAGATAGATAGATAGATAGATAGATAGATAGATAGATAGATAGATAGATAGATAGATAGATAGATAGATAGATAGATAGATAGATAGATAGATAGATAGATAGATAGATAGATAGATAGATAGATAGATAGATAGATAGATAGATAGATAGATAGATAGATAGATAGATAGATAGATAGATAGATAGATAGATACGCTCAAAGTCACCGAAGTTCGCCAAAAAATGCTTCGCATTTAAAAAGCGGTCCTTAGAATGTCCGCTGGATGGTGACACTTGTATAAGATGGATACATGATGAAAAGATGTGAGATGGTTGTACTTGGAGTGTTCAATGGAGTGAAGGATGTACGGATGGACATGCAGACATGCGGATGGACTGACAAACGCACAGACAGAGGGGCAGACGCACTGAGAGAATAATGGACGGACAGACAGACAGACAGACTGCCGCACGAACAGAAGCATGGATGGACGGATCAACAGACTGAAGAACGAACGTACGGACGGACGCATGGAGGCACGCGTGGAAGGACGGATACACGAATGGTCACACGGATGGACGGACACACGAATGGACGCACGGACGGATGCATGGACGTACGAAAGCAAGAACGAATAAGCACGGACGTACGCACGGACGGACTAACGAACGCTTCGCCCCACCAATCATCATTGACTCCGTGGATATGCTGCGAGTTTTTAAACCACCTTGGTACCCATAGAGAATTTCTTCTCTTCCTTATTACCGAGGAAAGAGCACGAGAAAAGTTTATGCTGCCTGCTACCAAATGGCAGTCTTTTTCACGTCGAAGTCTATCATAACGAGCACTTTGTTTTCGAATAGTCATAAAACAACTTCCTAAGTATAAGAAGCTACGCTTCTGATTGAAGTTACGAGTTATATTAGATACATGTGATAGCGGAATATAAGTGTATATCGTTTTATTCACAGATACTGTCGTCCCATCGTGGGACATTCAAGAGGTCGGTACAGAAGTTATTGGAAAATAGGCTTACAATTCAACGCCAGACTTTGTGAATAACAACTCAATATTTCATCGAATCAATCACTCCTCAACGCTTATGTATTTCACCGCGCCCTGGTAGTTTACTTGTTACAGGGACGGCTCTAAGCTCTCCCATAGTAGAGTACCTCATACTCTAAATCGTTACATACTTTTTATAACCCCCCCCCCCCCCGAATCAATCACTTCCCTTGTATTGTTTCTCCACCTCCTTGGGACGGCTTTAAGCTCTCCCATAGTAGAGTACCCTGTGCTCTAAATCGTTACTCTTTTTTTCTACCCCCCCCCCCTTCGAATCTCTTAGCGGGACGGCTAAGATACCACTTCACCAAGTGCTCAAAGCTAACGCCACTAAACACACGATAATGAGACATTACGGTAACTTACAATTTTCTACTTTCAGTGCGTACCAATCGCTCTGCAGGGTTAGGAATTTTTACGCTCCCTTGTTCCTTATTTCAAGATAACTGAGTCTTTTTCTTTCTTTCTTTTGCGAGGTAGCGAACAGTTTTTGACTGTTTGCCCTTCCTTTCTAATACGAATTCTGTGTGCGTATGAGCCAGCGCAAGCCACACAGCCTAATGATATTAAGGTGAAAGCCTTAGATACCCCATCAAATGCGAAAAATGATTGTTGTTGTCGGCCGTAGTGCCGCGGCATGTGCGTCATCACTAGTGACGCAAAAATCACCATCGTGCACTATATCACGATGGCATACGACGTAACAGTTAATGATAGATCGACAGAGCTTTAGCACCTCATAACGTGACATCGCATGCTCCCACCACGTGACACCGTCGCTTAGTAAAAATATTAGTGAAGGCCATGCGCAAGGCAAGGGGCTGAGATGAAGTAATCTTGAAAAGCCTCTGATTTTGACCAAGAGCTGAAAATACGCGCATCCTCGAAAACGAACGCTGAAGATCGAATTTGAGGTCAAGTACTAGAACCAGCGCTCCCCACGTTGCCAGCGCAGTTCATGTTCGAAATGATATGCGTCACGCCATCGCTATAGGTGAGCTTGCATAAGCTAGAGCAGAAAATTTAATATTGGTTTCTTCGTGCGAGCTTCTTTATAAATTTGAAGTGGTGAGAGAAAAACAAAACGCATACTGTACCAGAACAAACCATTCGCTCTGAAAAAATTAGGCGTGAGGAGCTCAGTACTACATCTGCTTCATTGGGTACGTCACACTAAGCTTTTTGGTTAGAAAGTGAACGTATGCTGCCTTTATATTACTTTAATTATGCGCCTTTACCAATTTATTCACTTAATACTCCCCTCACGGTAAGTGCCAATTACTTGCATCAATTTATTATGCAGCGGCTGCTATTAGTACGCAGGGGCTATTGCGTTACTAATATAGGTAGCAAAAAACACACTATAGACACATGTGGAATTGTTCAGTTGTTTCTGTACTTATGAAGGTCACCGTGCCTCTCAAGCGTATGGTGGTGTGTTTGGGAAAAATTATAATAAAGAAATATTTCTCTTTTTTCCACGCTAGTTAGTTGCTTGAAGCCGTAAATATTCCCCGACTTTGAACACGCAATCCCTGTGCGCTATTTTAAGTGTTTCATTCGTTGAGCAAACAAACGTGTAAACGTGCAAACTTGAAGCAGCCTCGGTGTACGATAAACAAATCTAATGCTCTTCCGAAAACTTATCCATATTTTATGTTTCGGGAGTGATGCAGTTACACATGCCAGACGCACCTTTGGGACATACAAAACCTGATAGTACTGAAGAATATGCGGCGCGACGAATCGTCAATGTTTCCTTCCTCAAGCAGTAATAATATTTATTATATTAAGGACTTCAAAGAGCACTTTCATTTGATAGGGTTTGATATATTTATATGTGGGGTTTAACGTCCCAAAAGCACCATATGATTATGAGAGACGCCGTAGTGGAGAGCTCCGGAAATCTGATGGGATTTAAAGAAAAGCAAAACCAGAGAGAGACAAGCTTGTCCGACACTTCATTCTCCTTTAAATTGGATCCTGGGCTTTGGCGCCAGGCTTCTTTGTCGATGCTGGTGTGATAACCATCACATCGCGTTACACTACCATTTTTCGTGTTTTTACTCTCTTCATAGCCAAGTGATCGGCAATTAAAACAGCACTGTGTGTAGTATTCTAGTGATGCAGATGATTATATTTTGTTTAGTGCCCTTTAACGAGTGCCCGACGACGTTAGCATAGTGTTGGCCAGTACCTTGAAGCAGAGTGTCATGGCGCATCCGGCTCCGGCCAGCAGGAACACGCCCCAGGGCATGCGAGTCTGGATCACCTCGGCCGAAAGGACACCCGCGTTCAGAGAGCCGGGGCTACGTCGCGCCGGGACCATGAAGGCAAGTGATGTCAGGCCCACCATAACCGTCTCCGAGCGAACCGAGCTGCAAGGTGACGTCGCTATGAATATTGGGAGGAGAGTGGTGAACCGCATGCGTGAAGTATGGCAGATGATGATAAAGTTTTGGGGTTTGACCGAGGAGAAATTAATGCTCACGAAAAGGCTGTTACGTCGCATTTTCTTAAAACCACGAGTGAATGCTCTTCTATTCGAGGTTCATTATTTTCCGCTTGCTTGTCCGTGCACCGCTAGTGCCGTGAACAACAAGACAAGCAAACAAGTTTGCGTCGTTCCTGGCCACCACCTCTCTCGGCGGTGTTCTGGAATTGTAGGCAGTGCCAGAAAGAGCCAACGAAGCTGCATCACCAAGCCTTTTCGGCGAAGCCATCTCAGGCTTCAAAAAAAAACGAAAGAACTGATCACGATGATATACTGAACGAAGTAAGCACTCATGTTTGAGGCCCAATACTCACTGCACACATTCGGAACCTGGCGTCGTCCGTGAAACACGACGAACACATAAAAACGTGGGTTCGCAGCGCTTACCGGCCGTCTGTGTAAACACATTTATATGGGTTCTCGTGCAGACGGCGCATAGGATGATGGCATGCCCGAAAAATCCCAGTAATTCTAGGAAATATGGTTGATTGGGCGAGTTGGTGATACATAATTGTTTTGAAACGAAAGCGCACTACTTATACGCGGACAGAAAGACAGGGACCAGCGCTTGTCTCTCTCTTTCTGTCCGCGCCTAAGTAGTGTGCTCTCGTTTGAAAACAATTCGAGGAAAACCACGTGATTTCCACAACAATTCATTGATGCTTCTGGGACAGCAGCAGCAGCCTCTCTCCTAAGCTTCGCTTTCTTCATGCGCTTCACCATGGTATGGTGCCACGCTGTCTTGGTATATATAATTGGTGCATCACACTTTTTTTAACAAAGTGTTTCATACCAGGTTTACCATGGCTTCAATGACGTATTCTCGTCATGGATACGATGCTCTAAAATAATCACTAGGTGTTCAAAGAAAGAAGGGAAAAAAATTTTCGTTGCCGGGTGTTGAACCCACGAGATCTTGCTCCGCAGTGCGAAACCACTACGCCGCAAAGCGTGCACCAAAGTTTCATAACGGCGAACTCTTTATATACACCAAATCCCGTTGGTGCTCCACAGAGCTCAGCACTTTCGGCACATTTTCGTCACCAGTAGTGAAATTGCGCGCGTTGGGCGAGTTCAAAGGTCGTCTCCACTGTGTATCCATGGAGCGTGGTCGCTCATACGCATACCCTTATCTCGTGATTACGGCGCTCCGTACGTCTTGTGCTTCCATCGAAAGTTTACTTTGAAGTAAGTGTGGTTAAAGAGAACCTGAAAGTGACTTCGCTCACTGCCACGGCCGCGTTCAGGAAAGGAGCGCGCTGCTCACACACGAACAAGTAAAGGCCTGACAATGAGCGCCCGTTGCAGCGCGGGAGCGCGTAGCTTTTCGACGCGGTGCAGCGCCTTCTCCCAACGGAGAGAGTGAATGCGCAGCTTTCTGTAGCCACTCGCCCTCTCTCTCTATTGGGAGAACACAAGGCACCACATCGAAAAGCCACGCTGTGAAACGCTGAAACAGGTGCGTGTAGTAAGGCCTTAAGAATTGTGACAGTTCGCGCTCATCTTAGATAAACGTCCTACGTTCGTTTCATGCGTCTTCCGTTGTATTATAGAGCGTTAGAGCAACGCACTTTAAGCGGACACCAATGAAGAACAATGACTAAGTTTAGATTTAGTAACTGCACTCTGAAGACTCTAACAGCATAGGTCTCCCTATCATAAGTTTATTATTTGGGAGAAAATCAAGGTTAAAGTTTCATTTTCGAATTTCGCGCCAAAAGCTCCAGGCGTTACATAAGAAGTTTCAAATTGTACCTTCCGTATTTTCGAAGCATTGGCTCGAGCTTTTTGAAACATTTTTAAACTTCGTATACAAGTCCATGCACCCAAAGACTACAATGTACTTTATTTTTATCTATTGGACGCTACGTAGGACCCAGTACTTGCCTTCAACGTTCTTTACGTCACGGCATTTGGTGCGGGAGTCCGAAGGTGGCATCGTCACCTACATTTTGGTTCTAAGCACTCCAACATTTTTGTTATCGTAAAAATACCTTCGTTGCCAACCAACAGCATGTCGATACGCTGCCCCCCTTTTTTGCTTCATCAACGGACCAATCATCATCATTATCAGCAGCAGCCTGACTACGTCCACTGCAAGACAAAGGCCTCTCCCATGTTTCGCCAGTCAACTCGGTCCTGTGCTTGCTGCTACCAATTTATACCCGCACACTTCTTTATCTCATCTGCCCACCCAACCTTCTGTCTCCCTCTAACTCACTTGCCTTCTCTGAGAATCCAGTCAGTTACCCTTTAATGACCAGCGGTTATCCTGTCTACGCGCTACATGCCCAGCCCATGTCCATTTCTTCTTCTTGATTTCGGCTATGATATCCTTAACCCCCGTTTGTTCCCTAATCTACTCTGCTCTCTTCTTGTCTTTTAAGGTTACGCCTACCATTTTTCTTTCCATTGCTCGCTGCGTCGTCTCAATTTAAGCTGACCCTCTTTGTAAGTCTCCAGGTTTCTGCTCCATAGCTAAGTAACGGCACGATAAAGCTGTTATATACTTTCCTCTTGAAGAATAGTGGCAATCTACCTGTCATGATTTGAGAGCGCTTGCCAAATGTGCTCCACCCCATTCTTATTCTTCTAGTTACTTCAATCTCGTGGTTCGGCTCCGCGGTTATCACCTGCCCTAAGTAGACATAATCTTTTACAACTTGAAGTGCACTAATACCTATCTCGAAGCGCTGCTCTCTTCGGAGGTTATTGTACATTACTTTAGTTTTCTGCAGACTAATTTTAAGACCCACCTTTCCGCTCTCCTTGTCTAATTCAGTAATCATGAATTGTAATTCGTCTCCTGAGTTACTCAGCAATGCAATGTCATCGGCGAAGCGCAGGTTACGAAGGTATTCTCCATTAAATCTCATGCCTAACTGTTCCCATTCTAAGCATCGGAAAACCTCCTGTAAGACAGCAGTGAATAATAGCAATGGGTAGATTGTATCCTCATGCCTTACACCTTTCTTGATTGGTATTCTGTTGCTTTCTTTATGAAGCAATATGGCAGCAGTTGATCCTCTGTATATTTCTTCCAGGATGTTTATATATACTTCATCAACGCCCTGATTCTGCAGTGTCTGCATGACTGCTGATATGTCTACTGAATCAAACGCCTTCTCGTATTCTATGAAGGCAATGTATAGTGGTTGGCTATATTCTGAGCATTTCTCTATTACTTGATTGATAGTGTGAGTGTGGTCGATTGTTGAGTAGCCTGTTCGAAATCCTGCTTGTTCCTTTGGTTGATTGAATTCTAATGTTTTCTTTACTCTGTTAGCAATTACCTTTCTAAACAGCTTGTATACTACGGAGAGGAAGCTGATCGGCCTGTAATTCTTCAAGTCCTTCTCATCTCCTTTCTTATGTATTAAGATGATGTTAGCTTTCTTCCAAGACTCTGGTACTCTTCCCGGCAGGAGGCACCTCGTAAACAGGGTGGCTAGTTTTTCTAACACAATCTGTCCTCCATCTTTCAGCAGATATGATGTTACCTGGTCCTGATCTGATGTTACCTGGGCCAATCGTATCCTATCACATATTTGGAGAAGATCATGATGGGGGTTTTGATATCGGGCTACCACATTGGTTACGAGCATGCATATGTTAACACAATGCACCTTTTACTGGTAACGACAGCTGTGATTAAAATAAAGAAAGGAGAATCAAGCATCGCCCTTTCAGAATGGTTGGATTTCAGTCTCTTAACATTTTGTGTGATTATGTTAATACGAAAAGGAATGACTTTCTTCTATTTCATTGTTTACTCAACCACATGCACCACTCATTACCAGTTTCCCTGTGTTAGTTCCTTCCATTGACATGTACATGTACATTGACATGTACAATGACATGTACATTGAGCACTATTTTTTATTGTTCAACAACGCACAGAAGAAGTCTCTGACCGGCACCACCTTGGAAGTCAAAATGTTATACTTGTTACATACTACGGGGGACGAACGGGTGCCGCTATAAGGAGTTTCGCCCCTAAAAGCTTTAGCGAGCGTTGGGCCGCAGTGCCATGCATACAGTGAACTAGTATATACCATGAAATCGAGGTGGTTAAAGGTGGGAAGCAGACCCGAAGCGCAAGCCGTGAGAAAGTGTGCGTGTGCCACCTCTCGTTTAGTCCTTGGAATGTCCGCTGAAGGGCGGTGCTTCTATATGGGGAATATATGATGAAAAGATGCGAGATGGTGGTACTTGGAGTGTTTAACAGATGGATGAACGGACACACAGACAGATGCTTGGATGGACGCATGAACGGACGCAGGGGCGGATGCATGGACGAACGCAGGGACGGGCGCACGAACAGACGCACGCACGGACGGGCGGATGAACGCATGGACGGTCACACAGACGGACGCGTGGACGGACGGAAGCAAGAACGAATGGATGGACGAATACTTCGGCCCACTCTTCATCATTCACTCCGTGGATATGCTGCCAATTTTTTTAGTTAGTTACTCAGTTTAATAGTTTGTTTGTCTGTTTGTTTGAAGAAGGCATTCCATTGATAATCAGTGCTAGTCTTGCTTAGCCTTTTGAGTGTTTGTCTTTCGAGTTTCTCATAACATCAGCAAGTGGTTTTTGTCCACTGCTTCATATCGTATTAACCGTATATTTGTGCATTTTTTGCTTACCTGGCATCGTCGTTGATGTTAATCCAATCTTGGCCGACGAGGGAACAGTTGACGTAGGCCGCCATCATAATTATGGCCACGGTCTCGTAAGACTTGTGCCTGTTGAAGTCAGTTAATAAGAACAGTCCGGGCAAATGGCTGGATTCAGGACAAATGTCTGATTCGGGTTCAAGTTATAATTTGGGCTAGCTATTAGCTCAAATATATATTATAACGGCACAGAACAATGATACAGAAACTCTTCTGTACATCTTTCTACGTTTTTGTCTTAATCCGTTTATTACGTATTTTTAATACGTTTTCGCTAGCAACCCTTGATTGTAAGTTTCAACCTCCTGACAACCGTGCAGAAAATAAAACACGATTTTTGTTCCGATTTTGTACACTATTATTTTGCTCTTTGCCTCGTAAGCTTCCCCCTCCTCCATCTCCGGCTTGGCATCCGGTCCCTGCTGTGTCACCATCATGTGAGCTTGGCCCTCAAAAGGTTGCCGACGACTGATATTATCAAATGAAGCATAATGATAGAACACTAAGGATTACTTGTAGAAAATGCAGCCAAATAAGGCATAGGAGGCTCATTCCGTCACATAGGACACGCACTGGTCACACCTATCAAATATTGTTTCTTTTCAGTTATTTGTATATTTCTTTAGGGATTTTTTTTCTATATTTAACGCGATAGCGTTAAAGTGCTTCTTTCGCGGAAGTTCCGGCGTCGATGTCAGCGTCAAAAGCACCGTCGTTTGTTCTGAATAAAAAATCGAGAAATATGCAAATAAAATAAATAATGAAAATTTCTGGGCCTGAGTAGACACCGAACACGGGTGGCTTGCTTGACAAGCGGGCGCTTTGTCCCGCAGTATATAACGCCTCTGCTTATGAATACAGTGAGAATGACTTCCTCTGCTTGGAAATGCAGTGAAAGCAATTTGCATACTTTAGCGACACACGCGTCTTGTATATGTGCTTCGCAATACAACATGAAACGTTTGCCGTTATATTGCGTGGCACAAGCGCACATTGCCATCAGGCGTCAGAATATGGGACTATCATGACTACTTCATAGCATAAAGCCAGTCACCCACTACAAAAGGCACACACGCTACTGCACCCTTAAGACCACGTAGTTGGTGCGTAGCAAGTTCGAGAAGATTTTATACACGAAGTGTTTTTATAGTCAAGAGTCCGACGGAACCCCATCTGGTAGGGGACAAACATAGTGCAAAGTAGAAAAAAAACGCCGACTGAGGTGAAATACACAAAAATTTAAAAGACGTTTCGGCTCCCCACACGGGAGCCTTGTTCACAGCAAGGCTCCCGTGGGGGGGGGGGGGGGGCGAAACCTCTTTTCAATTTTTGTGTATTTTACCTTGGTCAGTGTTTTTGTTACTTTCCACTACGAAAAGTTTTAAATACGCACTAGAAACAGAACATCACTCGCGTTCAACCCTTTAAGACAAAGCTTAAGGGTCCCCCGATTAATTGTGTTTTCTGCATTTGGAACAGCCTAGATGGTTCCTTGCGAGAAACACCGCAAGAACAGTTTGTGAAAGACCTACCTACATGTTGCAATGTTTCTAATATGCATTGCATGATGCAGTTTATTTACTAACTCATGTATTCACTCCTGATATGTCTCTTCAATCGAGTTAGCAGTACTTGTAACTGAAATAAATAAAATCTTGCTATTTTAGCTCTACAAGTTGTCCTGTGTGTTATATATGGGAAGAAGGTAAAGTGGAAGAAACGAGAACTCCAGGGATTGAACCCAACAAGACAGGAAGGTGAGCTAGAGGATGAAAAGGCGATTGTGTGTGTTTGTGTGTATGTGCGTGTGTGCGTGTGTGGGGGCGTGAAAGCTAGCGGATTCATTGCCGCAAATTTTTTTCAGTATTCGTCTAGTACGAGCGGAGTTACAGATTTCTCGCACGCTGAAATCGCATTCTCTCTTCTCTCGTCCCGATGAAAGCGCTGGAAGCTAAGCAGAGAGGGATGGGAGGGGCAAATAAAAAACGTCACGTGCGCCTCTTGACCTTAAGTAACTTTCTTTTTTTTTTGTCTTCGAATAAGTGGCTTTTTCAGTGCGATCGCTGCGCAAGCGCGCGTGGGAAAGTCGTGACCTCCCGCGGTGATCTCTGCAACTAGCGAGCGCACCATGTTCAAATCAGCCAATCGCTAATACAACGGCTGTGACGACCAATTTTTGAGCTTCTTTAGCTATTTGTCGAGAGAAGAGAAGGCAATTTCTCGCTGATTCCAGCGGCGTGCTGTGCCGTTAATATTTGGCTCGCGTGTTCTCGGGAGCCTCTACTACCGATCGGCAGCGTTTTCTGACCATGTACAAAGTCTGGTGCAGGTGCCCTTCAAAGACGAAGGTTACGGGCTCCTCTATCTTTCCAGTACGCATCAATTACAACCAGCCCGTCTTTATACTTTGTTTTCCGGCACTATACACGTGAATCTGTGGTATACGTACCTTACGCGTATTGTGAAAGCAGAAGCTTAGTGTAAGTGGCACTAGTTCGTTAGAAAGTTTCAACCCCTCCACAGTTTTGAAAAAAAAACGTGACGAAAGTATGTCGAATTCACGTTTCAACCTGTTTGCCACACGCACGCCATTTGACTAATATTTGGCGCCTGCAACGAAACTTCTGAGAAGTAGTTTAACTTCCCAGGAAGACTATATGATTATAATGGGCGCCATAGTGCAGGGCTCCTAAAAGTTCGACCACCTGAACTTCTTAACATCCTCGGGTACACAGCGCTCAAGAATTTTCGCATCGATAGGTATTGCGTGGCCGGCGCGGCCGGCATTCAATTCTGCGACTTTCGATCGCGATAAACACTGCACCACCGTGGCGGGCATTGCAGCACGCTAGCACAATCTTGTTCGTGGTGTCCACGGTAGTACACGTCACATCACGGAGCACTTTATATTTCGTACTGCTTGCTCAGCTGTATTCACACTACTCGAAGCTCGTTGTCCGTGATTACACCTACAAGATTGTAAACTGAATGTCGAAATATTGATAGGGTAGGGCGGTTTTCAAATGAAATGTAGTGAAAGATAATCTTCATCTCTCCCTTCGAATGGCACAAGGACAGGGTGGACGCCAAGCTAAGAGCCGCGTGCTATAGCGTGAGGACAGCCCTATTTCACCCCCTTCCCCATGGCTTTGCGGCGACAACACAGAATAACTTTGACAAGGATGCAACGCGTACAAAAATTGCAATATGTTTAAATCAGATTTTGGTTTCGATACTACACAATACAAAAATACGAACAGCATGGATCAGTGAAAAACATATGTACGAAACTTGGAACAAATGCAGTGCTTTAGCTAGTATTTTAAAATTTCACAACTACAGCAATATAACGTGAGTATTAGACATTGTGGAACACCCTGTACACTAGCACAAACAAAATGTCGCATAGGGTAAAACCCACTCTTTACCCTGAAAATCACCAGACAATTATTGTAAAAACGGCAAAACACTCATTAACTCATTTTGCGGCATATATTCCATCATGAGATCATTTCGCTCAGGTAAAACTCGGTCGTTTATGGCACCTGATGCAAGGCTGCAAGTACCCCGACAAAATGGTATCAACTAAGAGGTAACACGGCATACATTGTGCATGTGCACATGACTAATACGGTGGAATTGTGTTAACATATCTACGTTGTTTGTTCAGGCGGCATTCTGGCACGCGAGAACTAACCTGCAGGCATACATAAAGTTTACACATCTGAATATTATTAAGGGGGTCTTGTAGGGTATATAGTATATGTCAGTTTTAGCTGATGCACATAGTGTGTTCGAAACGGTCGCATGTATTCCCATAAAATTTTACGAGCTCCCCCCGCCAAAAAAAAGTACCACTAAGCATCAAATGACACCATTTTTAATGCCTAAGTTGCTTATCATTCCTATGGCCCACTCACAAATTTCAAAGTGGGTTGACTCATTTCATGTACTTTTTCTCCGTGATCACCGAGAAGAACCTAGGGATATTCAGTTGTGTTATTGTAGAGACTCATAGGTTACACCTGAACTAAAGAATATTACATTTTCATAAAGTTTTTGTAAAAAATAAATATGCTCACTTCATGTACAAAGCCACAGAGGGGCATATTGTTGTATATTTTTTCAACAGCTTCACTTTTTTTTTAATCAGCAATTTGTGTTAACATTGTTTCTAACTTCTTGTTCGTCACGAATAAAAAGTTTTATTGAAGTTGATTTAACACTTCGAGAAAAGGTACATTAAGTTTGAAAAACTTATAAAATCGGAATTCGAGAGAATAAGTACGCATACTGATTACGCCAGATGGCACACGGCGCACTTTCGTACGGCGTTTAACGCTCTTCCAGCCGCCCCTCAATATCGGGCTTCCACAGGTTTTTCCTCAGAGTACAGTGGATTTTTTGTTGTCGAAATCAGAAATTTTAATTTTTTTTGGTGGTTTACCCTACCCCACCCCCTTAAAGGAGTCTTGAAACACTATTTCAAGTAACCATGGAAGGAATTACCTGGAAGAGCTTATTTCCTTACAAGTTTCACGCCACAAAAATTTTAAGGATCCGTATGGTGCGAGTAGAATTAGGGAGATTTGTCGCACGCTGCAATTGCATTTCTTGCTTCTCTCGTCCCAACGAAAGCGCTGGAAGCTAAGCAGGGAGGAATGACAGCGGCAAAAAAACTACGTCACTAGCGGCTTGAAGCCTTGAGCACTTTATTTCTTTTTTTTTTTTTTTTGAACGCGCCGTTTATTCAGTGTGATCGCTTGCGCACGCGCTGACAAGTCGCGGATTTCCGTGGCGATCTCTGTAACGACCGAGTGCGCCAAGTTCAAATCAGCCAGTGGCCTATAGATAGGTTTGCTACGTGAAATTTTCGAGCTTCTTTTGTCATTTGTCGAACGAAGAGAAAACAATTTTTAGCTGACTTTGATCATTTATTGTGAATTCCTGGCCGCGTGCTGCACTATAATATTTGGCTCGTGTCTTGTAGAGAGCCTCTACTACCGTTCGGCAGCATTTTCTGCGTATGCTCAAAAAGTGTTGCAGGGCCCTAAGCTCGAGAAAAATAGTACACAAGGCCTGTTAGGATACGTTTCCAATCGACCTTGACACACGTTTATGGGTCACAAGAACATTGCTCAAAATATGCTTCCCGTTTGCTCCTCAGAGAGTGATATTTGTTCGATATCTAAACAATCAATGTGTTGTTGATAAATACTTCAATTTATGTTGATAATTCAGGTCTAAGGCACTGTTCATTTTATTCATATTTTACCATGTATCATTTAAGCTTCGTTACATGCTGACTGTTGCACTGCATTATTACTGCTGTTACACGTTAGAAGTTGTGAAAGAACATCACATAAACTTACTCCAGTCTCCTAATTGTGGCGCACTTTAAGTGGCAGACATCTGTGTCATCGTGGTTCCCTGCCGTACTCTGCAACCTGCGAAAGCGTGATGTTTATGGGTGAGAAGCCGTTGCTGAGAGGACATGTGTAAGTTTCTACCACAAGCTCACGCCCGTGTGTGTCTCTTATTTGTATACGAGTGGACGTGTCTTTCCCGTCTGTTTTGTCAATATGCGGTCTTTTTTAAGGCGAGAAATGTTTTTATCCTCGTAATAGATCGACACTGGTACACGGCATAGCATATAGTGTATTAGGTGCGTGCGTTTTTAATATTTAAAACGACAAAAGTACAGGGGAAGTAAACGATAGGAGATGAAAAAAATCACTGGACCGAAACATAGCATGACATTTGTTGAAGCTTTTTATACTTAATTGTTTTGCCAAAATATATTGATGAATCCACTTACGATGCAGTAACACTTCAAAGAAATAACATACATGCACTTTTTTATGTACTCGAGGTATTAAATACAGACACATTGAAAGTAATATGTCAATGCCTTAAAATTTTCTCTTGTAAAGTGCCGAATTCGTTGTTTTCCACGAACCCTGCAGTCATGCTCTGACTAAGTGGTCGAGACTGATGCGGGTTACTACACTTAAATTTAACCTTATTCGCTCAAAAAAGCACTTTAGAAAATCGAAAGAATCATATTAGGTTTATGTTAAACCAGCACTTACCATGGGTGGGATGCGCCTGTACGAATCCTACCAGCTGCCCTTATCAATAATTCTTGAAATATCTTTCCGGAAAAATACGGCATCAATAATCACTCGAAAGCAGGCCCGTAACTACAAATTTTGTTCGGGGTGGAAACAATTGGCAGATACTACGTACAGTGAAAATCGGTGATATCCCAAGCACGAATGAAGAAGTTTAATATGTCATTATGGGCGGTAACAGCACAGAAACTCACGCGAAGAGTCTTGTTTAATATGTCACTTTAAAATTAGCACAACCTTACGAGGCGGGCGTAAATTATGCCATGCGTGACTTCCATGTCGGCATTATCATATTTGGATGTGTCTTTTGCCTTCGTCGTCTATTAACGGCTCATGATATCAAATTTTATATACGTTGAGCTATCGGAAAAGCCATGAGTGTGCTATAAGCTTAACATGTCGTGTTTTACATGACACGCATACCATGATTATCATATTTGGACATGTCATTTACCTACGTCGTGCATTCACGTCACCTGATACCAAATGTAGTATATGTGGTGCTAGCGAAATGGTGAAAAGCGTGCTTTGAGCGTAGCATGTAGTCATGCTGTTACATGACACGCATCCCATGATTATCATGTTTGCACCAGTTACATACCTTCATTGTCCATTGACGTCCCGTAATACCAAATTTGTGAAGCTAGCGAAGTGGCCGCGAGCGCATCATCAGCGTGGTATGTTGCCATATTTTTGCATGAAACACATGTCATAATTATCATGTCTGCACTACTCATATAGGTTCGTCATTCATTGGCGCCACGAAATGCCACAGTTGGTATCTGAGAAGCTAGAGAAACGGCCGCGAGCGCATCATAAGCGTGGCATGTAGTCATGTTGTTACATGACACGCGTATCCCAATTATCATGTTTGGACGTGTCATCTACCTTCGTCATCTATTTATGTCAAGTAATACCAAATTTAGTACATGTGAAGACAGCGAAACTGGCACCAGCGCATCATGAGTGTGACATGTAGCCATGAGTCATAACTCATGACTCCATTTCATTTATTAAAACAAACAAGAGCAAGTACCAATACATGCAACATGCAAAAGCACGACACGTTCGAGTTAGCCGCTCAATAACGACAACCAACTCGTATAGCGCTGTTATGCGAATGTCAAGATCTCTATGTTAGGGTCTGTCACCTGTGTTCGCCATGCAATAATATCATACCAAACCAATTATGCAACATGTGACATAAACGAAACCACCGTAACAGCAGCAAGACCATGACCATGCCATTCGTTGCATGACATGATTTTAATGATGCCCCGCCGCGGTGGTCTAGTGGCTAAGGTACTCGTGTGCTGACCCTCAGGTCGCGGGTTCGAATCCCGGCTGCGGCGGCTGCATTTCCGATGCAGACGGAAATGTTGTAGACCCGTGTGCTCAGATTAAAGAACCCCAGGTGGTCCAAATTTCCGGAGCCCTCCACTACGGCGTCTCTCATGATCATATGGTGGTTTTGGGACGCTAAACTTCACATATCAAATGATTTTCATGCTATGACTGGTGACTTACGCTCGTTCTACAGTCATGTTATGCCATACTAATTTTAATATGCATCCCTTCATCGAAACGGAAGTCATAGGCGGATAGATAGATAGATAGATAGATAGATAGATAGATAGATAGATAGACAGATAGATAGATAGATAGATAGATAGATAGATAGATAGATAGATAGATAGATAGATAGATAGATAGATAGATAGATAGATAGATAGATAGATAGATAGATAGACAGATAGATAGATAGATAGACACGCTTCAAGTCACCTAAGTTCGCTAAGAAATGCTTCGCATTAAGAAGTTTGTTAGCCACAGCCGCCGCCGCGACGGGCGCGTGGGCTTCACGCTTGAACTTTCTGTTTGCGCTATGGCAGCACTTCTCAGATCAAGTGAACTCGGCGAGGTGTGACATATTACTGTGCGGCTCACTAACAAACTTTAATATTTGGCTCCGAAGGCCTATTTGCGATTTTCACCTGTCCCCATCAGGGACGTAGCCAGAGGGTAGCAAACTGGGCACGTGCACCCCCCTTGAATTTTTTTTTCGCCATGGCATACATAGCCAAAAATGACCATGTTCAGGTGGTGTGTCTCCCGATACTATCTATATATGGGGAGTATGTGGGAGGTGGCCTGGTGTGAGCCACCCCTCTCAAACACAAGGTGGGCTCCTCATCGCAGAAGCTCATTGGCGTCCAACGCAACTCGGCATCGGTTTACAGGGCCTTCTGGCTCGCCAGATCCGAGCAGCCGAGCTGGGCCGCCTCCCAGTTCTCCTGGGTGGGGTTCGGTCTTTGAGTGAGGCGAGGGGTGGACTGGCATGCCCAAACCATGTGGATCATTTCCGAAGACTTCTCCGCACAGTGCGAGCATTTACCTGTACAGGCCGGACCGAGATATTTAAAAACGACCGGGCACAGCAGTGTTTTGGTGTAAAAGCGGAGGAGTAAGCGCTCCTCCACCTTTGTAAGGCCCTTACAGGGTTTAGGGAAAATTGAATGGCCGAATCGGTAGAATTAGCAGTTCCTCGAAACGTTCCTCGAAAATTGATTGATTGATTGATTGATTGATAAATAGATAGATAGATAGATAGATAGATAGATAGATTGATAGATAGATAGATAGATAGATAGATAGATAGATAGATAGATAGATAGATAGCTGGATAGATAGATAGATAGATAGATAGATAGATAGATAGATAGATAGATAGATAGATAGATAGATAGATAGATAGATAGATAGATAGATAGATAGATAGATAGGTAGATAGATAGATAGATAGATAGATAGATAGATAGATAGATAGATAGATAGATAGATAGATAGATAGATAGATAGATAGATAGATAGATAGATAGATAGATAGATAGATAGATAGATAGATAGATAGATAGATAGATAGATAGATGTGCTCAAAGTCGCTGAAGTTCGCTGAGAAATGCTACTCATTTAAGAAAAAAGGTGGTGGGAGGCTTTTCCTGAAACTCTTGACTACTTCATAAAAACACTATTAAATGCGAAGCATTTCTTAGCGAACTTCGGCGACTTTGAGCGTATCTATCTATCTATCTATCAGTCTATCTATCTATCTATCTATCTATCTACCTATCTATCTATCTATCTATCTAGCCATTTACGGCTTTTAGCTGTCCCGGCCGTTTCAATTCTGGTATCGATACCAACCTTAGTATGGCGTAATAAGACTGTATGACGAGTGTAAGAGACAAAACAAATCTTGATAATCATGACATAAAAGCCATAATTTAAATTTTATGGTCTTTCTGCTCTCGCGATGGTTTCGTTCACAGGACACGTTGCAAAACTGGTATGGTACGACTCGACTGCATGGCAAACGCAAGCTACAGACCCTAACGTAAAATCATGGCATGCTTGTCATGTAAGTCATGAGTCATGACTACACACCACGCTCATGGTGTGCTCGCGGTCGTTCCGCTAGGTTCACGTATACCGTATTTGATATTACGGGACGTGAATGGATGACGAAGGTATATGACATATACAAACATGATAAGCATGAGATGCGTGTCATGTAAAGACATGACTGCATGCCACACTCATGATTCGCTCTCGGCCTTTTCGATAGCTTCACATATACCAAATTTGGTATTACGGGACGTGAATGAATGACGAAGGTAAGTGACTGGTGCAAACACGATAATCATGAGATTCGTGTCATGTAAGAACATGACTACATGTCACACTCAAGACGCCAATACACTTCAACGGGTCCCGGTGCGCGTGCGCGCTAGCGTTCGTTCCGTCGCGTCACGAGAGTGATGCCACGCTAGGTGCCGATCTACCTGCCTTATACTCGCAGGCGCACGTCGCGCTGCGTTGCTTAGACACATGCGCATTTGAGCGTGGCCGGCGTCCCTCCGTCACGAAGAGAGGCCGACGCAGTACTGTCTGGTTAACGTCTTCCGCGCGAAATACACCAAGTCTGATTTCGTGCTGGTTGCAGCCGGGTTGCGCCAACGGACACTGGTCGCGCCTGGCGTGAGACTATAGAGTGCTCGCGTTTCGCTAGCATAGCGTCGCTGTGCTCAGCGTGCACGCGCGTCAACGTTACGTCGGAGTGCATTGGCACATTAATCATGCACTCGTGGCCGTTTCCCTAGCTACACATATACCAAATTTGGAATCAGGTGACGTGAGTAGAGGACGAAGGTAAATGGCACGTTGAAACATGATATTCATGACAAGGAAGTAATGACGATAGTTATAGCGCGAGAACAAAACGACGACACAGAGACAAGAAGGACACGAAAGACACGAGCGCTCGTGTCTTTCGTGTCCTTCTTGTCTCTGTGTCGTCGTTTTGTTCTCGCGCTATAACTATCGTCATGCCATACCAACTAGCCCAAGCTGCCACACTTCTAAGGAAGTAATGTACGGCATAATTTACCTCCGCCTCGTAACGTTGTGCTCACTTTAAAGTGATATCAACCTTACTCTTTCCTGCTTCGCATATCATAGATTCCCACTGTTCGTGGAATCTGCCAACTTTTTTAGGTGCAACTTTCTCCTTCCTCAGGATTTCGAGGTAGATTGATTGATTGATTGATTGATTGATTGATATGTGGGGTTTAACGTCCCAAAACCACTATATGATTATGAGAGACGCCGTAGTGGAGGGCTCCGGAAATTTAGACCACCTGGGGTTCTTTAACGTGCATTTCGAGGTAGAGATGTGAGGGTTAGGACAACCACCCTCTCCCTAGCTACGGGCCTGCTTGGCAGTGAAGAATTTTTAAGGTCAAATTAGGCTGCACTGTTCAATTACTTGTAGATTTTAAATAATTTTTACGAGTTGCAAGAAATTGAATTTATGACTAGGCGTCGATTTTCACATACTTTTAACAAAGATAATATTTGCAGTGTAAAGAAATTCTTATGCATCTTGTAGCTTACATCGAGTTTTCGCATAGAGAGAGTTAAACTATCTTCTTAAAATCACTGTCGATGCTAATTACGTGATGAAATCATGTCTGAAAAACTTTTCCTACTACTGTCATGAAAAAAATACGGAACTTTTTATCAAATGTAGTAATATTAATGTGGCTATTTTGCACAAAGAGCAGCAGGGTACGATTATTTTATACCTCTTGTGCATGGTAGGAGTTTAATTCCATCCTGTTTAGAAAAATTTATTGTCACCGATGTCGATAACATTTCACCAGAACATTTTCTTCTTAAATATACAAACACCCGAAGGCCACGATCGATTACGTCTAAAAATGTCGACACAGTGCCAAGAGCAGATAACTGTTGCTAGTACATAAACAGCCTCTTAAATGGGGCTCCCCTTTGAATCAAAACACTATTCAATTAGAGATATAAAATGCGCCTTGAGCGGATATTTTTTGCCAGGGTACAAACAGCTTTCTAAATGGCGCACCCCTTTAATTAAAAAAAACTATTCAAAACAGATCTAATAATACTATTTTTAATATTAGGTTATAAGGTCTCACAACCACGGTATTCTTATCACAGACGCAGTAATAGAGCACCGCGGAAATTTCGATCCCCTGCTGTTCCTCAACATGTACCAAAAAATAACCCCCGCATTCACAAGCGAGTGTGCTCCCACGTCCACTTACGCTCTTGGCACCCATCGCCTGCAGAGATGCCACCACAGGAACACGGCCGATGCGACCACAGACGGCGCCGAGTACGCCGTCCAGGTGACGTAGTTGAGCGTCGTCGCGCCCTTGTAGGTGCTGCGGTGACAATAATCACGCATTTGCGGAGGTAACTTATTACAACGACTTCGCCATTATTGTTATTAAAGAAGTGACGCAGGAACATGCACTTGACAGTGAATAAAATAGCACGCGCCCTCAAAGACATAATCGACCAGTAACCTCCGCACTCCGCTCTCATTTTCTGTAAGCCTAAGCATCTGTGGTGCCGTACGATGTGCTCGTTACACATGCATTTTCGTTATGAAAAACTAAGTAGAAGGGTTGAACTTGCAACTTTAAACAATATATGTTTCCATAGGCTAGCTTTTGTGTAATAAAAAATGCTAATGATTCACTGCACCTTTGACAATGATAGACAGGGCACACATTTGCGAAAAGAGGATTTGTGTTAGGAGCATTTTCTACCAACAAAATACTACTGTTAATAATGAATCTGACTGTTTCACTTGTGAGGACGCCTACCCCATCCCGCCCCTCAAAAATTAATAAAGACAAATGAGTGCAATGAGACATATCAAAGAAAGGATAACAGAATAGCCAGAATAGGCGTTAGTTTAATGTACAACGGCATTAGGTGTACTTATCAGAACTATATTATCATAAACACAAATGAATAAAAATGAAACAAAAATGAGTTACGAAAGTTTTTCATGCACAAATGAAACATCCTGATCGACTATCACCGGAACATTTGTCATTTGCCTCCTCATACAACATATGGATTTCACAGATAGTGCAAAACAAATTACGTTCCATGATGACACTTCGTCATGATTTCAGGCTCGTGCTAAGAGAAAGCACTGCAACGCAAATGAACCCTTTTCAAGCACATTAGTGCCGCCAACGGGTGCGAAAGTGCTAATGAATAAAAATTAGTAGATAGCCCATGTAGTGGGAATCGATGACATGCGAAGCACGAATGAACAAGGTTGATATGTCACTTTAAGATTAGCACGACGTTACGAGGCGGAGGTAAATTATGCCGTAAAGGACTTCCATGTAATGATTATCACGTTTGGACGTGTCATTTACTTTCGTAATTTATTCACGTCCTCTAATAGGAAATTTGGTATATGTGGACATAGGTAAACGGCAACGAGCGTGCTATGGGCGTAGCAAGTAGTTAAGTTTTACATGTCAAGCATGTCATGATTAGCATGTTTGAACGTGTCATTTGCATTCTTCGTCCATTCACGTCACGTAATACCAAATTTGGTATATGGGTAACAAGTGCAGCGGCCTCACGCGCGCTAAAAGCGTAGCATTTATTCATGTTTTACATGACACGCATCTCATGATTATCATGATTGCACCAATCATATACCTTCGTCGTAAATTCACGTCCCATAATATCAAACTTAGTATATGTGAAGCTAGTGAAACGGCGGCGAGCGCACGTAGCGTAGATGCGCGTGCAGGCTGGGCACAGCAACGCTACAATGGCGAAACTCGAGCACTCTATTGTCTGATGCTAGGTGCGACCAGCGTCTGTCGGCGAGGCCCGGCGGTAACCAACGCGAAATGCGACATGCTGCATTTCGCGCCGACGACGTTAACCAGACAGCACCGCGTCCTAGGATAAAGAGCCGACCGCGTCTGCCTAGCTTCGTGACAGAAGGATGCCGGGCGATCTCAAACGCGCATGCCTCAATGCAACGCAGCGCGGCGCGCGCCTGCGAGCATAATCCATGCAGATAGGCGCCTGTCGTGGCATTGCCGGCGTGACTCCACGAAACAAACGCCAGCGCGAGCACGCACCGGGTCCCGTCGAAGTGTATTGGTGCTTTGAGTGTGGCATGTAGTCATGTTGTTCCATGACACGCATGTCATGATTATTATGTTTGGACGTGTCATTTACATATGTCATCCGTCCGCGTGACGTAATACCGAATTTATACATGTGAAGGTAGCGAAACAGGCACGAGCTCATCATGATCGTACCATGTAGTGATGTTGTTACATGACACGCATCTCATGATTGTCATGTTTGCACCAGTCGCACAGCTTCGTCTTTCATTCACGTCTCGCTATACCAAATTTGGTGTTTGTGAAGCTAGCGAAACGGCCGCGAGCACATCATGAGTGTGGCATGAGTCATGTTACATGACACGCATATCATGATTATCATGCTTGCGCCAGTTAAATACCTTCGTCATGCATTCACGTCCCGTAACACCAAATTTAGTATATGTGAAGCAAGCGAAACGACTGCGAACGTACCATGAGCGTGCCGTGAAGTCATGACTCATGACTTAGATGACATTGATGTCATCATTTACACGTTAGGGTTCGTTACTTGCGTTCGCCATACAGTCATGTTATACCATGCCAATTTCGCAACTTGTCATGTGAACGAAACCACCGCCTGAGCAGCAAGACCAACAAATGTAAATCATCAATTATGCTGCTCGTCATACGGTCATGTTATGCCATACCGAATTTGGTATTGATACCTTTAACTAAACGGCCAGGAGAACTAAAGATAGTAGGTGCCTAGAAAGAATGAAAGAAAGAAAGAAAGAAAGAAAGAAAGGAAGAAAGAAAGAAAGAAAGGAAGAAAGAAAGGAAGAAATAAAGAAATAAAGAAAGAAAGAAATAAAGAAAGAAAGAAAGAAGGAAAGAAAGATAGATAGATAGATAGATAGATAGATAGATAGATAGATAGATAGATAGATAGATAGATAGATAGATAGATAGATAGATAGATAGATAGATAGACAGACAGACAGACAGACAGACAGACAGACAGACAGACAGACAGACAGACAGACAGACAGACAGATAGATAGATAGATAGATAGATAGATAGATAGATAGATAGATAGATAGATAGATAGATAGATAGATAGATAGATAGATAGATAGATAGATAGATAGATAGATAGATAGATAGATAGATAGATAGATAGATAGATAGATAGATAGATAGATAGATAGATAGGCTTCAAGTCGCCGTAGTTCGCTAAGAAATGCTTCGCATTTAAAAGTTTGTATGCCACAGCCACCGCCGCGACGGGCGTGTGGGCTTCACGCTTTAACCTTCTGTTTGCGCTATGGCAGCACTTCTCAGATCAAGTGAACTCGGCGAGGTGTGATATATTACTGGGCGGCTCACTAACAAACTTTAGTATTTAGCTCCGAAGGCCCGTTTGCGATTTTCACCTGTTGCCGTCAGGGGCGTAGCCAGCAATACGGACACTACCCCCCTCCCCCCTTGAAATTTTTTTTCGCCATGGCATAGAGAGCCAAAAATGACCATGTTGAGCGGATACTTCTCCCGAAATCAAAGCGCTGCCCTCTCCTCCCAAAAAAAATTTCTGACTACGCACCTAATCCACTTCATTGGCTCACAGAAGCTTCAGTTTATTATACTAGTCGACAACGTTTCTTTGCGCCTAAGGAAACGCTACAGAGGCGAAGCTTCTGCCTATGTAGCACTACGTGAGAGAGATGGAAAGAACACTTTATTCTATTTATATACGGGGAGTATGTGGGAGGTGGCCTGGTGTGAGCCACTCCTCATAAACACCAGGTGGGCTCCCCATCGCAGAAGCTCATTGGCATCCAACGCAACTCGTGCTTGGTTTACCAGGGCCTTCCGGCTTGCCAGATTGGAGCAGCCGAGCAGGGCCGCCTCCCAGTTCTCCCGGGTGGGGTTCGGTCTTGGAGTGACGCGAGGGGTTGACTGGCATGCCCACATCATGTGGAAGATTTCCGAAGACTTCTCCGCACAGTGCGGGCATTTAGCTGTACAGGCTGGACCGATATATTTAAAAACTACCGGCCACAGCAGTGTTTTGCTCTAAAGGTGGAGGAGTAAACGCTCCTCCACCTTTGTAAGGCCCTCACAGGTTTTAGAATAAATTGAATGGCCGATTCAATAGAATTCAGTAACTTCCCGAAATGTCAAGACCGGATTAGGTTCGGAATTCATTCCGGAAAGGTCTGAAGGCGTTACCCGGAGAGTGAGCGCGCGGGCAGCTGCGTCTGCCGTTTCCTTGCCTTCGAGGGCCATGTGAGCTGGAGCCCATATGATCCTTCGAGACGCGGGGGCCCCGACGTAATTGTTGTTTTGCGAGATTCGGTACGTCAAGTGTGAGATATACCCACGTTGAATATTTTGGCAGGCCCCTCTGGAGTGTGTAATGATGACGGGCGAGTCCAGGTCTGTGGCAGCTAATATGAGGCCACTCACCGCGACATTTTGGTGAATGGCTGCAGCCTTGTACCACCCTCCATGGTGTGAGGGCTGGAGGCATCCCCAAAAAATATGCCGCGTTTGTACCCATAGTGCCGAGCACGGCTTCCGCCCGCGCAAGGCGCCTGCCACTGTGTTCATCACGTGTAATGTTGGCCGGAAGAGGTTGCACATTAAGGGTGCATCTCCAGATTTCTGGAATGCGTATGCTCGCCTCCGTCTCTGTTGGTTGGAGGATGTGTAGTCGGGCTAATAGGCGGCGACCCGAGGGAGTGTTCGAAAATCTCGTGTATTGGTTAATCAAGTGTGCCTCCCGGAGTTCTGCGAAAGTGTTTACCATCACTGGGCACATAAGACGCTGGTTGTACGTGGTTATTGGGAGATCGAGCGCACGTTAGTACATCTTCCTGAGAATCGCCTCAAGGGCGTTCTCATCGAACTTCCGCAGGTGGAGGTAAGGAGCTGAGTAGAGGAGTCGACCAGCCGCAAGGTGTCTCTGCAACGTAACCCCCCACGCTTGTTTGAAACCCGGCGGACAACGGCCTACCTGGTCTCCCACCTTACGCAGTTTTGTCAATGTTCTATCGACTAGGCGATGTTTGTGAATAAACAGACCGAGTACTTTGATCTCATCGTGTTCTGGGATGGGTGTGCTTTGCAATGACAGTTCAATTTTGGTAGTGCACTTTAGCGAAGAGTGAATGCACAGAAATTCCAATTTGTTCAGGGATCATTGAAGGCCGCAGCAGTGGGCGTAGGTGTCCACAATCTCCACCGATTGCTGCAGGTTGGCTTCTATGTCTCCTACTGATCCGTGTTTAGCTCATATGGTAATGTCGTTGGCACAAAGTGCGTGTTGTATGGCTTCTATATTCTCCAGCTGAGCCGGCAGGTTGATCATGCCAGATCAAACAGTAGGGGTGAAAGGACCCCGTCCTGTGGGGTACTTCTCATCCTAATTGGTAGGGGCCATGTTCTTCATTTTGTATTCGGATATATGACTGTCAGTCAGAGAGGAATTGTCTATTGTATCGAAACGTGTTGTGTCCACAGTTAGTTTGGGAAAGGTGCGTCAGAATGATGCCATGTGGGACGTTGTCGAAAGCTCCCTTCAAGTCGAGGGCGAGTACTACCTTGTCATTAAGTGGGTAGTTGATGGGATTTAGAATTTCGCGATCTAACTGAAGCGAGACATCATGTGGGACCAGTGCGGGCGGAACCCGAACATGGTGTCAGCAAATACGTGCTGGTTCTCAAAAAACTCGGATAGCTGATCTCGCATCATAGTCTTCATCAGCTTTCCCGCACAAGACGTGAGAGAGATGGAGCGAAGGTTTATGGCTTTGCCAGCTTTTGGAATCAAAGTGACAAGAGCAGTCTTCCATTGTATCGGGAGGGGTGTCCCATTAAGCCAGACAGTCTTTATGTACGCGAGGAGTGCGTCGTACGCCTGGTCGGGGAGATTGCCAAGTAGTTTCACTGTTACTTTGTCTCTCCCCGGTGCCGTTCCTCGCTTCATTTTAGCCAGGGCCACTTTCAGGTCATGGAGCCGGAACAGTTGATCCAGCTCCGAGTTCTCGGAACCTGCATACGAGCACGCTGGTCCTTGAATGTCACGTTGGGCACAGAGTTATTGATCGCGTAGTTTGCATGCTAATTTTCAAGTGTCTCCATCGAAGGCATGGATAGCCTGTAGGAGATGTTTTTTGTCTCGCCTCTGGTCTGGGTCAGATAAATCAAGGCGCGAAAGAGACGCCAAGTGTTCCGGTTGGACATTTTTTTAGCAGCCGTGTTGCATCGTTCCACCCAATTCGAGTCGGTGAGCTGGGCCGCACACTCAGCCGCTCGTTGGGTCAGCGCGGCGATGCGAATTTTGAGCTTCCGATTGAGTTTTTGGCGGCGCCATCTGCGGACGAAGCTGTACCGCGCCTCCCAGAGGTGAAGGAGGTGGTTTTCCACCCCTGGCGTAGCCTTTGAGAGTTGAACTTCAGTTTCCGTCGAATGAAGGCGGGTAACCAATTCTTCTGACCACGCTTGGTAACTTGTTTCGTGAATTGGGGCCAGATTGTGTAGCTTTTCCAGAACTTTGTCCAGTCGGATAGGCGGGCTTGGGCGTGGGGTCTAGATAGTGATGTGGCTCTGACGGTCTTGTTGAGTATGCAGTGGTCACTGCCGAGGGTTTCCTCGGTGTTGGCTCAGTCTGCATGTCTAATGTTTTTGGTGAAGGTAAGGTCCGGACACGTGTCCCGAGTCGCGGAGTTACCTACCCGCGTTGCATGTGCATGGCCAGTGTGAAGAGCGAGGCCCAGTGTGGACACAAGTTCCGCCAGCTTGCGCCCACGCTTCTCATCACGCACATATCCCCATAGTGTGCTGTGAGCATTCAAACTACCCACGATCACCAGGAGATCCCTGCCGGCTGCCTTCAGGGCGCGACTGAAGAGGGCTGCAAACGTTAACATTTTCAAGTCTGGGGGATCAATATATGTTAAGAACGTGAAGTGGCGCATCTTGTTTCTTGAGCGGAAGAAGTTTCACCATCACGTAGGAATACACAGTTTGAAGTTCCATGTCGACAAGGTTAGCTCTATAATTTTATGCACAAACACGCAGGAAGAAGGGTAGTTCAATCAAGCTACAGCAGTGCGTAGCAAGCGGAGCACAATTACCTACGTACAAACAACACATCAACGGCGTGATTTAGTGAGAAAACCTGAAGACAGTCACTCAGGGCGGGCATCCATGTGAAAGGCAGAATGCGCTCTACTCGCGGGCAATGCAATTGTTGCATGGGTAGTTAAGAGCATAGATATTAACAGTAAACTGTAGTCACCGTCTTTTATCCGCCGACCATTGGCTCAGACCACACGCAACGAAGCGCCACTGCGTCGATTTGTATACGCACTGCCGACCGCCTATTCACACTTGCGCGGGGACGATGCTGCCACCTATTGCCCGATCTCGCCGCGAACACTCGGTGACAACTTTCTGCGGCAGCACAGCCAAATCTACTTGGGCGGAGCTTCCGCACTTGTGTTACTACGCCCAGTAGTCAGTTTTCGTGCAACCTCGGTTTCAATTGCGCAAGCGTATCCAACATGTACTTTTTTGCATGACCACCATGCAATACATCTTAGTTACTGGAGAGGAAGCGAATGATATGTTCATTTTTTATGAGAAAGAACACGAAGCTTCTCTGAAGCGTTCAGGTCTACTTCAGGAAAAAAACTACGGTCGAGCATGTATTGGGTGACTGGAACAACGCAAAGCCAAGAAACCATTTCCTAAGAATTTTTTCGCATACTTGGTCCTCATCGCTGTTTTCTTTCTTTTATAGGCGCAAGAACTTTTTAGAGACGCTCATGTTATTTTTTACGAGACACGAAGGTAGCGATAGCAAGCTGAAGTCTTCACACCAATGGGTCATGAGAGAGCGTCTGACGCCCGTAAATATATATATATATATATATATATATTTATATATATATATATATATATATATATATATATATATATATATATATATATATATATATATATATATATATATATATATATAAAGGCGTCTGTTACTCAGAACTCGGACAAAGTGCAAGGAACGACTCCTTTTGTAGAAGCCGGCGGGAGCGGTGTTACGGTACACGAACATCCGTGTTATCGTCCCAACAACAAGCGGCAGCCAAAACACCAACCACGTATGCAACGCAATTTAGGAAAAGGGGCATTATTTTACGTACATTTTGCAATCACACTTTCCCTTCCAAACAGCTGGTGTTGCTGAACACTAACAAGTCACTGGTGTCACTTTCAAGGCGGCTATAGCAATTACAGTCTCACTTTTGCTGACTTCACTCGTACAGAACTTCTTGGTGATTGCATGCGCAGGAAACAAAATATTTTTCGACGCCCCACTCTCTTCCTTTCTCCCTTCTCAATGAATAAGCTTCTCCCTTCTCAATGAATGAACGAACATGCACTCATGCTCGCTCACAAGCTTCGATATGAACATTTCGCCCCAAATTTAACAAGTACTGCTAGTTTTTAAATACCATAAGCAATAAAATCTCGTTTATCAATCACGGCTGTACTAATGTAATGCTTCAATATTTTTCAGCTCCACTAAATCAACATTGTAACTAATCCCTGCGTATAAAATCATTTAGCGTTATCAGTTCGCTCAACGTTTGAACATGTTAAGGTGCAACAAGGGCGGGCATCAACAGGCCACGCATGTAATTGTAATGGCCTAATCTACGACTGTGTTACTAGTAATATATACGCTGTTTAAAATTTGTCCCAACGGCACTCGACTAAATAGAGGGAAGGGGACAGGAAACAGCAACAAAGCATGCAACACTTACGCTCACTCTACTCACGCTGCTTATACGAAAAACGTTCGTCGGTTGCCACTTGTCACGCTGTAATCTTACTCTTTATAAAAGTATTTTTTAGGGTCTCTTTGTAAAGCAGACAGTTTCCATCTATTCCTATAATGGTGCATTGTGGCACGCAACATCCAGGCATCTTGTGGAACTCGTGATGTATCAGCCGGGTAAGAAGGAAGAAAATGCCGCATGCACGTCTAAATAAAGCAGGG
Organism: Rhipicephalus microplus; assembly: GCF_043290135.1. Classification (NCBI taxonomy): domain Eukaryota; kingdom Metazoa; phylum Arthropoda; class Arachnida; order Ixodida; family Ixodidae; genus Rhipicephalus; species Rhipicephalus microplus. The sequence goes on along the minus strand of NC_134701.1, from coordinate 136,498,625 downwards.
CGTGGGCAAGAACATGGCGGACACGCATGGCGAGGAGGCGTCAATCGTTTCAATGAATGACTGCACTCTATAAGCGCGGGCTCACACATCGAGTCACTCTACCCCAGCGTGGGAAAGCGTGCTTCTAGTGGTTGCTCCTGTCCCTATAACAAACGTTCACCGTAGCTTCACAACCAGTAAAGGTATTGAAATATTCTGGTACAGCAATTGATGCACCGTGGCGGGCTTGCAATATCATCCTGGGGCTTTGACGGGGGTACGTACAGTTAAAGCTCATTTTTACTTTCTATGTTGGACATCAGTCGATCGTTTACAAGTGGCGGCTTGAGTACACAAGGGTGTTCATTTCAGACAACACCGCAGAGTTGCACACTCACTTGCGCAGGAAGTGGAGCAGGTAGTAGCTCTGCTGGGAACCGCGAGAGGTGCCGCTACTGCCGATGTTGGAGCCGTACACGACAGCCGCCATCATTGCCTTGAATAGCAAGTTCCGTTCTTCCCTGTGAATGGAATCAATGCGTGCATCGGACGCGAATGTTAAAAGTTCAAACGAACGAACGCTGTCATTGAAACGCTATCTAAATGCTAGGCAGCAACGTGCCATACTCACGTTAACTTTTATGGCGATATTATCCATCATAAGTGAACTCTCATGCCGTATTGGAAAAGTCATTGAACACTATAGGTCTCTCTGAAACCATCGTCTCGACAATTGGTCTGTCGGTGCGTGTATGTGGTCGCTTAATACGCTCCACTAGCCCAACGGATTGTGGAGGACGAGAAGGCAAGCGCAAGAATAACAGAGAGGGGGAATACAGAAGAGGAAAGTGGCTATGGAGATAAGCTGGAGTCCCGAATTGGTTGAGTGAAGCGGAGATGAACAGGTAGGTCTGTGTCTCTTTATTCAGTAAAAACAATATAGAAGTTTATTACAGCGTCCGCCATACGTGAAAAACGTAGATGCTGTGATTTGAAGGGTCAGAAAGCTGACATCACACGTTTGTCGAGCAAGTCGTGCTTGCAGGAGAGCATATAAGGCAATTCGAAATGAGAACTGCCGCTGATGTTTGATCTGTTAGCGTAGTGAGAACTGATGCACGCGCATGTTAGCCTAGAAACCAGAAGCAACGATGAGAATAGGTAAATGCGAAGTCTGACAACTCAAAAAAGTAATAGGTGTACCCTTAGTCGATAACCTTCATTACTGTGCCCCGCCGCGGTGGTCTAGTGGCTAAGGTACTCGGCTGCTGACCCGCAGGTCGCGGGTTCGAATCCCGGCTGCGGCGGCTGCATTTCCGATGGAGGCGGAAATGTTGTAGGCCCGTGTGCTCAGATTTGGGTGCACGTTAAAGAACCCCAGGTGGTCAAAATTTCCGGAGCCCTCCACTACGGCGTCTCTCATAATCATATGGTGGTTTTGGGACGTTAAACCCCACATATCAATCAATCAACCTTCATTACTGTAGTCTTACGACCACATACGAGTATACAGGAGACAAGACTGAGGTCGCCGGGATAAAATTAATGAGAACTATCAGGAAAGTAGAGATGTGGAAGCCCGATTCCCAACCTCCTACGACAAGCAGCTGCTGTACCAGTTACGCGAGCTCTTATCAATACCAGTGTTTCCTGCAAGCACTTACCATACTACAGTGAAGCGCCTTCCATTGGTATTATTTTTAAATTTAAGATCGAATTATACAACCAGGAAACCTACTCCGAAAACGAGCACTTGTCTATTGAGTTGAACTGCGCTTCCTAATTCACGACCGGAACACAGCCACCACCACTTGGACGAAGTAGCAATCCATCTTTTTCATTTTACTCAGCTGTCCTAGGTTCTTTCGGTAGCATTTTAGTGGGACCGGGACTACCCGTATTTCCAGGAGCAAAGTCTTTGAAATTGAGTTACATTTCATGACTTTTACGCAACGTAGAGGGCGCACGTGCCGGATCATCCTGAGAACACTAGATTGTTTGACAGATTTAGGCTGGCATTCAGTCCCCCTCTTAACCAGTGATGCCAGGTTTGCTGTTTGTGTCCGATTTATCGCACTATTATGAACTTATATTGATTACCGAGACATGTCTTCAATACTACGCGCCAGTCATAGTCCTCTATGTTCTCCCTCCGATTACCAAAAAGTTCACCACGACTAGATATATCTGTCAAAAATATTTAGCCGTGTTCACTTGACAATTTAACTGCGCCCATCATCTTCAATCAATCCATGCGCACGACATTTGTTCTTCACTGCACGCCACAGCCTCTCCGACGGAACCTTCGGCAAAGGCTTCTCGCGATGTACTGAGTGTAAATGGTCGCAGAGACCAAGATGACTGCTTATAAAGCTGATCGAGACAACACAAAAGTTTGCTAAGCTGCGCACTAGCAACACCTTCAATCACTCTCGTTGCACCTCCCTTTAAAGCCTCTGTCTGTTGGCATCGTCGGCTTCATCGCAGTGTAGAAGACGCAACACATACGCGCTATGAAGCGAATAAAATTAACACTTCGTGAGTCAGTCTTTGATGGGCGCCGCTGCAGTTTTTCCGTAACCGCAAATAGCTCTTCCGGTTCCTATTTCTACCTTTCTTGCTTAGTCACCGTCTAGCTGCATCGCCGTGCAACTCGACCTACGCCACGTAGCTGCTGACAGACTCATCGTGAGAGAAAAAAATTGGCCCCGTATCTGTATGTTTCACTGCAAATGGTCTTGCGTGTGGAGAGAGTGAACAAAACGTTTATTTGATGTTCTGTGCGAGGAAATCGCTGGATTGTATTCTGAAAGCGCTGCGTTAGACAGTCTCGATCCGTGCAGCGAAGGCTAACGAGTGCATCGAGGCACGCTGCACACGAGTGCCATCTGGCAAGTTATCTTCGAAAACGAATGAAGGCGTGCATGCTCGCGGAGAGAGATGCGTGCCTTTCTCAGAGACGATAAGGAGTAAAACGCAAAGCGACGGGCTGGTGCCACCACCGTGACGTCTTAGCAAAGCGTTGAAAACACTTGCCTTTTTGAGCATCGCGTTGCACTGTCAACGCAGCGTGACAAATGCTACGGTCCTTAGAATTACTTTTGTGTGCCTTCTCTAGTATAAATGCACACATAACAAGCATCTACTTGTTCTTATGGTGCCTCAGATATGTGCAATGTTTGATTGTTGTTTGATAATCGCACAAGTATGAACGCTGAAACTTGTGCAATATTGGTTGGCACGTCGGTTGGGGTTGCCCGTTTGAGGTATCGTCTAGTCGCTTTGGTGTCATAAAGGGGATCGTTACCGCGCACATAAGCCTTTGTGTTCTGTACATGCTGTAAATAAACTTTTTCTAAACAGTAGAGTACTCTGGACTTTAAATCGCTACCCACTTTTTTCTATCCCCCCCTCTATATCATTACCCACTTTTTCTAAACACACACAAAGAGACAAATGTACAGGTAGAAAGACAGACAGGCCAATATTTTGCGTTCGATGGTCCCCAAGAAAGACTATCGTCTTTAAAACGTCGGGCACGTATGGTCAGACACGTACCGAGGCTCGCCTAACTATACGTGCTGTATATGTTATATGGGGGAGTGAACGAGTTTGTCAGCGATTGTTGCCGAACTTTGGGAAGTATGGCAGTGAGCACGTTGACTGCAATAGAAGACACACTGCCATAGCGGCATATTTGAGCATTTCGGGTGGTCAGGAAGGCCTTGAACAGAGTGGTGGAAAAAACGGAGCCACTTATTTTTTGGCTTTGCCTCCTCATTTCTTTCATGATTCATGTTTTGAGGATACCGATTCCTCCGCAAACATGCAATGTCTCAGTGCTATATGATTTGATATCATACAACTGTAAAAGTGATTAGTAAGCGCTGTGCGGAACGAGACGTTGGCCCTAATTTTTATTTCCTTGGACCGATGCGATGTTTCCACACTCCTTTCTCCACTTTTGTAATCCCCCATTACACCTGTAAGTGCTGCCTTGCGCAAATTGTGCCAATTGACTCAGAGCCATCCAGATCATCGTACAAACTTCCGATGCAACTACGCACTCATCGCCAACTTTTAGGATTGTTCTAGAACAAACGTGGCCGCTAGCGCTAATGATGGAATATTCGGTGGCATATGTATAAATACTGACACTCGTCAGACGCTTTGTTCCCCGCTATTGTCAATGTGTATTGTTTTAATTTGACTTTTCGTTTACAGGCCACAAGCTCAGCCGTATATACAGCTTCATCTTGAACATACCGACTGCCAACTTAGTGAACGTCTCAACCACGTGACAATCCTCTAGGCAAAGGGTTCGCATGATGGGCAAGGCAAGTTTCTTCATTTATTCATTCGTTTTCTTCTCCACAGAAACGAAGGGAAAAGCAAAAGCGTTAGTAGCTAGACGAAAGTTGAGTGCGGGACGCTGACCAGTGAGCGTGCGGCACTCGGACATGTTCCAGTGCGCCGCAGAGGTCAGTGCTTACCGCAGGTACGTGGCGCACTCGCTGAAGATGCAACGGCGGTAAGAGAAGTACGAAAGGCGCTCGGTCGACTCCATCGACTGGTGCAGAGGTACCGAATTCGGAGTTGCACAAGGTCCGGGGCAAGGATGTTGGCCAGAGTCAGGAATCCCTGTTTGCGGATGCATGTTGGAGCGTATAAATAAGCTGTCTCACAAGTTAGAGGCGATCGCCGGCATAATAATAGCGTATCAATAAATAAAAGACAAGCAGCCCTTTTTTGTTGTGGTTTTCATTATATGTTTTAATCCTTTATCGTCATGGCCAAAAATATTCTGCACAGTATATCAGCTTATGCATCAAAAGATTGTCAGATAAGTGACTGATCCTGAGAAGGACTCTGTCGCTTAATAAACATAATAAAATAATCCCGGCACTACCTTTCAATTTTCTGAATCATTTTGTCAGTGTGTCTCATTTCTTTGTTCTCATGTTTACTGTGCAAAGTTATTCTCTGAGTCATTTTTCAACATAAAATGAAAAATATTATGTCATACCAGTGCCCTATACTCAATGTGCAGACTGAAGACAGCACATTCCAAGCAGTCAGACTACTATACGCAAGGCTCCAAAAAAAAAAACACACACCCCATCACCACGCAGATTTGATGTCCATGGATGTTTGATATTCATGTATGTGCCTCCCAATGTTATTATGTTCGCTTTTTTGTACAAGCTCTATGTTAGCGTTGAATAATAATTTAGTTACATGTTTCATCTTACTACTACAATCAAGTTCACTTCAAAAGAGTCATTCCGTCATAACATGTTTTCAGTCAAAGCGGGTCTCTAAAACCTGTGTATTCATGAGCTATTATGTTTTTCTTATAGTGGTATACTGTATAATAAATATTGTTATTCATATTGTGGTCTCATTATTGAAAATTTTGTCACTACTTAGTTCGAGTCGCAGTGTACTGCTTTTTTAGTCCGTTTTTGTAGTACACTTCATTGCTAAGTGATATCCAAGGGCCATACGCACACACTTGTTTTACTGCCTCTTCGCCAATTTTTTAACCTGAAGCGAATGTATAAGACTCCATCCACTAATTCCCGCGTCCGAATATGCAAACCTTGTCGTTCTTAAGTTCTCACTGTGATTGGCGAGCTGGCTTCTTCGGTATTTCTCACAAAAAAAATGGCTGGAATTTTCTGTTAGACACGAAACTAGGGAAGTCTTTGTCAATATGGCTCAAACCTCAACAAAAATGCCTATTAATTAGCAGGAATCTGGCTGTATGCTGTTCAGAAAAACGACAAAGTTCTCTAACCCTTCTGAAAACTTAAGTTCTTTCTTCAGTTGCTTGCTTTCTTTTTATCTATCTCTTTCCTTTTTTGCGTTACATTTTCGACTGAACACAACCCCGCCCCCCCCCCAACTTCATGCCAAAACTACTTTATAGCTGCAGCCTAATGAACATCAGACGACGTAGAACGAAAACAATGAAGAGGCAAACAGAGTCAGTCCAATGCCATCAGTTGGCAATATTTCGCTGAGGATGAATTCTTTGTCTTATGGCAGGTTCTCCAGCATTCATAAGAAAACCAAATGTAATAAACTGTTGACGACATGCTTTCCTCCGGTTCGTGACAGCGATAAGTAGTCACAGTGGTTATTGTTCTTGTGGCCGATAGCAAAACGTGTTCATCGTAACGCCACCACCATCGTTGCGGCCCTGCCGAGACAGCACATTGGGGCAAATGCTGTGGTCGTTCGTACGCGGAACGTTAGGGAGCACTAGCATCATCATGCGCACTGACGCGCGAGCGAGTTTGCAACGTGGTATTTTTTTTGTATTTAGCGGGCATTGGTAACCAGCAGAAAAACACTAATATAAATAAAAAATATAAAGTTCAAAACTATCTATCTGGCCGTTTTGCAAACCAACCTACAACTTTCTCATTGCAATTTTTTATTCATATTTGTTCCTTAAAAAGTTAGGTAATTAAACAAGTGTAATCAAACAATATTTGAAAACACAAAAATAGTCCAACTCCAAGCAACGGAGAGCAACATGCATTTGGTCGCGTCGTAATTACGTGTTCCGACATATTTTCAAAACTACTATATATATATATATATATATATATACATATATTTATTTATTTTTTATTTATTTATTTATTTATATATATATGAATGTGTGGGGGGGGGATGGAGGGGATGTCCAAACTGACCGGCGGTCACATTGCCTTGGACAATGTGGAAGTAGATTTCGTCCACGATGCACTCTACCGTGGACATCATGAGTACGACGACGCAGAAAGCATCCAGCAAGCATGTCATCGTCACGGCCACAGCTATAACCAGTGCCAGGATGCTGCGAGTGAGTAGTTGGCATGAGTCTAGAGAACAATGTAAAATCACCTACGAAGAAAGAAGAACACGTCACTGGCTGATTAGAAATTTGTCGTGATAAAGGCAGCCAGGTGTATTCTTAAGCTTTTGAAACAGTGAGATCATTTAAAATGTTCATTTGAGGTAGCCCAAAATGACCTCAATTTTAGTAAGTGGCTTCTAGCTCTGAGCACGGTTCTCGGCTGTTTGCTTTAACAAAGTGATCAAATTGGGTCAAAAGACGATCGCGATCAAGCCGTTGCCTTCTGTGCTCCTCCCCGCACAAAGTTCATTACGTGACCCGTCCACTTTCTAATCGTACTGTTTCATCTGCAGTGAACAATCACCACTGTCAATATTACACCAAGCAACATTGCTTCGATCGCGCTCAGCGTGAGTTTTCCGCACCGGTGACAGAGACCGCAAACGCATTTGCTCTCCACTTAAGCAGCGATCATCGGCAGGTTTCCCACGCCTTCTCTCAGACGTAGAACACACGATGCGCCGACAGTGTTATCGATTTTCATTTTCTACAGAACCTCAAGATGACTTTGATGGCGGAAGCAGAAATGCGACTGAAATTCTTCATCTAATTGCTATCACACAACTCAGGGTATATCTTGTGCATTCGATTAGAACGACTGGAAGGTGCAAACCATTTTTTTTTTTTGTTAGGAGCGAAGCGCCTAAAGACGTGGGCTGAGCATCCAGTCATATTAGTGTGTATCCACCTCTCGTTAGTTCTTGAACCAGCCGTTGAGGGTGGTACTTGTACATATAACGAAATGCATATACGCTGAAAAGTACAAATGGTACGATACTAGCAGGCATTACTTGTAATAAGTTCACGGCATATCTATGGAGTGAATAATGATTGGGGGGGAAGCGCCATCAGTCCGTCCGCGCTTTCATCCGTCCGTTCGTTCTCGCTTCCGTTCATCTGTGCGTCCATCCGTTCATCCGCGCGTCCATCCATCCGCCCGTACGTCCTGTTGTGCGTCCATCCGTGCGTCCATCTCTGCGTCCATCTGTTCGTCCATGCGTCCGTCCCTGCAATCGTCTATGCGTCCGTTTGTCCATACGCCCGTGCGTCCGTTCGTCCGTCCATCCTCTCGTGCGTCCAATCGTGCGTCCGTTCGTCCGTGCATCAAACAGACCGACAGACAGACGATGGACGGAGGCGGCCAGCCGATGATTCACGGTGGCCGATAAAAAGTATGCAGCGCGCAAGGCGGCGGTGGCTCGCCCTCGAAGACAGAACCTCGATGTGCTAGCGCGGGAGAAAATAGGATGACGACACACGAAGACGTTAGTGATCGCGTGTTCGTCGGCGGTTCCCTACGCTGGGGGGTGCGGTGTAGTAAAATAAAAGCCGCCTTGGCATGCGCACGCGCATTCAGAAGCTCGGCGGATGGACAAGGCCGCAGTGCGGCGTGTGCGCAGGGCGGCGGCGGCTCGCGCTCGAAGACGGAACCCTGGTGTGGGAGCGCGCGAGGTAGAACCATGCGGTAAAGCTGCGTGGCGGCGCCGACAAGGTCCCAACGTGCGAGAACGGGTGGCCGAAGCCGCATGGCAGCAGCGTGCGGACCCAGCTTCACCCCACTCTCCATCACTCACCCGATTGATACAGTGTCATTTTTTTCATCACTTCTTTTCATCGTGTTATCTTTTTTTATTGATTCGATGCGTGCTCTGAAAAGGCCTTGCGTTCAAATTAATAAATCAGTCGTGAGGTCATTTTGCAACGCCCCCAAGACCGGAAGCGTCCCAAGCTACGTGCACGTCATCTGGCGATGAAACGTCTCATATGGGCCAATCTTTGCCCAGCGTAATGTCTCAGTATCATCGTGTGACGTCAGGATATGCGACGTCTTAGTGACATCTTTATGATGTCATCGCATGATGTTTTGCATAATTTGAACGCCTATGATAGATTCTTGCTTTATTTATTGACCTATTTACAACCGGTCTATTTATTTATTTATTTATTTATTTATTTATTTATTTTTATTCATCTATTCGTACAGTGCTGTTAGCCTCCAGATGAGCCTGTAAGCAGCAGTGGGCAGTGAGAAGCAGAAAAAAAGAAGCTCCCATTTTTCACAAAGCATTATGCAGCATTTGTGTCACGTGAAGCGACAAAAACAAAAATGTTGTTCTGAAAAGCAGGACTCAAAGCATACACTCATCGTTTCAAGCACTCGAATGCGCAAAACTGACTACAGAAAGAAAACACAAAACTTCTTTTCCCGTAGGGCAAAAATTGTGAACTAAAAGAGCAACAGGCATTTTACATCAACTATACTGCACTGTCACGAAAGAAAAATCAAAATAAGTGCAATGATTACGGCGAGGACCTCAACCTATCACGGCTGTAAATGATTGTTAAAGTGATTAAAACTGAACAGCTTGCACAAAAGAAACACTCTAAGCCAAAAATGGCCAAAATGGGAGCAACGGCTGTTTTTACTCCTTCAGACCGACTGTTACTCTCCGAAAAGACCAAGCGGAACAAGATGGCCGACTTGTTCGAGAATGGGGGAGCAACTGTATTCATCTTAAATTTGTAAGGGAGCAACGGAAGGAGGAACCGCTGTAAATGCTCTCGTCACGCAACGCTTACTCCCCAGCAGGACACCGCACACAAATATGCATGCCGCCCACATTGATATTCATGGGCCAGATTATTGTTTGTTCTGTGTGCCAAACTTCACCAAACCAAAACAGTGATTTATTTTAGCATCCGTAGATAATAAGATAGCAGCGCTGGCTGAACACAGAAGGCCTGAGAATACAGTACTACCTAACACACGCAGCAGCAGAATGGAGAGCTGGCACGTCAAAGCGGACCGAACGCCGAAACACGTGCAAAACAACGATAAAAAAGCCTAGACGCGCCGTTCGTCCGCGAAGTAAGGGCGTCAAAGTCGATCAAGCACCGAAACACGTGCATAAGGAGCCCCCCCCCCCCCGCCCAAATATATCAGAGAAGAAAAAAAAACGGACCCAGACGCGCTTCTCATCAGCCATACACTTAGTAGCACCCTTCACCTTGTAGTTTGAGGGCAGAATGACAAATCTGCGCCATCTGCACCCGCACGACAAGTGTGGCGCTAGTATAGCAAACGATGTAAGTTACAAAGTAATTTTTATTCAGTGTTTATGTTGACTAGCACTAAATAAAAATTACACTCAACTTTTTATATTTATTTATGAGTTTTAGTGTACCTCAGTTTTTTTTTATAATTGTATTAGGAGAACACACTGAAATTATTGCGCTGACGCCTGTGCTGCCACTGCTCGACGTTTTTTTTTTTTCGGCGCAACTAGGTTTGCGTTCGCACTACTTACTCATTTTCATATGGTCTGTGGTTGGCGAGCACATGGACGTGCGAGCTTGTGAGCTATGTTTTGATCGTGTGTGTGTGTCGCAGATTTGCGTTTCTACTTATTCGTGATGAAGGTTAGTGTATATTTATCTTTATGGAGCACGAAGTAGTTGTGGATTTTGCTGCTGGGTGGAACAAACACATCGTAAACACGTCTTCAGCTATCTGCAAGCCTGTTCGCTCGTCGGACAAAGGACTGTGCATGCATCAGCGTGCAGGTGAGTGGCATTTCCAGCAACATTTAATGCTCTTACAATACATTGTTGAGTGGTTGCGCTATTGAAAGAGAAATGATTTGCTCTTATTCACCGTATCCATTGCTAGCCGTATCGGACTAAATTACCTGTATTACCGCCTGCATACCCTCTTGCTTCCCCTGTCACCACTGCAGTGCCAGTGTACTTTTGCAGTTAAAAGTTCATTTCCGCAACACTACCTCGCTTGAAAAAACATTGGGGCGGGGTTGCAACTGCATTCATACTGGCACTTTTCTACCATTGGCTTTATGTAATGTTAACGGCTGAGTGTTGGGGCCTTGGGCCGCATTTTTTAGAGATGTAAATTGTATGTACATCAGTAAGTGAACAAATCATTGTCGCATCACTTCACTGGCATAGCCAGGCGGTTGCGCACAGAATTTTTTTAGGCCGGGCGTAGGGAGCCCAAATTGACGACCATATTCGCTTGCCCGGCCTATTCAGATAAGCGGACCCCCCCCCCCTCCCCGCACGCCTAAAAAAAAATCTGCCCACATCACTGCGTCACTTGCTTCACCTCTGCGCTGAACGTACTATTTTATAAGCGCACCATCAAGCGAGCAGTTTACATATTGACAGAACAATTGGAGGAGGAATGACCCAAATCTTTCAGATTTCTTTAGTGATGCAAAACCTTAGCAAAACTGAATATTGTAAAAGACAATCATAAATGCTGTATGTTCTCGTTAGCGCTGTCATTATTCTGCATCATGAAATCTTTATGCGCTGTGAAAACTTGGCATGCCGTTGAAGCCACATATCGACGTTAATACCAATCGAAGAAAATTTCGACAACCTCAATAACGCCGTTTGGGATTTGCCGCATGCACATAATTAGGCTGATTCCCACTTGGCTGTTCTTAACCTGACTTCACTGCTACCAAATGAAACAATATTTGATGCATGTCTTTTACTTTTTTTTCAGGGATATGACACAAATTTGGTTATACTGCACATAAAGATGCTCCCAACGATGCTAAAGTACAGAAAGCAAGTGAATTTTGGTAAGTGCAGACTTTTTGTACTACGTATATGAAAGCATCGCTTTTTAGGGGCAAACTGTGCATGTGTTGGCCAGAGAATAGTTCATTATGCCACATGGTTACACTGGCACTGACAATTCGACATGGCTCCGCTGGCCCGTGTGTGTGCTCACACTGTTACCGTTAAGATAAAATGTTTATGTTTTCGTTGCAGGGATTGCTGTTTGTACTAAAAAGCCAACTGCCAAGATTTGTTTACGCTGGTACTCCTAAAAGTATGCTTTCCCTATTTACATTGATTTTGGCTTGCACAAAGCATAACACTTGGGCCTAGATTCACAAAGCTGTCCATGCGCAGGCCTTCATAACAGCGTTTCTTGACTTGCCTTTACCCTGTTTTCTGCAGATGTTTCGTGGGTTTAAAAGTGCCACAGCATGTTGACCTCCCCCACTCTAAAATGTTCGCGTTCAAAGTTCCGCAAGAGTGGGCTTAACTTTCTTGTGCACCTCTTTGCTAGTCCAAGATACTGAAGTGTTATGCTCTTACTAGAGGTGGCAGTGCTTCTAATGTTTGTATTTCCATCACATTGACCAAGTATGCGATCTTGGCTTGACTGGTAGCACATCCTCAACAAATGTCTTTGTGGCACATGTAGAAGGCAGTACAAAATAAATAGGCAGACATTCACACCGGGAGCTAACTTCTAATAATGCTTTTTTTGGAAACCATGGTGTGCTTATTCCAATTTGTCTAACAAGCAGTAACCTGTTTGGCTGTGAACCAACAAGACGTTGAGCTAATAAAAGCTTCACATCTTGTTGGTCTCAAATATATATGTATTGGCAAGCTATCTGTGACACTGTCAAACAAAGAATCAGAATATCTGTGCATGCCTTAAGATATTTTGCTTCGTTTACATATCTCGTGGCTGTGACTCGTCCACCGAGTGAACAAATGCACCCTAGTTTTCTAAATTTACAGCATTTTTTGAAGGTAGCACGGTCTACATTTATTTGTCTATAGTTTTGTCCAGCCGTTTGCGTCAGGTACAAAGAAATATACTGAAGATTATCATGTAGCCTCTGCAAATGGTTGCTTTCAAGCAGGCTGTGCATGCTTGGGTTGTGCCTACAGGTATTGCGCAATTCAAGACGCAGCAGCGTATGATAGAACAGTAGAATCGAGAGCAACTATGTGCACGAGCTAAATAGGTATTTTAACATGAGCGGACAATACGTGTTATTTGCCACACACATGACCTCATTCAGAATGCCCATTGGTGAATGGGCTCATAGAAATGTCACTCAGCTGTGTATAGGAAACAAGTTAACTTAACCTAAGGGTATCTTTAACTGCTACAAATATGCCTTGTTGAGGTGCTGCTCGTTTTCTTCCAGAATATTGCTGTCTGAGACATCATGTGAAAAGCGTCTACCACATCAGCATTTATATGGCTTGCCAAGTAACGTTTGGCCGAACCTTCCTTTTTTTCACATTTCGTTTTGCAGTAGACATCCTAGAATGTAAGCGCTGCTGCAGTGTGTGTGACTCATTGTTATGAATTGATTCTTGCATGTTTAACCTCACACTTCTATTTTTTTCTTGCAGCAATGAGATGCTTCACATATGCCTGCGGTGACGTTCTGCTGCGCTAGCCTGATGGAAACACCAGCTGCGAAACTTGAGCTCTTCAGAATTGGAGAAGTTGCCCTTCTCTCACCAATGATGACACAGACTGCCCTATGCTACAAATTCAAGATTGTTTTTCCACGGATGACGCAGAAAACCTTTGATGTATTATGGTGTTTGTTTAGTGCTGGCTGTGGTGTGGCGAAGTCTACTTTTACGTGTGGTCACACGTCGCCTCATAAAAAGAACAATAAAGCATTTATTTTCCTTTCAATATTGTCCACTTTTTGTCTTAGAAGCACCCAAGCAGTGCTCTTTCAAGGAGCTCTCGCCATGTGTTAAGCGTGTGACAAGCATACTCGAGATAAATACTCATTTCCCCAAGGAGTAACTGGAAGCATGTGCCGTTGGTTTTCAGAGAGTAACTGCGAACACGTGGGAGGAACGGTAAAGAGTAACTGTTGCTCTTAGAAGAGCAACTGGTGGGAGTAATGGTTGGTCGGCAGGGAGCAACTGGTGGGAGTAACTGTTGGTCTGCAGGGAGGAACTGGAGGGAGTAACTGTTCATCCCCCGAAGGAGGAACTGAAAGGAGAGCAACGGTTCCTCCCTCTGCAGTTACTCCTTTTAGGAGAGTAATGGGAGTGGCAATGCAATTGCTCCCTGAAAGGAGCAACCCCTATACCCCTGTTGCTCCGTTTTGGCTTAGAGTGAAGGGTAGCCGGGCGTTTCACAACGCCGGCCTCCGAATGGTCTTCGAAAAAAGAATCTATAGGAATTTATAGGAACCAAGTCTTTCTGCCATGTAAAAGCCATCCATACTCGACGAACTTACCTTTTGATCTTGTGCCCAGTGTGGCTGAGTATGAGAAGTGCCAGGCGAGTCGAGAGGCCGCACTCTTCCATGGTCAGAACGATTAGCATGGCGCACAGGAAACTCAACTGGCGGACCTGCGACAGCGTTGCTCTCCTTTACATGTGTATTTATCGAAAAGGAGACCTCACGCGAGTAGACAAATATGCTGCCAATTGTCATAGTGTGTCATTGGCATTGTGAGTGGTTTAACTATCACCTCGTGGTGTGTTCCGGCGATGCCATTACTGGCCAAACCTGCACTATCCACCAGCAATATCTTTGAAGTATAAACTGTAAGAATTCTGCACCCATGTTGACACCATTTAAACCATAAAAAGCACCCAGCCATCCTAACTTTCAAATTATCAGTGAACTAAGGGTATTGCTATGCGCTCAAACATCAGTGTCCACTAATTATTCTATTTTTTATGCAATTTTATTCAAACAATTATTATTCAGCCATTAACACAAGCTCACGAGATGCTAGAGATACTACCTCTATGTCATTAGGTAAGTTTTGCGCATTGTTGAGCATTTCTATGTTGAGCTACATTCACAACTTTTGAGGTCACCCGTAGGTGGCGCCATCTCTCGGTTACAGCAGCATCTTGCTCCTGCTATAACCGAATTGGGAAAACATGAAAAAGCTAATATTTCGTAATAAGTTAGTTATCAAAGGTGCCTCCGTGATCTCTACAGCAGAGACCTACTGCAACACTTTCCCGAAATGTCAGTACTACAAAGCGCGTGGCTTAATACAGTGGAAAACCGCCAATTGGAAATACATGCTGCCCAATTGTAAAATATCAAAGACCCCGGGAAGCCACGTGGCCTAATGTACCAGATTGCTTATGAGAATGTTTAATGAAGTCTCAGCTGTGCAGACCCGGGAGCCATTTTTGCTTTCACGTTTCCTTCATAGGAACTAATTTTTTCGCATATTTGCCATTTAGTATCTGGTTGAAATTTCCGGAGCCCTACACTACGGTGTCTCTCATATCATCATCAGCAGCAGCAGTAGCAGCAGCAGCAGCAGCAGCAGCAGCAGCAGCCTGACTACGTCCACTGCAGAACAAAGGCCTCTCCAGTGTTCCGCCAGTTAACTTGGTCATGTGCTTGTTGCTGCCAATTTATACCCGCAAACTTCTTAATCTCATCTGCCCACCTAACCTCCGGTCTCCCCCTAACCCGCGTGCCTTCTCTGGGAATCCAGATAGTTTCCCTGTTACCAGTGGTTACGCTGTCTACGCGCTACATGCCCGGCACATGTCCATTTCTTCTTCTTGATTTCTGCTATAAGATCCTTAACTCCCATTTGTTCCCTAATCTACTCTGCTCTCTTCTTGTCTCTTACGGTTACACCTACTATTTTTCTGTCATATACATATCGTGATTTTGGGACGTTAAACCCCACGTATCAAATCAACCCACTGCCTATCGGCAAGCCACCGTTGTCACCGACGAAAGATGGTGCTAGGTGCTAATGTTCCAAAACTGTTGTTGTGACAGTTACACGTGCACACTAAGTAGAGGCTCATAAACGCGAACTGCGCGGCGCGCTATGCTCATATGACGAAAACCTTGGCAGCAACAAAAAGATGCCGATAAAATGGCAAATGCTTCTATCTTATGGATGTTTCTAGTGGCGTTTTATCACCATCCAGGCCTTGACCGCCTCAAAATATTTGCGAAACACCAAAGGATGTAGATGCCACACTTTCACGTTTGTTAATTTCCATCCAAACTGTCAACATACAAAACGCAAAACTTCTCTGTAGAAATAATTTTGCCAGACCACAGTAATCTCTTTGACAAGGAAAATTCTGTAGTAACACCAGCGCACCAACAAACGCTATTGGAACGTAGCATAGACGCAAACAGTGACAATGTACAATGAAGTGAATGCAGTGTTCACACAGCACTGTTTTGCGAACATTACTTGTGACGTTTCGATGACGCTTCTCCGGTTACGCTTGTGCCTTCAATCTGGATATTGGCCTAATTGTATTGCTGGAATTCTAAAATCATTATTTCGTTGTATATCGCGGATTCTGCGCACTAAATCAATGTAGTCACTCAGGAAGCCACAACGCGCAACATTTCGATGAAGAGTGAGAGAGATGATGCAAAATAAATGTTTTAACGTTGCGGAACATATGCGTACATAGAATTTTTTAAAAGAACTGATATAAAACTTAGGACACAATTTCACTGTTGAATCAAACCGACGATACCATTTCAGTAACATCTCAACAATTGCAGCCACAAATACCGCCTGAAAAGTATTAAATGCGAAGCATTTCTTAGTGAACTTCGGCGACTTTGAGCGTATCTATCCATCTATCTATCTATATATCCGCTTACTTTTGGGTGCTCTCGTGA
The DNA here is from genome assembly GCF_043290135.1 of Rhipicephalus microplus. Lineage (NCBI taxonomy): Eukaryota > Metazoa > Arthropoda > Arachnida > Ixodida > Ixodidae > Rhipicephalus > Rhipicephalus microplus. Next base: position 136,482,284 of record NC_134701.1, on the reverse strand, counting down.
TCACCTCCTAAACTTGGTAGGAACCAAAATGAGCATTGGAGGGTAAGATGATATATGACGCGCAGGTTCAGACATGAATATTGTCACAATCCCGTCGCGTACGTCGTCGAACACTTCCCATCACACAGTGGCACATACACACGGCCGGGTATGTGCCACTGGTATGCGGGTATGTGCCACAAGTGATTGACACTTAGTATCTACCTAACGACGAGAACACACATGGACAATTCCAACGCGTCAGCGTTAGGCAATACCTGACATCGGTAGCGTCGACCCAACTAAGTCACAGAATGAAGGTCAGTGTTAAGAAAAGCCTGAGATTGGCAACGCTCACCTCCCGAAGAATGCAAATAATGAACATCAGGGTCCCAGCAGGAATCGAACCCAAGCATTCTGCGTGACAGTCAAGCATTCTACCACAGAGCTACGGCTGGACTCAGAACTACTTTTCAAATAGACGCTAATCTTCGTGAAACGTCAATGGTGGTTGCAGTACTGCGTATCCAATTTTTAAAAAAATTACATATGTAATCCTTTGACACCGCCATCTGGTCGGGCTAACGTCAGCTGTGGTAAGGTGTCATGCGCTGAAGCTTCTGGTTTCGATGATAGGCATTTTCAGTTGACATCGTTGCGCCAGTGCAAACAATTAGTGTTATAAACATCTGCAACTCTTGAACGTTTGTCTGTGCGTGCAACAACTATATATATATATATATATATATATATATATATATATATATATATTATATATATATATATATATATATATATATATATATATATATATATATATATATATATATATATAATCAGCATGATTTTATTGCATGTCACTCAACGACGAAATTGAAACATGGTCACGTTCTCTCCGCATGCTTCGCATAACGTCGATTCCCAGGTACGTGGAATCGGCCGAATATTTTAATTGAGTATGGAGTTTCGTGAAAGTGCCAAGTCGGAAATAGAAGCATAATATGATTATGTCATCCCACGGGTAACATTTACGTTACGAGTTCTGCGCACAACCAGAACCCCACAAAATAACATTGCACAGGTTTACCCGCTTACTGACTTGGTGTGAGGCAGTGCTAGTGAGTTCATTATCATTTGTGTACGTTGCCGAAAAAATACTAGAGTGGGCGAGAGCCCGTTTTCATTCTTAAAGGACAAACTTGTTTTGTAACACGTATCTTGCCTTCCTCTAAAAAAATTAGTTATTAAAATAGAAACTAGGAGCCCACTGAACTTCGTTACAATCATTAAAATCACGTTATTCTTGCTTTCTGTTTAGACATGCATTGAATCAACGCCCATCAATCTTGCACGTCCTAGGTTTGGCAACATTCAAAGGAGGCAATTCGGCCAGTTGGTGATTCCCAATTGACTATACGATGATTAGGAAAAATTAATTGGATCCCACATACATTGGGAACCCATGTTATGCGAAGCAAGCCGGATGAATATAACGGTGTTGTACTTTTTTATTGAGTGAAACCTCGTTATGTGGCGCTAAATATATGTCTGAATACGCACGCCAAATCGCGTTAAACGGCCGCACACGTTTTATATAACCAGTTGTTTCCAGTTGCATAACAATGACAACAGCAACATGAATATTAGCAACACCAGAAGCCCTAAGCTGATAGGAGGCTCTAGTGCTCGCGAAGACGGTAGCCCTCGACAGTGCTACATGCCTCAACTTCCGCGGAAGACACCTAAATACAACTGACGTTAACTCGTCGTGACAGCTATAGCATAGGGGTACATATGTAAGAGTTAACAAATTGGATAGCGAGCGCTGCAACCAAAATGGACGTTTGACGAACATTTGTCGAACATCTTCATTTGAAAAGTGGATCTGAGACCTCGCGTGGCTCTGGGCAGAATATTTGGCTGCCTTGCAGAATGCAGTGGCTCGATTGCAGCTGGAATCCTGGCCTTTATTAAATTTGAAGCATTTCTTAGCGAAATTTGGCGACGTTGAGCGTATCTGTCTAATATATGTTTATCTAGCCTCCTGAGACATTTAGCTCTCCTGGCTGTTTCGATGATGTGATCTATACCAAATATTATATGGCATAAAATGATTCTATGGCGAGCATAACGAACTCGTCATAACATGAAAAGCATGATATATGTCATGAATGTCATGATTTACATGTAATGGCCTTGCAGTGGTTAAGTTCACATGACAAATAGCAAAACTGGTATGGTATAGCATGACTGCATTGCGAACATAACTGAAAGGCCTTAACGTCGAAATCATGACATGCATGTCATGTAAGTGATGACTACACGCCACGTGCTCAAGGTGCGCTCGCAGTTGTTTCGCAAGCTTCAGATATACCAAGTTTCTTATTACGTGACGTGAATGTATGGCAAGGATATAGGACTGGTGAGAGCAAGATAATCATGACATGCGTGTCATGTAACAACGTGACTGCGTTAGACGTTCATGATGCGCTCACTGCCATTTCGCTAGCTTCATATATACCCAATTTGTTAATACGTGAAATGAATGGCCGATGTAGGTAAATGACACGTCCAAACATAATAATCATGGTATGCGTCTAATTAAAAAACATGACTGCATGCTACACTCATAGTGCGCTTGAAGCCGTTTCGTTAGCTCCTCATATACCAAATTTGGTGTTACGAGATGTGGATAGACGACGAAGGTCTATGAGTTGTTCAAACATGATAATCATGGCATGATTGTCATAAAAGAACGTGACTACATACCACGCTCATGATGCACTCAAGGCCGTTTTGCTAGCTTCACACGAATTTAGTACTACGTGACGTGAACGGACGGCGGAAGTAAGTGACACATCCAAACATGATGATCACGATACGCGTATTATGAAAACATGGCCTTATGCTAGGCACTTACAGCATGCTCGCGGCCGTTTCGCTAGCTTCACATACAGTTAAGCAAAAAGTGCGATTCGGCCTAGTTGGAACATATCCATCTTGTTGTTAGATTGCGCCTGTTTGTCTTCCTTTCTGTGTCCCTGTGTGCTTGCGCAAAAATTTCAAGATAGATATATACTTAATTTGGTGTTACTTGACGTGAAGGGATGAAGAATGCAAATGCCACGTGCAAACATAATAATCATAACATGGAAGCCATGTACGACATAATATACATGCCTACCACAGCCGGTGCTGGTATTGCAAACGTTAGTGGAGCCATGGTTACGCGACAATAAACAATATCCTTGCATCTCATCTCAATACCTGACTGCGCATAACATTTCTACTTGTGTTTACTGTGTACTACATACGTGTGCCTCGTAAAACTGAGCCGATTTATAAGTGACCTATACACCGTCTTCATTCGTGCTCCGCATATCAACGATTGCCACTGCACGTGGTACCCGCCAATTTTTTTTCTTGGCTTTCGTCCGATCAACGCTTCCGAAGTCAGCATTTTTTTATGTCTGTTTTCGCCATTCGTGATAAGATTTAAACTGTCAATCACCTGTGGCACATATCCGCATATCAGTGACACATACCAACCCGCGGGTATGTGCCACACGTCTGGCAGAAAGGGTTCGACGATGTACCTGGCGGGATCATGACATGATTCATGTCATGACCAGCGAGTCGAACTTGTCAAACCATCTTACCCACCCATACTGATTTTGGTTTACCCGAAGTTAGGGTTGTTACTACGAGAGCACCCAGACGTCAGCGCATAGATAGATAGATAGATAGATAGATAGATAGATAGATAGATAGATAGATAGATAGATAGATAGATAGATAGATAGATAGATAGATAGATAGATAGATAGATAGATAGATAGATAGATAGATAGATAGATAGATAGATAGATAGATAGATAGATAGATAGATAGATAGATAGATAGATAGATAGATAGATAGATAGATAGATAGATAGATAGATAGATAGATAGATAGATAGATAGATAGATAGATAGATAGATAGATAGATAGATAGATAGATAGATAGATAGATAGATAGATAGATAGATAGATTCTCGAAGTACCTGCAGTATGCAAAGAAATGCTTCACATTCATTATTGGTTTTTAGCCACAGACATCTTTACCGTTGAGTACGTTGAGTTTTTTATGTCTGTTTTCGCCATTCGTGATAAGATTTAAACTGTCAATCACCTGTGGCACATATCCGCATATCAGTGACACATACCAACCCGCGGGTATGTGCCACACGTCTGGCAGAAAGGGTTCGACGATGTACCTGGCGGGATCATGACATGATTCATGTCATGACCAGCGAGTCGAACTTGTCAAACCATCTTACCCACCCATACTGATTTTGGTTTACCCGAAGTTAGGGTTGTTACTACGAGAGCACCCAGACGTCAGCGCATAGATAGATAGATAGATAGATAGATAGATAGATAGATAGATAGATAGATAGATAGATAGATAGATAGATAGATAGATAGATAGATAGATAGATAGATAGATAGATAGATAGATAGATAGATAGATAGATAGATAGATAGATAGATTCTCGAAGTACCTGCAGTATGCAAAGAAATGCTTCACATTCATTATTGGTTTTTAGCCACAGACATCTTTACCGTTGAGTACGTTGAGTTTTTTATGTCTGTTTTCGCCATTCGTGATAAGATTTAAACTGTCAATCACCTGTGGCACATATCCGCATATCAGTGACACATACCAACCCGCGGGTATGTGCCACACGTCTGGCAGAAAGGGTTCGACGATGTACCTGGCGGGATCATGACATGAATCATGTCATGACCAGCGAGTCGAACTTGTCAAACCATCTTACCCACCCATACTGATTTTGGTTTACCCGAAGTTAGGGTTGTTACTACGAGAGCACCCAGACGTCAGCGCATAGATAGATAGATAGATAGATAGATAGATAGATAGATAGATAGATAGATAGATAGATAGATAGATAGATAGATAGATAGATAGATAGATAGATAGATAGATAGATAGATAGATAGATAGATAGATAGATAGATAGATAGATAGATAGATAGATAGATAGATAGATAGATAGATAGATAGATAGATAGATAGATAGATAGATAGATAGATAGATAGATTCTCGAAGTACCTGCAGTATGCAAAGAAATGCTTCACATTCATTATTGGTTTTTAGCCACAGACATCTTTACCGTTGAGTACGGCAGTGCGGCTGCTCGCACGTCGGACAACTCCAGCAGCGGCATGCACAAAAAGGGCAGCAGCGAAGCCATGGGTGCCGCCACCAGGTCCATCGTCAATGACATCATCAGAAGTAGGCCCACGCTGCCTGCGCGCCAGGACTGCGTAACACCAAGACGCGCAGTCTGAACAATAAAGTACTTGGACATCTTGCTTGGCTTGCTTTATACTTTTACAAAACACAAAATTTTCGATGTCAATCAGTACCTGTCGTCTTCGCAGACAACCAGTCAAGGCGGAAACAACTCATCTTTGCTAAAGTTACGCAGAAATTATTTACAAGAACTTGATTATCTTTATTCTCTTTCAGTGCAGGTTATATTGGAAAGTTATAAGGCACTGCAGTATTTGGCATATCCTATTTAGAAATCCCAAATTAGCGCCTGATTGAAGGGACGCTAGAGTGCGTCAAAAAGTCAGTTTAGATTGTTGAATTATTCTTTAACTAAATTCTGCCACTGATTTTATTATAGGTTACACATTGGATCAGGAAATGATGATCAGATTTATTTTTATTGTACGCGTGCCTATATCTCCGTGCTTAAAAGAACACTAAAGAGAAACAGTGAGTTGTATTAGATTGATGAACTACACTCTTAGATCTCTAATGTCACGAGTTTTATTGTCATAAGTTCATCATTCTCGCGGGAAATCAAGGTTGAAGTTTCAAGTTTCGCACCGTAATCTGCATGCGTGACGTGAGAAATTTCCCAATGTACTTATACTTACTCGACAATTGCTCAATGAAATCATTTGATACTTCTCATTTATGTTTGTGTATGGTACCCATTACAGTGTACTTCAATATTATCGATAAGAAGCTACGGAGTACCCAGTAGACGCCTTCAAATATTGATGAAGTCACGGTTTTTGTTATGGAAATCTTAAGGTGCATTTCTACCCGATGTTTCTTTTCATGCGTTTTATCGCTTACCAAGTGTCGTGTCATGGTAAGAGTTGTGTTATCGGTATTGCTAAATTGTACTTTACTAATACCCGCAAAGGTGTTTTGCTTTTTCATGTCCATTCATATGACTTTTAGGGGAACAACGCAAGTTTTTAAGTGCTTTCTTCTCTATATTTTGACCATATTTTCCCAAAAAACACCTAAAACTTGTTAAGTTTGGTATGTGGACCTGCAAGAGATCAATTTACTTTATTTTTACTAACTAATAAGTATGTAGGCCATATCAATCATCACGAAAATAAATTTCGTCGTGCACGATTCGTACGGGAACTTGTATGTGGCAGCATAATCTGCGTTTAGTTTTTGCATGCTCTCTCGCTTACTGAGCATCTACTTGTGTGAAGAGTGGTGCTTTGGGATTGTAATATTACTAGATATGAAAATAAAGTACACCCTGCGGTGTTGGTTATGTACCGGTAATAAAGAATTATCTTATAAATACTCACAATATCTTGAATTTCGCGCACGGAACTACGTAACCATTATCAGCCACAGCGTATTGAATAGCTCCAGAAATGCAGGCCTAAATAGAGTAGACCTGCATAGACACCTATAGAGCATGCAGTTTCACCACAATAATCGTTCATGCAGGTTTTATCTTCTCAGTGTGACGTCACCGAGTTAAGGGCGTGTGGCTGCTGGCGATTTCATACTGTCGTTTTAGGAACAATCTTTTCACTCGTGCAAACAGTAGTTCTTCATGAAAGGAAACACGCGAGCTCGTGGTGTTTGTTCTGGTGCGGCTGCCTACAGCACCCTGAACCGACTAACACAGAAATAACGTCCGCTTTTGGCGGCAGCCCCCATGGCGAGACAGGAACGTAGCATAGCAGCGCTTGTTCAATGGCCGTGACTCGTTATTATGTGGGCCGTTAGATGACGCCAAAAGTGGACATGCTTTCTTTTGTGGTGCCTTAATAGCATTATAGGTAGCCACCGCGGAGCGGTGTCTACGCGCTCGTGTTTTCACCTTCATCGAGGACTACGGTGTGCTTCATGTGACTTGCCGTTTCTCGGGAACGCATTGTGACGCAACCCTCGTTCAACTTACCGGTGGCAAGGTATTTCTTCTTTCACGTGTATACAAAGTCGACGCTGTGTTACTTTCATGGCAGTTATTTGAGATGTCTCCATGGTCTACGAAAGCATTCTATGTCTCGTGGCCGAGAACGCACCTTTTCTGCAGAGTTTGGGACAGCAGCCAGCCAGAGCACGAGCAGGAGCAGCGCGACGGTGGCCAGAACGCGCACGCTGCTCTGCAAGCGCTGCGTGTCGCCGGTGTACAGGTCCTGAGCCAGCCAAAAGCAGTCCAGCTGCGACAGCAGGTCGAACAGCCGCCTGAGCGGAGCGCCGCGCGAGAGTCGCCGAGGCAGACTCGGTCGGCCCGCGCCGATGTCCGGCAGCTGCGACTCTGTTCCGCCGGCTCCGTCGATGACACCAGCGGTATCTTGACCCGTCGTAGCCTCGACAACGTCGGCGGACGTCTCACCACTGACCGCGCGAACATTCACGAAAGGCGCGTACGACGCTGCAACTGCAATGGCGGCCGCAGCCGCCGTTCCACTCGAAGACAGCGAAAGCGTGCGTCGCATATCGGAACCTAGGAATAGTATTGCTATGCGTCATAATGCCGTTCGGAACAGCGATGGTAATTAAGGAGATGACGCTTTTATAATAATAATGCTATTACTACTACTACTACTGCAGTTGTGTTTTGCTATATAAACTATGTAGACATTCTAAACATGCTCTTGCCGTTTCCGTCATTGTTCTAGTAAAGTATCAATCGATAAGATCCCTCCGCACATCGCATATTGTAGCTGCGGGTTAATACGCTAGAGTTCAGGTGCAATGAACGGTGCTCAAGCTGAAATAAAATAAGCTACCATATATCTTCCTCACACGGGGGGTACTACTATGCTAGCACAAAACTTTTTAGACGGGTGCGGAAAAGTATATGAACATGCGTCTTGAATGTTAAAAAATTGTACGAAAGTAGTAGTAGAGCATGAGGTACTATTCAGCTCGCACCCACACATATTGTCACGCATTCACGGGGCATCAGGTAACGTTTCCTCATCTGCCAAGCCTGCCGTCGATAGCTATTCAAGCGGAGTGAACGTCCTACTCGTTTTGAAAGAACGTGGAGTGTGTATACGAGTGGGGGTTGTCACCCGAGCAGTAAATTGATGATTAGGGCGTGGTCTGGGTAACTGGCGCACCCACTATCATGGCAGGCAGCAGCGATTGGCTCAAATATTCATCTGCGTGTTGTGCCCATAAACGTGAAGACACTATGCGAAAACCACTTTTCTACATGAAGTGTTCATGTTCTCTTACACCAGCGTTTTGAAACATTACGTGAGGCTTGATTCAAAAGAGCTAGCTGCAAGCTTAGCTTCATTTAACACTTCCATATGTTGCTATCGCTATTGCTTTTCTGCCCCGTGGTCATACTGATTTTGTGCAATAATCTCTGCCACAATCGCGCAACCGCAATTCGCATGTGCGCACGAGTATATATGTATAGTCACCGATAAAGCGGCTGAACAAAACGACCGGTATAAAGTGGCTAAACACGTTTTCGAGCTTGAGTGATGTTATTCATGGGCTTTGTAAGCCCGGTACGCAAGAGGATAATCTGACAGCGTGCGGTACCACATAAAACCACATGCTCCTCACGTAATTCTGCCCTGTGGTGTTACAGTTTAAGTAGACTTGCGGACATACGCAAACCAATACCCCGATCGCTGGCGTGTCTGCATCTCGGAAGGTCTCAGCAAACATGCACCCTTTTATGCTCTGTGTCTTCAATGTGAAGAAACCTCACGAAAACTGCTTCTTTACCTGGAGCCGTTGTATTTTTTAACGCCACCTAGACTTTCACGAGATCAGATGTGAAAGTTTTGGCTGCCATTATACTGACAACACCGCAAAAAGGAACAAGGGATAGAAAGAGAAACAGATGAGTGCTACTTGCCAAAACATTCGCATGCTTTGGTTAGCCTTACTTTATATACCAATTGTAGTTCTTGCTTCACCCTTGCCGTGAAACTGCAATTTTGTTTATTTCTATTATACTTTTATTGATGGCCGGTGAGAAACCATGATGACATTCTTTCAATCCACGTCTCGAACCGAAGATTGGCCAGAAGGCTCGTTTACGTGCGCATTCTGCCGGCTCCAGCACGGAAATTCTTCGGCCGCCGAAACTGGGCATCGTTCCTGCTGCTTGCCAAGAACGCCAGTGAAATACAAACTGCTTTACAGCAGAAGTACTGTTTTAGTCAAGGCCGTTGAAACTACGAGTACTAGCGTCCATTATCTTCAGCTTCAGTTGCAACACTGTCTGAATGAACACGAGCAAAGTGTAATAAATTACTCATATGCTCGTTCTTAGGTCTTTTTCAAATAGCGTACGCAAAGCTTCACGTTAGCGTTTCACGCCACTGCGCATGCGTCGTACGCTAACCTCCTGCGGGCTTATGTTAAGTGACAGAAATAACGGGTAACTGCAACGCCCGCTAACTTAGTTCACGCTATTCGAAAACTCCCTACAGTTTGCCCACATCGCAGCGACGCAATTTGATAATACTTGAAACAGCTTGTTCGTAATCGATGGGGAACTTGGTCTAAGAACAGGGTTGGTGGTGCACGATTCCCCCACGGTAGCGCCGAAGCATCTGCCATAAATACCTGATATTCGGCATCACCGTATGTTAGCCATCAGTTTACCACGTCGTGTAAGCAGGATGAAGTTACTACCTTCAAGGCCAGGACTCGATCCTGAAGTGCTTGCTACTTTGGACTTCTCGGGATGCTGCCGCACGTAATCGAGTTTGCTCGTGAACCGGGGATCCACCGGTTGTGCCGGTGACGTAGGAGACACAGAGGAGCAGCGCGTCACGGGCACACCTTGAGGTCGAACCGAGGGCGCGTCAACGTCTACAGCCTGCGTGAGCCCGGTGCCGCAGGACGTTTGGTGGCTGGGGCGTGGCGTGACAGACGCTGTCTGATCGCTGAGCGTGCTCTCGAGGCCCTGCGCGCCCACGCTGTCGGAGCACGGTGGATGCTCTCGGGCTTGGTGTCGCTGTGCAGTCGACTCCGAAGACTCAGCAGCTGTTGCCGGTGGTCCCTCCAATCCTTGCCCTCTGAAAGAGCGGTCACAGCTGTTGTTTCATAAACCGTCGATTATTGAGCCACTGCGAAGTATGGTGGCATCGAGAATGCACGCACAGCAGTGACATCCGTACATTGCGTGATACAAGCGAGCACAGTCAGCGGGTTTCGAAGCGTGTGATTTTCATGTTAATCATGTGGTTTAGAGTCGGCTACTCATTAAAAAAGGCACACACGTTACTGCACGTATTCTCTTACAACCGCGTAGAAGCTGCATAACAAGTTCGAAAATATTTCGCGCACATAACTGCTCATGGATTCAAGCAAACCACCCCTTACAAGTATGGACCCATATGCGAAAGCTTCACTGATACAAGCTCCTTACAACTTTGTTGTTTGCACTGTAGGAATCCTCAATTTTCTTTTCTCACGTAACATCATACGACAAAAAGTATGCATTAAGTGGTTGAAGTACGCACTATGATCGGGAAATTGCCATTCCTTTCAAAACCCCTAATTGCGAAGAGTAAGCCCTCACCCCCCCGTTTTTTAGAGGCAAAGCTCTTTTTAGTCCGGCTTTGTCACGCGTAACCGAGAGAGAAAAGACGAGAAAGAAAAGAAGGCATTATCTCCCGAACAGTATACTAGATGATGCTGTCTTATAGAATTACATACAAAATTCAGTTGAGTGAGCATATTCTAGATGGCGCTGTACCGCTACTCTCCGACTGGCTGCTGCACGGGCTGTGCCCGGGTACGCAGACAACGAGTGCCTCTCTGTCTCATGAAAAGTCACCGTACGTGGCGGATCGTTGGTTAGGCATGGGCAAAGCAGAGTGGTGGGCGCGTTGAAGATGGTTCCACTCAGCTACCTTGGCTCGTGTCTCGTCGGTGTTACACGCGCGCCGTCTGCATTCTCGAACGCGATTAGACGCATGCACGGACGGACGGAGGGACGGACGGATACATGGATGGTTGGACGGATGTACGCTTCGTCTCACTCATCATCATTCACTCCGTGGATAGGCTGTGAATATTTTACACGGAGATGGTTTATGCCGGGGTCAACCGACACTTTACTGACGTGTTTCCGTCTTGCATATGACATTGTGAAGATTTCCACGAATAGCATGCAAATAAATGAACCAAAAAACAAAATATCGTAACTGAGGAGACCTAGCAAGCGAACCCATAACCTCTATATTCTTGGCGATAGGAAGCACCCACTTTGCCTACTGAGCCATCGGCGCATTTTGAAAGCGCTGCTCGGACGCACCTTATATATCTCGCAGTTCGTCACTATTTACCCGCGCTTTTCGTCTGTCGGGGCGGTGCCACCACTTAAGCGCGGAGAAGTACTGCAATACTACACTAACACTGACAGTGAGCAACTGCAGTCTCAGCCCGTCGACGCATTCGAACGGAGACTGGCGTAAGAGCTAAGGAGCCTTAATGTGTGTGCGTTTAGCACATGAAGGCTCCCTAAGCAGAGCGGCTTTTTAACGCTGCATAGGTGGCATTTACCCTCCATAAAACAAATTGTAGCGTTACCTCAACAATCAGCTCCGACAAGGTTTCTGCGGCTGATTTCGCTGGCCACAAACGCAGTTTCTAATTACGACAAGTTCTACGCGGTGATTTGACTCAGAACGACGCTGTTACGGGCTTTGTCTTTCGTGTTGCGCTACCCTGTCCAGTGTAGTACACATTCTATATGCAACATCCATTATATACTGATACGAGTATGGTGATACCGACTATGAGAACTGTGGCATTTAGAGTCGCTGAGATATAATGGTGTCGACGGGCGAATGTCGCGGCAAGTCAGTTCAATGTATCGATGGACATGCCAAGAGGGAGCGGGAAGCCTTCGCGCGTTCACGGCTCATGCTGTGAACTACCTCTCCACTTTGTGAAGTTGAGCGCATCGCGGTCGAACTGGCTTCTGTACAGACACCGATTCAGGACTGAAATGACTTCATATTCATCGAAACGACCTATCAGCAGGACGCTGCTCGCCAACACATATTCACAAGCCAGGCAAATATCCACAGGACGGTCACCGATCCGCACATCACGCTGCAGCTGATCATCAGTTACAAAAAACGATTAAGTAAAAGCCCGTTCAGTTTTGCTTGCATGGTTTGCGATCGCGTGCGGTTTAAGTGTGATTTGCGCGATGCTCCAGTACGTGCAGTGACCCCGAAAAGTGTATAGCGCTTGCGAATCCTTAGTTTTCGTAGAGAAGATGTGCCACCAGAAGCAAACATGGGTACATCATCTAAGGGTGCTGTAGCCACTAAACTCCAATAGACATTATATATAAATGTGTAATAAACATTGACCTGCTTCTGCGAAGACGCGTTTCACTTCCATGTTTTACCGATTCTTATACCATAGGGATCAACCACAATTTTGACGTCCTTAGTGTCTTAGACGTTTCCCAGTGGCCTGATCTGTTGGACGTAACTATGTGGTGCACGCGCATGTCCTTGTTTTGACGTATCTTTCGCTTTGACTTGAATTACTTTTCACCTAATTTAACCAGCCACCTCATTACCTACTTGAATAAATAGGATTTCGTTTCCCGGCCATATATACTTTGGCTTCGAATAAAAATTCAACGCAATGGCTCTAATAGCTTACATATACTTCGACAGAAAGCTAGCGGTGGAATTACAGGCGCACGCGATACCATATTTTATGAAAAATGTATGCCTCGGCTGTCTCGTGTGCATGGTATACACTACTTGTGCCGTACTTCTACGTTCTGACGGAGAGGCTAGCAATGCCTGCCCGCGTGCATATCTTGATTGTAGAACTCTGCTGTTCACCTCTGTACGTTTCCGTGTTCCGGGCTAGATTTCGTTTTGTCTTTCCAGCATAAGTCGTCTAAACATGTGGAGCTCACTCACGCTCACTCATGAAATGCATTCTCCGCTTTCTATTCATTCTCAGACCCACCAAAGTTTTTCTCTACCAGACAAACTCAGACTCACACTCAGGAAAACTTGCTAGCACCAAACTCACTCGCACTCTAGCTTGCCCAAATATTACTTACCCGAACTCACTCAGACTCGGACTCACAACTCAACTCCAGACTAAGTGATTCCGAGCTAGCCGACTTATGAGTCTTTAGCCTATAATTCACGATCTCGACGAAAGTGTCAATGCTCTTTAACACTAATATCTCACGTAATCGATGCTCTCCTTGGCGCCGTTTGATATAATACCTTCAAATACGGGTTACGAGGGCTCTCAAACCAGTTAGGTCAGTTTCCTTGAAAGAGATAACTATAGGTAAGACATTTAGCTGCTACATTGCAAGGACGTATGGTTGGGCGGTGACATTAAAGCACCCCATTTTCGTACTTCATGCTTCTGATCAATAAATATTCTGTAGTGAAGAAGATGAGGCTACTCAGAAAGGCAGGGGGTATGACTCAGTCGGTGAAGAAGACGACGTTTGGTTAACTGGGGACTCAGGCTAGTTCCGCCATTACCGCTTGACGTGTCGTGACCGCTCTCCTGTTTTATAAAAGAGTGCCACTCTAAAACGCCTCATTATAATTGGTGGAGGTGCTGGGTAACGCCTAATCCTGGAACTGCGAAACCGTACGTTGCCTCCATTTGCTACGATGTCCACGAACGACGATCAGCAGGCGGCCGCCTCGGCTCCAACTACTGCAGCTCCTGTCTGTCTCGGCTCCTTTCGGCAACGCGATCCGCCTACCTTCAGTGGAACCGATGACAAAGACGTGGAAGACTGGCTCGACGAATACGACCGGGTGAGCAAGCACAACAAGTGGGACGATGCGCACAAGCTTACTGTCGTCCAATTTTATTTGACCGACGTCGCCAGTCTGTGGTACCGTAATCACGAGAGAGACCTCCCCACCTGGTCGGCCTTCCGAACGGCGTTTGCGGACTTGTTTGGCCGTCCAGCGCTTCGCAAACTACGGGCCGAACAGCGCTTGCGTACTAGGGCTCAGCAGAATGGTGAGAATTACACCAGTTATATCGAAGATGCGGTCGACCTTTGCCGGCGTGTCAACTCGGCCATGACAGAAGCCGAAAAAATCAAACACATCTTGAAAGGCGTGACCGACGACGCATTTCAGATGCTTGTCGCCAAAAGCCCGCAAACGGTAGCGGAAGTGGTCCAACTTTGTCAGAGCTATGATGAGCTCTGGAAACAGCGTGACACCACTCGTCGTGCCAGCACGCCATGTGCAACAATCTCCGCTTTAACGTCGGCTGGCACTGCTATAGACCACACCACTTTGCTTCTCGAGATCAAGCAATTTGTACGAGAGGAGGTCGCACGCCAGTTGTCCCTCGTGCCTTATACCTCCGAAGGTGCCCCATCTACTTTAGCGCCATCAATACAGCGAGTAGTCCAGGAGCAAGTGTCCGAGGCGCTACCAACAGCTCACGCACCACCGGTGGCTGCTCCATTGACCTATGCCGAAGCACTGAACGGAACCCGACGTCCGCCTGTCACGAACGGCCACGTTTCTTTGTCGCGAACGCCTACGTCCACGCACCCCTTTGTCGTACCGACGGAGCCTATGTACCAGTCTGCCCGTCCTTTCTCCCGACAACCACCTCTACGCTCTCAGAACCCTTGGCGCACTCAAGACAACCGCCCCATATGCTTCGCCTGTGGAATTGCGGGTCACGTGGCACAATTTTGTCGACGGCGCGAGTTTTTCCTGCGTGGTGACGTCCGGCCCAACAATTACGATTTCCCAGCACGATCGGGGCCTGCTGTATATGACGACACTGCCACCATGGACACATTTTCACCTCGCCGGAACTTCAATAGACACCGGTCGCCTTCACCCCGACGCCGTTCCCTTTCCCCTATGCTACGTCGACCTCGCCCTGTCCCTGAGGAAAACTAGGAGCCGCAATTCCGGGGGCAAGAACTGCGGATCTTTCGAACTCCACAAGACCTTGTTTTTCGCCGTCCAACGTCGTTGCTGTCTCCGTTGAAGGTATACCTATTTTTGCATTGGTTGATACTGGCGCCACAGTGTGTGTAATGACTGAAAAACTTTGCCGTCGACTAAAAAAAGTCACAATGCCTCTTCGCAACTTTGTTTTGAGCACTGCGGGTGAGCAACGAATTCGCCCTTTTGCTGCATGCACAGCACGTGTCGTTATTGCTGACAATATTTATGTCGTCGAGTTTGTAGTGCTCCCGCAGTGTTCCCATGACATTATATTGGGCCGGGACTTTCTCTGCACTCATCATGCCGTCATCGACTGTGCTCGCGCCGAAGTGGAATTCGCGCCGTTATGCGACGCTGCTTCACTCGACTCGTCCCTTTCACCTGCAAAAGTTTTCGTTGCCGCCGACACTTCAATACCCCCGTTCTCGTCCGCCCTAGTTCCGCTTTCTTGTGACGTCTCTAGTAGCTCAACTGTTCTTTTTACGCCTTCTGAAACCGCTCTTCGCCGCAAGTGCTTCCTGATTCCTTTCGCCGTTCTGAATGTTCACAATGGATCAAGTGCAATTTATGTTTCAAATCCGTTTCCCTCGCCTTCCAAGTTACTGTGCGGAGAGTGCCTGGGCTTTGCTGATGACATTGATCCCTCGACTGCACGTGTAGTTCCTGACCACCCGACTACGCTACCTATTGACGCTGTTGATTGTTGCAAGTCATCCTCTTCCCTATCATTCACCGACGCAATTTCGCGCTGCATCGACACCAACCTTACGGCTCAGCAGCGCACCGACATCATGGCCCTCCTCGAGCGCTTCCGCGCCAGCTTCGACCACCAGCAACTGACTTTGGGCCGTGCTTCCACAGTATCTCACAAAATCGACACTGGCCTTCACGCTCCTTTACGTCAGCGTCCGTATCGGGTATCCGCATCTGAGCGTCGCATAATCGCGGAACAAGTTGACGACATGCTGAAGCGAGGTGTTATTGAGCCCTCTAAGAGCCCGTGGGCCTCCCCAGTTGTTCTAGTCAAGAAAAAGGATGGCTCAATAAGATTCTGCGTCGACTACCGCCGGTTGAATAAGATCACGCGCAAAGATGTTTACCCGCTGCCTCGCATAGACGATGCCCTTGACTGCTTACAAGGCGCGGAGTTCTTCTCGTCACTAGATCTGCGTTCAGGTTATTGGCAGGTTCCCATGGCTGAGGCTGATCGCCCCAAGACAGCTTTTGTTACACCTGATGGCTTATACGAATTTAACGTCATGCCATTCGGGCTCTGCAATGCGCCTGCCACTTTCGAGCGCATGATCGATAACATCCTCCGTGGCCTGAAATGGCAGACATGTCTGTGTTATTTAGACGATGTCGTGATATTTTCAAGCGACTTTTCAACGCATCTTCAGCGGCTCGAGACAGTGCTTACTTGCCTCGCCGCCGCCGGTCTACAGCTCAACTTGAAGAAGTGCTGCTTCGGCGCTCGAAAACTCCTAATTTTGGGCCATGTTGTATCTAGAGATGGCGTTCTTCCGGATCCGACGAAACTCCGTGCCGTTGCCGAATTTCCTAAGCCGAAGACCTTAAAAGAACTTCGCAGCTTCCTCGGTTTATGTTCTTATTTTCGACGTTTTATTCGCAACTTCGCCTCCATCATATCGCCCTTGACTGACCTTCTTGCCGGCAACAACGACCTTCCTAGTTGGTCGTCAGCTTGTGATGATGCGTTTGCCACACTCCGCCACCTTCTTACGTCACCTCCTATACTGCGACATTTTGATCCTCTTGCCCCGACGGAAATACACACGGATGCTAGCGGAGTTGGCCTCGGTGCTGTGCTCGCCCAGCGTAAACCTGGATTTGATGAGTACGTCGTCTCTTACGCCAGCCGTGCACTCACAAAAGCAGAAGCCAACTATTCAGTCACCGAAAAAGAGTGTCTAGCCATCATATGGGCCATAGGCAAGTTTCGACCCTATCTTTACGGGCGCCCATTCAGCGTCGTTACTGATCATCATGCATTATGTTGGCTCTCATCGTTAAAAGATCCCACCAGCCGGCTCGCCCGTTGGGCGCTTCGGCTACAAGAGTACGACATCCACGTCGTTTACCGATCTGGCCGAAAACATTCAGACGCAGACGCTTTGTCCCGATCAACTCTACGATGTAGTGACAAGTCGCCGTCTTCGCCTGCCCCCGACGTGTCTGCACTTAGTGTCAGCGACATGCTACAGGAGCAACGAAAAGATCCTTGGATCGCTTCACTTATTAACTTGTTGAGCCAAACTCCCTCGCAAAATATCTCTAGAGGTATGCGCCGTCAAATACAACACTTCGTTATCAGAGATGGTTTGCTATACAGACGGAATTATCTCTCCGAAGGACGCCAATGGCTCCTAGTCATTCCCAGACGTCTCCGCTCAGACATATGCGCCTCCTTTCACGCCGACCCACAATGCGCCCATGCGGGAGTGTTAAAGACCTACACCCGCCTGTCCCACCGCTACTACTGGCGTGGAATGTATCGCTTCGTTCGTCGCTACGTACGTTCCTGTCTCGCTTGTCAACGCCGGAAGAATCCCACTCCAAGTTCTCCAGCTCCAGTACAACCCTTACCTTGTCCTGCTCGACCGTTTGACCGTGTTGGTATTGATCTGTATGGACCTCTTCCGATTACACCGGCTGGAAATCGCTGGGTAATCGTCGCTATCGATCACCTTACGCGCTACGCAGAAACTTCACCACTCTCTTCTGCGTCAGCCAGTGACGTCGGTCGTTTCATACTGCATCAGATCATTTTACGTCACGGTGCACCACGTGAACTCTTGAGTGACCGCGGGCGTGTGTTTTTGTCGGACGCTGTTGAATCGCTTCTCAAAGAATGCCAAGTCATTCATCGCACCACCACCGCGTATCATCCTCAAACTAATGGCATTACAGAACGATTCAACCGTACATTGGGAGATATGCTGTCAATGTACGTCGCAACCGATCACACCAATTGGGACAGTATTCTCCCTTTTGTAACCTACGCGCATAATACTGCTGTCCAGACAACCACTGGTTTCTCTCCATATTTCCTCCTTTATGGTCGCGAGCCCTCTTGCACGCTAGACACCATCCTTCCTTACCACCCAGATGTTGCTGAGTCGACGACGATGTCACAGGCTGCTAAATACGCGGAAGAGTGTCGTCAGCTTGCCCGTTCCTTCACAAGTACTGAACAGCAACGCCAGAAACATCACCGTGATAGCCCGACGCCTCCGGCTTCTTATGCATCAGATGACCTTGTCTGGCTTCGCATCCCTTCAACAAGCCCTGGTCTCTCAACGAAACTGATGTACAAGTATGACGGACCTTACCGTGTGGTTAAACAAACTTCACCCGTCAATTACATCGTGGAGCCGCTGGAGCAGCCCCATGATCAACGACGCCGTGGACGTGAGACCGTCCACATAGACCGCCTAAAACCGTATTACGATCCCTCTATTGTCTCCTGCCCATGAATCGCCAGGATGGCTCTTTTCCGGAGGGGAGGAAAATGTAGTGAAGAAGATGAGGCTACTCAGAAAGGCAGGGGGTATGACTCAGTCGGTGAAGAAGACGACGTTTGGTTAACTGGGGACTCAGGCTAGTTCCGCCATTACCGCTTGACGTGTCGTGACCGCTCTCCTGTTTTATAAAAGAGTGCCACTCTAAAACGCCTCATTATAATTCAAATAATAAGTGAAAGACACTAATTTTAAGTGCGTGGGAAGAGGCGTGAGTATAAACGTTAATTCAGGTGTGGCTGATAGTCATGCTGAAGCATTCTATTTATTTTCAGAATGTTTCCACACTGAAGCGCCACTCCTCATCAAAGCTAAAAAAAGTGCATGCGATTGTGTTCGTCTAAAGCTGGCTCCCGTAGCCGGAAACGTTTTCCTTTATTGGTTTCGGAGGTTATGGCTCCACGCCGCAACGCATCACAAGTAGACGTGCCTTAATCTAGACGGTCGTGGTCACCCTTTCTAACGGAAGATTTTCTCCGATATTTTGCTTATACTCCATGGTTCTACCCCATCACTGCTTGAAGTGCAGGGGGTTTTCGTTAATTGCGGATGGTGTCCACTGATGTTGCCTCGAAGTGGCTGTTAATTACTTCCTACTTTCAGCCACAGAACGCCGGGGATAAAAGGCGCTCCGCAGTGAAAAGGCCGTCATCGCTTCAACACCGCTGTTGCATCCAGCTTGAAGCTTGCCATTTTCCGACCTCGACCAACGGGATGGGGAGAGCGCTGCAGTGACGCAGCGATTCCCCACTCCATCTACTGGGGAACCAACACTGCGTTCGCTTATGATGAAAGCGTTCTGTCGAGCTCACCCTGTGACGGCGTACATTGTTCGTGACAGTGAGCCTACAAAATAAGTGTTCTTCTCTATGCGTTCCTGGTCTATTACTGTATGAACATACCTTGCGGTGTCTTTTGTGGTACTAGATGACATGCTCTTGACGCCTTGAGACATGTTCGGTGGAGCACCTTTCGTTTCGTGCTCAGTTCCAGCGGGGTTGGTGGTAATGTCGTGCACAGAAGTTGATCTTGGGCTCCTCTTATTCGAGGGGGTACGACGGTGCCCATGATGCGGCGTTGAAGACTCTTTGGAGCCCTATCATCATGATAAAAAAAACAAGCCTGTAAGGAACCTATATACGTTGGCTTTTAGCCAGCACAATGTCTTTGTATTCGAGCACTAAAGGGTTTAGGATTATCGGGTTACTGGAAGAAGGCGCCAACATCTTTTGGCGCTTCGCGCAAGCGCAATTGCAGGCACGTTTGTATGATTGCACCAGGTGTCCTTTATAACGATAACTTTAAAAACGCGAGGTCATTCATGCGAAGCCACTGCTGAAAATTTTTGCCAGCATGGAAATGAAATAGTGAGATATGGCTTTACTACAAGCCTGCAGTACTAGCTCCTCAAAGGACTATGCACAAGAACCTGCATCAGTGGGCACGCATTACAACCCTACGCCATAGACCGGACAGCCGCGACGTCTTTAGTCGTGTAGGTGATCGACTGTCGTACTTTTAATCAATTTAACGGTGTCTCGCCGTACTTCTTAACGCTGAATCCGGCTATAGGTGCCCTTGGTTTTTTTCTATATCTGTTTGGTTCATCACAGCCCTGCCAGACGGCACCACCTATCCGGCCTCTCACATGCACGGCTATGGTATCCGCTAAAACGCCAAACAAAGCAAGTGTCCAGACCAACAAACTCCCCCGTTTCTGGAGCGTTACGTCCATGAACTATACACGATAGGACATGAAATCACGCCTAGTGAGGCACTCTGAATCAATTTTCGGCTACCTCTGGCTTATTAACGCGGATCTTAATCTACGTGCATGGGCGTTTTCTTGCATTTCTCCCCTGTAGAAATCTCGCGGTCATGACTTGAATACAAAAATTAAAATGAAAGTGGGCATATTAATCTTTATCCTATAATAAAGAAAAAGGATGCCATTGTACCAGCCTAGCGTCTGTGCAACGTGACGCTGTTCCGTTTTCTTTCTACGTTGAACTCTCCATTAGTCCGTCATTATTGATAGAACTGGTTCTCATAGAGGGCCCATTTTGCCTGCTGATAAAACTGGTGACTGTAAGACCCCCTGTTGTATAATGACGAGTGCACAGGTTATGTCCATAGCAAAAGCGAAAATGCAGGGAATTGTCAGCGACTGTATGCCTGTTTCAAATTAGAGCATTCTTTTAAGGCTAATATTGTTTTTTCAAGAACAGAAGCGCCTCGATGACCGTCGGCTGACGATGCAAGATAAATTATACACAGATAATGTCTTTGTCACCACCACAAACAAATAGGCAGCCAAATGTTATTTCGTCCTGCGCGAGCCACCCCCACTATTTCGAAAGAAAAAAAAACAGCTTGTTTTTCACATAGTTTTGTATTCAGCACATATTCCGACGAAGCGCGTTTTTTTTTTTTTAAGGAGTGAGGCTCCTATTAGTCTAAACTTTTCCCGCTTCAGGCGTAACCAGCCGTATCTCCCGAACAGTATAGTAAATGGCGCTGTCTTATAGAAGTACAAACAACAGTTGAGCGAGAATATTTTAGATGGCATTGTACCGCTACTCTCAGAGTGAGTGTCTCTCTCAGCCTTTTGAATTGTCGCCGTAGGTGTCCGATTGTTGGTGGCACATGGACTAAGCGGAGCAGTTGGCGTGAAAGGCTGCGGTGGCTCGTGCTCGTCGCCAGAAAGAGAGACAAACAGGCCGACAGACAAACAAACATAGAGATGTAAAGACAGATGAAAAAACAGGCTGATGCAAAGACAGGTGGAAGGGTGGAAGCACGGACAGACGCAAGGATGGACATAAGGACAGACGGGTGCTTCGCTCCACTCATCATCGTTCACTCCGTGGGTATGCTGTGACTTTTTTTAGGTTTTCTTTCAATCCCGTAGCAAACAGTCAAAGGTCTACCAATAACTGGTAGAGGAGAATACGGGACAGAAATTGGATGAAATAGCCATCATGCCCCATGTCACGATAAAACTATGTACAGAAGCATGCAATGCTGCGCAAAA
Organism: Rhipicephalus microplus; assembly: GCF_043290135.1. NCBI lineage: Eukaryota > Metazoa > Arthropoda > Arachnida > Ixodida > Ixodidae > Rhipicephalus > Rhipicephalus microplus. The sequence goes on along the minus strand of NC_134701.1, from coordinate 136,460,457 downwards.
CTGTAGGTGTTGGTGCGATCTTCTGCAGTATGCCATACAGCTCCATTCACACCAAGAAATGGCTGAATATTGTTCCCTGTTGTTGCTTAAAACTGTTCCTCATTTAGGCTTAGGGACGAGTCAAAAGGCTTTCTATATTGAAGACAACTGAAACATGGCGTGTTCACTGTTAAATCTTCGTCATAAACCACTTGAGTTTCTTTTATTTTCTGTATGTATAGTTCATCTGCTGCCAATTCTAGCGATTCTAATGTTTCGCTAAGATTTCGAACCTCTAATGCCAACCGCAAAGCGCATGCAGTTATCTAGTTATGAAAGACGAATTTCGAGCATAGCTTCAACAGCATTACATGTTACTTCAACAGCATGACATATTTTATAGGTGTGAAACTGAACACGTCTGGCAATGCATTTTCGCAGATTTGGCATCTGTCCCAACTGACTGCGGCTACATTATTTGCTTACTAATGTTCACTTAGACATCGCTGTACATAGAATTCATGAAGGCCTGCAGAATGACTCTACCTACCTTAGATCCCAGTTTTACGTACAAATTTATTTTACACCTAGAACCATATACAATGTACCGTATACGATGCACTTAACCACTAACTTTAACACTCCCGGGTTGCTGATATCATTTATACAAGTGGAGAATACGTTATGTGATGTTTCGTAAAGTATGCAGATTATACCGGTGGTCAATTACATCAACTCGGGAACTGTAGTAGCAGAAACAACTAGTCTAAGGGCGCCTGTGTAATGGCGTGAATAAAATTTTTAAACTGTAGGCGATGGCATAAGCGTACGAGAGACCCAAGAACTTCCAGGTATTTCTGTTGCAGTGATTTGACCTGCTGTGAGAATGCTGCGATTAGGCATGCGGAGAGTTCAGCATGCTTTGCGCTTGACGGACATGCACCTAACGCTATTCCTGCCTCAGCTACGCTTCTGTGGCACCGGTACGTTTTGTTATCTAATAGTTGCAGTGAAGCTTCTGAATATGGCCCCGTATCAATATTAGAACGTTTCCTTGAAACCGTGAATTTAGGAGCTATGTGCTTTCCCATAAAACATTTTTTAGCTGTGCTGCAGCTTTTTCTACAGACAAGGCCTAACCAAACGGTCGAGCAAATTCGAATTCCAATTAATAAAAAAGCGTGAAAACAAATGTCCTCGCCTAGCGGATATCACGTCTCTTCTAAGGTTTACACGTACGGAGTTCGAGTCCTGTGTCGATTGCCGATGTCGGCCTTCCATGAAGAACGGTGGTCGGGACTGCCTGCTCAGCCTTCGTGTTCGAGATGCACGCGCAGTCCTAGTTCTTCTTCTTCCTCTCTGGCGTAGGCGCGATTCTGCGTGGAATATTTAGCTGTACCCCCTGCCAGAGGGACCGCCAACGCTGCACAACTTGGTGGGGTGCGGGCAGCAACAATTCTTACATACGTCTTAACAGCATGTTCCACTACACACGCAAAGGTTCGGTTCATACATAAGCGGAGATATTGAAGTAAACATATAATACACATATGCAAGTTAAGCATTATGCCTGAAAGGCTAAAAAAGCAACAAAGGTCAAGCATTATGCCTGAAGGGCAAAAAAGCAACAATGTGTTTATCTTTTGTTGACAAGCTATTCAACTAGCATTTTGCCTTCTTGATTTTACTTTTCATGGCCAGTGTTATACACGCAAAATATATGGCTGAATAAGGACATAGGCAAATTTTATTTACATAAAGAGCATCACTCCTATGACTAAGCAAGTTACCATTATTCATTCTTCTACCAGGGGTGAATGTGATAACGAATAATATTCCCATAATCGCACCATAGCGTGCACACTTTCCCGGTAATAATAGCCTCTGTAGTTTCACATAGGTGTATGTGCGTTGCGTCAGGCTGGAAGGTACCCTCCAAACGCAGTGTAGTCAACCTGCCTGGTGAACTCATCACTTTCACACTGCTGCCCTATTTGAAATATATAGATGTACCTCGCAACGGTTCCGTCAAAGCAACAAATACTGCATAGGCACATACATACAAGCTGCTTCGTATACAAGTGATTACCAAAAGCGTGGCATCTACCAATTTTTTATTCCTATTTTACATACTGCAGTTTTAAAAATGAACTTCCTCTAAAGATATGCCCCCGCTTTGAGGAGTGCTAAAGAGAGCCAGAATTTAACACGTACTTTCATGAAGTGGCGTTTTCATAAAAGTTTCATAGCTCTGTGATGAAGCGTACAGCGATGAGCACCATGTACACGAGCGTAATATAGTGAACAACGTTTATGGGAAGAGGTTTTTACAGCCTCTGGAGGTTATGCGCATACAATGAGCGCAGTGGCGATGACCTGTGTCAACGACAATGCATCATGTAACGGATAACTTGTCCTGCAAACGCTAGATAGAGTCTAGCCGTTTATTGATCATAGAACTCGAACTGCCCGTTCTAGCACGTCAGCAAGCCTTTCTCAACCTTCTTGTCCTCCCGATAGATTTGCACGCTCCTCGATGCTCCATTCCTGGATATTTCGCAACATCCTCTGCGGCGGGCCAAGATTAATTGGATGCTTCGAGGGTGCGACGTTTTTGCACCAGGCGATTCAACGATTAAGCATTGCAGAGACACACCGAAAAAACGCGCATTATGCCGTCTCTTCCTGGCTGTAAAGAGATTCCTCGGCGTAACTGGCAGTCCGTTGCGCGTGTCCTCTAACACGGGTACTGCATCACCGATCTGTAGCTTTGTTTACGGGCGAGCTGTGCTGTTAAGCGCTGACTACAGCAGCAGCAAATAGGCTCGTTTCCATCGTCTCCACAGTTCTCGTTTGGTAGACGCTGGCTATTACGAACCCTGTGGCTCAAGTCAACCACGGTCGTAAGCTCCGAGGTACAAATGTGTTGCGGCAGGGAAAGGCTGAGCTTTCCTAACAGGAATTGCTCTCAAAATTCTTTAGTGGTCTGCTGTTTATCTCTGCTTCAATTTTGCACAGCACAGATGTGAGGCCTTTTAGTAAAAGCAACTGTGCCCCAGTGACCATTTCAAAGTGTTGTTAGTTGATCGACTAAGGCATTTTCATCATCCGTCCCACCATAAAGTTCTTTTAATGATGAACTTCCAATAAATTCGTAACTCTGCCATGTACACCAGAAGCACTGTTGGTGCAGATGCAAATGTTTTAGCGCAGCTATGGAAAGTTCGAGCATTGTCAGGGTTTACCGTCGAAGAAACTCTGTGCCATGCGACGAAACGGTAAAAGGAGAGTAATGTTGTGGCAGTGGTCGTGTCTAAGGCGACTTCTAGATAGATATCACGTGTGATGGCACATGAAAAGAGTAGGACGTAGATCCTCGTTGAAGTACTTGCTTTCTTTGTGTATAAGGGTCCACAGTAGCGGCCCACAGGGCATTGCTTATAAGGGCCCAACAACGGTTTATGGGCTTGCCTCAGTAGTTAACTTGCGTAGAAGAGAGGCCATTTGTGGCGATGCTGCTGCTGCTCCTGCTGCTGCTTTTGCTCGTTCAAATATTCTGCAATATTCAACCCCCAAAACTACTATCTTCTGTACAGTGTGATGACCCCTTGGCAACCAAAAACTCTCGAAGCTCCAATAATGTTGCTTCATCGTCCCCATAAAATGTGCGCCCAGGTGCCGCTAATAAAAGAAAGTTGGTGAGCTTATGATTGTCTGTTTGTAAGATTCGATGGCGTATGTCGTGATCAGCATCAAGCTAGTGCATTCGTTTGTCGGCGCGAAGTAAGCCGCCTCATTCATTAACGGACAAAAATGAAGAACACGCGATACTGAGGGTAACGGCTGACTTTTATGTAGCTCAAGAACTTCCCTTGAAAATGAGTGTTCTCGAAGGATTCGTAGCCAGTAACGCTCAGTCCACAGTAACCCTTCCGCCGTGAGGAATCTCGATACTGATCGAAGGCATCGCGAAGTGTTACCGATGAAATGCTTGATACATGCGGGGACTAGAAAGCATCCTCGTAATAGAGCTGTAGCCTACCACATACAGGATGCATTGGTGTCCGAAAAATTCGGATGGGCGTACACAAAAAATTAGTGTACTGCCATGGTCACTCCTTGGTCTGTACAATAGGGCAATCTCTCTCACTGCGGTGAAATTCTGGATGCTCACGCCTTCAAACTGCTTCCCCTTATCAGAGAGCCAAGCTGGGCTGTGCCACCACATTGGTATATTCAAGCATATTAGCGCGAGTGATAATGCCAACAGGATTCTTTTTGCTGCTACAACAAAACCATTGTGACGCATTGGTAGACTGTTGAATCTCAGCAACCTGATGTGCTACAAGTGGTTTAATCTGGTGGGTGAGCCATTTATTCAGTGTGGCGCCACCAGCCAATTAATACAGAAGAAAACCGGAATGCGCTGAAGAAACTGCACCCTTTTCACGTAGAAGCTTAGCCGGGATTCTATGACGCATGCCAGAAAGTCCAGACGATGAAAGAGGACCATCTTGAAAGGAGAAAGTACCCCATTGTTGATTAACAGGTGTGAGGCCCATGCATCACGCTCTGAGCTCACTCGGACGTACATGTGCGTGCCGTACGCTCTATTGGACTGACATCTACGAAACTGTGTAACTAAAATGTAAATTACCTGCATCACATGAGGCTTTTAAGCCTGACGCCTCTAAAGTCGAGCTGAGAGAAAGTTACATGTAAACATTGCAATAATCATTCTGGAAGACTACTGAGAGTATTATTCGCCAACGAAAGGGAAGGCCGTTAGAGGAACTTAAATCTGTAGAAGAAACGTTCGGCTCACGGAACCAACCAGTTCACTTTTTGTCCAAGATGAAAGAACCGTGGAACTTTCAAAGGCTTCCCACCCAACATGAGCTACGAACTTGGCAGGAGCACAAACGTTCTACATTTTGGCTAGATGAATGATGCGTGCGATTCATCTTAGTACCCCTAGACGGATGTTGCGAAATAGTATAATGGAGCAGCTTGGAGCGTTCCACACTCTAAAGAAGAAGAGACAACTAGGGCAGGAGTTCGTTTCTAGGATTGTCAGTAAACGGACGTCTTTTCTTCATACTTGAGCAACCAATCATTTCGCAAATTTGTCGGTCGTTTTCTCGTGCTAAGTGCAGTGGAAAGCTCATCAGAGGTTCCGAAGCTACGTCTGCTTCCCGACAATGTGCAGTTTCACATGAGTGCTTTAGAGCGCCTGAACGAAAGTTGTAGAGCAGCGCCATTCACTGAATCTAATTTATCTAGCATTGTCCAGGGCTGCCATTCTCGCTGGCACAAGCGCTACACACCAGTTTACCGTTACTGGTGGTGTTAATACGTATGTGGCTATTGGCATCACTAGGCAACTGTAAACATGTGGCTGTTCAACATATGTATTCGCGTATAACAGTTGTAGATATCTTTATTGTTACCTGAAGTTGGCTTACAAAAAAATACAGCACAGTCACCGTCCCTCCGCATGCATCGCATAACAACGATTCTCAAGGTACGTAAGATATGCCGAAATTTTTATGCTACTGAAATGATGTCTAATATTTGGTTTGCAGTCAAGTCACGCCTATATCTGGCCAGTAAGTTCCAAAAATGTCTCTAAAGGTGAATGACTAGTTTCGCGCAGTGTGACGTGGCCCATCATTTTTCGGAGAGATTGTATCGACATGAGTATTAGTTACGTTAGTAATGTCATGTATTAACATCTGTCATAAATCATTACTCAAAGAGACAAGAAAAGAGCAGAGTTTATCGGGGAACAAACGGGTGTTGACAACATCATAGTCGAAATCGAGAAGAACAAATGGTCATGGGTAGGGTAGGTAGCACGAAGGCGAAATGGCCACTGGTAATTAAGGATCGCAGATTATATTTCCAAGAAAAGGCAAGCGAGTGAAGGGGAGGCAGAAAGTTAGGTGGGCAGATGAGATTAGGAAGTTTGTGGGTATAAAGTTGAAGCAGCAGGCACAGCACCGAGTTGACTGGCGGAACATGGGAGAGGCATTTGTCCAGCAGTGCGCGTAGCCAGGCTGATGATAATGATGATAATCTAATACGCAGAATTACTCCAACGTTGTATTGAGAATTTAATGGCATCACGACGGACACAACGCACTAAAAAAACCGGTGGTTAGAGCTTATTTTCTAGCAACGACAGAAACTATCAACAGAGACATCCAGCAACCCCGTTTTATCGCCATCTACGACGCATAAATTTCGTACAAATAATGATTCGCCGATATTGCCATTTGGTTCGTTTGGCAGCAACGGGTATGTGCCGCAACGGGGCTGAAGTCCGCTACAAGACATCTCTGAAACAAGCTTTTTTGTTTGTCTCAGGAACAAACTAAATATGTGCATAATCGCGATTACGTGTCATATAATCAAGTGTAGGGCAAATATGGGGGCGAAGCTTCTTATAGCGGCACCCGTTCATCCCTAGTAGCCGTTGTAGTATGTAACAAGTATAACATTTTGACCTCCAAGGTGGTGCCGGTGAGATATTTCTTCTGTGCACTGTTGAACAATAAGAAATAGTGTTTAATGTACATGCCGATGGCTGCTAATGCGGAATGAGAAACAGGAGCATTAGGCGTTTAGTTAACGCACACGCTGCAATCCCCATTAGCAGCCAATGGTATGTACATTGAGCAATATCTGACAAGAAAGAGGTTGCTGCGTTATACTCGCTGGGTGTAATCTCCTTAGCTTTAGAAAGGTTTAGCGAGCGTTGAGCCGTAGTGCCATGAATACAATGAACTTGTATATAACATGAATGAATTCGAGGTGGTTAAAGGTGGGAAGTAGATACGAAGCGCAAGCCATAAGAAAGTAAAAGCCAAATTTTTCTGTCTTTCATTCCCCATTAGCAGCCATTGGCATGTACAATGAGAACTGTCTGACAAGAAAGGGTTGCTACGTTATACTCGCTGGGCGAAACCTTCTTTGTTTTAGAAAGGTTTAGCGAACGTTGGGCCGCAGTGCCAAGAATGCAGTGAACTAGTATATACCATGAACTCGAGATGGTTAAAGGTGGGAAGTAGACACGAAGCGCAAGCTGTAAGAAAAGGTGCATGTGCCACCTCTCGTTTAGTCCTTGGAATGCCCGCTGGATAGCAGTGCTTCTATATGCGGAATATATGATGAAAAGATGCGAGATGGTGGTACTTGGAGTGTTGACTAGATGGACGAACGGACACACAGACAGATGCATGAACGAACGCTCGGATGGCTGAACGGACAGATGGACGCATGGACGGACGCAGGGTAGATGCATGGATGAATGCAGGGACGGGCGGATGGATGCACAGACTGTCACACAGACAGGCGCATGGACGGACGGAAGCAAGAACGAGTGGACGAACGGTTGCTTCGCCCCACTCTCCATCATTCACCCCGTCGATATGCTGCCATTTTTTCATCATGCCGATAGGGCTCCAAGAAGTCTTCAACGCCGCATAATCAGCACCGTCGTACCCCCTCGAGTAAGAGGAGCCAAGGTCGACTTCTGTGCACGACATTACCACTAGCCCCGCTGGAACTGAGCACGAAACGACCCCACCGAGCATGTCGCAAGACGTCAAGAGCATGTCATCTAGTGCCACAACAGACGCTGCAAGGTACGTTCATACTGTAATAGATCAGTAACGCATAAAGAAGAACGTCTATCTATCTTGTAGGCTCACTGTCACGTGCATTGTACGCCGTCACAGGGTGAGCTCGAAAGAACGCTTTCATCATAGGCGAACGCAGTGTTGGTTCCCCAGTAGATGGAGTGGGGAATCGCTGCGTCACTGCAGCGCTCTCCCCACCCCGTTGGTCGAGGTCGGAAAATGACAAGCTTCAAGCTGGGTGCAACAATAGTATTGAAGCGATGACGGCCTTTCCGCGGCGGACCGCCTTTCATCCGTGGCGTTATGTGGCTGCGAATAGGAGGTAATTAACAGCCACTTCGACGCAACATCAGTGGACGCCATCTGCAAATAACAAAAACCCTGCACTCCGAGCAGTGATGGGGTGGAAACATGGAGTGTAAGCAAAATATCGGAGGGAATCTTCTGTTAGAGTGGGTGTCCGCGGCCGTATAGACGAAGGCACGTCTATTTGCGATGCGTTGCGGCGTGGACCCATAGCCTCCAAAACCAATAAAGGAAAACGTTTCCGGCTACGGGAGCCAGCTTTAGACGAACACAATCGCACGCACTTTTTGGGAGCTTCGACGAGCAGATGATATATATATAGTGGCGCTCCAGTGTGGAAACTTTCCGAAGATAAATGGATAGCTTCAGCATAACTATTAGCCCCACCTAAATTACCGTTTATACTCATGCCTATTTCTTTACTCCTCTCTTTTTCTATTTTGAAATTTTTTTCCGCATTTCTCTCTTTTTCCAATAGCATTTGCTCTGTGTTTCGTGCTTGTTTCTCACTTTGACTTTCTCTGTTTCTCTTTCTCGCTTGTTTCCTCTTTCGTCTGTTTTGATACATGGTTTTCCCTTCGCTACCTGAAGCGACGACAGCATACGACCGATTACGACAGTCCAAGCCACTAAAATGCTCTTCACCTATTATCATCATCAAGACGCTTGAAGGACAAAAGGAAGAAAACGTATCCTGGGCGCGAAAGCGCTTTCAATTTGCAGCAAATGGCTAAGCTCTGGGTAGTTGTGTCTGCGTTTCGCCAAGAGACGACAACACCGTACGACAGCGTACGACAGACAGCCTGGCTCGCCAAAGTCTTCTGCGCTTAAAATGTTTTTTTATCGACACTTCAATCCTGTGTTCCTTGAGCATCCGCCAAAGCCACATCATTCATCTAGCACTATATTTCTACTTCAATTACAGATATTACGCAACTGCAATCATAATAGCTGGTCGTCGCATGTGACTTTTTAGGGACAGTACTCATTAGAGAACTAGCCGGCCATTTATGAAGTGAAGCACACGTTTGTAAACTCGGTTGTCAGCAACTAACAGTCGCTGCAGACGAATGAAAAAATTCCAAGCGACAAGGTGGTCGAATAATTTACCTTAATATGTCCTATGGAACGAAATAGATACTTAAAATCACTTAAAAAGTACATACGCAACGAAACGATAAAAAACACATCTTTTCTCTACTGTGCTCCAAAGAAGACGAAGAAGCGGCGCGTGAAAAATGATCAAGCGTGCGATCCCTCCGTTGTTTTTTTAGCGATGCTTGGCAGCACAAATCATCATTTGTGAACTTTATATTGCTGCCACGATTGCTAAATCGTGCCATTTATAAGAGTTACATTTTGAATCCCGGTTTCTACAGCTGATTTAGATTAAAACTCCGGTGCTGGGTTTTCATAACATTGCATCCAGCCTAGTGTAGATGACAGGCAGTGCACTTTCAAATCAGGCACTTGATATTGAATGTTGCATCAGGTTTCTACTAATAGAGTGGCGTATTTCATGGGATTCCAGATGGCCTCCTCAGCTGTTCAACGTACCTGGTGTCGGGCGAACGCCGATCAACAAGGGCGCGCCCCGAGATGAGGCACTATGCTGACTCTCGCTGTTTTCCCAAAGTGGGATAACTGGACATATAATTTTTGGTAGCGGGGGAGGATAGTCCCTCCCCCACCTGAGTCAATCCAAAAACAGAACCAAGAAATATGCTTTGTCAGATAAAGCCATGCTTGGTCCTTGGTGAAAACCAAAACGCGGCTGCACTCTAATGCCTTGGTTCACACTAAAGCATCCGCTTTCTACAGCCACCGAAATCCTCCTATCGCCGAAAAGCCGCGTCGTTCACACCGTACCGCCTAGTTCACCGAATAGCCCTAGCACTATTAGCGCAGGGAACAGTCAACCACAGGGCGAGTACAGGATGGATGCGCTGTTCCCCGGATGTTGTCGGCGCTTGCAATTTCAGTGCATCGGTGAAGAGTTAGATATTTTTGTTTTGCGTATTTCAACACTCGTTGTAACTCGGAAATTAAAGGCAACTACGTCGCGAGGTGCTCTTCATTTAAGGAGCAAAGCAACATATATGCAGAAGAACTCGCACTTACTCTTCAATCCGAGCTCGTTTTCTATCTTATTCCAGAAGCAGTTCTTTAGCAAGCTGCCCTTGTGCTTGGGGTGCCGTTTGTCGTATATGATGGGGTGATTGCGCACATCGATGATTGAGCATTTCTTCTAAGCACACGTTACCTCAAATGACGAGTGATTTGGTCTTGGCTACCATTTTTTTCCTAATTACTCGGCTAGCGCTCCTATTGGTTCGCGGAGAGCCAATCCGGCACCAGATGCTGCAAAAATTGTTGCGAGGGCAATCGGCGTGGTGATGGCTGCCTCGGCGGATCTGACCTCCGCCGAATTGTATTCAAAGTGATTTTGGTGGCCAGAATGGTCATTGTGAATGAGCCTTGAGGAGAGGTCTGCTGGAAAACTTACATTTAGAGGCTCAATGTAATTTGTTGATGTTCTTTCCTGAAAATCACTGCCTCCACGTTGCATAACACTTTTTATGTCACGTTTTCATCGTTTATCACTATATTAGTTGTCTTTTTCTATGCACTGCCTTATTAAGTGCGCAGCATTGTTTGGGGGGAACGAGAGAGACATTTAACGTCTGTATCTGCCTATTTACGCCATCAGGGAGTCATGGGTAGCGCATACCATAGAGTTTTCTAAATATACACTAGAAGGAACTCGGACTATAGCGTCTATGGGAGCTGCAACGCATAGTGCTTCAGCGAGCATGAGAATGATGGGTATGACATGGATTTGCCTAGTCTTTGTACTTTACGTTCATTCTGGCTTCGCGTGGCTTGAAGCTGCTCTGTCACAAAACAACAATCGGCAAATGTTCGGTAGTTACGCTTCACCGCCTTAATTTTTGAGTCTTGCCACTTCAAATCGGGTGACGAAGTGAAAAACGGTTTGTTCTTTCCTTCGAGACAAAACCAAAACACAGGAATAAAAGAAGCCACAAGTACGTTCGCCATCCGCAAGCACGAAGACTATAGGCCAATCCATGTCTTGTCCAATATTCGCATGGTCGCTGAACGATCGCAGCGCCAGTGTCGCCTCTAGTTACTTTTGGGAAACTCTGGGGCGCATATTTGTATTCTACGTACTGCGAGCCATGGAGTGTGAGAATACGCCGATGATTATTCAAAGACTGCAGCAGGCCATATCAGTGACGGCGTGTAGAGAGAAACAGAGAGAATAACTTTGTTAGTTTCTCGCAGATTACCCCGCTGGGGTCCCCCCCGGAGTTATCGGAAAGACCGGGTATCCCCGCAGCTTTTTCGACCTTCTGAATCGACTAGAGTGACTAGTTCAGGCAAGAATTCAGAAGCGCATTCCACCGACGCACCCAAAGCCCATTACCCATTACTATTACCCATTAATGTTGACCATTTCCATTAGTGCGCGACCAAACATGGCTCTGGTTCTGCAACTCATGCATTGATTGGTTGTATATAATTTAATATATATATATATATACACGTGTGTGTGTGTGTGTGTGTGTGTGTGTGTGTGTGTGTGTGTGTGTGTGTGTGTGTGTGTGTGTGTGTGTGTGTGTGTGTGTGTGTGTGTGTGTGTGTGTGTGTGTGTGTGTGTGTGTGTGTGTGTGTGTGTGTAAAATGATGACGGGGTTCGTCTATGTTCGTGTTTGCAGCAAGCGCCATATAAAAGATTGGGTCCTATCAAGTTTGGAGTGGAGTGGAAAGCACTCGCACCTTCGCATTCGATGTCACTGATGACATCGAATGCAAAGTAATGTCACTATGATGATCAGTAATGATTAGTAATGTCACTAAATTCCGTGTGCCGATCGTTCAAATCACCTCGCATCCCTGCCCCAGAAGGATTGGTTCAAGTCTTCTATCGTGGCTCAGAACGTGAGACCTCCAGCCACCCTAGGCGTCACTTCGTTCGGAATGACGTCCAGTCGACGTAGGAGCGCGTGGGCCGGGAACGAGATGTAGTTATGTATGCGCTCATTTGTCGGCATCATAAATTTGGGCAGTATTTATAATTCGTAATGACTCAGATTATTCTGCCACTGGCGTGGTTTTGCAGGACCGTTGGTGCATTGCTGCTAACACACCCCACGGGAACGTGAAAATTGTAATTGATAACTTCATGGGAAAATTTCCAAGGCTTACGACCAGGAAAACCATGCCCCTTGTTTCAGCTGGCAGTTTTAATGCAGCATACAATAGGGGAAAATTGTACCGCAACGGCCCCTGGCCAGCAAACCCGTGGTCCGTTGTGTCATCATTGTTAACGCATGTCTAACAAAAAATGTATTGTTGAAATGTTATTGATACTACAGAAAATATTTTTTTCTAAACACGGACCGTTAGTAAACGTATTACCACAACGATAGCAGCCTGAATTCTGTTCTGGTGGTTCTGCCTGTATAACGGCAATTGTGCATAACATCGTAAGCCGCTAAACATATATACGTATGACTCAACAACAGAAAGTAACACGTTTCTCTGTCCCGTCAAAAATGCGCCAGCGAACACTTCTGACATTCCGCTACTGTAAAAGGTAAGTAAGTATGTGCTACCGTGTGAACACGGGCGTTGAGTCAGGCAGTGGCCGAACGCCTGCACGCTAATGTCGTCAACGTACCTTGTAACAGGGCTGTTAGGTTCGGCTATTTTGCGCAAATTTGAGCATTATCTTAGGCCGGTGGCCGCTTAAGAAAGATCATGGCTAGTTGGTTAGCTTTTGGCTAGTTTCTTCTCGGCAACATTATAACCAAATTATCAATATATTGTGGCGTCGCAGTTACTGGCGTTCGAGTATCAGATGCGAAAACTTGACATTGAATTCTGAACACAATTCAGTTTGTGCTTGCGTTACTCGAAAAATTGGATGCGTGGCTGGCACTGGGTGAAAAGCTCTTTCATGGCACCTCGATTTGCTGCCTACTTATTTCTGAACGGTACTTTAAACTCCCATTGCAAGCGAGCAACACAAACAAAACCATTCGACATACAAGAGGTTTTTGACCCGACAGTAGAAATCGGATATCTAATGAACTGCTTGTTTTGTTCATTTGCATTGCGTATGGAGAGCAAATCTGGAAATATAATTACTCATACTATGTCATCACACTAAAAAATGTTTTGACCAGCCTTTTTCAATTTCCCGGCTATTTTTGTCCCTCCTACCTTTCAACATTGCATGGTGAGCCAACGATATGTACAATACTACTAAAGTTACACGAACGGGCCAATTCATTTCACAAAACAAAGCTCATAATGTGGCATAAGCAGTTCCTCTATGACTGCGTTTCATGAAACCGTTTAGAGTATAGGGGGAGGGGGGGAGGGCGAAATCCCAAAAAAGTATAGAAATAGTGAATGACGTTTTATTTTTCACTCTTTACCATTAAATGTCAGTGCAAAAACTTTCCTTCTGGTACAATGTATATGCTGCATAAATATGACTACGTTGCCACAGTTCAAAGGGCTGTTCTGAAAATAAATAAAATAATTCACAAGATCTTTCACGTTGCCCCAACCTGCGGGGCCCACTCCCTCAACTACACGCAACAAATCCAGACAAAACCCGGCCAAAACCCGACCATTTGCTAATGGTGTCTTTTGTATAACGCTTGCACTTCATTTGATACTCAATGATTGTAAGATAGATATGTTCTGACGTATCTTCTTCGACTTTTTTTGCACTTTTGACGCAGAACTGCATAGTTAATTAGTGCCTATCAAGTTTGTTAGTCGGGATTTCTGAGGCAATGAATTCCAAATTTTCTATCACTTTTTTTATTTTTAAAATACCGGTATGAAAAAAACTCATTAAAACTTGATCCCAAGACGTGCTTGTGAACCACTTCATTTAGAGACTCAGTTTTTTATCCGGCTATTTACAGCATCCTTGAAATAGTGGAACAGACTCAATACTTCTCTGACACAGCCATCACGTCGGGTTAACGTCAGTTGGAATTAGGTGCCAACCGATGAAGTGATTTATGTAGCAGTGTCGAGGTCTACCGTTTTAGTGAGCACCAGTGCTTTATATATGCTTACCACCTCTGGTGCTGCTAATATCAACCTTGCTATTGCCGCGCCGCGGTGGTCAAGTGGCTAAGGTACTCGGCTGCTGACCCACAGGTCACCAGATTGAAACCCGGCTGTGGCGACTGCATTTTTAATGGAGTCTAAAATGTTGCAAGCCCGTGTGCTCATATTTGGGTGCACGTTAAAAAACACCAGGGGGTCGAAATTTGCGGAGCACCCCACAACGGCGTCTCTCATAATCATATGATGGTTTGGGGACGTTAAATTCCACATATCAGTCAAATCAGCGTTGCTATTGGGTTGTCCCATACGAACGTCTCAGCCAATTTGGTGAATTTCTCAAATGTATTTGCAAAAAAAATGTTCTGATTCACTGCTTTGAAAACAGTGAAACGGTAGAATGTTTCCGTGAGAAACAATTTTTGGTCACGTGGCTGCCTTCTGACCTTTCCGAAATGTCATTTGGGTGTTGTTTGTGAAAAAAAAATCATTTTAAAAGTACCATTACTTTTTTGTATACCAAATTTGGTCTACATTTTATGTGAAGAATGTTGTTTAGGGTGTTTGAAGCTCAGAATTTATTATTTCAATTTTATTGGCTCATACGCCTCCAATAATTAGCCGAAATGTGTTTTGGTGCATTTTTTACCTATTTCAAAGGTGTAGTTTTTATGAATATGTGAGTAGTGAATACTTATTTCAAAAAAGTATATTTTGAAAAAAAATATTTTTAGACATCTCAAGTTGTTAACTTAACGAGAAAATGTCACAAGTTTCGCAAAATCGTTAATTTCGCCCATATTGAGACGCAATTTGCACCATGTAGTGGCCCAATTAAAAATCACCATTGTACTTCGATTGAAAGCAAATAAAAAGTTCTTTCCAAATTTCAAACCTTATGCATATATTTTTTTCGTTTTAAGGAAGAAAATAGTTTTTAAGCTTTCCCAATGCCGGTGATGGGGAATTTCAAAGTGGCAAGTGTTGTATGAACTAATACAGTCGATCACGGCACTGTGAAAATAAATGTTTCTTTATATAATCACGATATCCAATTGTTAGGCATGCCTTCTTTATCAGAGGCTGGCATTCTACCGCTGCTTCTAGGCATCAATGAAAAAAAAATGGCAGCATATCCACGAAGTGAATGATGGAGAGTGGGGAGAAGAATTCATCCGTCCATTCGTTCTTGCTACCGTCCATCCATGCGTCCGTCTGTGTGACCGTCCATGCATCCATCAGCCCGTCCATCCGTGCGTCTGTTGGTGCGTTCGTCCCTGCATTCGTCCATGCAGCCGCCCCTGCGTCCGTTCATGCGTCCATCCATGCATCTGTCTATGTGTCCGTTCGTCCATCTATTCAACACTCCAAGTACCACCATCTCGCATCTTTCATCATATATTCCCCATATAGAAGCACCGCCATCCAGCGGACATTCCAAGGACTAAATTAAAGGTGGCACACGCACACTTTCTAACGGCTTGCGCTTCGGGTCCACTTCCCACCTTTAACCACCTCGAGTTCATGGTATATACTAGTTTACTGTATTCATGGCACTGCGGAAACCTTTCGAACACCAAGGAGGTTACGCCCAGCGAGTATGACGTAGCAAACTTTTTCAGTCAGATAGTGCTCAATGTACATGCCAATGGCTGCTAATGAGAAATGAGAGGCGGAGAATTCGGCTTTTACTTTCTTACGGCTTGCTCTTCGTATCTACTTCCCATTTTTAACCACCTCGAGTTCATTCATGGTATATACAACTTCATTGTATTCATGGCACTGCAGCTCAACGCTCGCTAAACCTTTCTGAAGCTAAAGAGGTTACACCCAGCGAGTATAACGTAGCAACCCTTTCTTGTCAGATAGTGCTCAATGTACATTCCAATGGCTGCTAATGGTGATCGCAGCCTGCGCGCTAACTAAAAGCCGAATGCTCCTGTCTCTCATTCCCTATTAGCAGCCATTGACATGTACATTGAAGATTATTTTTTATTGTTCAACAACGCACAATAAAAATCTCTCACCGGCACCACCTTGGAGGTCAAAATGTTATACTCGTCACATACTACAGGGGACGAACAGGTGCCGCTATAAGGAGCTTCGCCCCTAAAAGCAGCGGTTCAGACGGAATGCCAAATGTCTTCCTTAAACGATGTGCAGAACCAGTCAGTAAATATCTTCATTTGATATACTCGAAATCACTGGCAGATGGCTGCATTCCATCAAAATGGAAAATTGCCAAAATTACTTCAATATTTAAATCAGGTAATGCCGCTAATATTTCTAATTATGGCCTATTTCGATCACCTGTACTAGTAACAGAATTCTCGAACATATCGTATTAAAATTTCTAATTAGTTTTATTGAATCTAACAACATTCTGCATTCCGACCAGCATGGCTTTAGATCAGGACTATATACAATTACACAGCTCGTCGAAACACTTCACGACCTGTCTCTTGGCATAAATGAACGTATTCAAACTGATGTACTTTTTCTGAATTTCTCGAAGGCATTCGACCGCGTATCGCACCCTTAATTATTACTTAACCTAATCACTTGTTAGGCGATGGCTCCATCAAATGGATATAGTTACTTAACGGACCGTCACCAATACGTACAGCATTGCATCCACACTTCTGACCTAGCTCCAGTGTTGTCAGGCGTTCCGCAGGGGTCTGTACTAGCTCCAGTTTTGCTCCTAATACATATAAATGACGTAACTAACTACGCGGACGTTAAACTCAGACTCTTTGCAGACGACTGTATGCTCTACAATGAAATACGTCATCAGAATGATAAGGCAAAGTGAAGCAATTCACTGAAAAATAGCTCAGTGGTGCGCTGATTAACAAATGACTATAAACATTGACAAAACTGTATTTATGTCCATTACGAACAAGGTGTCTAAGGTTGATTTTCGATGCCATTTTAATAATGTGCCACTACGAAGAGTTAACCAGTACAAATACCTTGGTATCACAACTGCATCTGATCTTAGTTGGACAGAGCACGTGCGTCAAGTCTCCAAAAGGCGATGAGCAAATCATTTTTTATTAAACGGCCATGTCATTCGCCACACATGAAACGAAGCTTCTTCTTTACGTCACTTTTGTCCACCCGGTCTTAGAATATGCTAGTATTGTGTGGTTTCCTCACACTGTGAATAATATCGCTATTCTGGAAAAGGTTCAGCGGAAAGCAGTGCGCTTTATCTTCAACAGATACGGGCGCAATGACTCTCCTACAGCTCTAATACACCGCGCTGGTCTAGCCACCCTTGATAGCCGTGCAAAGGTTTTCCGGCTTAAATTTCTTTATCTACTTTTACACAGATCATTCCGCATAAACCCAGATATATACTTGAGCTTTCGAGACACCAGACCGACGAGACGAAGGCGTGCATGGGAACTCGAAGAATACTCATTTAGTAATATTACTTTTTCTTATTCATTCTTCCTACGCGTAATTCGAGAATGGAACACACTGAATCCAGTCATTACACAGCAGCCAACATTAGCAAACTTTATGAAACTAATTGAAGGTACTGATCTATTCTAACCTAGTTAGCATGTACAGTGATCACCTGTTTTTCTTCACGCAGCCCTTCCTGCTTCCAATTCTCATACCAAAGCACTTGTATGCATATATTTATTGTTTATATGGTTCCTTGATAATAATACCCTATCTGTGTTTTTCTTTTTTCTATGCTTCCTTTCTTCTCGACCCCTGTTTCTTTGTCGGTGTACCATTGGAGTACTTTGTACTTGGTTATGGTACAAATAACTATGTATGATTGTTCTATGCCGTACTGCTGTGTTCAGTGACTACATGTTCTTTATTATTCTCATTTTTTTTACGTTTCGAACGCCAAAAGTTGTGAAAGTGATGCTCACCCCTGTAATAATTCCCATTGGGGACTGACAATATCCTGTAAATAAAATAAATAAATAAATAAATAAAATAGGAAGATAGGCACCAGTAGAAAAATCAAAATTTTTTTCTTCCTCAAAACGAAAGTGTAATAATCGGAATAGCCATATAAAAAGAACTGTTTATTTGCTTTCGATTGAAATACACGTTCTTTTATTCGGACCACTACATGGTGCCAATTGCGTCTCAATATGGACCAAATTACGATTTTGTGAAATCAGTGATTTTTTTCTCGTAACGTTTAGCAACTTGAGAGGTCTAGAATATATTTTCTTAAAATTTGCGTTTTGTGCAGCAAGTATTTACTACTCATATATTCATACAAAGTGGACTTACAATAGAAAAATGCAAACATAACACATTTTGGCTGACTTTTGGAGGCGTATGTGCCAGTGAAATTAAACTAATGTTACTGAGCTTGAAACATATTATACAAGAGCCTTTACACAACGACTAAACAAAATTTGGTAAAACAGGAAGAGACTGTACTTCTAAGAAAATTTTTCCCACAAACAACATCCAAATGACATTTCGCGAAGTTCGGATTTCAGCCACGTGACCAAAAAATGTTTTTTTTCTCAAACGTATTCTACCTGTTTACTGTTTTTGTTGCAGTAAATCGGCAAAACTTTTTTTTTCAAGTACATTTGAGGTGGTCCCCAGAATTTCTAGGACGTTCGCCGTGGAATGACACTATTGGCATCATTATGCAACTGCGAACAACTGGTTAAAGAAAATATATACGGCTGTTTAACGTTTGTATGTGCGAGCATTTATGAAATATCTTTAGCACCGTTTCGTAAATTTTTGCTCATTAAAAAATTACACCCAGTCACGTTCCACTCGCATGCTTCGCACGCGAGTGCTTCGCATGTGAGAGGGTCAGGAAGGGTGGTTACCCGCCCCCCCTTCTGCACGCTTCTGCGAACACACACATATACATCACATCACAAAAACTTCACGCGTACTGCAACCAATCTCACGTTACGGTCGTTTCGTTGCTCGAAGTCATGAATCCGCCGACAGGAAAGTCAACCATTTGAGATGATCCTATGGCATAATGCCCACATTAAACTACCCCAGTAGGACCTGGTACCATAAACATATTTGATCGATATCTTGCGTGCCTCCAGATCTTAAATGCATGAACAATCCCTCTTCAAGTACGCACGTGATGGATAACACCTACCTTTCGGTTCCAGTAAGAGGAAGTCTGTAGACGGAGTGTGTTTCAACAGCAAGCTGTCACGCGAAACTTGCGCAATTTTTTTTTGGTCTAGTTCACAGTTTGTGCTTCATCCTACTGCGCCAAAGTGAGCTTTCTATGATTTCAATCTAGCGGCATATTCAATTTTTCTACTTGTTATGGTGATTTAAACGTTATTATATTTGCTTACAACGACAAACCATTGGCACGCACGCAAGTTGGACAAAAAGAAAGGTAGGATAAAACTTTTTTCGCCTTATATCACGGGTGACATAAGTTCACCTGGTCTTCAATTCAGGTTAAAACAATTCATACTAGAGTTTTAAATTTCAACGTGATAGTGTTAAAAAGCTCGTTTCGCCAAAATTCCAACATCGGCGTCGGTGTAGTTGGTTGAGAGTGAAAAATCAGCATCTTATGCGTGGCCCGAAAATCGAGAACGATGCAAATCGAATAAATGATAAAATATCCTCGGTCAGATTGGGGATCGAACCAGGCTCGTTTGGGTTCGAGTGGGGATCGAACCCGGGTCGTCCGCGCGCCGAGCAGATGTTGTAGCTCACTTTTTTTTCTTTAATGAATGAAATTATCACCAGTAAAGTGCACACAACATACTTCATCAGAAGTCAGGCAAACACACAGAAGCGTCAAGAACGGGAAGCCACTCCGGAACGGAGTCAAAAGTCTCGACAACTCTGCGCATTGAGCAGCTGCTTCTCGGAAGACAGATCTCGTCGACCGTGGTGGCTCGGCGTGTCTATCGATCATGCGACTTTTCCATAATGAATAAAGTCCCATTATTAACGAACATGGGAATGATGGGTAGTACACATATTCGCCTAGACTTCATTGTTGCTCACAGCTACGTCTCTGCTTGTAAATACAGTGAAAAGAACTTCCTCTCCTTGGCAATGCGGAGCAAGTATCTTTCATGCTTTACACACACACGTCTCCTGCATACATGCTTAACAATACAACATGAAATATTCCAGTAATACTGCGTGGTACAAGCGTCCATTGCCAACGGGCGTAACAATATGTGATTATCATAATGGCTCCATGGTTGAAAGCCGGTGCCCCATTACAAAAGGCACCTACGCCGCTGCGCCTATTCCCTTAAGGCCACGCTGTGGGTGCATAGAAAGTTCACATCAGTTTCATCTCCTTGAAATACGCACTAAGAATAAAAAATTATGGGTCCGAGTGAGGACAAAATCCAGGTCATATGCGTGGCTCGTAAATGTTCTTCTACCACCCACATCTCTGCTTGAAAACAAAGTGGCCCCGCCGCGGTGGTCTAGTGGCTAAGGTACTCGGCTGCAGACCCGCATGTCGCGGAATTGAATCCCGGCTGGGGCGGCTGCATTTCTCTTGGAGTCGAAAATGTTGTAGGCCCGCGTATTCAGATTTGGGTGCACGTTGAAGAACCCCAGGTGGTTGAAATTTCCGGAGTCCCCCACTGCGGCGTCTCTCATAATCATATGGGGTTTTAACGTTAAACCCCACATATCAATCAATCAATGAAAGCACAGAGAAATTAACTTCCTGTGCTCTCAGAAGCCGCCTTTTATGCGTGCAACACGGAATGCAGGCACATGCGCATTTAGGAACGTGACATCACTATCATTAGTTCAACTCTTAAACGCAAAGCTTAAGGGTCCCCCAATTTTTATTGCGTAAGTCAATAATAAAGGAGTGTGCATAGCTGTGACGGCCTTTCTACAGCTATCCATTTGTCAAACGTTTCCGCGTGCCACTGTTTCCCCAGCTGAGCTTTTCTGAAGCGTCACTGTTTGTTTCCGCGAGCTGATTTGTCATACGATATGAATTCAATAAAAGATAAATCTCGGTTTCCCAGCCTAAATTCAAGAGTCATTGATGGAATCGCGGATCTACTCAAAATCCACGTCTTCCTACACTGTCGGCGAGTGCAAGGTGAGGTTCTCTGGTTTCAGAATTATATGAGCGACTATGGTCACTATTTAGCAAAATAGAATACACTGATTAGACATGTGCGTCATTCGACCCATAGGTAACAAACAAGAAGCTTCTGCAACTCTTCATTATCACTAGCTGCAGGTATTGCATTCTAAATGAGCCTCTTTAGAAAAGCCTCGTCTGAACTTGCGTACAGACGGGACTTACAAAAAGCGTTTTTTTTTAAGGATCGTATAACTAGCTTGCAATGTGATGATTAAAAAAGCCAGTAGAGCCTTGTTATCTTGGGATTCATATTGCCAGCAGATGTGCTTGAATGTGAGCGTGAGCCTCAAGTCAGGAAGACTAAAAGAGTATTTCTCTCGTGCTTCATATGAGATTAAAAATGAATTTAAACACTCGGTGAACAATTCAAGGCTCTAAGCTACGTCATTCCCGAACAATGCAGCGCTGATGGTCTGCTTGGAGCCTCCAGAACAACAAAATAGTCGTCAGCATGCCTCAGGAGCTTTCACAACACTGGAACCACTGAGCTTTCATTGAATGAATTTGTCCTTTTATGCAAGAGATAACTTATTCAAGGTGCGGGCTATTGACCATTCGAAGCGTACGTCATGTGTTTGGTGATGCCTCGAAGAGAATATAGACTTCATGGAAAAGAACAAAGGTTCCAAGAGCCCCTCAACTGGAACACACGCCCTGTACGCCAACTGAATGGCTTCATATCAATGCATTTTTCTACGCAGCTATGAGTAACATTTGAATCAATATTGAATCACTCAGCTTCGTATAATTATGCTCGATGGGGATCAGCAGATGGATCATATATCTTAGTATGCAACGTGCTCTCAACGATTACTCGGCGTTTAAGTAAACGCGATATAAACTTTACTCGCAGGGTAGTAAACCGGCTGCCTATAGGTTGGTTCACCTCGCTGCCGTTCTTTTCCTCCTATTTCCCTTCCTTCCTTACTCGCTGGAGCGACTGTGTCTTTTAGGTCAGGGTTTAGTAGAGTTACGCCAGGTATCGTGGTAAATAAGTACTTTCTTTGCTTTTACAGCACTCCAATTTCCCCTGTCAGATTCTTTTTTTTTTCTGCCTTGTGCCGAAAGTGTGAATTTCCTACTACTTCTCTGATGATCAGTGATTTGGCAGATAATATTAGCAAAGTTTGTGCAATGCGTCAAACTTCCTAATCCCCTGGGCCCAGTCTTTCATTCCAATGAAGTCATACACTAAGTTATTTGCTGTATCGTTTGCGAAACTCCGAGGTTATTTCTGCCATAGCATTTCCTAAAATAACTATAGGGGACTCTGGCGCTGCAGTCGTCCGGCGACCATGAGAATGATGGGTATATAGTACACAGATTTGTCTAAACTTCGTACTTGTGGGCGACAAATTGTACTTGCAGCTTTGTTTATTGTTGCTTTTGATTTAGATTGGAAAGGAAAAAAGAAACCCTTTTAAAATTTGTGGCCTCATTCAACATAGTAAGCCTAAAGAATTAAGGTGGTGAAGCGCAACCACTGAACATTTGCTGATTTTTATTTCATGAGAAAACAACTCCAAGCCACACGAACACACACGGAGCCACAAGCAGGCAAGAAGTACGAAGATTAGACAAATCTGTGTACTGCTCATCATTCCCATGCTCGCTGAAGGGCCCTGCGTTGCAGCTCCCATAGACACTAGCGCCAGAGTTCCCCCTAGTGTATATGAGTAAACTCTATGATTTCTGCAAGAAGAGGGAATAACAGGAGGGAAAGGAAAGGCAGGCTTGTTAACCAGTCTAGAAAGACCAGTGTGCTACCCTACACTGGGGAAAAAGATGAGGGAGTTTGAAAGATGGAAGAAAGCAGAGATAGGAGAGCACGCCCACGCGTTGGGCTCACAAATGATAATGACTGGGAACATGTTGATGCGCACTAATTGACGAAAGTCCGAAAGACGCGGGTCGCATTTCTGCAAGACACAAAGTGTCGATTATGAACTCAGCCTAAAGAGGAGTCGAGAGGAAAAACCATCTGTTGTGGCTGTATTACCGCACATTTTATACTACACCAACTAATAGTTTCGGTCCCTCGTACGTGAGTTTGGGAATGCGATTTCTTGTACGACACGCTGCCTTTTCACTTGAGATCAAATTCACGCAAGAAAGACTTTTGCCTAAGATACTGTATCAAATGTTCCCTGTTTCTGTGACTGTTTTTTTTTTCTTGCTTTTTTCACAGTGGTGTATTTAGCCACGAGAATAGGGCGTGCAACACAGTACTTCTCTCGAAACTGCTTACATCTAATGAAACGCAGCCGTCCAACCTAATCAGCCACCTCTCTAATTTTCTAACGAAAGCAAATTGCCTAACACGGTGTGCATCACAAACTACGGAGCGTAAAGTTGGAAGCTCATGTCCGCATATACGCTCCAGGACACTGTGTTGATGTATCAGCCAATCTATGAGGCCGGAGCAACCTGGACCTTGCAAGCACACTGGTTTTTCGATTTATAACGCAGTGAAGTTTCAGAAGAAAAGGGGTCTTCCCGCCCAAAAGCATTAGGCCAATCACATGTTTTTCACAAGACTGTTCCAGTGGTGTCTGTAGCAATTTTCTTTCAAACTCTCAAGAAAGTAACATTCAGAAGCCCTTCCCTTTGAGAGAAGGGGCAAGCGTCTGCCCTCCTGACATTTCACAGTAGAACCCCACTGTTACGTTTATTTCTCCATGCTACGTTTTCCTTGTAATTATGTTGTTTTTTTTTAGAACTGACGTAGCCCACATATGATTCAGTGTATAGACCCTTTTCATAATTGCAAAGCTAGCTTTCCTGCTATGCAGTTTGTCCTACTAATGGCGGCTAGTCATTTTTTTTTTTGCATACAGAGCGTTCAAGCGCAGTTTACTTGCACTAAGGCGTGGAAATTATAGGTTTAGCTATCTCGACATTACTGCGCATAGTAGACGAGCCCCAGCGTGTTTAACTAGGACCTGGTCTCCATTTGAAGTAGGACAGGTGCTGCCGTTAGTAGGACAAACATGCAGTACCCAGAAGCGCATTTGCGAATTGCGAAACTGGTTTTACATCGTAGTTCTTGGACATTTCCTCTGTGGTACGTCGCGATGGCTAAGCAAGCCAGCGGCCACGGCAGGCATCAACAATGTCCACTTTTTTCGTATGTTGGCCAGGCTAGGCGGTAAGGTAAGCCGCATGGATGTGGCAAGTGGCACACATAACGTATTTTAGGTTGCAGTGAACAAATAATGAAGTGTCGTATAGCACATGTGGCGAGTATGACGTAATTATATTTCAACAATTTTTATGTGTTTTCAAAACCAACGTTTTGTTATATTGCCGTGATAGATCCTTCGTTACGCATAGAAAGAAAAAAACGACGTGCAACATTTGTGATTGTAGCTTCAAATGCCAGTCCCTTCTCGCTGAAATGCATATACGTTTACGGCGTCTTATGAGACTAACAAAGTTCTTTACTTTTAAAAATCATGTTGTCATAACATACCGAGTTTTGTGTGCTGCAATCGCAATAGAATGAGACATGCCGTACGATCCACTAAAAAATATAGCATGTACAGGCGCGCAGTCAGCAATTTTTTTTCGGGGGGGGGGGGGGGGTACTTATTTATTTCAGGAAGGGACCCCTAGGCCATGGTGAGAGTAAATTGAGGGGGAGGGGGCACGGACCTGGTTTACCACCCCCTGGCTGCGCCCCTGAGAACTTAGGTATTCACCACTCAATCCACATAGCAAATCAAGCGAATAAATTGTAAACACAACTCCTGAAAGGAGTACTTACGACTACTCGCCATATATACTCATCATATATACTCGTCGTATATATTGATATGGTATGCGCCGGGCCATGGTTTCGGATGCAAGTAGAGGAAGAGAAAGTTCTTTGGTTCAGCCTATGTTCGCCATCATCGCCTGATCTTACCTCTAAATAAACGTAGTCAAACTCAACTTAACCGTAATAACCCGTAATAGCAATATATATATATATATATATATATATATATATATATATATATATATATATATATATATGTGTGTGTGTGTGTGTGTGTGTGTGTGTGTGTGTGTGTGTGTGTGTGTGTGTGTGCGTTTCTTTTTTTTTGCAAAGCCCCATGGCAACGAAGCTAGTCCTGCCATCATATGGCGTTCTCTCAGCTTCCTATATGAATTTTCTGCGTGGGGCGCCCTGAAACGGGGACGACACAGCAACATTTCGACATTGAAAACATTATACCGTATATTAAAGTTCCACATTTTTGACCGCGACGAAGAGAGACATGGAGGACACGACACTCGCTATACCCGCGACTAAATTTATTTTAGAAAAAAAAACTTGATATATATGCAACCACGCCCGCCCCCCCCCCCCCCAAAAGCTGCAGAGAATTGAAATAACAGTCAATGCAATGTACACTCAAGTGATAGCTTAATCGCAGCAAGTGTAGAAATGAACCCAGCAGTCCATGTATTCTTATATCAGAAACAGAGTTTCGAACAAACAAAAGCAATGCACATGAGGCATGCACAGCCTATAAAAACAAAAAAATAATGGCGTTCATTTTTACAAAATGTACAGTCGAGAGTCCCAGTCAACAACTAGCTCAGCTCTCAACCTTACTCAACTTTCAAAGCTTTCTTCGTGGGCAATCCAACAACGCTCACAAGAAAACTACACGAATCCTTCCTTTTCAAGAATAAAGTCAAATCATTTAAAAACTCCTGCGAATTTAGACAGAATGTATTAAAAGTGTCTGGCACACACTTTTACAGGCGACTTAAAAAGAACGTCATTATTCTATGCGCACTTACCACTTTTTGTTCACAGAAGGGGTCACATATAGATGTTTATATAAAATACTTAGGTGATTAGGTAATGCCAATACTTCAAAACTATACTACTTTTGAGGCAATGCATTCGCTAGTCTGATCGTGTTTGCCTGGTCTGTTTTGTCTCCCTGTGTGGACGCTGGGGTACAAAAGGTTTTTATAAGCGCGCACAAGCATTTAGACGCTATGTGCTGAGCGTGTGCCCCTTGAACCAAACCATAGCAGTCTGGAGGGTCTGGGACGTCCCCTAGTTTCAAGGTCTTGTCGCCGTCTGAATAAGCCATCGGCAGGGCTATTTTACCAGCGATGCCTCCCTTGACCCAACAACAACCGTGGCTAGTCTAGCGCCACGAACTCTCTTGAGGGCGCGTGCTTCCAGATCACCTGTGCAAAGCCGTCAAAAAAAATTTGCGTGATGCTCTCATGCGACTCCGAAATTCTCGTTGTGACATTAAAAGTTGGGATCGTCAGCCTTCACGTACGCTGCGCGTGCGAATGGGAATTGTTATGTAGCCGTTGTGTTCTCTGAACGAGCAACATTATTGTCAACATGTTCTGTCGAGGCAACCTCTCAGCAAACTCTAAACAGCTATCCATTGCTCTAGGGCTGTTGGTCTCCTGATGTTGCCATACTTATTCTGATTAACATTCGGTGCTTGGATACTGTGCCTATGTCCGGGTGTCCCGGCTTGTATCTAGGCTTCTCAGAGGTGGGACCATTACTCCACACGAAATCATTTGGTTCTTGGCCCTATGAGCTCCACGATCGACGGCATCACCAACTCCAATGATTCGGCCCAGATCGGGCGCCAGGACGGACCCCGCCCGGAGCCAATCCTCAGGAAGGAGGTGTGGCTGATTAAGGGTCACCGGACATTCTCGCTACAATATCGTTGAAGTCTTAGGGTCATTCTTTTACCCAATTCTCACCTTAAAAGAGGACAAAAAATTACGCTCAGACTTTCATAGACAGGGGTTTACCCTGCCCAGCTAATGTTTCAATTTATGAGGATATATCTCCTGACAGCCCGGATTGTGGATTGCGCACATTTGAGCAGATGATGAGAGACAGCCCCCGCACGCCCAAAGAACTCAAGACGTTAATCCATCCTCGACAGGACCTTTATTCCGCTATCAAATGCACGGTTCATCACTGCCAGATTCGGCAACCTAGGGGGCTCATGATGCCGCGGGAAGGTACTTCCTGCCTGTTCCAACGTGGGAGCACCCTGCAGGGGGATAGGGGTCACACCCGTTCTCTTCTCTAGATTCTCAATCAAGTTACTTATCTCTCTCTTGATGCGATCTTGCCCATGCACGGTCATAAGCACCATGGTGATGTATTTTGTCAGAGGTGCCAGTTTTTCAAAAGGCTTAGCCGAGTACTCAATGGCATAGAACCTTGGAGAATAAAAATAGATATAATTTAAGGAGAAAAGTACTACCGTGCAACTATCTGCCATTGCTATAAGCAGCCAGCAAGCATTTGTAATGGCGCTACCCACACAGACAAATTTGATGGGATAAAGTTAATCGTTTGGTCATTTCAGACCTTGAGGTACAGGCTGATTCGGGAATGCAACTAGCGACGAGAGGGCACGACATTGCAGGATTGGGAGATGTTGGATAAGTTCAAATACAGAAGTGGGGTGCGAAAAGCAAATGGACAAATTATTATGGCAAGCTGCATGATTTGTCAGGCGTTTACGCTGAAATTTACGAATCAAACTCTTCCTAATAAAGGTTCGTTTAGTAGAAGGAAGAAGACGACTGCCAGATTCTCTGAAGCATGGTGCCTGACTGAGTGATGGTGAGCCGCCGCCCTCAGCGAGGCCCTCGAAGACCAGATGTGGGCATTCCAGAAGCAGGGCAGGACCATTGCCATTACCACTCTGGTAGCTCTATGGTTAAAACGTCCGCTTCCAATGTGGGAGGTACCGGGTTGGATTCCCAGTGCCGACCAGGAACCTAGCGGTTTTTATCGATGGATAGTGCAGTACACCGACCCGGCGCTCAGCTGTTTCTGGGTACTCATCTCGAAATGTGGCCCCATGAGGTTCTATGAAGGTCCCTAGGCGTACCCTAATCTACCGCAGCCTTGGTGAAATACCTGAGCATCCACTACTGCTCTGCGAGGCCGAGAATTGCTGTCGCCAGGCCCCTACTGGCTAGATAAGTACAACTGTTCTGCAGGCCATGTGCTGCGCGAAAAGAAGTTCACAGTCGCTTGGAAAGGCACCCACCGTGTGAAAATTGGTGGCATGACTTGACTATAGCTTTAAGTGCAAGTAGCAACCACTGTACGAATATACTTCATTCGACTCAACTCTAGTCTAAGCACTGCTACTCCCCCTGTAATTGATGTAGCCACCCGCCATTCGCTCTCGAAAAAAAGTGATCACTGTAGCCGTGCTTTCTCAGCTGGTTCAACGGCTCGCTCGCTGGATTTCATGCCGACTGGTTGCGTCCTCGCGATCTCCGACGTCAGCGTAGCTCTG
This sequence comes from Rhipicephalus microplus, assembly GCF_043290135.1. Taxonomy (NCBI): domain Eukaryota; kingdom Metazoa; phylum Arthropoda; class Arachnida; order Ixodida; family Ixodidae; genus Rhipicephalus; species Rhipicephalus microplus. Next base: position 136,431,976 of record NC_134701.1, on the reverse strand, counting down.
GCCTACTGGACTTGCCCTACGCCATCTCCTGACGCTGACAAGAGCGCTCGACAGTGGCGGCCCGTCCTCGGACTTTTGCAACCGTGTCCATCTATACCGTCTTATCCTTACTTCCGTCGTTCGTTGTCCCTGCGCCTCGCTGTTTCCTTCCTCTCTCTCGGTCTCTTTACCTTTTGATCCTATCTTTTTAATCCCTTCTCTACCCCCTTCCACGTGAGCTACTATTGAAGTCTCCTCCCCCTGAGAGACAGTTAAGAGGCTCACTTTTCTTTTCTTTTCATTTAAAATCACTTTCCCCATCTGGTTTAACGTGCAGCGTCACATATGTTATGACGGTGGGCAACCTTTCCCAACAATAGTTAAAACAGCACTTCTACTTTTAGTAACCTTCTCCTTATAATTTTTTTTATTTTTTACACTGCGTAATTAGGCGGCACTATGCACACCCGCGAAACGAAGCGAAAAAGAAGACTCCTACTTTTCATCCGCCAGGCGTGATAGGGGAGAAAAAGTGATAGGGGAGGGAAGAAGACTGCGTTCGTGCCTGCGCCTGCGTTCCTTGTTCCATCCTCAGGGTTGCGGTCAAGTAGCCGGCGGTCACTTTTATTTTATTTTATTAGATATACCTCTTGTTCCGCAACTGTTTTAGTGCATTCATAAGTGTAACTACTTCTTATTTCATGTCTGTTTCTTCTCCGGGCCAGAGGCCTGCCCTCTGGTCAGCCTCTGTTCCCCCTCAAGATCTTCTCCTGGAGTTGTTTCTCCACAATGAAACCCGTAGCGTTCCTGTCGCTTTGGTGCCGACCACCGGTGGGTTCATCCGCATGAAAAATCCCAAGACAATCCAAACGGAACTTCGTGCGATCACTTCCCACTCTCTACTGATAACAGAGGTTCGTCAGTTTGGACGCGGGGGGATACTATGCTGCTCACCAGACAAGGCTTGCATTCAAGACCTTCTGAAGTGCACTACTTTTGCATCACATCCGGTGAGCTCTTTTATCCCACCTCATCTAGCTTGCTGCAAAGGATTGGTTCGGGGGGTAGACGCAAGTCTAAGCCCAGCAGAAGTCTTGGACATCTTTTCTCCAGCAGGTGTTATTTCTGTTTACCGCTGTACCAAACAGGAAAACAAACAGAAAGTTCCCACTGAAACTGTAATTGCCACATTCGCTGGAACAGATCGCCCTTCGGAGATCAAGGCATGGCCGCTTATCTATAAGGTCGAAGCTTTGGCTCCCCGTGCGCTACAATGTGCTAAATGTTGGCGCTTTAGGCACAGTACTAAAGGTTGTCGATCGGAGACTCGATGCCACATATGCGGGGCCATATACGGGGCTGGTCATAGTACTGCTGAGTGTCAATCAGACAATAAGACATGCTGTTTGTGCAAGGCAAATCACGCTGCAGACGATCCTAACTGCCATGCAAGATCAAAGGAACTTCAGGTGATTGAAATCATTGAAAGGAGACGATGCTCTCGTAGAGAAGCAATTGCAGAAATTCAAAGCAGGAATCAGGGTTATGCCGGCATAGCAGCTCGTCCACCTCTTTCTATGGATGCATCACTTTCTCAGTCCATTTCAGCTATGGTAGAAAAGGCCGTCAAAAAGTATTAGAAAAATATTTACTCAATCTGTCCGACTCACTCAATAATGTTATGGATTCACAGATATCGGGCGCATATGATCGAATAACTAAGTGTATCCAACCTCCTAGTGCCTCAATTAATAAACCTGCCGAACATCAGTCAGATGTCTCTATCGATTCTGAGGCAATGCCTTCCAGATCTAACACAATTGAGCAGGGAGGTATATCTGATTCAAAATCAATAAGTAATCGGGATGTAGATATGGATGCTCGCCTTTTGAAACGCACCAGATCACCCACTAGCAAACTTAATAATTCTTCTCATCCAAAACAAAAAAGAGTGTGAAGGAAACTAGGACTAAAGCGGACTTCTTAAAAGACAGTATCTTAGATCAAGCAGTTGCTACTGCTTGCTTATCACCATAGGGTGCCTCAGAGTACTTCAGTGGAACTGCCGTTAAATTCTCTCTGCAACTACAGACTTATTATGCCTAATTTCTCAACAATCTCCAGACCTCATAATTTCACAAAAAACTTGGCTGTCTGCTGATCAAAACTTCTATCTAACAAACTATCAGTGCTCTCGACTGAACTGAGACTCACGTGGTGGAGGATTAATGTTTTTCATTTCATCCAAAATTTGTCAAAAAGCACACTTAGTTTACCAACAAATATCTCACGATTATGAAGTATTGGTTCGGGAAATTCACTTTCCCGGATGCGCGCCACTATCTATAGTCAACAACTACTTTCCGGCTGGAATACAAGATGAAAGAGCCCTGGACGTGACTGTGAGTTTTTGCAGAAACAGTATACTATTTGCAGGAGACTTCAATTCCCATCACGTGTCATGGGGATTCCGCACTGATTCATCAGGAAAACGGTTGTGGGACTGGACTAATCGGAATAAACTTATTTGTTGGAACTCCAGAATTCCGACATTTGTTCGATGTAATTCGAGGTCGGTCTTAGATTTGACATTTGCTAGCTCAAGTGTGTCAATATCGTCTTGAACTGTTCTTGATACCGCTACAAGTAGTGATCACTGCCCCCTGGTATTTGAAGTCAGCATTCCTTTAGTGACGGTAGATCGCGAGGTGCAAAGTTTTGTAAACTACTATAAATTTAAAAAGAATTTACAGTCAACGCTGTCTTCCTTGCCCAGTATGGAAGGAAATATGAAAGTTATGAGCCTTTGTTCCACCTTAAAGTGTACAATTAAAATATCACAGTTCACTATATCTTCAACAAAGGGAAAATTCATATCTGCCTGGTGAAATGTGGATTGTGCCAGAGATTATAGACGCCGCAACGCTGCATGGAAAAACTCCTTACCAACCAATGTCCGACTAATTGGAGAAATTATTTATTTGGTAAAGCTACCTTTAAGAGCACAGTTTCATTAGCGAAAGATGATTATGAAGAAAAACGGTACAGCTATCTATCCAAGAGCGGCAACAAGAAAGCTCTATTCAGATTTCTCCGTAATCGTAAAGCTATTACAGCACACGTAAATATTGACTCAGTTATTTTTTTCCAACTGAGTTGGAAGATACATTAACTGAAATTGCATTGGGATTGGAGAAGAAATTTACATCACAAATCAAAATAAAGTGTGCAAAACCTTCATTCGGAAATGATTTTATTGAAGTAAGTAGAGATGAACTTGCGCAAATTGTTCGTATTCTGCCAAACACAGGTCCTGGACCAGATGGCGCCACTTCAGAAATGTTAAAAATATTATTCGACATCTCTCCTGAAGACCTCCTTAACGTTGTCAACTATTCACTTGAAAATAGTTGGATACCTCCTGACTGGAGACATGCAAAAATAATACCGCTTCTAAAAAACAGGGACTAGGAATGCAGATAGATAACATTAGGCCAATCACTTTAACATCACACGTAGTTAAGTTAATCGAAAGAATACTTTACATTAGAGTTACGAAGTTCATAACAGATAATGCGATACTCAGTGCGTGCCAAATTGGATTTAGACCAGGTTTTTATATGGTGGGCGCATGTTGACTTAGAGGCTCGTATGAAGCTTGCTCGGCACAGATGACAATATGCGGCCTTAGTAACCCTTGATTTAGCCAAGGCATATGACAGTGTTGAACATCCTATTCTTATCAATGCCCTAAAAGAACTTACGTTCCCGCAGTACATAACAAATTGGATATACGAATTTTTAAAAGACAGAAAATTTTATTGCTTCCAACGAGGTGTTTCCACACAGAAGTATAGCCAAACAAGAGGTGTTCCTCAAGGCTCTGTTCTATTGCCTGTCCTATTTAACATTTTGTTAAGTTCAATACCACTGAGTGATAAGGTACAAGTATATGTATATGCAGATGATATCGCGTTCTTTGCATCTGACAGCGATATTTATTTACTACATTCGACTTTACAGTGTTATTTGGCAACATTGGAAACCTGGTTTCAGAAAATTCATATGAACTTGAACGTAACTAAAAGTGCTATAATAGTTTTTCCATTAGACGCACCAGTTACTATTTCTCTTCAGTACCATCAAGAAATAATTCCCCAGGTTAACTGTATTAAATATCTGGGTGTACTGTACGATCAAAAACTGAGCTGGCGTGACCACATTGAATATATTAAAATTAAGGCTACACGCGCTGTTGGAATAATAGGTAGGCTTGGCCGCCTCCGTACCAGTCTTTGCAGAGATACGCTGATCATGATTTGTCGCACGTACGTTCGTCCGATTCTTGAATTCGGATGTGTACTATTCTCTGGTGGACCAGAATACAAAATAAACCCCCTGATTCTCTTAGAGCGGAAGCTCTGCGTAGTTGTTTAGGTATGCCAAAATTCACAGCTAACAATGTTTTGTATCAAGAAGCTCGGATACCCACCCTTGCTTGCAGATTTCGTATTTTAACAGTAAAAACCTATTTAAAATTTTCTGAATCCACTTTAAGAAGGCGACAGTTTGTATTCTTTGCCGAGCCTGGTATCTTTTTCAATGAGCATTGGTCCCGTGTACATAAACCCCAAGTGTTATTTGTTCAAACACTTCTAGATGTTTTAAATGTTGTTATATTTAGAACACACCATCTGTCAAATCAATCGGCCAAGTGCAAATAAAATTTGACGATATATTACCCATGAACGCTAAACACTTGCCCTCTAAATATTTGATTGGTTCATTAGAACAACTGTCTCAATTAGGTACTAATACAGTAATTGCAACGGATGCATCTATGAGTGGCGAGAAGGCAGGTGTGGGTATTTTTTCTCTCTCATTATTCTGGTCATTTTGATTACGCCTCCCAGATTATACACCAATATTTGAAGCGGAATTAACAGCCGTTATACTAGCTATTCGTAAACTTCCTGTGACTCATTCGACAGCTGTGATAGTGACTGACTCGTATTCTGTGTGTTCATTCTTATCATCGTCGTCGACATCAGCAGTGCTAGAAACTTTAAAATCATTATTCCCAGCAAACATTCGTCTAGTGCGAATGATATGGGTGTCAGATCATCAAAGTATATTTATAAACGAGATGGCTGACACACTTGCGCGAACATCTCTTGATCTTCCGATTGTGCCAATCATGCCTCCTACAGCTTATGTAACAGCAGCGAGGTTTAGAAAACTTTCCCTTCTTGAAGACTCATCAAAAACCATGATACCGAATCCAGATTTCTCGCACCTGCACTTCACATGGAATAATAAATGGTGTCCCACGCGTAAATTGGAAGTCTTGATAACAAAATTACGTTGCCTTGTACCACCTCTTAATTTCTATTTAAACAGGTCTGGTCTGGTGCCATCCCCTCTGTGCTCAAGCTGTAACGAACCTGAACATATCGACCATTTTCTTATCACAAGTCACCGTTTCAAAAATCAAAGAAAAAACTGCTTCGAAATTTTATTCAGAAAACTAGGAATATCACTTAATACTCCCAATATTTTGTCTTTTGGGGCCACTTCATTGGGACACAGCGACAGGAACATCTGCGGGGCTCTCTGAAAATTTATATATAACACAAGAGGATTACCTTGCTGAGTCAGCGATCAGCTCTCGAATTTTACTAGCCACACTACCACTTATTATTCAGCTGATATACTGCAATGATTCAACTTTCAGGAGAATTTCATATAACGATTCCACCTCAGATATTGAACAAATTCTATTATTTCTCTCCCCCCCTCCTTTTTTTCCTTTTTTTACATTGCGCCAAATTAATTTCACAGTCAAAACACAGTAATCATATTCCCCTAGTCTAGAAAACCAAAAGGTATTGACTTGCATTAACCACCGGCTTCTTGGCCAATCCCCCTTAGTGGGTGAGAGCCACAAAAGAAAGGAACAAGCAAGCAAGCAAGAAAACTAGAAAGCGCGGGAATACGGCCGTACGCGCCGACTTCGCTTCTTCTCAGCGGTAGTGGGTAACGCACTTTATTACAGCTGAGCATGCTAATTGCTCTACAAATCTGTAACAAACACCAGCGTGAATATTTGCTCAGCTTTGACGTCTCTGACAGTTTCAGGTGAGTGCTATAAAAGGTTCCGCGCGGCCCTCCTTCAATAGTGAAATCAGCGGAATACTGCCAAAGTAGAGTGGGTAGCTAATACTGAACCTTTTGCGTCTCGGCCAAGCATTTGCCTGGACCACTTAGAGCGTTAACTTTTAGGTCAGGTAAGGGGCCTTCTCTGGCCTCATCACGTACCTTGTGTTGGGCTACGCTGATCAACAAGGGCGCGCCCCGAGAAGAGGCATTTCGCTGACTCTCGCCATTTTCCCAAATGGGGATAATGGAGCACTTAATTTTTGTTTGCGGGGGTGGGCCGCCACTTCCCACCCCCACCTAAGAAATCCAAAGATAGAGTGAACTACAGCGCACACATGTGCCTTTTAACTAGTTTGAATGCACATTGTCATCTCATCGTATCCATCCTACCTGTATAGGCCAGCGATATCATTGGCGTCGCACTTTCGAAGCCGTGCTACGTGCTCAGTATAGATTAATGCACACAAGCGACTAGCAGCGGTAGTGCGACCATTCGCGACTGGCGACCGAAAATCGACTAATGTTCACACCGGCAGAGGCTGCATGCAAGCGACCGGAAGTCGTAAAACCGGAGAGTCACGTCCGGATCTCGTTACCAGCGAGAACTTTGGACACCGGCGCCGATCAGCTGATCGCCGCCAGCTTAGTGAGGGTGGCAAACCGAGTGCGCCGCATTTATTGTTTTCGTCCGTTCTTGCACAGCGTTCCCAAGAGCGTCAAGGAGTACGATTCAAGCGAAGAACAAGAGGTTGTCATGGTGCTGTTGCACTGTGCCATGGTGTGAGCGCTAGCAGCACAGATTCTTCCAAAGAAAAAAAAATGGCAGCCCATTCACGGAGTGAATGATGGAGAGTGGGGCGAAGCATTCGTCCGTCCATTCGTTCTTGCTTCCCTCCCTCCATGCGCCCGTCTGTGTGACCGTCCGTGCGTCCATTCGCCCGTCCGTGCGTGTGTCTGTTCACGCGTCCGTCCCTGTGTTCGTCCATGCAGCCGCCCCTGCGTCTGTTCATGCGTCCATCCATGCATCTGTCTATGTGTCCGTTCGTCCATCTATTCAACACTCCGAATACCACCATCTCGCCTCTTTTCATCATATATTCCCCATATAGAAGCACCGCCATCCAGCGGACATTCCAAAGACTAAACGAGAGGTGGCACACGCACACTTTCTCATGGCTTGCGCTTCGGGTCCACTTCCCACCTTTAACCACCTCGAGTTCATGGTATATGCTAGTTCACTCCATTGATGGCACTGCGGCCCAACACTCGCTAAACCTTTCTAAAACAGAGGAGGTTACGCCCAGCGAGTATGACTTAGCAAACTTTTTCAATCAGATAGTGCTCAATGTACATGCCAATGGCTGCTAATGGGAAATGAGAGGCGGAGAATTCGGCTTTTACTTTCTTACGGCTTGCGCTTCGTATCTACTTCACATTTTTAACCACCTCGAGTTCATTCATGGTATATACAAGTTCATTGTATTCATGGCACTGCGGCTCAACGCTCGCTAAACCTTTCTAAAGCTAAGGAGGTTACACCCAGCGAGTATAACGTAGCAACACTTTCTTGTCAGATAGTGCTCAATGTACATGCCAATGGCTGCTAATGGTGATCGCAGCCTGCACGTTAGCTAAAAGCCGAATGCTCCTGTCTCTCATTTTCCTTTAGCAGCCATTGGCATGTGTATTGAGCACTCTCTTTTATTGTTCAACGACGCACAGAAGAAATCTCTCACCGGTACCACCTTGAAGGTCAAAATGTTATAGGTGGTACACACTACAACGGCTACGAGAGACGAACGCGTGTCGCTATAAAGAGCTTTGCCCCTGAAACGATTCTGAATTGAGGGAAAGATAGAGAACAATTAATTTTCTCTTGACTTTGACGGTTTTTTACTTCTAAATTCGACACTTTTCTTCAGCTGCTGCGCCCCACGATCTTCAAGCCAAGTACTCCGTGGTGGCCATGGTGGCACAGACCCAGAGGAACGTATTCGTTTGCGTCTGGCGGCAGCAGGCCAGCGCAATGAAAAAAAAAAACGAAACTTGAGCATCGCTGATTGGTTCCAGCAGCTTTGAGACTGCAGTCACGCGACTGAAAAATCGGTCAGCTAGCGACTAGCCAAAGCAGTCGCTTTGCGACTGTTTGCGACCGTTCCCGACTGTTTACTACCAGTCGCAAATGGTCGCGCAACTACTGCTTGTCGCCGGTGTGCACCAGCCTTAATACTGTGATATCTACACGCGTCAAAACAGCACATCAGACGGCGGGTAATATGGTACATGCGTAATACCATCCTCTTGAATCATGCGCCCCCAGCAAACTGAACGAAGATACCTCGTACCTCGCTTATCGCGATATCTCCACTGTGCCCATTCTGCGGAAAAAACATCGAGTATTTTTTACATGGCGTCAAACTATTCATTCATTTGGAAAACACTTCTAGTTATTGCGTTTTCTCCAATAAGTTTAAATTTAACTGCAGGTAATACCCTCAGTTTCTGCACCTCCGGCTTGGGACATTGCCACAAGAACGCATTTGATTTGGTATGTATTTTTGTTCAACAATCGACACACTTCACAATATAAGGTCTGCTTTAATATATACTTGAATGATGCTTGTGATATTATGATTGCTAATGGAATAAACGTAGGACATACATACGATTCTGATCGGGTGAAGTAAGCTCAGCTGTGTGGTCTGCTCAGAATGGCTTTGCGCCATTAGCTCTCATTATCTTTTTTACACTCATTTTTAATAATATTTTATTTCTTCTTTGTTCCGGAAATATAGACAATGGGGTTGTTTAACGTGCACCCAAATCTGAGCACACGGGCCTAAAATATTTTTGCCTCCATCGGAAATGCAGCTGTCGCAGACGGGATTCGATCCCGTGACTTGCGGGTCAGCAGCCGAGTACGTAAGCCACTAGACCACCGCGGTGGGACACTACATAAGTTTCATGTAGTGAAAGGAGTCTCCTCAACGCATTTTGTTCGACAGGTGTCACGACGAAAACGAGTCCATTCGGCAATTTGTAGGCGCATTTTGAAGGCCATCAAATTACGTCGAAAAGGGCCGGGATAGTGCAGCCATCGCCGCTAAAAACACACGGAAACTTTAAAACAGCTCTAAAAATGAACAACTATGTCTATCTAGCAGAAAACATACCATGCCTTTCCAGAGGTGTTGCCGCCGCGGCCTGTGGACTCATCTTTGCTTGCCATTGCCCGACCTCATTCTCACGCAGTAATGAACACAGTCAACCTTCATTTCCATAACACTTTCACTGTGGCTGAGATTGGTATTCAGCCAAGCAACAAGGTTCTGCAAGCGCCTGATCCACGCTGAAGCCACCACCTTGCTGGACGCGTAATTTTGTGAAGCATGAAAGCTACTTTCACTGCATTTCCAAGCAGAGGAGGTTCTTTTCACTGTTTGTGTGTTTAGAAAGGTGGTTAACGCTTTAGAGTACTAGGTACTCTATGGGAGAGCATAAAGCCGTCCACACGCTGCTGAAGAGCCAACTGCCCACTGTTACAGCATCACGTCGCGGATTCACAAGCAGAGGCCGTGGCCGTGTGGTAGAACATCCAATTGCCACGCAAACGACCCAAGTTCGATCACCACTTGTACCCAAACAACCCTGGTTCGTTCCCCACTATTCTGTAGGATTTTTTGTCGTTTATTCAATGCGAAGCATTTCTTGACGAACTTCGGCGACCTTGAGCGTATCTATCTATCTATCTATCTATCTATCTATCTATCTATCTATCTATCTATCTATCTATCTATCTAACTAGCCGCTTGGGTTTTGGTGCTCTCGTGGTCACCCTATTTACTTGGCGTGAACCAAAATTAGTATGAGAGGGTAAGACGGTTCGACGAATACGACGCGCTTGTCAAGACATAAATGCTGTCAGAATCCCGTAGCGTACGTCGTAAAACACTTCCCGCCAGACAGTGGCACTTAACCACGGGTCTGTATATGCCGCTGGTATGCGGGTATATATGTGCAACAGGTGATTGACACTTGGTATCTGCTCGAACGACGAGAACACACAATAGGCAATTTTAACGCGTGAAGGTTAAAGACTACCCGATGTCGGTAGCGTCGACCAGCCTAGTCCCAGCTGGAATCGAACCCAAGCATTCTGGGTGCCACCGAGCTACGCTAGGTCTCGGAAATGTACTTTTCAAATAGACTCTAATCTTAGTGAAAAATATATAGTGGTTTCAGTGCTGCCTACTCAATTTTTTAAACATTACATATATATGTACTATTCTGATACAGCCGTCACGTCGGGTGAACGTCAGATGTGGTTAGTTGCCATGTGCTGAAGTGGATTTATGTAGCAGTGTCCGGGGCAAGCATCTTGGCGAGTATCAGCGCTTCATATCAGCTTGTGGTGTTGCTAATACGCCTGTTTCAGTTGGCATCATTGCGAAAGTGCGAACAACTGGTTATATAAACATCTGCAACTCTTCAGAATATATGTGTGTGTGCGACATTTGTTCGTTAATTTAGCGTCATTTCATGACGTGTCACTCAATAAAAAAACAATGCAACACGATTACATTTCTTCCGCATGCTTCGCATAACGTGGATTCCCAGCTACGTGGGATCTGCCAATTTTTTTTATTTTATTCGAATTGTTCTTGAATTTTCGGTCATGCACAAGATAAGTTTTCGCTCCAACCAACGATATTGACGCCGACACCGTTGTCAACGCCGGAATATCTGCGAAACGAGTTCCTAATGCTATGGCGTTAGTAGGGTGTTCAGGAAAACCTGCGGCCATCCTTCTGGCGATTCCAGGTGTTTTCGTTGGTTTTTTATTCAACTATTTATTTTTGTTTTCACTATCTCTCAGCAATCATGTAATTGAGCAGAGGTCAAGAGGAGAGGACACAGTCGTGGCGGCGCAACTGTTGCCTGCGCCATCACGGAATTGCTAAGATAGCTTAAGGGCGAGAGGCCGCTGCTTCCACCGTTCCAGAGTACGGATGCACGAACGCGAGTATGAGACGTTAAATGCTTCTGTTTAAAAATCTCTTCAGGTGATTTGTGATCCGACTTTACCGTGACATAAGGCTGTGATATTTTTCACAACCACGTATCACATCTAGCACACCTTTTAGATGCGACGCGTCTTAAGGTCGAGCTCAATTTGGTGTGAGGCGTGAGCACTTTTAAACAGCATGCGCGACCCACCCCCGCTCAACTCTGCTAGACTCCTCGCCTCTCCTGCCTCGCAATGTCGACGCAGGCAGCGACTGCTAGCCAATGCTCACTCCCCCATCTCTCTCCACCAGGCTTCCTTTCCAGCGGCGTTTATAACCCCGCTGCCCATGAAAGTTCCCTCCCCTCTTTCTCCTCTTCTATGCTCATGACCTCATCACCTCGCAACACCGACGCAGGCAGCGTCTCCTAGCGAGTTTCTCGAGGCTGCTCGCACCACACAACCATTCACTGGCCACGCCATATATATAGGCGCTAGACCTTGACCTCTAAGGTAGTGCCGGAGGGGTATTTCTTCGGTGTGTTGTTGAACAATAAAAATTCGCAGCGGCGCTTTAACTAAAAGCGCATGGCGACTATCTGTGTCCAAGTGAAGTCGTCTGTCTCTCATTGGCCATTAGAAGCCATTGGCATGTTCCAGTAGAAAACACCGGCGCCTCACTGCGTGCTCGGCACTTCCCTAGATTTCGCTTTAGCACAACGTTGCAATGAACACCAGCGCCAATGCCGCCACAAGTGCAAGCGTAAGCGCCCACTGCTTCGCGTGTACACGTGGTTCTTTTTCGCTAAAAATGGTGTATTTTTTTTTATCTTCGCCTACATCTGTTGTATTTTATGGGTGCTGGTGGTAGTGGTGATAAAAAAACATTCATTTCAGAAAAAGTTTACTAGAGAGTGCCGACGTGGCACATCGGCGTGCTATACTCCGAGTGGCAAGACCCTATTCTGGGACGCCAGTGGAGCTGGAAGCTGCCCGTGCGCGCTCCACCAAGGAGCGTTGTGCAGCCAAGGTAGAGCAGCCGAGCAGGTGCTCCTCCCAAGCCTCTCTAGTTGGGATAGGGAAAGGGGATGAGAAAGGGACGGGATTAACTGGGCACGATGCTACGACGTGATATGTGTCGGCGAGGACATGACAGGTCGAGCAGGTGCCATTGATTTCCAGCAAAAAGTGCCTGGCGACCGGCGGACTGATAAAGGTGTTCGTCTGCAGGCGGCGTAGCAGTCATTCGTCCGCTTTCTCCAGACCGCGTGCGGGGTCCGGGAAGAGGCTGCGCAAAGCCCGGTAATAAGCCGAAATTTCGCGAAAGCGTATGGACGTCACGACATAGCATATGCACCGTAACATTTAATAGGTATGGAGGAGGAGGAAATATTAAGCGGAAGGACCGGAAAGTTAGCCAGTTCTTATACCGGAAGTATGAATGCACTCATTATGCCACTATGCCCTCTGTCATTCTGCTGATAATCGAGGTACCTGCTACACATCTCTGAGGCATTATGCGCACTTTGTTTGGGCTGTGGCTGATGACTACGAAGAGTAAGCGCGTCCCAGACGTTACGTTCTCTTTCTGTCATGAATGTAAACGAAAGGGAACATGCTCTCACCCGGGAAAGGCAACGCTGACGGAGACAACAAGCTGCCACTGAGCGTATTACCTTAAGACCACTACGTGGTCTTAAAGAAGTATGCGCAGTAACGTCTGTACATAGCATAGTTCGTAAACATATCGTACATAGCAAGTTCAGAAACATAACATGCACGGAACTGCACCTATCAGCAACCGCATATTAGTTCCTGCATTTCAACTGTCCAAAAGCAACTGTTTCCGCTCGTAATACTCAGCTCTTTATAGCACTTGAATGACCAGCGCCTAATTACCAGGCCCTATTTCAGATCAAACACCTCAATATCTAGCCGAACCCTTTTAGGGGCGAAGCTCCTTAAGGCGCGAGTCGAGCGTCTCGTGTATTGAGTGGCCACCTCTCGTTTCTGTCCTTGAAATGTCCGTTGGAGGGCGGTACTTGTATGTATTAAATGGGTTCAGTTCGGGCTGTCAAGGTGGATGGACGTGTTTTTTGAGCGCTCCGGATCGACTGCGCAGATAAGTGTTTTTGCATGTTTTGAGCTTGTCTTTATAATTATAAGGCAGCGGTTGAAATCTTCGTAGCACTTATTTTATGGTACGGCTTTTTCGGGGGCCAGTCACCAGATATTTATTAGTTAGTGCGGGTGTGTGTGTTTGAATTTTTTGTTGCTGTTTTTTTTCCTTTTGCCACCCCGTGGGGGAGGCGCGGGTACATAGAACACGCAAATTTCTGTAGTAGAGCTTAGAATTTCTTTTTTTTTTCGTAGTGCAGGGCTCGAGTTTAGCAATTATCGAGTATAGGGACAATTGGTGTCAGAAAGGCATGGTTAAAAAGACTGTAAAGTGTTCAGGATGTGGAGTGGGTTTGAAAGTGGACCCAAGCGTAGAAGCAGATGGAGAAGAGGCTGACGCGAAGTGTAGGCAATATGAGGTCGAGGAAAAAATGAAGAAAATGATGGTTGCCCAGAGTGAACTGCTGATGAGAATCGCCGAGCTCGAGACTGCGTTGGCGACAGAGCAAGAAAAAACGAGGGCAATTGGAGAAAGACTGAAGTCCGCCGAGGAAGCACTAGCGAAGCTGAACAAAGAAGCGACCTACCGAGAGAACAGTAGGGAACCGGCAACCAGAACGGTGGAGAAGGAAAAGCAAGCAAGTTTGGAAAAAACGGGTTTAGCCGGTTCAACTGTCGCAAGGCCCAGCTTCAGCGAGGTAGTGGTGGGGCAGGGAGGGAACAAAGCAGCCGGCATCACAGGTGCAAGTTGCCCTTAGGTGCAGAACGCTCCAGCTGAAAAGTCACAGCATGTGATAATCGCCGGGGACTCGAATTTAAATCGATGCACAGAAGCCATCAAAGAGAGGGTAAGAGGTGACAAGAGGGTTGCAGTAGGGGCGTTCCCAGGACGCAAGCTGGAAGCACTCATGAGGCAAGCGAGCGCAAAGCTCAAAACGACAGCTGATAGACGAAACCTCTTGATAATTTTAGGCGGTTTAAACGATGTCCTAAATGAAGATGCAGCAGGACTAGCAGCCACACTGGCGAAAGGCGTCGATGACATGCGCGCCACTTCTCCTAAGGTACAGGTAGTGATATGCACAATACCGGAGGTACCGGTGCGTGATGGCAACCTGCAAAGAGTGGTGGTCAACGCAAACCAAGAGATGTGGCGCATGAGTCGAGAGAAAGGCTTTGAGGTGGTGGAAATAAACAGAGAGGTGCATAGGTGGGGGGGTTTTCAACGAGACTGAATTCACTTCGATGGGCGGCTAGGTCATGAGGTGGGTTGGCGACTTGCAGGACGCGCAGTAGCTTCTTTGGGGGGCAAGCAAGCCCTTCGGGGTGCAGGATAGCTAGTAACGAGGAAAACAGCCAGGGAGACTCTTCGACAGGTGGTATGGACAGATACGATTCCAAAGTGGCACCAATATTGATTTGGAGCCGGCACGCTGGCGGACATGCAGCTGATTTCCCTGTTGTTCACGCAGGTTTTCGCAAGTTTTGGATTTGCCTTCCGGCTCGCTGCGATTGTCGGCAGCGCGGATCTACACTCTGGCCAAAACCAAGCTTCAGCGGTGCTGTCATCTTCGGCGAGTATCGCATCCCACGCCTTGTCGGACCACGCCACGAATTCCGAGCCCGCTATCTTCGATGACGAGCTCGGCGCGTGGCGGAACTTCAGTGATTACCATCGACCAATAACCTACGGACATTGGCGCCCATGTGACCAAAATGAACCCTATTTAGACGAGCAACGCTTCTGCCTCGTGGGATTTGGAGCCGGCACGCTGGCGGACATGCAGCTGATTTCCCTGTTGTTCACGCAGGTTGGTTTGCATTATCCCATTCGGGCTTCTCGGCTATTGTGTGCGTTGCCGGCTCCTCCCACTTTGGCATTTGCTGATGCTCATTGTCGTAAAAGAGCGCGAGCGCCTCGAAGAACGTCTTTTCTGTTTGCTAAAAGGGTGTTTTATTTGTTCTTACTGTTGTTGCTTTCCGGCGATGTGGAACTTAACCCGGGTCCTGTTGAAATGGATATCTTTCAAAGCCTGCAAAAAGGGCAGACTGAAATCATAAATAAGCTACATTCTATTGAATCCCGGATCGCGAAGCATGAGGGAATGATAGCGGACATAAAGGACAGCCTTGGAGCAACTAAGAAGCAAGTCGAAGACTTAGGCAAAATAGTTACAGAGCATAAGGATGACATTTCGATTCTGCAGAAAGAGTTGAGGAATTTGCAGGCTAAAAACGTTGACCTGGAAAACAGAAGTCGTAGACAAAACCTTTTGTTTTATGGAGTAGATGACAATAAAAAAGAAACAAGGGACGAATCCCAGGAATTGATAAAAAAATCGTTGGTGACAAGCTTGGAATCGAAGTGGCATTGTTAGAAAGGGCACATCGCATTGGTGTATACCGAGAACAAAAAAAGCGACCTATCATCGCAAATTTCGCTTCGTACAAAGAAAGGCAAGAAATTTTGTCCAACGCAAAAAAATTGAAGGGGTCAGGTTTCAGCATTGATCAGGATTTTGCGCCAGCTACTCGGGAAGTGCGAAAGCGGTTATGAGAATACGGTAAAGCCCACAAAAGTGAGAGCACAAAAGTAAGACTGAACTTTGAGAGGCTTTCCCTTGATGGAAAAACGTACGTATGGGATGACGAGAAGAAGGAAGTCGTTCCATTGCGAAAAAAATGACGCGCACTTGAAAAAAAACACACCCGACACAGCTTCGTCGCTGTTTTAATAAATTGTAGAAGCATAACGAAAAAGACGGACGAATTGGCGGGGCTTATCGAGTCTGTTAAAGCTGACGTAGTTATCGGAACGGAATCGTGGCTGCACCGTGATATCAGCGACTGTGAAGTATTTCCAAGTGACTTTGTCGCGTACCGCAAAGATAGACCAAGCCATGGGGGCGGTGTATTCTTACTTGTGCGAAGTTCTTTGAAATCTGCTGCCCTTTACATTCAGTGCGATATTGAATCTGTTTGGTGCACGATTACCCTAGATGATAATTCTTCATTCGCTGTAGGTGCATTTTATCGACCCCCAAACTCGGACTACAAAACACTTCAGTCGTTAAATGCGATTATCTCGGAAGTTTCAAACCGAACATTCCTTCTTGCTGGGGACTTTAATTTGCCAGACTTAGAATGGCATGATGGAATATGCGTAAGAGGCACTGGGTGCCGCACAAACATAGAAATGAAAAATATATTAGACAACTACGGCCTTACCCAGTTTGTTACTTGCCCAACTAGAAATAATAACCTTCTTGACCTTGTGTTCTCAAATTCACCCAGTTTGGTGAATAATGTCAATGTTATTCCAGGAATCAGCGACCACATGGCTGTTGTTGCAGAAATCAAAAAAGAATGTAAAAACACCTCAAATAGTGCGGCAAGAAAGGTTTTTCTGTTCAGTAGGGGTGACTACACAAGAATAGTTGGAAAGCTAGAAGATTATTTGCCCGTGTTTGAATGCCTATCTGAACACTACAGTATGAATGATTTATGGCTTAGCTTTAAGGACAAGTTGTTAGCACTCGTAGATAAGTATATACCTGCGAAACAAGCCGGAGAGCTTCGTAAACGCAAGAAGCCATGGATGACGTGCGGTATTTTGAGATTAATCCGGAAAAGGTGACGGGTTTTTGGTAAATTAAAGAAATTTGGAAGCAATGACCACGTGAAAGAATTACAAGCATTAACGGAGCAGTATAAATCATGTGTGGAAAGCGCAAAAACGAAATATTTCGAAGGGCTCAGCAATAAAATGAAAACTAATTCAAAGTGTTTCTGGCATTATATCAAAGAGTGTGGGACTGATCATGTTGGAGTGGCTGAACTAAGCTTTAATAATATGGTTGTAGTTGATGAGGAAGCAAAAGCTACCTGTTTAAACAAATATTTCCAGTCTGTGTTCTTGCCCAAGCTTGACGTTCCTTCAAAACCACCCCCAACCACGATTCCGCTGATGCCACCGGTAGAACTGAGTGTCCGTGGCATATGTTCTCTTCTAGAAAACCAAGATGAATCTAAAGCAGTTGGTCCTGATGGCATCTCTCCTCGTATTCTAAAGCGATGTGCACTGCCAATTTCCCTTTACCTTTATATAATTTATTCAAAATCCCTTTCAACGGGAACTCTACCCGAAGATTGGAAAATTTCTCATGTTGTTCCGGTTCATAAGGGTGGCTCAAAAAAAGATGTAACAAATTACAGACCCATTTCATTGACGTCAGTGGCATGCAAAAATTTCGAGCACATTTTATCCAAGCACATATTGACCCATCTTACTGCTAATAATGTATTAATAAATGAGCAGCACGGTTTTCGTAAAGGTTTTTCTTGTACGACGCAACTTGTAGAGTTCTTTCACGAGCTGGCTTCCAACGTTGATGAAGGTGGACAAACAGATTGCGTGTTTTTAGATTTTCGAAAGGCCTTTGACACCGTGTCACACTCTCTTCTCCTAGCTAAATTACAGACTCTAAATTTCGACCCAAATGTGTTCATCTGGATAACCAATTACTTGCTGAACAGGCGTCAATGCGTTGTTTTAAATGGGAAGTGTTCATCCTATGTTAGCGTTACATCAGGCGTGCCCCAAGGCTCTGTCCTTGGGCCTCTCTTATTTCTTATTTTTGTAAATGATATTTCTGTGGGTATTTCGTCGCGCATGCGTTTATTTGCCGACGATTGTGTGTTATATCGACAGGTTCAGAACAAAGGTGACTGTGCTTATTTGCAGAACGATTTGGATTGTATTGTACAGTGGTGCCAGAAGTGGCAAATGACGCTAAACCCCAAAAAGTGCGTTCGTATGCGTGTTTCAAAAAAAAAAGAAACCAATAGTAACGGCGTACACCATAGATACGCATATTGTTATTACCGAACCAACATGCAAATATCTTGGCGTTGTTTTGTCGCATGATTGCTCATGGAATGCCAATGTTGATCACGTTGTTAGCAAAGCGGCAAGGGCTCTAAATTTTATTCAGAGGAACCTAAGATTGGCACCCCGAACATTAAAAAATACGGCCTATCTCACATGTATTAGACCGATTTTGGAATACGCATGTCCTGTGTGGGACCCGATGCAGGCGAACTTGATTGATAAGCTTGAAAAAATACAAAACAGAGCTGCGCGGTTTGTTTTAGGGCGGTACGAGCGGAGAGACAGCTGCAGTGCTATGAAAGCTGAATTGGGTTGGGAATTGCTTTCTTTACGCAGGAAAAAACTGCGTTTGAAGTTTTTCTTTTCTGTTTTTCATGGGCGGACTGGGATTGACCGTCATAACTATTTCAGTGAACCCAGCTACATATCTAGTCGACATGACCACCGACGCAAAGTGAAAGAGTATCGAGCAAGAACGACCATGTTTTATAATTCCTTTTTTGTGATGACCATTAGAGATTGGAACCAGCTGCAAGACGAGCAAGTGTGCTGTATAAACGAAGAATTGTTTTATTCCAGTCTGTAACCCCCCTGCTGTAACGCCTTTTTGAGCAAAGCGGGGTACTCACTGAATAAAGAATAAATAAAGAATATAGGTAGAGTCCGGGGCATAAATAGACGTAGCCACGAGCGCCGAGCCAATTCAGACATAGGGTATATTAACATGCAGGGTGGTAGGAATAGGCTGAAGTGGGAAGAGATAGAAGAATAGCTAAGGGAAGAGAGACCAATGGTATACGGTTTTGTAGAAAAACATCTCAGGGACATGGAACAACCTCCGAACAATCAGGACTACGCGTGGGAATAGTGTAATAGAACAGAAGGCAGCAGAAAGGGGGGTGGTATTGGGGCATTCATTCATAAAAGTACAGACTGGCAAAGGGTCAAGCAGGAGTGCAAGGAACATTTATGGCTAAAAGGGAAAGTGGCAGGTCAAATGGCACTCCTTGGTTTCGTGTACTTGTGGACGGGGAGCAAAGGCCTGAGAGGAAAACCAGGCAATGGTAGAGTGTATATCAAAGGACATTCAGGAGTTAGGAAGAGAGTGCGAGATAATTATACTAGGAGACATGAATGCGCACATAAAAGATATAGATGGGTATACCGACCCGACAGGCCAAATGATCATGGATATGTGTGAAAGGCTTGATTTGATCATTGGCAACAGTACCGAGAAGTGTGAAGGGCAAATAACATGGGAGGTAGGAAGGCTTCAGTCGACGATAGATTATGCACTGATGTCACATAGGATGTATGATAAGCTCAGGGAAATGTACATAGATGAAGGTGGCTCCAGAAGTCTGGGTAGCGATCACAAACGTATCAAGCTAAGTTTTGGAAGAGCAGTGAAAGTGGCAAGGAGACAGAGATGAGCAACTACGGGAAGTACATAAAAAAGATAGAAAGGCAGCTGCGAAATTTTGGAACCATCTAAACTCTCTAAGAAATGAGACGAGCCTAGAGCAGAGTTTTATAACTACAGCCCAAGGTGCTAATCTAGAAGGGGACGAAGCTATTGAATATATAAGAACAAGGGTGACACAAAAATTTCAACAAGGAAGTACTTTATGCACAACAATAGACGAGGACGAATCAAGTGGTGCAATGGCTCCATTTTCACAACAAGAGTCGGAAAGGGCTGAGAAAAGGGTTCCTAGTAGTACATCAACAGGCCCAGATGGCATTCCAATTAGGCTGATAAAGACATTAGGTCCGAAGTCTAAGCAGGATTTGAGAGAGGCAGTGAGCACAATAATAATCGATGGTGAAGTTCCCGACGGATGCAAACTTAGCAGGATGAGCATGATCTATAAAGGAAAGGGGGACAAAGCTGACATAAACAACTACCGTCCTACAACAGTGACATCAGTGGTCTACAGGCTGGCGATGCGGATTATAAACGAAAAACTGCAGGCGTGGATAGAGGATGAGGGGGTGCTGGGGGAACTGCAGAATGGGTTTCGGAAACACAGGAGGTTGGAAGACAATCTGTTCTCACTGACGCAGTGCATCGAAATAGCAGTAAAGGAACACAGGCCCCTGTGGCTAGCATTCTTGGATATCAAGGGAGCGTACGATAGCGTGGTTCAAGAGGAATTGTGGGGAATACTGGACACACTAGGCGTGGAACATGTAGTCACTAATCTTTTAAAGGGTATCTATATAGGTAACAAGGTAGTTATAAAGTGGGAAAAACAGGTATCCAAGCCTGCAGAGGTAAAACGGGGGCTTAGGCAGGGGTGCCCCCTGTCACCCTTATTATTCATGATGTACCTACAAGGATTAGAGGCAAAATTAGTGGGAAGTGGACTGGGCTTCAACCTCTCTTTAGTCAAACAAGGAAAACTTATTGATCAGGCACTACCAGCTATAATGTACGCAGATGATATAGTGCTAATGGCCAACAACAAGCAAGATTTGCAGAGATTGATGGACATCTGCGGTAATGAGGGAGATAGGTTAGATTTTAGATTCAGTAAGTAAAAATCAGCAGTCATGATTTTCAATGACAACGAAGGTAGTGAGCTTAGAATACAGGAGGTCACGCTAGAGATAACAGATAAACACAAATATCTGGGCGCATAGATAAGCAATGGGACCGAGTATCTGAGGGAACACGAAATATACGTGACGACTAAAGGTAACAGGAATGCAGCAGTCATGAAAAATAGGGCACTGTGGAATTACAATAGGTATGATGTTGTGAGAGGAATATGGAAAGGGGTCATGGTTCCTGGGCTGACGTTCGGCAATGCGGTCTTGTGCATGAGATCAGAAGTTCAAGCAAGATTAGAAATTAAGCAACGTGGAATAGGTAGGCTTGCTTTAGGAGCTTACGGGAATACACAAAATCAGGGAGTACAAGGTGATATGGGATGGACATCATTTGAGGGCAGGGAAGCTAGCAGCAAGATAAAATTTGAGAAGTGATTGAGAGAAATGGGGGAGAGCGTTGGGCTAGGAAGGTTTTCAGCTACTTGTACATGAAGAATGTCGATACAAAATGGAGGAACCGAACCTGGAAGTTGACTGGTAAATACTTAGAAAACAGCAGGTGGCCAAACCAAAAAGAACTATCGGTTAAGAAGAAAGTGAAGGAAACGGAGACTGACATGTGGAGAATGGGCATGATTAAGAAGTCCGCACTAGAGATCTATCGAACTTTTAAGCAAGAAATTGCCAAGGAAAGGATCTATTATAATACTCGGGGTAGTTCTCTACTGTTTGAGGCCAGGACGGGAGTACTGCGAACCAAGAAATATCGGGCCAAATACGAAGGAGTAGACACAGTATGCAGTGCGTGTGGAGAGGAAGAAGAAACTGCCGAACACTTGATAATGTTCTGTAAAGGGCTTCACCCTATAGTTCAGGATGATGGCGCAGAGTTTTTCAAAGCACTAGGGTTTAGGGACCGGGAGGGCAAAATAAACTTTAAGCGGGTAGACTTAACTAGAAGGAGGTTATCTGATTGGTGGCTAAAGTCAAGGCACGAGTGAAAATTAAACTCTTCACTGCAAAGTACGAATCCTCAAACTCACTTTTTAAGAAAAAAAAATATAGTATTCGGTTCATTAGGTATTACGGCTTGGTGGTGCTAGCCACCGCCCGATCTAAAGGGTACAGCCATATCCATCCATCCATCCATCCATCGAATATATGATGATAATATGCGAGACGGTGGTATATATATACTTGGAGCGTTCACTAGATGGACGGACAGATGAACAGACGGACGGAAAGACGGACGGACAGACGGACGGACGCACGGACGCACGGACAGACAGACAGACAGACAGACAGACAGACAGGCAGGCAGGCAGGCAGGCAGGCAGGCAGGCAGGCAGCCGGACGGACGGATGGACGGACGGACGGACAAACAGACGGACGAACAGACGGACAGAAAGACAGACAAACAGACAGAGAGACAGACAGGCAGACAGACGGACGGACAGACGGACGGACAGACGGACGGACGGACGGACAGGTGGATGAACAAACAGACGGACGCGCAGACAGATGAACGCATAGATGGATGGACACACGAATGGACGCACAGACGAATGATCAGACAGAAGCAAGAACGAACGGATGGACGGATGGACGCTTCGCCCCCTCATCATCATTCACTTAGTCGATATGCTGTGATTTTTTATACTTGACCGACAGTATTTTCATCCGTACGCGCAAGGGCAAGTTGACAGAACTGCGCCTTCATTGTCATTAGATTCTAGCTCCTTGAAGTACCATTCATATATGGCGCAGCAAACGAATTCAGCCCATTATGTACAATTTGGCTCTCCGAGTGTTTTTAGACCACAGTCATCAGTAATCAAACTCCTTACGTATGCTTACTCTGTCCCGCAGAAACAATGAGAATCGGCAAAACATGTGTTGGGGCAAGTTGGTTCATACCTAATGCGGAATAATCGAGATCTACAAAACAGAAACAGTGAGCGCCCTTTACGTGTGCCTGTTGTTTACTTCCCTGTTTAATAGCACTCGTTTATCTTTAAACAACTAGTGTTTCTACATAATTCATTGAAGTTTTATCAAGTCAAGCAAACTGGGGAAACTGTGTGGAGCCTCGGAAAGGAGCATGGCTCTCAACCGATTTCTGCTTCACCAGTTCGGCGTTAGGTTTAAGATATTTTTTTTAAATTTGGCTTTAAAGTAACCGTGAGTTACTATTTCATTATTAACAGTTACTATTTCATTAACTAAACCATTTCATTATTAGTTAAGCTGTTAAGCTGTATGCTTTATAGTGACGCCAAGTTGGTCACAACTGCGCTAGCAATTATTACGATACGTTAGAGCACTTAATATTCAATTTCAGGATTACTCGACGCAAAGCTACAAGATATAGTAAAAAGTAGCAAACAACAATTTCTCTCTAGGGGTCCTTTATTCAAACAAAAGTGACTGGGCCACAGAAGCCCGCTTGCAGTATATGAATAAATGTAATTCATACTTGTGAGTTTGCAGCGCTCGCAAAAAAAAAAATGAGCAAAAAATGAAAGAAGGGCATACAATATGCGCTGATGAAAAAAGCGCATGTCTTGCGCATTTCTGTTCTCGGTCGTTTTTTCTAAGTGCTCCATGGTATAAATCGATACTAACCAGCTCAGTTGGCCATTCTAAGTCAAAATACATGGAGCCGAGGGCTAAAGGGTTTCTTTGCTGTTTTCTCATCTGCCCCATTCCCGCAGCGCGTCCTGAAGTCGGTGGCGGTGGTCGCCATTCCGGAGCTTTCACAGCCTTCGAAATCATGCCACATCTTGTGAGACTGTTTACTTTGCTGGCAGTCATAAGCCTCTCTAACAGCTGCAGCTTTGACAAAAGAGAACGTACGTCAACTTGTCTCTTCTTCTCATAGTTGACGCTTAGAAGTGTTATCTCGCGTACTTCATTTAATAAATGCTCAAAAAAGGCCATCGATGTGTCTCTAATTTGCTCGTGCCAAAAAGCCGCAATATTATACATACCTTAGCGAGGCTTTACAAAAAAAGTGCATAATATTTTCAATTTTCTTGTCCCTTGAGTGGTTGCTGAACTTTTTGTTTACCCTTCGCGTCGGAATCCTGTAAATAGGCAGTAAACTCCGCCATCCATGGTGAACCAAAGCCGCAAGGCCGTTTCAATGTCAACAACACAACCTCTCGCTGTCACATTTGAACCCATTTGACTGCCATAGCCAATGTCTACTGTACAAAAAGTGAACTGAATAACTTGAAATCGCTTTTCCTGCCTCATATTGCTAATTTATTCAATATGACTGTAATAAATCTTGTGTGCATATCCCACGCAGACATCCCAAGCAGCTCTTATGACCGACAGCAGTATGCTACTGGTACGGCTTGTGGTATAGTTCCCACAGTCCAGCCCCAGACGAGGTCACCCGTAAGGACTTCATGTGGCAGTGTCCTGGTCACGTGTCCTAACGTTAAATTTAGGTTTGGAGACTCGCTAGGAGCAATTGGCAACATAATGTAGCAGCCACGGGCTCCCATCGGTCATTGTGGTGATGGAAGCAGTACGACGCCACTTCCTGACGGTAAAGCTTTTGTCTCGCGCCGCAATAGCAAGCGGGCACCTCCGATTGCACATTAACACGTGTCTCAGCTCGTTGCTTCCGACCAATTGTAGGCGCGGGAAAGAGGCGTCCTTGTCTATCAGCTACTGAACTATTCTCAGCGTGCGCCTCAATCACTGTGGACTTCCCGCGAAACCCATGTTGATATGGCGACGAAAGGTGAAAAATGTTTGCCTGGAAGTTTTGCGGCATCGCCGATAGTGGTTTCTGTCACTGTAGTTGAAGCCCACCCAACTACCATTCTTCATATCTTGCCTCACAGGCAAGCCGGGGAGTGTCCTGACCTAACGAGCACGCTTCATACACCCTGATGCAGGCACAAGATCAAAACGCTTAGCATATCAATGTTAACTAAAATGACCAGGCTTGTTTTCAAGTTAAAAATGATGCGCGTTTCTTGAAAAAATTAAGCCATCTACACAATGGCGCTGTCATGTCTGAAGAAACAGCAGAACAGGGCCACTTTCCTTAGCATATCAGCCAGAGCAAGCCATAAGATAACAATACAGCTCCTACTGTATCAAAGAAAAGCGTTTGAGTTGACTGTTTCGAAAACTCGCTGATTGCCGCTAGTATTTGCGCTAGGATACGAAGACATTTGGCGTCAAGGCGATGACGATGTGAATGTGAAATATTGTTACGTTTCACGATGACATATTTCATTGTAAAGCTTTATTATTTCAAGAAATCGTTATCACGTGTGTTCCGTGCAAACTGCGGACATGTGCAACCTGTGCCATCGGCGTCAAATGAAAAGTCAACAGCGGCAATCATCAGCGATGGTATAGTACGCACTATGCAATCAACATCATGGGCATAAGCAGTACAGCGAAACCGGAATGGTGCGCACCTGTTAAAGGTGACAAAAATTACGGTAGGTACTAACCATTTGTGATGATTGCTGCTGTTCGCTTTTCCTTTGAAGCCAACAGTACAATGGGCGTTGTTTTACCACTATTAGGAACGTTCTAATGTAATAGCATGAACTATATCCCTTACGTAACCAAGACAGCAAAAAAGTCTCAAGGTTTTCTTGTCACTTCTGCCTCACAAATATATTGGGGAACGTTTTTTGAGAGTGCGGGAAGTGCCAGTCACTCAAGGACTTTTTTAGGTCATAAATAGACAAAAGGTAACTACAATATCCCGAGACCATGGAATTCAATATATTACCAGTCACTTCTTACAGAAGACAAAAAGCTATAAGTGCTGAAAAGTCATTTCAATAGTACTGGTAACTGGAAAAACAATCATTTCAAGTATTAAAAGTGAGAAAGCGGTGAAAAAGACAACTAACAAAAAGCTTTTCAGATGACATTCTCTTTATCCTATAGTGATCTATTCAGCCACAAAACTTGCGAAGGCAACGCAGCACTTCTTTCGTACCTGCGTACCACTCACTCGACACGTGACTCCCCACCCACCAGCTCAAGATTTCATTCAGGTAAGCATGCACTTTTAAACTAGCGTCCACCAAAGTATCTCAGGTGCAAAACAAAAAGTGCTTAGGTTAAACACCAATCGACAACCGCAATAATCAGTTTCTTTCTACGAATGAATGTGTAAATATGTTATATTCTGTTGTACCTGTCTTTCCTGAGAAATTCATGGCCATATTCCCCTGGTTACTTCCTATTGATAAGGTCTGCAGAGAAAAACAAACAACGAAGGTTACCCAAAATCAACAATGAGCAAAAAAAACACGAAATAACACTGAAATGACATGAAATAACATGAAAACGTGAAGTTTGCTTGCAGCACTTCACACTGCAATAAAACGTTCCCACACACATCTTTATCTTTCTACCCATAGCATATGTACTGACACCATTCAATATACCACAATACCTATAGCTGTATAAGTTGCTTCTCAGGCGATGGTCCAAGTAATTTTTTTTGTGTAAAGGGCCCTCTGTCCATGCTCGCTATAGTACTTCTCTTAATTTTTGCCTTTCATGTGCAATTGTACAGCAGCTTCCTGAGGTTAATATTTGGTGCTAGACAAGTAACAGCAAGCATTCAGCATTACTCCCAAGTGGGCAAGACACAAGCCGGCTCTGCATAAAAAAAGGGTGATCGCCTCGCCCCATTCGTTTTACAAAGCTCGAAAAGGCGCAGCCATCGTCATTATCTTCCGCCTCCGCCTATTTTGTGCCCTTCGTTGGAGGGAAGTTTCTTCCAAATACAGCCAGCATCCATTGTTTCGCAGCAGCGAATACACTACATGCCAGCGAATTCCCCACGTTCAACACTTCATCTCCCTACTATATTCGATTGAATTTCCCTGTACTGTAATGTACACTAAGTGTATAACAAGCTGTATTCCAAGGTAACCACGTAAGGTAACCACGTAAAAGGTAGGCAAAAAGTAAGGTGGGAAATGAGATCAAAAGAGCTTGCAGGTATAACGTGGCTGTAGTGAACACAGGTATCAATTCATTGGCGAAACGTAAGAGAGGTTCTTGCCCTGCAGGGGACGTAGTGAGGCTGATGATCATGACGACAGCGACGATGATGGGGAACCTACTCAAAAAGACCCCTATGCCGTCTTACGTGCACTGAATGTTTTTGCGTGGCGTGGCTAGGTCGGTCATTTATATTGTTCATATTATTCCACCGTTAATGTCTTTTAACTTTCATGTGAAGTCATGATAGAGTAATGAGGCCTTGCAACTTATTGTCTTTAATTCTTCTGATTATTATATACATCCATTCAAGTTACATTTTCTGATTCTATTTTTTTTATTCTAACGTTCAGCTCGGTTATGAGTTTCTAATTGAACAGACAGCTGTGAAAGTGGGATAGATCAATATTCAGGGTAAGTCCGATCAACCTAACTTTCTCCCTGCGTAACGTTGATGGCGGAGTGAGCCAAGCCAATTTTGTAAGTGAGCCAGGTACGTGTTGGATGTGGGTTCAATTAATGTTCCGATTGGCCAAAACTAATTTTCGGAAAAGGCCCGTCAAATTCTGCCAATTAGCTGGTCTTTGGGGAAAGTGGACAACTCACTTTTCGAATTGATCGCAGCAAATGTTTATGACGGTGCAAGTCACCTTTAAGTGTCAGCCAGTGTAGTTTTGAAGAATGACCGTCTTTACACCTCACGTATCAGCTATTGATGTATGTGCATTGCTTCCTGCTTGTACAGGCCGGGCTTGCCATTACGGTATAGGCACTGTGCATGCAGGTAAGCGAATGCAGAAACAGCACCACTGCAGTCATTGTCAGAACCGTTGATATCATATTCTTTATCTGCTGGAGTAAGGCAGTTGCGCTCAACGGCATGTCTGTTTTGGTTTTGCCGAAGAATTTACTCTAATTGTATTTCTCGCAGTATTTATACCAGCGGCTTTTTCTCAGGAAATCTCAAACCAGCCAACAGTTCTTCTCATAAATACATAGTTCTCCCTTTCACCGTATCGCCAGCGTTTTCTCACCGAAAACTTAATTTGATTTATCTTCTGATAATCACTATGCAATTAGCATGCGGAATGTTTCAGTGCCGGCTGCAACAGAAACATATATAAGTAGGGGGGGGGGAGGCGAAACAGTATCACATTTCTCTTATGTATAAGCATCTGAGTACACATTTCTTCAGACATTTGCTATGTAATAACGACTAAACTATTTCTTCCACCATCCATAGTGCGTAAGGATTATGTAATCATTTATAGTAAAATATAGCGCGAAAGCAACAAGAAAGGGACGTAATAAACAGAACAGAGCGCTGACCTTGCACTTTTTGCGCTATATTTTACCATGACTGTGTACCAACAACCTCAAGTTCACACGCTTACAAGTAATGAGTTACACCACTAGTTAATGCTTACACAGTTCAAAAATACTTTTACATGCCATTTCGTAACGGCTCTTTTGTTGACACGACAGGCCCTTCTCCTCACGTCGTACCCGTTTGATTATCAGTGTTGCACCGTTCGTTTCTCAGACACAGGCACCGAGACTGACACATCAATGGCATGGTGTCTCTCGGTACCAAAATTATTTTGCAATGTATAACCAACACACGAAAATCCAGCTTTGCCAAGGTTGTAGTCACGTAACCTAAGCACGCAGTGGAAGAGGCCCGCATTAGATGACACTGAGAAGCGAGTGCAGAGAAATTCGGCAGTTTGCGATACTATTTACCCGTAAGTGCGATTTTCGAACTTTTGTCGATCATAAGCGTGACTGGTGGTGCCACATGCTGTGCTTGTGGCATTACAGAAGTAACAGAGGGATGTCTGGGGTATGCAACTCTTCAGTCAAAGATGTAGACACCACTCTCAACAACCTATGTTTAGGTTTAATGGTGGAGTTGAAGCAAGTTTTCTGCTCCTTTTTTATTAATTTGTGTTTTGTTTATTTCGCAGATACTGCAGGCCCATCTTGGGCCTTAGCAGGAGGGCCAAAGTGTATCGGTGAAGGCTGGACATTTACACACAGTGCATTGAAAGGAAAAGTAAACAGAAGAAAGATAATGTGTAGTTTGTGCAGCATAGCTCAAAAGTAATAACACCTTGAACATCTGAAAAAGTGTGAGGAATCAATACAAAATATTCCCACAAAAGAGGAATAGCATTAAATTAACCGAACATCAATGCTGAAGACTTTTCATTGCGTTTACGCTACACAGTGATGATATTGACAGCAACTTCTATTCGTTAAATATATACGTAAAAATCACAGCTTGAATAGGTTAGTTTTGGTGCTGCATCGGTTTAGTGATTCATTATGTCGATTGTTGCAGCAATTGGGTTTCAATGGCCGAATCAGGGCGGGACTTAAGTGTTCCAATGAGAGAGTCGGAGTGGATTTAGAGCGTGTGTGACTCCGAGGACTATAGGAAAACTTGTTTTTCCGAAATCGGTTGAATGGTCTCACACGTGGTGTGATGCGCTTCCTTTAACACGTTCGCCCGCTTTGGGGCACCGGCACCGTCGCGTCTTTAGCGACACCTTCGAGTCGGAAAGCTCAATTTTCTGCATGAGCAGTTCATTGAATTGTGTGACGGACACATAAAATACCGCTCAAGAGCAATAATTTGACATTATTTGCCAGCGTAATCTGTGGAATGGAATACCTACACGCAAGGTATTCTGGGCCACTCAAGGATTCCTCTTTATCTTTGCTTCTATGATTGCTCCGGCGGCATGGATTGTGTCCCAGTCGTGGATCCGGGTGCGTCGCTCTGCGCCAGAGCCGAGTGCTCACTGAACAGAGTCCATCAGCTAGTTTCGACTCTGCCATTGGAATTCAACACTAAATGGATGTGCAGATGTTGCGTGCTGGTTACACATTCACCCTCCATGCCACGCAAACAGCCGGCTGGTTTCATCTCTTCTTCACCCACGTTTGTCAACGCCGCTAACGCGCTCTTACTCACGGGTAGAACATACGACGAGGGGCGCCATGTTTCTGTATTGTGAATTATACGAAACATGGTAAGGAAGATGACACCAAAAAGAGAGAGAGAGAAGGAATGTAGGAAAGGTAGAGAGGATAACGAGACTATGCGTCCAGTTTGCTACCCTACACATGGGGAGGGGGAGAGGGGAGTAAAAGAGATAGAGAAGGATAGGCACATGTCACAACGCACACACAATGCTGAGTTTCACAGGCGGTCCCTCGATGAAGTTGTCAAGTATCTCAGGAGGGCTCGTGTGGCTTTCTGTGCTGATGTGCTGCACGACCAGGCTCCTGAGATCTTTGCTTCATTAAATGGCCGGTCATCGTGTCTATTGAAAGCACACTGGAGAGTCCGGCGATCTTCATCAAATTGGGCACAGTGGCACATGAGATGTTCAATAGTCTCTATACAGTTGCAGCTTTCACACATGGATGAATCCGCCATGCCAATGCGATGGCTGAATGACTTATTAAACGCTACCCCAGTCCACAGCCGGCCCAGCATTGTAGCGTCACGTCGAGAAATCTTGGATGGCAGTTGTTTCTCAAGTAATGACTTCCGATTCTTAGGGCGTTGATTGTAGTTAGGTGAATTCTAATGCGCAAGCGTGGCATTATGCGCGATGTGACGAAGTTCTCTAGCTGCGTCTACTCTTGACAAGGGTATTAACAGCGTGGGCGCTCCATCGTGGGCACATCGGGCAGCGTCGTCGGCGAGGTGGTTACCACTGATGCCACAGTGGCCCGGCAACCATTGTAAAACAATGTCGTGTCCTTGATCAGCAGCGCAATGACAAATTTCATTAATACAATACACCATTTGGTGGTAGTTTCCACGTCGTAGACTTCGCACGCATTAAAGGGCTGCCTTGGAGTCACAGAAAATGGCCCATCTACTAGGGGATTCTTGCGTAGCAAACTCCACGGCGGCTCGAAGAGCGGCGAGCTCGGATCCCGTAGATGTCGTGACGTGTGATGTCTTGAATTTGACGGTGATTGATCGAGATGGTATGACAAAGGCACCTGTCGAACTTTTCGAGACCGAACCGTCCGTGTAAACATGAATTCGGTTAGCATACGACAAATGCAAAAGGTCCAGTGAGATCTGCTTAAGGGCTGCAGATGACAGGTTTGCCTTGTTAGATATTCCCGGCACTTCAAGGTGCACAGTTGGTCTTTTCATGCACCACTCTGGAGATAGTGGTATGGTTGCGGGCGAGAATCTCCACGAGATTGAATTCTGGTTAGCCGCAACAACTTTGGAAAACGCTGTCTTTGGTCTTTCTAGTGGCAAGCTAGCAAGGTGGTGGTTAGGCACTCTGGATATGTGACGGATATGTGTCCGGAGTGTGTCAACAGTTATATATGTCGTGATCGGATGGTATTTAGCAATACCAATTGTTGCTAACGTATTAGCGCACCGAGGTAGCCCCAAGCATGTGTGGAGGACTTGGCCTTGAATGCTTTGCAGGACCCTGATGTTAGTTTTTCCGGCGTTGGAAAGCACGGGCGCGCTATACCGCAAATATCCCAAGGAGAGCGCTCTGTACAGCTGAAGCATAAATGACAATGATGTGCCCCACGTTTTACCAGCGAGAAATCTCATCACGTGTGTGATAGAGCTGAGCCTCTTCTTCAAGTGCGAGACGTGAGCACTCCACGAGAGATCTTTGTCGATAACGACGCCAAGGAATCGGTGACGTCTCGTATACGAAAGGTTCATGTTGTCGATGGAAACAGGATAATAGATCATGGGCTTGCGGGTAAAAGGTACTAAGGCGCACTTCTCGGTGGAAATTGTGAGGCCTCGAGCATGGAGGTACGTCAACGTTATTCTCGCTGCTTTTTGAAGTCGTGCGCGTACCTGGAGTCTTGTCACTGCTGAAGCCCAGATACATATATCATCAGCGTATGTAGATATATTGACTGATCGAGGTAGACTTTGTGCAAGGCCAATGATCGTGAGGTTAAACAGCGTAGGGCTGAGAACCCCGCCTTGTGGAACGCCACGAGTGGTGTAATGATCAACGGTGCGGCTTTCCGCAGTGAGCACGAAGAAAGATCTCCTCTGTAGGTAGCTCCGAATCCATCGAATCATTTCTTCACCAATTCCAATGTTCGCCAAGGCATCTAGGATGGCATCGTGCGTTACGTTGTCGTATGCACCCTTCAAATCGAGGAACATTGCAACCGAGATGCGCTTGAGGTATTTCTGTTGTTGCACAGAGGTTACGAGGTCGATGACATTATGAATAGAAGAGCGGCCTCTTCGAAAACCAGCCATGGCCTCTGGGTATATTTTATAGCGTTCAAGGTACCACTCGAGGCGTGTCAGAACCATTTTTTCCACTACTTTCCCTACGCAGCTGGATAGCGCAATGGGTCGATATGATGCCAGATCAAGCGGCGACTTTCCAGGTTTGAGGATTGGTACCAAGCGGCTGGATTTCCACCTTTCGGGAACGACGCCATCATTCCATGACTGGTTGTAGCATTTTAGTAGCTGGTCTCGGCCGCGTCTTCCATTATTGCATAAAGCAGCGTATGTAATACCGTCCGGCCCAGGTGACGATGAACGTCTGCAGGTGGCTAGAGCTGCATCCAGTTCCTCGAGTGAGAAAAGCATATTCAGTTCAGAAACTCGTGCTACAGGAACATCCCCGAGAACTTCGTCACTCATGGTAACCACATTGCCCGCAATCCTTACGCAGAAATCTTCAGTAACGTCAAGCTGCAGGTGGCCTTGATGGAAAGCCAATGTGCTGAATGGACGTTGTTGTGCAGTCGAGCCAAGGCCACGCACCGTCCTCCATATATGGGACATAGGCTTGCGAGGATCGAGTGATTCACAAAATTTCTTCCACCGTTGGTCCTCCAGCTTCTCCATTCGACGTTGTATTTTCAGTTGTAGACGTCGAGCGTCTCTGAGGTCATGAATCGAATTAGTGCGCCTGTACCTCCTCTCCGCCCACCTACGAATCGTTCGTAGTCGTTCAAGTTCTATATCAAATTCTGTAGGCTTTGATGTGTATTTAAAGGCGCACGTAACCTCTTCCGTCACATTTGTCATTACCTCCTCGAGGCCGCACGCGATATCATCGCATGCCTCTTCCACCTTTGCCTTGTATATTGTCCAATTAACTCTTCTGTTAGTTGATGAGGAGGAATTTGCAAAACCTGTGACCTTCAGATACGTTGGATATGATCACTGCTGTGAGTCTCAATATCAGTGAACCATCGCACTTGTTGGGTGAATTGCCGTGACACCAATGCAAGATCCAAGCAACTGCTATATCTCGAACCATGCAAATACGTTGGACTGCCGTCATTCATAACGTTAAGTTCGTGGTGTGAGGCAAATTCAGCAATTTTCCGGCCTCTGGAATCAATCTTTGTGCTTCCCCAAAGCAAGTGATGAACATTGAAATCACCAATAACAATCAAAGGTCCAGGTGTAGCGGTCAAGATGTCCTGTAGTCTTTCACCATCGAACTGACCAGACGGTGAGATGTATGCGCCGATAAGTGTGAAGGCTACCTTCTTTGCAACACGGAGGCATACGTATTGATTTCCGTTATGGGATTGCACCAAATGTAGGTTCAATCTGTGCGGATATATATAATTTTTTTGCTGGGCTCACCACAAGTCGATGAAGTGAAGGCTTCGTAGCCAGAAAGCTTTATCGCTTTTGACATGTTTTGTTCACATATTACTAATATAGGAAATCTGTTGCGGAAAACGTAATGTCGAAAACATGAGATCCGTGATTTAAGTCCTCTGGCATTCCACTGTAAAACTGTCGCACTACGTACTTCGTCTCGGAATGAAGGCAGTGAAAGAGCCATTTTGTCTATGCGAAGTTGGCAAGCACTGGACTCAGAGAATCCAATACTTCCACTGCGCATCGTGCTCTAGGCGTGTTGGTGTTGCCTATAAGTGTGCGAATGGCATTGATGAGACTTGATCATCGTCAAAATTTCTCGGTCACGCTCTGTCGCCTCATCTTGGCGAGATGCAGAAAGTGGTGCTACCGGTGCATGTTCCAGTTTTTCTGCAGGGTTTATCCTTGGAAGTGATGGCCATGCTTCTTCCAGAGCCTCCTTTGCAGGGGAAGCATTCTCAGTGCACGTGTTCCTTCTGTCCGGCGATGGTGGTGAAGCCGATTCAACGAAAGGAGGCTTTACAGAAGACTTGATACTGTGGGCAGGCTTTTTAGATGAGCGTCGGCGACGAGAACGATGTCGCCTGACGACAGCAACCGCTTCTCGGTGAGTGGAACGATCCCTCACTATTTTCTTCAAAACCGAAATCTCCTGCCTTATTTTCGGACACTCTTTTGATGTGGCGTCGTGGGTCCCTTGGCAATTTGGGCATTTATAGGAATTAGCCTTACAGTTGTCGGCAGAGTGTCGTGCACCACAATGAGAAACTTTTGTAGTATTTCCACAGATGGCGCTCACATGACCAAGTTTCTGACATTTTCGGCACTGAAGCGGCTTAGGGACAAATGGCCGCACAGCATGTCGGAAATGACCCACCTTAACATGTGTCGGCAGGCAATCACTCTTAAAGTCTATCTTCACACAAACCGACTTTCCTAGACGGCACACCTGTAGTATTTGGGGCCCATCATTAGCAGGCTTAATAGGAATCGGCAGATCTTCGTTCGAGATGGTCACATCGATGTCATATATGACGCCTGTAGTTGCCTGATTTCCTAGCGGATTGATAGTGTGAACATTCATGCCACCAAAGACGGTAACTTTTCTCAGTGAATCTAACGCTCACGCTTGAGTGACGTCCACTGCTACAACATTTTTCCGGGGATTCACTCTGATATCCTTAACACTGTTCGGCACCAGTGCCTCGAGCTCTGAAGATACAGCTTGCCTGTTCAGTAGTCTCATGGTGATGGATGGTTGCGTAGGCAAGAATAGGACGGTGTACCTCGGCGGGCTTTGCGGGGCCCTCCCAGCAGATGCGTCCATGGATGCCCTGAGCATCCTCCGCTTTGCTTTCTGGCTCATGACGGT
Source organism: Rhipicephalus microplus (assembly GCF_043290135.1). Classification (NCBI taxonomy): domain Eukaryota; kingdom Metazoa; phylum Arthropoda; class Arachnida; order Ixodida; family Ixodidae; genus Rhipicephalus; species Rhipicephalus microplus. The sequence continues at coordinate 136,397,229 of NC_134701.1, read as the reverse complement.
CACGTATTCGTCGTCGGAGCTGTCGACGATCTCGGCAGTGTCAATTAGGGTAGCCTCGCTGTCACTGGAAAGGCAGTTTCGCTTCCTTGAGGCTGCCGGCGCTGTCGCCGGCAACTCGGGTGGGCGTGCAGATGAGTCCACTTACATCGCCGCCGAAAAGGGAACTACGTTCCCCGTATAACTGCAAAAATAAGTGAAAAGTCTGAAGATGAACGGCAAACACTCAGCTACAGCAACACTTCGTCTTCGTCTGCCTTCACTTCAGACGCGAAAAAGCCGTCTGAAGGGTTTATATAAGTGATCACGCAATAAAAAGAGAATGACGCCAAAAACTCTTCAGACGCCACAAAGCCGTCTGAAGTGTTTATATAAGTGATCACGCAATAAAAAGAGAATGACGCCACGATGCGCGTTTCACAGCCATTTGATTTTGGTGCTCAGGTTTAAAAGTTGTAAAGGCGGAAAAGTAATCAGTCTTCAGAATGCAACGCCAGCATCTTCGGCCTCCTTTATCGGCAAAGACCAGCATGGACATAATAGTGTTGAAACACGTCCAACTGAGTGAAGCCATGGGGTAAACATGGCACCCCCTTTTTACGTGTTCCATCCACCACCCATAAGCACCCAGTTCCAAGCCCTACTGAAACAGCTGAGGTACATCTTAGCTTGCAAGAACTAGGGCAAAAATTTCTGGCGCCCCCCCCCTCTTTCCCCCAAAAAGCAAAGTTACGAATCTTTAATGTAGATTAACAATTTCTAGCGCAAAATTTCTTGCACAAAGAAGGAAATAAACACAGAAATGCGTGAAAAAGTTTCCCAAGAAATTCTCCACAAACTTTTGGGCACGAAGTAGTTGATCATGCATTAACGACTAGCTCGAACTCACGTCTTGTTGAAACTAGTCTATAGATGGCAAATGTTGCAGTGGACACCAATGGTCGTAGTAGACTGGATGATGGATTTGTGATTCAGCTGGCATCCTAGAAAAATTTAATTGTGAGCTGACGTTGTATGCTAGTGCCAAGTAATATAGCAACGCTCACTGTGTTGAGTAAATACCTTAACCGCTATGTATTATGCCACAATTGAAGCCAAAATACAATATCCGGGAAAAACGTATTTTAAAAATTTCATGAAACAGCGTAGGGCTACATTTCAAGAAAAACGCTACTACTTCAGCGAATGGTGGTGACGTTTTTTTTAGCCTTAAGTTTTTTCCCACCATGTGACAAACTGATAAACAAAACCTGGCGGGTGGGATAATTCATAAGCCACTCTATCTTTGCTTCAATAATCAGAAACTATTACCATATCACATATATTGAAAATATATTTTATTTGAGCTTATAAGATGGTGCTCTACGTAGCTTTACTGCGTAAGCTAAATCACAGTGCACGTCACATGAAGGAAACGGTAACTCGTTTGACTGCAACAAATGAGCTCGACAATGAGGTAGTACCAATAGCGATGATTACGAGCATTATCGTGGCTTTAAAATGATAGTGATGGTTAAACCACGGCAGGTCGAAAAACTGCCAGCAAAGGCTTCCTGTTGTACCTGTATGGTTCGATTATCAACGACTTTTTGCCGATTCTCTTGATCATAGTGGTATCGTGCTTACGTGAAGCGCTTAGTATCATCAATAACCAAACTACCATAAGCATTAAGTGTTGCATTGAATAAAGGATGTAGAAAGAAACGGAATAGGTCTATTCATGCATAGGTCAGCTCGTCTGCTGTTTTTTTTATGCGAAGCATTTCTTCGCGAACTTCGGCAAACTTGAGCCTATCTATCTATCTATCTATCTATCTAGTCGCTTACATATGGGTGCTCTCGTGGTCACCCCCTTAGCTTGGCGTGAACCAAATTAGCATAGGAGGGTAGATGGATTGACGAATATGACGCGCTGGTCAAGGATTGAATAATGTCACAATCCATCGCGTACGTCGTCAAACACTTCCCGCCAGACAGTGGCACATACCCACGGGCAGGTATGAGCCGCTAATAAGTGGGCATGTGCCATAGGTGATTGACACGTGGTATCTACCCAGGAACGTTGAGAACACGCATTGAAAATTCTAACGCACGAGCGTTAAGAAATACCTGACATCGGTAGCATATACCCAACATCTGTCCCAGCTGGAATCGAACGCAAGCATTATGCGCGGCCATGAAGCATTTTACCACAGAGCTACGTCAGGTCTCGGAACTAATATGCGAATAGATGTCAATCTTCGTGAAGGGTCAATAATGGTTTCAATGCTGCCTGGGCAATTTTATGAACATTACAGATGCACTCCTTTGACACAGCCGCCACGTCGGGTTAACGCCAATTGCGGTTAGTTGTCATGCTTTGAGGTTGATTTATGTAGCAGTGCCTAGGGTCAGCATCCTCGCGAGCACCAGCGCTTCATATCAGCTTCTAATGTTGCTAATACACATGTTCCAGTTCGCATCATTGCGCAAGGACAAACAACTGGTTATATAAACATCTGGAACTCTTCAACATACGTCAGTGAGTGCGTGCAACGTTTGTGCATATAGTTAGCGTCATTTTATGACGCGTTGCTCAATAAAAAAATTGCAACACGGTAACAATCCCTCCGAATGCTTCGCATAACGTCAATTACCAGGTACGTGGGATCTGTCGAATTTTTATTCTTGCTGTCACTGCACACACGTGTTGTCACTCATTTGCATGTCCGAATGGGCAATGGGCAGGGAATTCAGGGTTGCACGAATGATCCCCCAGAGCTTCGTCCACTTATCATGAGGCACTTCGAGGATATGCTGTGTTTTTGTACATCGTAGTTCGTAGCATCCCCTATGCCGGTATAAGAGAACGCTTAAATGCTCAAAAGTGTCCAAAATGTACTTTGACATGCTTTGAAATAAATTAAGAATTTCCATGGACGGTGGAAGATTGCCAACAAAGACACGTGTGTACAGTGTGCTTTTATTGGTCATCCTGAGGGTCAACTCCATGAGGGCTTTTGGCCAGTGAGAGCTTTTTCACCATCGTTTTTCCCCTAGGCATGTGTAATCTGGTTCATCACCAGCAGCTTCATCGTCATCGTCATGGGCACGTCGTGACGCCCGGTGGACATGGCTCGACCATAAGAAGCTTCGCCCCTAAAAATCTACATTTCCTTGTCTAGAACCACGACCTGGTACAAATAACACGCGAAACAGAGAACAGCAACCTAAGTTGAGCAAACTGTGGGCAACAATCACGTTGACGTTTAGATATAACCGAATAAAATAAAAAACACCAAAGTGAGGTAAAGAATGCTTTCCTTTCCACGGTCTTCAATACATACCACATAGCTTATATGCAAAGGTGCAGCTTCATGTTCATTTGCCAGATTTCGTGGTATTGAGCTGCATGCGTGACCTATAGACGCGTTCTGCAACCCAACATATAATTGATTTTCTTCCTCCCTTCCTCATATCCACATTTAATACTTCAGCTGCTCACTGGTAACTTCCCATTTAGGAATACTGGTGCATCTTTCTTGTGCGCCTTAGCTGTATCTGATGTGTACAAATTCGTTTATGGGGATGATTTGAAACACACTCCTGCGAAGGGTCTGAAATCTGGACCAAAGTAAATAAAAATACACTTAAACATAACACAAAATTGCAAGAAAAATAAAGATAGTGGTAAAGCCAATCACATCATCTGTCTAATTATGCATATAGTCGAAAAAAGTGTTATTTTTGAACTTGGAAAAAGTACTTGCAAATTAATATGTCCAAAGCCTGGCCAGCACAATATTAGTTAACGATTGATCATCTGCATATATATATATATATATATATATATATATATATATATATATATATATATAGATATATATATATATATATATATATATATATATATATATATATATATATACTTTTGTGTCCAAACACAAAAAACGAGCCCTTAGGTATACGCTTCTTTCCTACATATACATATATATATATATTTATCTATATATATACATATATATATATATATATATATATATAGGAAAGAAGCGTATACCTAAGGGCTCGTTTTTTGTGTTTGGACACAATATTAATGAAATATAACATACAATAATGCCAAGGAACGTATAGAAGTTATTAGAACCAATGTAAAGTAAATAGGAAGACAGAAAAGTGGGTGAAAAATTACCTTGCCGTGACCAGCAACTGAACCTACGACCTCCGAATAACTCATTCGATGCTCTACCACTGAGCTATCACGGTGGCTATTCCCGCAACCACTTTATTGGGTTTATATGTGAATATAAACGTGGGAATGTCAGTCAGCGCCACCTGTAGCCATGGCGGCGAGTGTGGTACACCCTTTTTATGAACCTGTATGGCGTCACGCAGCACGTGAGCTTATTATGAGCTGGCAGCTGGCCAATAGTCCCTCGTATACAACCTAACGGCACCAAGTCTGCCAGTACGAGGCCCTCGTTAATGAATAAGGGAAACAAGTGTATACCTAAGGGCTTGTTTTTCCGTATTTTGACGCAATATTAAAAGGATATAACCGACAATAATGCCAAAGAATGTGTAGGGGAAGTTATTCACAAGTTACCGACGTGACCTATCAAATTGAACCATTTCACAGCAACACGCACGCTCGTGTTCTGACATTGTGCACGTCTCTCGGCTGAAGCGATACCACTCGGATCAACCGAGCACCGAGACGGTGCCTTCGCCGCCGGGGGGTGATGCTACATGGCGCCACGGATAACTCTATACTCGATAAGGAAGAAGACGATGTCGGAGCTCTCGTGCAGACTGGGTTTCATCTTGTATGCTTGCTTGTTTTCTCTATTGTAAACATATTTCTCCGACGCTTTTTCGCCCTAACTATATATATATATATATATATATATATATATATATATATATATATATATATATATATTCATATATATATATATATATATATATATATATATATGTGTGTGTGTGTGTGTGTGTGTGTGTGTGTGTGTGTGTGTGTGTGTGTGTGTGTGTGTGTGTGTGTGTGTGTGAAAGTATATGCGCTTTCACATTTCACATCTTTGCGGCACGGCAATGGGTACAAGAATGGCCCCAAACTACGATAACATATTCATGCACCCCATAGAGTCCAATTTTCTTTCATCTTGTGATATCAAACCATTATTCTATAAACGGTACCTAGATGATATATTCATAATTTGGACACATTCTGAAAATGAGCTCCTATAATTCATACAGGCATTCAACCATGTACACCCCAGCATTTATTTTACACACTCCTACTCTAACACTGAAAGAAACTTTCTTAGTGTACTAATTTGAGTTGACGATGGTGCGTTGGTAACTAGCGTATACAGAAAACCAACGGACAGGCAACAATACCTGCACTTCAAAAGCTGCCACCCGCGACATTGCAAGACCAGCATTCCCTATTCCCAAGCACACAGAATCCGACGAATCTGCTCCCGCACCGAGGACTTCCACAAAAACAGCACACATAAGCGCGAAGTACTCCCTAATCAAGAATACCCGCCAGCTATCATAAATGACGCCATCAAAAAAGCTGAATATCTGGACCGCCAGATTCTTCTCAAGCACCAGAAAAATGCCGACCAACACCGCAACAAAAACTTGCTATTAACCTTCTCGAGCAACCCACCGAACATAAACAAGGTCCTAAGGAAACACTTTAACAAGTAGGAACAGAGCGTGCGACTATCCAAACTTTTCACTTCTCCTCCTTGTGCGGTATACACACGGCCGAAAAATATAAAGGACCATTTAATAAATTCAAAAATAGGCGTGAAATCTCAAATTGGGTGTCACCCTTGCGGAAAAAGCAGACGCAAGGTATGCAAACACACGCAGACAACGACAGTGGCGAAAAGCACCAACTCGGATTTTAAGCACTGGATAAGAGGTGCACTAGACTTTGACTCAGACAATGTCATATACCTCCTGGAATGTGGGGTATGTAACAAGCAATACGGGGGCCAGACAGATACTCCGTTCAGAATTAAATTTAACAACCATCGGGCACATGTACGATCCCTGCCAGGCCTTCGACTTTCAAAACACAGCACATTAAAAGACCACAGCTTTGACGACATCAGGGTTACACTATTAGAAAACAACTTTCGAACAATCAGAGAACGGGAACAACGGGAATCTTATTTTATCTACAAATTAAACACGATAAAATACGGAATAAATGAACACCCAGGCACTCTGTCAGCGTTACGACCGCTAAAAGACGCAAACGCTTCTCTCTAATCAGTCCGGTCGCATTATGACAATACTATTACCCGCTAACAAAGCTTTTAGCCTATGCATCTGACAACATAGAAATGGTTTGCCTCATCAAACACAGCCGGAGCGCACAGATGAGTCGTCCCGGATGTCGTACAGCCCCTTCCCTTTCTTTTCTTTTTTTTCTTTTTTTTTTCTTCTTTAGGTTTTAACGCACATTTTGTTCCTTCACTGACAAGGAGCTGACAGCTAGGTGGTTTCGTTAACTTTTTCATACATGCGAGCATGTCTTCCCAGTGAGCCGCAACTGTGTGGTGACTGTCCCGGATGTCCTACAGTCCCCCCTCCCCCTTTTTCTTATTTTTTTTCTTCAATTTTTAACGCACATTCTGTTCCTTCACTGACAAGGAGTCATTGCATATAATGAATATCGATGGCGGCGCCTCAATCACCGGCTTTTTCATTCCTCTCGACGCCACCAGCACGCACTCGAAGCACTTAAGCTCTACCCATTAACTTTTCTTAAACTTCAAAGAGGAACGAGCCGCCAGCGGATTACACGGAAAGGTGAAATACAAGAACGGCGGCACACTGCCCACTTGGGGAAGAGTGGGTGCGGGGGAGGTATTGTTGACAATGATGGCATTGCTCATCTACCTCTGCCCTACTCTGTTGAGATGCTGCCCCTTTCTAATTACGCCGTGTTGGTCTTGCTTCTTCTCCTAGAGTTTCTATAATTATTTAGCATTTCTCCTCCTGTTTCTTTTTTCTTTTTTCTTTTGACCCGTTCCCTCCTGTCTTGTCAGGCTATAAGAAAACACGAAACGTGTAAATATTATGCCTTGAAAAAGACGTGGTTCCTGTCGAAACGTTGGCAGAATAAACAGCTGTTATGTGAAAGCGCATCTACTTTCATATTTATATCCTTGCGGCAACCGCAGTTATTCTTCTGCATATATATATATATATATATATATATATATATATATATATATATATATATATATGCATCGCTTGCGCGCACGGGTGCAGATTCATGAAATAACGCGTGGCATTGGGGGCTAGTTGGTACGTGTTCATGCTTGTGGTGAGCTGTGTCGTCTTTGGTTGTCTGCTTCCCCTGCAGCGCATGACATGCATGCATATACATATAAGTATAACCATATGTGTTGCAACGTGCATCGATATAAAGAAAAAACACTTACTTCGGCAAAATTTATTTCTTGGTAGCAACGCTAGTGTGGCTAAGCTTCACAGCATTTTGCTTCTTTCAGTTTCTGGACAACCTGTGTACTACGGGACAGGAGTGCGTCCAGGAACTAGGAATTTGGGATGTCAAGGCAAGCGATCAGTCCCAGTCTAAAAATTTTTTCAGCGCTTCAGTCTTTTTTCTGAACTATACATATGTCACGAAAAATTGGGCACTTGTGCGACGTAATTTGGAAAGGGCCTCGCAGCACATGTCGTGCGTCAGAAAATATACCCTTGTCGCCAACTAACGTTCACTTCACATTACTTTAATGCCAGAATATAAAACGTTTGATTGCATGAAATGTCATTAATAGCTATTGGTCAGTGAAGTTGGCTACAATACGTCAATGTCAACGAACTCTATTGAAGTCTGTTGGGGGTGATATAGATAGATAGATAGATAGATAGGTAGATAGATAGATAGATAGATAGATAGATAGATAGATAGATAGATAGATAGATAGATAGATAGATAGATAGATAGATAGATAGATAGATAGATAGATAGATAGATAGATAGACAGACAGACAGACAGACAGACAGACAGACAGACAGACAGATAGATAGATAGATAGATAGATAGATAGATAGATAGATAGATAGATAGATAGATAGATAGATAGATAGATAGATAGATAGATAGATAGATAGATAGATAGATAGATAGATAGATAGATAGATAGATAGATAGATAGATAGATAGATAGATAGATAGATAGATAGATAGATAGATAGATAGATAGATAGATAGATAGATAGATAGATAGATAGATAGATAGATAGATAGATAGACACGCTGCCAGAAATGCTAAGGGTGCCTGCAGTATACGCAAGTAAATGTTTGGAATTTCAAAGACCCTGCTTTTCGTTAAACGTCAATTGTGGTGTCAGTACTGGCTATTTAATTTTATAACTACATATGTAACTTTGTAATAAAGCGGTCTAGTCCGGTTACCGCAAATTCTACTTGAACGCCGTTCGCCGAAGTTGATTTACGTAGCACTGTCGAGGGCTACCATTATCGCGAGCGCAAACGCTACATATCAGCTCACGGCTTCCACTGCTCGAAATACCCACGTTGCTCTTGGCATCGTCCCGCAACTGTAAACAACTGCCTATATAAAACATATGCAACTGCTCAACGTATACCTCAGCGTACAACTTTTGTAGAGATGTTTCACGTCGTGTGATGACGTTTTGATAAAAAATGTTACAACACAGCTTCTTGCTTCCACATGCTTCGCATGTCATCGATTCCCAAGCAACGTGGATTCAGCCGATTTTTTTCTTCCGATGTTTATTTCCAGAATGTCACCGAATGCCAGAGGGGGAAAATTTGGGAAATGTGGGTGAGTTCCTGGTGATCTAGCGAGCCTCCATTACTACTGAGCTCACTTAGACAACCGCAACAATTGAACCTTAAAGAATTCACTACATTGTCATAAGGAGAATGATGCTGCGATTTTAATATTAAGACTTTCATTACTTACGAACAAACTTAAAACGTACAAATAACGGTGTAGTTCATGCTTGGACAACATGACAAATAGTTTCTATGTTGGCCGCTGTGTGGACGAATCGTGCTTTTGTTTTTGTTTTTAGTCCTTCCGCGCTCAGTGAGTAGAGAATACATGTAGCTAGAGTGTTCAACAATCCTGGTACTAAAATACATCTAAAATGCAGAAACAATTTTATAAAGACAACCACTGTGGCATGAATGACAGTGGTTGCAGTTCCATAAAAATTTCTAATTTTGGTCTCTCTATGCAGCAATATGATTTTTGGTAGGAAATCTCTCGTGACATTTGCATAATATCATTAAAGTAATAAACAATCTCTTCTCTTTCAATTTCGTCAGTGTTCGATCATAATGCAAAACACAGTGATTTTATATAATTTCCGGGAAGTTTATGCAGCTTTCTCACTTCATGAGGAAGCAGTCCGCAAATAGGGCTATACTGTTCTCATGACGGTTCCATATATGAATTCTGCCAGTTTTATATGTACCTTAACGTTCGGAGCAATCAATATATTCTACGAATATTTTTGATTGTGAGGTTACAAGGTTTCAATCAAAATACTTCAGTCATATTTCTTGATTTCTTCCATCATTCATTACAGGCAATTTTGCAAAATGATAGTTGCTTAAACTGTAAATACGCCTGCAGGATCAACATCACTTTGAAGCCTTCTTTCATTTAGATGCAAAAAGCACACAAAGAGGTGGTTGTGGTGTTTCAATTAAATGGCCAGAACTAAAATACACTAGCAACAAGTCGAACCAATTCTAGTTTTCAAAACATAGTTTTCTAGTGTTGCATATAGATGATGGCGTTAAGTGCCAGAAAATAAGTGATCATCAAAATCACCTAAAGGGCAAAAACTATATCATTTTGCCGTAGCATTTCTTACAAACTTGTAACCAAAGTTAATCAGTATAAGTATCTAGATGTCACAACAACTAACAATTTGGAGCACGCATGCTTCTAACATTCAAAGGTCGTCTTCCTGTATATCTTGCCTTCTACGTCATCAATCGAAACAGGCTTTCACAACACTCGCTCATAAACTTATTACTCGTAATCCGTCCCAAATTTGAATATCCATGCATTGTGGGTGATTGTCTCATCAAACATAACACTTACGCATTAGAGATGTTACAAACCAAAGCAGTTATATTCGTTCATATATATATATATATATATATATATATATATATATATATATATATATATTGCAAGGTGGTTTAATAGCGACGCCAGGTAAAAGGCAGACAGCCGGTACGGAAACAAATGCTCGGGCAGTCCAGCGTCTACAGCTCGTGCTCCCGCTCGCGCTTCCCACTCAGCGATGGTCCCACTAGTCATTGCCTTGCGAATTCCCCACTACAATGCCCCGGCGACGAAGACGAGCCATCCTGGCGACTCAAGGTGACGAGAGAACAGGAGGGCGTAACAGGGCTTGAGGCGACTGACGTGGACCGTCTCACGACCAAGGCGGCGCTTGTCCGTGGACGGCTTGAGCGGTTCAGTCACATAGGTGACAGAAGAAGGGTGCTGTATGACGCGGTAAGGGCCCGTATACTTCGGTGCAAACTTGGGAGTCAGTCCAGGAGAGTGGAAAGGCAGTCGGAGCCACACGAGAGAACCGACGGGGAAGGTATTCTGAACAAGATCATGGTCGTGGCGGTCTTTTTGGAGGGCTTGGTTATCGGCTGTGAAGAACCGTGCAAGCTGACGACACTCTTCGGCATGTTCGGCCATTTCAAAAACTGGGCTGAACTTGGAGGCATCAGGATTGTATGGCAGAATTGTGTCGACTGTGTTGCATGGGTCACGACCATATAAAAGAAAAAATGGAGAAAAGCCTGTTGTTTATTGAATCGCCGTATTGTAGGCGTACGTCACGAAAGGAAGAACAACGTCCCAGTTGTAGTGGTCGGAATCAATATACATAGCGAGCATGTCTCCGAGGGTTCTGTTGAAACGTTCCGTTAGGCCGTTCGTCTGAGGGTCGTAGGCTGTTGATGTGTGGTGTACCTTACGGCGTGAATGTAGGAGCTGCTGCAGAACTTCGGACAAAAGTACGCGTCCTCTGTCACTCAGGAGCTCCCGTGGTGCACCATGACGAAGAACAAACCGGTGCAAGATGAAGGTTGCAACGTCACGAGCGCCAGCCGAAGGTAGCGCTGCCGTTTCGGCGTACCTTGTCGGATGGTCGGCAGCCGCAATCACCCATCGATTACCACCAACACAGCATGGTAGCGGGCCGTATAGGTCAATCCCAACACGGTCAAATGGGCGTGCAGGACATGGCAAAGGCTGCAGTTGACCGGGTGAATGAGGGAATGTCTTGCGCTGCTGACACTGGGAACATGAGCGAATGTGTTTGCGTACAAACGTGTACATACCCCGCCAGTAGTAACGTTGGCGGATCCACTCATACGTCTTTAGCGCACCGGCGTGTGCGTGTTGCGGTTCAGCATGAAAATATTTGCAGATATCAGACCGCATATGGCTGGGTATGACTAGCAGCCATTTACGACCCGCCACTTGATAGTTCCGACGGTATAACAGGCCATCCCGTATGGCGAAATGCGTTGCTTGGCGGCGGAGAGCACGCGGGTAACCGGAAGTTGATGCGTCAGAAAGCATATTTAAGAGCGAGGCAATCCAAGGGTTCTTTCGCTGTTCGGATGGCATGTCTGTGACGCTGACGGCAGAGAGGGGAAGGTCCAGGGCTGATATATCCGTATCATCAGATTTCACGGGTGATCGTGAAAGCGCATCTGCGTCAGAGTGCTTTCGCCCCGATCGGTAGACGACGCGTATGTCGAATTCCTGGAGGCGTAGTGCCCAACGTCCGAGGTGGCCGGAAGGATCTTTCAGCGAAGCCAACCAACAGAGTGCGTGATGGTCAGTTACCACATCAAAAGTTTGGCCGTACAAATAGGGGCGAAACTTGTTTAACGCCAACACAATCGCGAGGCACTCTTTTTCCGTGACAGAATAGTTGGCTTCTGCCTTAGTTAGGGCGCGGCTGGCATAGGCGACCACATACTCCGTAGAACCTGGCTTGCGTTGCGCAAGTACTGCACCAAGGCCGACGCCACTTGCATCCATGTGTACTTCGGTTGGCGCAGTAGGGTCGTAAGGGCGCAGTACGGGTGTTGAGGTAAGGAGTTGGCGCAGTGTTGCGAAGGATTCGTCACAGGCTGCTGTCCAATTTGAAAGATCTGCAGGGCCAGCAAGGAGTTTGGTGAGTGTCGTGATAATGGAGGCAAAGTTTCAGACAAAGCGACGAAAATAGGAGCACAGGCCCACAAAGCTCCATAGTTCTTTAACTGTAGTAGGCTTAGAAAATTCGGCAACAGCACGAGGCTTGTCAGGGTCGGGAAGAATGCTGGCTTTCGAGACGACGTGACCAAGTATGGTGAGTTGTTTAGCCCCGAAGTGACACATGTTCAGGTTAAGCTGAACCCTGGCGTTTGTAAGGCACTGTAGAATCTTACGCAGACGAGTGAGATGCGAAGTGAAATCGGGTGAAAAAACCACAACGTCATCAAGATAGCACAAGCAAATGTTCCGTTTGAGACCGCGTAAAATGCTGTCCATCATTCGCTCGAATGTAGCAGGCGCATTGCAGAGTCCGAATGGCATCACGGTAAATTCATAGAGGCCATCCGGTGTGACAAACACCGTTTTTGGACGATCAGACTCAGCCATTGGGACCTGCCAATAACCCGAGCGAAGGTCAAGCGGGAAAAGAATTCTGCACCTTGGAGACAATCGAGAGCGTCGTCTATGCGGGGAAGAGGGTAAACATCTTTCCTCGTAATGTTGTTTAGGCGCCTGTAGTCTACGCAGAATCGGATTGAACCATCCTTTTTTTTTGATGAGTACAACTGGGGAAGACCAAGGGCTACAAGAAGGCTTGATGACTCCACGCTGCAGCATGTTGTCTACTTGTTCTGCAATTACCCGACGCTCCGCTGGTGACACACGATAAGGGCGCTGGCGCAAAGGAGTACTCTTTCTTGTGTCAATTGTGTGCACAACGGTGTTCGTTCTTCCTAGCACCGCTTGGGGAAAGTCAAACGAACGCTTGAATTCGTGCAGCAGGGTAACAAGCTGCTCTCGTTGAGCCGGGGCGAGATGGCTGTCAATAGAACGGTAAAATGCATCGGTAGACATGCTGTTCGAGGCAAAGTGAGGAACCAACGTGTTCAGCTCCATATTCAGCTTGGTTCGTTTCACGGAAAGATGCTTTAAGGTCGTCGAGGTCATCGCCTGGCTAAGGACCCTGGAGGAGACCTACCCAAAAGCTCCCGGCATAATTCCTCGAGGTGCATCAATACTTCCTTACTCCAGCAGGTGTCGCATGGAAAGGCCACCACTGCGTCACTGTCCTGTTGGCCCGATCGGGTTGCATCCTCCCGTAGGCGCCATGACAGCGAAGAGCTTGCGACTAGACGTCAAAGCTACTTGGGCATAGGGAAGGTTGGTTGGGCATTTTTGCAGGGAGACGAGATGAAAGACGTACTCACCGGCGCGGTTCGTCCGGCTGGTCCAAGCCGGACAAACCGGCTATATATATATATATATATAAATATATAAATATATATATATATATATATATATATATATATATATATATATATATATATATATATATATATATATATATATATATATATATATATATATTTATATATATATATTAGTGTGGGAGTAATAATTCAATGGGCCAGTTAGTCTTCGTGAAGGTATGAGATATGGCAGAACGGGAGCGTTGTCAACAAGGATAAATATATTTATTTCCCAACAGTTTCGGGAGGGGTCCTCCCTTCATCAGGGGATGAGTTATACTGACATGAGCTTCCAAACTTCATTGCTGCCGCGTCCCTCTCGCCTTGAAAAATGTTTGCGAGAGTGAGAGGGAACTAGAAAAAGGAAAAAAAGGGGGAGAAAAAAGACGAAAAAGAAAAAGAAAGAAAAGAAAGAAAGTAAAAAAGAGGAAGAACCACTGTCAACACTGAGAACGAAGCCAACTGTCCGTCTACATCCACATACGGTTCATATCACGTGCTGTTCAGTTCTTGACATGTGTCGGGCCACCCAAGATTGTCGCCGCGGTGCCGGGAGGGTCCGTGACGGCGTGCATAAAGAAAGGGGTTTCCCCGTAATGGGTCGGTCGGCGGGCGGCGGGCGTAAAGGAAGGATTTCCCGTTAATGGGTCGGTCGGCTATTTACCTTTAATATTCGTCCGTTTCCCTTCAATGGGCATCAAGTGGTAGGCGAAGGTAAACACATTGTATGTGCATGTTAAAAAAAAAGAAAGGACAGTGTACACGTACGAGTCAGTCAGAAAAAAGCATGGTCTCCAGCTATCAATCTTTGTCACCAATTTTCTCCTGGCTTACTTCTCGGAGGCAGTTCAGTTTTCCGGGGTCCTCGTTGATGCCGGCTACTACTGTACGAAATTTGAAAATAAAATATGCCTCACGCTGTTCGCGCTCGCGTCTGTTTGAGAAACCCGACTGCAAAAGAGTTACGCTGATATTCTTAAAACTGTGGTTTGGCAGGCACAGATGTCTAGATAAAGGTAGCTTCGGCAGTGAAGTGGCGTGGAACCGGTGATTATTGAACTGTTCTCAGGCTTCGTTCTCAGTGTTGACAGTGGTTCTTCCTCTTTTTTACTTTCCTTCTTTTCTTTCTTTTTCTTTTTCGTCTTTTTTTCTTTTTCGTCTTTTTCTCCCCCCTTTTTTTCCTTTTTCTAGTTCCCTCTCACTCTCGCAAACATTTTTCAAGGCGAGAGGGACGCGGCAGCAACGAAGTTTGAAAGCTCATGTCACTATAACTCGTCCCCTGATGAAGGGAGGACCCCTCCCGAAACTGTTGGGAAATAAATATATTTATCCTTGTTGACAACGCTCCCGTTGTGCCATATCTCATACCTTCACGAAGACTAACTGGCCCATTGAATTATTACTCCCACTGACCTCAACCATGGCTGCCAGTACATCATCAACAGAGCGTTTGTCGCGGAGATATCCAAATTACCCTACTAAGTGTGCCGTCATCGGGGACTCAATCATGCGGTACGTCCACACGCACTTCAGCCCGAACGATTCATCGACGCCGTGCTTCATCTCCTATGGTGGTGCTATGTTTTCGGACATTCCGGCGCTACTTGAGTACCTACCTTACCGGGTGGACACGTTGTTTCTGCATGTGGGCACCACGGACATCCTGAAGACGAGCTCTTCAAGATCACTGGATTCGTTGAGGGAGGCAGTGAAGCGAATGAGGCAGATGCGCCCGAACATCAAGACACTGCATCTTAGTCTGCCACTACCTCGCGCACCCAATCGCCGACGGCGGGACTCGAACTGGCGATCAATGAATCGGTTTAATATGAAGGTACAGCGATTCAGCAGAGAGGCCCACCGTCTCTGCCACTACGGGTTGTTGGGAGCAGGCGTCTATTACGTCCAACATGGTTTCTCAACACTCCCGCTGCGCCGCATCCTGGTTGCTGACGGCTTACATGCAAGCTTCGAGGGAGTCGCGCTGCTGGCACAGCACACGAGGGTGCAGCTGCGATGGACGTCGGCGGCATGGAGATCGGCGGCAATCGCTTGCACGGACAACTGCAGTGCCAAGCCCCCTCAACAACAACGAGCCGAGCGACACACAGAGCCATCCAGGGCACCAGCAGTGACGATGTCGCCACTACCACCAGCGAGGCCAGCGAGCCAGCGGGTCCCACCAGTGAGTCAGAGATCAGCGGCAACGGCTTGCACGGCAAACTCCAGTGCCAAAACCACTCAACAACAGGGAGCCGAGGGACACAAAGAACCATCCAGGGTCCCAGCAGTGACGACGTCGCCACTCCCACCAACGAGGCCTTACAACACGAGGCGGACGAATGCGCCGAAGACCAAAACGGCGGCTTCCAAATGACACGGGGAAACAAAAGGTACGGGCAGTCTTAAACACGCATGGTCCCACTCATTTCTATCGATTAGGAAAATCATTGAAAAGCGGGTGCAATACGAAAAACACGCGGAACAACTAACCAAATATCTATCTCACGAAATTGCGCCTAAGGGCCTCCACCTAGCCTGCAACCCCTCAATGTCTACACTAAGTGAAGCAGAAAAGGGGAAGTGGGAAAAAATATTACTAGAAGCGTCCTTGCAACTGACTCGGGTCATTGCGGACCATAGTGAGCGTAAGGCCGCCGAATACAGTGTCACCGAGGCCACGCAGAAATCGGTATCTAATCTCGGAGAGCATGAGGCAAGAGAACTGGAACGATATGAACTAAAGAAGAGAGGCGAAATTTCAGTAGTAAAAGATAGAAAACTCAAGCGGGACTGCAGTAGCTCCACTGCTCTGCAACAGGAAAATAGGAATGAGGCCATACAAGAACGCCAGGGACCACCTGTACCACAACCTAACTTTGAGGAGAAAAATGGGAACTCAAAACCACAGTGCAATCCTAATCAAAACATCCTTACTCTCGAATATGATGCTGACACTCCCGTGCCACGTGATAGCCAAGAGCAGCCGAAAACTTATGAGAAAAATGTCCTCAATCTGTCAAACACAACACTCACACCCGCTCAGCTTCAACTCTTGTCGAGAGGCTTGACCTTTTGTCCATCATCCGGTAGATTCAATGAATTTGAACTGTACCAAGACCTCGATAACTTTGCGCGTAATCTCCGCCTCCGTGAATACTTTAATGATCGCGGGGACTGTGCGGACGAGAATAGAGTGATTGGTGGTGACGGATCATGGTGTCCGAATGAGCAGAGGGACAAATACCTCGATATGTATATATCAGCAGTTCAAAAAGATATCATCAGAGCGTATGAAAAAAATCGGCCATTTCGAAACAGCATATGGAAGTCAGAACGAAGGGCACTCGATGAACTACGAAAAAACACTGGAGTTACTATCAAACCGGCTGATAAAGGGGGCTGCATAGTAATTCTAAACACGTCGGACTACTTAAAAGAAGGGGAACGACAGCTATCAGACACAAAATTCTACAAAGAACTTCCAACGGACCCGACTCCCGAATTTGAAAGGGAGATAAAAGTAACTTTAAACAATCTCCGCCGGGACGAGAAAATTACCGGCAAAATGTTAAAAGCAATGTTACCGGCCCATTCTGTTTCCGGTCGACTCTATTTGCTCCCCAAAATACACAAGGCAGGTAATCCGGGACGTCCGATAGTATCCAGTAACAGCACATCAACAGAAAATATATCAGAATTCATCAATTCCTTAATAAAAAACATCCCCCCAAATTTTCCCTATTACCTAAAGGACACAAACCACTTCATCTGCGAAACTTGAAGTCTCGACATCCCACGCGGCAGTTTTCTGGTGACCATGGACGTCTGCTCACTGTACACCAACATACCCCACCATGACGGAATAGCGGCTATGGTTTCTGAATATGTAAAATCTGACTCATCAACTAGTGTAAGTGGCGAGGTACTGTTTACACTTCTTGAACTTGTACTAAACTATAACCATTTTGAGCTCAACGGTCAGCATTTCCTTCAGGTCAGTGGCACTGCAATGAGCACGAAAATGGCCCCAAACTTCGCGAGCACTTTTATGGCTTCACTTGAAATTCCATTCATTGAGGGACGCACCTTGAAACCTTTCTACTACAGAAGATACTTAAACGATATTTTTATGATATGGAACCATGATGAGGGAAGTCTTTTCCGCTTCATAGAGGATTTTAACAAATGCCACCCGTCAATAAAATTCACGCACAAAATTCCCAAAACTAGCATTAACTTTTTGGACGTCACTGTCACGGTCGAAAATGACCGCTTGTCAACAACCCTTTACAAAAAGCCTACAGACCGTCAAATGTACCTACATTTCAACAGCAGCCACCCAAAGCATTGCAAAACGGGTATTCCATATTCTCAGACCTACCGGTACAAGAAGAATATGCACCGATATGCGGGAATTTGGCAGACACGCGGAACACCTAGAGCATTCCTTATTGAAACAAAATTATCCGGAAGACATTATTGACGATGCCATACTACGTGCTCGCAACGTGAACAGGAATGATATAATTAAGGGACCAAACAGAGTATCTAAAACGACTTCCCAAACGAACCTTGTACTAACTTACTCCTCATCAGCGCCACGAATCAACAACATACTTTCCCGCCATTTCAACATAATCAGGCAAAGCAAACGACTAACTTCTATTTTCGCAAAGCCACCTCACGTGATGTACCGCCGGGATAAAAATCTGAAGGACATTCTTGTCAGAGCAAAAACAAACACCCCCAAATTTCAATCAGGGTGCCATCCCTGCGGAAAATCTCGATGCAAGGTATGCCCACAGATGGTCACAACACGTGAATCCAAAGCGAACTTCTCGGATTTCAAATTCTGCATAACTGAAAGCCTTAATTGTGACTCCAGTAACGTAATATACATGCTACATTGCAACATCTGTGGACAAGAATATATCGGCCAAACAGACACGCCATTTCGGCTGCGGTTCAATAATCACCGGTTCCACGCCACTTCACTGCCGAAGCTACCTTTATCTAGACATCTGCGCCTACCAAACCACAGTTTTAAGAATATCAGCGTAACTCTTTTGCAGTCGGGTTTCTCAAACAGACGCGAGCGCGAACAGCGTGAGGCATATTTTATTTTCAAATTTCGTACAGTAGTAGCCGGCATCAACGAGGACCCCGGAAAACTCATCACTCTCCGAGAAGTAAGCCAGGAGAAAATTGGTGACAAAGATTGACAGCTGGAGACCATGCTTTTTTCTGACTGACTCGTACGTGTACACTGTCCTTTCTTTTTTTTTAACATGCACATACAATGTGCTTACCTTCGCCTACCACTTGATGCCCATTGAAGGGAAACGGACGAATATTAAAGGTAAATAGCCGACCGACCCATTAACGGGAATTCCTTCCTTTACGCACGCCGCCCACCGACCGACCCATTACGGGGAAACCCCTTTCTTTATGCACGCCGTCACGGACCCTCCCGGCACCGCGGCGACAATCTTGAGTGGCTCGACACACGTCAAAAACTGAACAGCACGTAATATGAACCGTATGTGGATGTAGACGGACAGTTGGCTTCGTTCTCAGTGTTGACAGTGGTTCTTCCTCTTTTTTACTTTTTTTCTTTTCTTTCTTTTTCTTTTTCGTCTTTTTTCTCCCCTTTTTTTTCCTTTTTCTAGTTCCCTCTCACTCTCGCAAACATTTTTCAAGGCGAGAGGGACGCGGCAGCAACGAAGTTTGGAAGCTCATGTCAGTATAACTCATCCCCTGATGAAGGGGGGACCCCTCCCGAAACTGTTGGGAAATAAATATATTTATCCTTGTTGACAACGCTCCCGTTGTGCCATATCTCATAGCTATATATATATATATATATATATATATATATATATATATATATATATATATATATATATATATATATATATATATATATATATATATATATATATATATATATATATATATATATATATATATATATATATATATATATATATATGTGTGTGTGTGTGTGTGTGTGTGTGTGTGTGTGTGTGTGTGTGTGTGTGTGTGTGTCTGTGTGTGTCGGGGGGGGGTGATATCTAACATACAGTATTGCCGAAGAAACTATAGGGGAAGTAACTTGAACGAAATGTAATGTAAATGTGAAGACAGAAAAGTGGCTGTAAAAATAACTTGCCATGGGCATGAACCGAACCTGCGACCTTCGAATAGCGTATTCGATTCTTTACCGCTGATCTACCATAGCGGCTATCTTCCCAGCCACTTTTTGGGGTATATATGTGAATTTAAACGTGGGAGTGTCAGTCAGTGCCCTCAAAAGCCATCGCAGCGAGTGTGGCACACTCTTCATGAGCCTGTTTGGCGTCACGTAGCCTGTGAACATATTAGGAGCTGGCAGCTGACCAATAGTCCCTGGTATACAACCTACCGGCACCAAGTCTGCCAGTACGAGGCTCTCGTTAATGATCAAGGGAAAGAAGTGTTCTTAAGGGCTCGTTCTTTCGTGTTTAGACACATTAATACTGCGATCTAAAAGACAATAATGCCAAGGAAAGTATAGGGGAAGATATTAGACTCAATTGTAATGTATATGGCATTAAAATAGGTGGATGAAAAGACAAGTTGCCGTGTCCATGAACCAAATCTGCAACTTTCGAATAACGCGTTCGATGCTCTACCACTGACCTACCACGGCAGCTCAGTGGTAGAGCACCATGCATAGTCATGCGGGACAAGGAAAGATGCATGGGTGACTGCATGGTGAAACAGTGCCGAAGTTAATTCACATTTCATGTTTAGCGCATATGGAACAGTCTAAAGTATATACTGTATAGACGCCCAGAGAATCACTGTGACTCTGCCATACTGTGCACCAGGAAGACGAGAAGTGTCAGGGGGGGGGGGGAGTCGTTTTTTTTTCTTTGTGTTTTCATAGGCTAGTGAGGAGTCGTTATAGGTAAATGTACTACAAAGAACGATTAGATCATGAGCGAAAGTAAGCCTGGAAACACAGGCTCACTCAATGGTCTTTGCAAATGAACGCAGCCGTTTTTATGTATTTCGTTCTTCAACTCTGTCAGTCGTGAAGCCACGACATATTCGTGTGCACAGATATACAACGCGCTAGTAAGAACCGTGTGCGAAATGTAGAGAGTTAACCAACGTTTCTTGCCCCGCCGCGGTGGTCTAGTGGCTAAGGTACTCGGCTGCTGACCCGCAGGTCGCGGGTTCAAATCCCGGCTGCGGCGGCTGCATTTCCGATGGAGGCGGAAATGTTGTAGGCCCGTGTGCTCAGATTTGGGTGCACGTTAAAGAACCCCAGGTGGTCAAAATTTCCGGAGCCCTCCACTACGGCGTCTCTCATAATCATATGGTGGTTTTGGGACGTTAAACCCCACATATCAATCAACCAACGTTTCTTGTGTTTACAAGGCAAGACGACCCGGGATCAGTATCTACGACAAAACTCCTCACTCTGTTCAGCCATTGCATTACCAACTAGTGAGTTGAGTATCGCTGGTCAATGTTGCTACGTGTCCTTTTATGTTTTCAATTGATTTCTCTTCACGGATGTATAGAATTTGGTTCTATCTAATCAATGAACATGTCACTCTTGAATGTTTATGCCAACGGTAACCCACTCTTTCCTCCTATTTTCATTTCATAATGACATGGTTCGCATTCTTCAGTTAAGCCATTATACGGATATAACCAGTATCAATGCAATGCTACAAGCAAAAATCGTTATTTCTTTTCCAACAGGGAGACTACCCGAAGCTCTCCATGGAAAAAAAGAAGCTAGTTGAAAGGATCACTGTAAGCACACATTTTACAGCGAAAGCTGTTATGAGATCACAAATCTGGTCGCGCGCAGCTGTCCACCCTTGCCGTCGCCACCGGTGTCCGTAACCACATCGCGCGAAGTTTAAAAAAAATCTAGCGTCAAAGACACAGTGCGGCTTGAATCCGGGTCCACTGCGTCCCAGCCCGGTATTCTACCACTGAGCTACGCTGTTTTTTATTGCCTTGCATATCAAGACTGGTCACCATTCAAATATTTACCTGTTGGTCAAAATACAAGTGCGTCACCGAGCTACGCTCCTGCTTGGGACTTCTTAGCAAACTTGCCTTATGCAGTTTTGATGTCGGGAAAGCAATCGCGTTAATACGACTTATAAAGACTTATAAAGCGTTTTAAAACAGCGAAAGAACAATCAGTTGTCACACAATGCGAATAGCGTAACAAGTGCGCCGTCCAATGCTCCAACCCATTACAAATGCTTATTCCTCTATTAACTGCGGCGCATGATGATGATGATCCTTGATACTCTGGCGCACACCCACAAAGGGGGATCGGCCAAGAACCGGGCGGCCGAACTGCGGCGCATACCCACTTCAGCCATAATTCCTCATCGTCGTCAGCCACTGCATGAACAATTGGAACGAAATTCCTCGCAAGTGTTTAGCGGATGCCATACTTATCAGAAGAATGACAAAAAATAGCGTAGCATATTCAGGTCCAGAAGTGTATTATTAATGCCCTAGTGGTTGTCAAGCAAGTGTGCTTGCAGTAGTTACCTGATGAGTTTTTTTAAAGGCTCTGAAAGGCCGCTCGTCTAGCTTTCACTGTGACGGCGCTGCGCCTTCCGCGCAGACCTGGCCTTTTTTTTTTTTTTTTTGCTGAGCATCTCTATCACTTTTAAAGGACACTTGGAAGTCAATGAGCATTGTATATTTCTGCGAATACAACGTTAACTCATACGAGCCTTTCAAGAATAAAACGCCACCCACCCCGATGGACTGGTGCTTATAGTACTCGACTACTGGCTCTAAAGTCTCCTGATTATGATTCAATTCTCACTCATTAACTCGCTCAGCCATTAACTCAGTCAGGGCGTATGGCCAAATTTTTGCTGCGGAAGCTGCTTTGACACGTAATCGAAATTCTGGAGGCACATTTGATTATATCCAGGAGCACACTAAAGATTCGCAGGTGGTCGTAATTTTTGTGGCCTGCCAGAAAACGGCATTTCTCATAATCATATCGTGGCTTTGGGACATGAAACCCCTTAAGATATATTGAGGCAAAATCAAAGTGTGTGGACTCTGCGCTTTTGAAGGCTTTTAATTCAGCGAGCTTCTTGCTTTTTTCGCTCTTTTATGCTCAAGGTAATAATCTAGACTTCACCTCAGTGCATGTTGCCCTAAAGATAAAATACGTCGATTTCATAAGCTACAATTTTCGGCGAGTAACCTTGTTAGCGGTTGCGTTCCGGCTATTTATGTCACCTGTAATAATGTAAGATAGTGTTGCAGGAGGCATTGTAGGAGACTGATAATAGTGTGGAAGGTCAGGATGTGTGTGGTATATTTTAAGAGCAACAGGTATCATATTTTAGGACCAACAGGAATCCCTACAAAAAAAAGAAAAACAATGTCCGCGGAGGTCGTAGCTTCTGATAGCGTCAGGGAAAGAGCACTGGTCAATTCTCATGTAAGGACCAACGCCACGTCATCAGTTGAAGTCTGTTTGCTACTTTACATTCATACGTATGTCTATAGGCTCAACTAACATCATTTCGAGTGCTTGTGAAATGTGGAACAGGATTGCATGCCGGCTGCAAATTACCTGAGCACAGAGAAAGGTTTAAGCAGAGTGAATGCAATATGTAGCAAGCACTAACCTTCAGGAATTATAGAGATCCCTAGTATGTAATTTGGATTGAACGCAGTTAGTTTTTAGCAAAATATTTCGATTCCGCTGCCTATTCGAAACTCCAGAAAGCGCTTCATGTGCTGGCAACATAGGTCGAAGAAAATAAGAACGGCTACGCTTAACAAGGCCAACGCGGCACTTTTGCTTGGCGCTGTGCTCAAGTTTCTCAATTGTGGCGTCGGATCGCGTTGTTTCTTCGAAGGCGAAAGGGTGCTGGCCACGGACCGCCTCATTGTCGTCGGCGAAACGGATTTCACTGGCGAAACAGCGCAAGTAGTTGCGCTGTACGCGCAGATATCAAGAGGCTTCGGCAAACCGCATCAAAGATGAAGACGCTATCTCGCGACCTCGCGGTTGAAGCCTCTCAGAAAGGTGCTAGGACTTCTCTTTGCGGCCAAGGCCTTGACAGTTTTCGAGGCAACTACTCTGAGAGTAGTGCTGCTGAATGCACGTTATCCATTGAGCGCTGATGTCTAGTCAAAAGCTGAATATGCATGCCTTTCACTTGATTACATAACGAAGCTTCGCCTTGGTCAGTGTATCTTGCGATAAGGCTAATTAGAGTTTCGATTGTATTAGGAGTGCTCATTTCCTATCGCTCGCCGATCCATATTATCAGATATATCAGATATTTAATGAATGAGGAACACTCGCTCGATCGTGTTGTTGGCCGTAATATATATATATATATATATATATATATATATATATATATATATATATATATATATATATATATAATATATATATATATATATATATATATATATATATATATATATATATATATATATATATATATATATATATATATATATATATATATATAGGTCAAGTAGATCCTCCGTGAGTGGTCACACATAGCCTCCTATATTTTTTGAAAAATATAGGAGGCTATGGGTCACAACGTCCAGTAGGGGCCTCCCGACTGTGCTGGAAGGGCCCCTACTGCACGTGTAATTCAGAAGCGGGCCAGGGACTCGCATTGTGCCCGCTTGCCAGCCTCTGCGGCAATACGCGGCACCCCTATTTCTACGACAAAATGTCGACGGGCCCTGAGTAGTTAAAAGCTTAAACTTCTTAAAAAAATCTCTTTTTGCCCCACACCAAACCGCCAGAGCCAGGAGGCGCTGTGTGGTCGGGAAGAATGGGTTAGTGAAAGGAAAGATACACAGACCACAGACATCAGAAAAGTGAAAAGGAGAAAAGAGAGAGAGATGGAGGGGGAAGTGGAAGGAAGATTAAAAGTGAGGAGTCCACCTTATATTTTTTCTCTCTCTTTTTTCTTTTTTTCTGTCTTTTTTTTCTCTTTCTCTCTCCTCCCTCTGATTTGAGATTGCATAAAGCTGAGCACCAACAAACTGCACCTTCAATCCTGATGAAGGCCAGACTGTAGGCCGAAACGTCGAAATAAACCACATTGTGACCGCTCACATATGATCTTCTTGACTATAGACAACGCCACGGCCACTCAACCACTATGCCTGCCTATATATATATATATATATATATATATATATATATATATATATATATATATATATATATATATATATATATATATATATATATATATATATATATATATATATATATATATATATATATATATATATATATATATATATATACACTACGCGGGCAACGAATGCACGAACATAATATATATCACAGGAACATACATAAACGCTTGCTACACACGCGCGACCATCGCAGGTGTGTTTGTGTGCGTATGAAAGTCACGCGGAATCAAGCGAAATCACACATGCAAAATCAAGACTACTTGGTGGAAGGATTATAGCAGCCTAATGTGGGAATGGCCAGCACTACTACTTGCACAAAAAACAAGCATATGCGGAAAGTACACTCACACTAGTAACGCAAATTTTCTGAGGCGCTTGCTTATATAAAACAAACTATACCCCACGCTTAGAGAAGCTCCAACATCGATAAGCGTCCACATACGCCGAATAATGGTGTGCTAACTGAGGAGAGTCAAGTCGTCGCGAGTGAACTGATTAGAAAAAAACTACCATAGTGTCCGTCACTTTCTTTCCAATGCGTGAGTTTCTGATTTGCGCCGATTTCCGTCACGCGTCGTCTGGATCCATGGGAGTGATACAACGATACGTTGCCATCTTTCCACCACAATTTCATGGGTTTCCAGCACCCTGCATTGGTCCCTGGGCATCGCTTTCTTATTTTTAAGGAAAGGAACTGTACGGCCACTTTTGAACGCGCGCAACGTGGTAACATCTCCTTTCAAGGTTGACCCTGTTAGCGTCGGTTCCAGCTGCAGCCGCTAGGTGTCGAGCGCTGAGTTGGAGTCGCGAATACCTCACGTGAAACAGTTCTAACAAATAAATATCTCGAGCATACTGGCAATAAGACAGCAAATGGCTCCTTGTTAACAAATATCCCTTAATTTTTCAGGATTGTGGAGTGGATGGCATTGACGACGTGAAGATTGGATGGCTTCTACTTGATTATGGAATAAAATTTGTTGGTTGATTGAGGTGCCTCTCATCTGCGGTGTTACCGAACGAAGTCTTCAAAATGCTTGTTCGTGTAAAGCGTGGGTAACAATCCCCCGCAATTCCAATAAAGCTCTCGGAGGGAAAATGTTCGAACACCCTTATTGTTTTCCATCAGATTCTGTTCAGTCATCTGAAAAGCGGTTAAAGAAAGTTCCCACCTGCACAGAAACTGTAGTCCAACAACTACTGCTGGGAATAAACTTTATGTGTTGATTTCTAGATAGCCTTAAGTATATCGAGACAACTCTGTCATCGAAATAAGCAACATATTCACTGCGGTAATCAGCACATGTTTCTGTCTTTCCAGCTGTTTTTTGCATTTCAGAATTGCATTTTTAAACTACGTCATTAATAATCTTCATTTTTCTTGCCAGGACGTGAATTGATGCAACGTTCGCAAATATCCGTAGTGGATTAAATGTAAGCAGGCAGGGTTGCTGAGTTCGCCGTCCCGAGTAAGATTCTATCCTTGAAAGATGAACATTTGTAAGATGAAAATGCTGGTGCCCTTGAATTCAGGCTCACGTTAACGCAGTCGTGTAGTTAAACTGTCTTCGTATTGTCATGGCACCATGCAGCGTGGTTCATCGATGGATTCTGATTGTGCTACTGAAAACGAAAGCACACTCTCATGAAGCGACGACATTATACATCATAAATATGTATCATTAGTTATAATTTCATGTAACGAGCAGCCACTTGAGTGTTCAATTCAGTTATCTGCCGGAAACATTTCAGCAGTGGCCTCTGTATTCTTCAGGTGGCAGTGAATTGGCAAATAATGGCGTGCTCTCCATGGCTTGGGTGTCTTGTAAGCCTTCTCAAGCATGCACAAGAAGAACTGAATTCTCTCTCAATCCACCGCCTTCATTACAGTGTGCAGGTTTGCTCCATAGACGAAACACTAGCTAAATTCTGCGCTCCAGCCACCACAGTAACCAGAGGCTAGAAGTGCGGCATACTGCAATTTAATTGACAAAACTTTTTATTCCTCAAGGCATCTTACCATTGGCCAGCCAGAACTTCTTACCTCATACCCAGTATTGGGAGTCAGGAGTGGCTCAAGTGTCTTATTACAAACTTTTCTATAGAGTAGCCGTTTTTGTGAATGTCAGCATTGGTTTTATAACCCCACCATTTCTGTATTCGGAATGCACGCACAAAACTTCCTTGTGAATGATTTCCCAAAAGTGCTAGGCATTGTGCTAGTTTGTCAGTGCTTACCATATATCCTGGTTACTAAGCATAAAAGAACGAAAATGAAGGTAGAGGTAGAGGCAAGGTTAGCATTAACTTTTGGCAGTCCTATTAAAACAAGGGGTTAAGGCTGTGTAACAACATTTTACCTACGCGAAGTAGCGAAATACATGATCATGTTGATGAAGGCTGGCATGTTACTTGGTAAGTAGTGCAGGTGAAAATCTGTTATGTAACAAGAGTGCCTTGCTTGAAAAAAAAAGGCACAGCTTTGACGCAAAGCCGAAGCAATGAACGCGATAGCAACAAATTGGAAGGTCACGCGCAGAATGTAAAGCCGAACAACGGCCGGACTCGACTCCTTCTCCGGCGCTCCCCTATATATGCGTGGCGCATATATAGCGCGGCGCCGCGCTATATATAAAAATATATGCGTATAAAAATATATGCGTATAATATAAAATATAAAAATATATGCGTATAAAAATATATGCGCGGCGCCGGTATTGAGTAGGCCGTAAGGAGCGTGCGGAAGGAGCGTCGAGTCCGGCCGTGGCCGAACAAAACGTGCCCCACGTTTCTCATTCACAAATGACGCACGAAACGTACTCACTGGTACTGATGTACGTGAATAAGCGTCGCAGCTGTTACTTCACTGTGTCTAAAAAGCACTCGCTTTTCACAAGCGGAGACTGCAATGATTGCAGTGACCTTTGTGCCTCCGGTAACGACAACAGAATCGCTCCAGGTGAATCCCGAGGCCGGCCAAGAAGTATGATCCTCCCGTCCTCCTCACCGCGAGATAAGGCGCGCAAGGAAGCGTCACTCTCTTCCTCTAAGCACAGCAAAGTAGGCATGGGAGATCAGAGCGTGTGCCACCGCGCAATGTGGTGAAGGCACTGCACCATGCTCCCGACCGGGTAGCAGGAATGAGGTGCCTTTTCTCATCTTCTAACCACTACCACCACTACCAATGTGGTGACGCGCGCTCATTCCACCATCTTGCTTGTAATGCTGAAAACACGATAATCCCCTCCGAGATTACGGTGAACAGCGGTGGGTGGTAGATATAAGTAACCTGCCATTTGAAGGGTGAAGGACGCGCTCCTCGATGGCTCAGTGGTTAACGCCTCACACTCACCATTGAGAGAACCCAAATTTGATTCCTCGCGCCGGAGTCTTTTTCGGGATTCTTTTTCTTTTTTTGCGTTTTTATAAAATGAAAATGCTAACGCCTGCGGCAAAATCCAGCCAAGAGTGGGCATATAATTGCTATCACAATAAAAAAAACAGTGTAAACTAGCATTCCTGCTCTTTCCTGTTCATGTCTTCTTCTTCTTCTGTTTGTGAGTTCCCATTTAGTGCCTCTTCATTCTTCATGATGCACTAGTGGGTGCTGTTACAGATGGGAGTTAAATAAAAAAAATACTACTCTGTGATATGTTCTAGGTCCCCGTTTGCCCTGATACGTTTGTTCACTTGTAGATCGATCAATACAACGTCACTTCGTATCCAGTATGTTGATGGAGTGGGCCGGGATTTCAGCTAGAAGGTCTTCCCTCACAGTGACTTCTTCGACGCGCTGGATTTCCCAGAGATTATTGTCCACCGACGTCAATAACAATTTATTATTATTATTATTATTATTATTATTATTATTATTATTATTATTATTATTATTATTATTATTATTATTATTATTATTATTATTATTATTATTATTATTATTATTATTATTATTATTATTATTATTATTATTATTATTATTATTATTATTATTATTATATAAGCCGTTGTTCAAAGCGGGAAAAAAGATCATATCAAAACTACAGGCGCATTTCTATTTTGCTTATACTCTCCAAGACACTAGAAAAACTTTTCTGTTAATATATGATGTCCTTCTTACAAACATTTTCTCTACTAACTCCCCGGCAATTCGGATTCATTGCTAATCGCTGTACTTTACCATTATCAGAAGAGTTTAGTGATGCAATATCTACGGCTTTATACAAGAACCTGCTCTAGTTTGCTCTGTTTTTAGACTTGCCAAAAGCGCTCGGAACTGTGAACCATGTCATTTTATCAGAAAACCTGTTTCGTTCGAGATTCAGGGGGCTTTTTCATGATGTGCTCAATAATTACTTACAAGACATGTCACAGGTGGTTAGGGAGATAGGAAAGTAATAAACAATATAAAATATATTACAGCTGGGGTTGTCATTATTGTTATTCAATTTATTTTTGAATAACTTTCTTCCAGAAATCTTTAAAGCCAACGAGTATCAGTATGCAGATGATACGGTGCTATTAACCCATCACCTACGTTATGAAGGGACGATTAATGCTCCTCAGGGTGCAAATCATAATAGCAGTGTATGGTTTGAGGAAAATTGCCTAGCTCTAAACGTGAAAGAAACCAAACTGATCTGTTTCCGAAGCCCTCTAAAAATACGAAAAATGAATAGACCAATTGTTTTTTTCACACAGAGCATTGCAATTCATGCAAATTTAAACTGCAGCAGAAAATGTTGAGACATGTGGATACTTGGCCGTACATTTTCACAGTGGTATGTCTTGGGAGCATCACATAGCATTTATATGTTCTAAACTGAGAAGTGCACGCATGTGTGCTTTTCAACATGAAGAGCTTGATGCCTCTGCTTGAAAAAAAAATATAGTTCATTCGCTTGCGTGTAGGGCTGTGAGATAGGTATAACAGTTTTCGCATTTTGCTCAAAGCGCTGGAAAACACACATAGACTGTTTTCTTCCAAATATTCTAAAGAGCGTTGTTTACGGCAGTAACATGGATGCCAATACTTTTTTTTCATGATTTATGTTTTTGTAGCTTCCCGGACTTGTTTACAAAAACAGTTATAGTAAGATACAACTGGTGTGATGAGTTTAATGTGTCATACGTTGTGCGTCCACCTCTGGAAGAGAAAAAGCTGTTTACTATACCATGATTTTCTACCAGATGTAGAGAAGCGTGTTGAAGTGTATATACAGGCAACATTTTCAATTTACTGCATGAAGGGTTTTCTTTTATTTACTTCAAAAAACTAATTGAAGGAATTGCTCTTTCAGCCGTAAAATCACGTAGATATGGTCTACTTCTATGTCGTATGTGTTCTTAGTCCCTCCCGCGTTCTCTTTTACTATTTACTTTTTGTAGAAAAAGCAATGGTGTTAACATGTAGTCTGTTCGTGGGCAAAAAAAGCAAAGCTGGTTTATGTGACCTTTGTAACCACATCGTTGTAACCGGGCCTAGTCGCACAAGCTCTCGGAGACTTAGCCAGACCCGTTTACTTCTTTGTATTTCTCATAGATGTGGACAATAAAGTATATTATTATTATTATTATTATTATTATTATTATTACTATTATTATTATTATTATTATTATTATTATTATTATTATTATTATTATTATTATTATTATTATTATTACTATTATTATTATTATTTCAACAACGGCCATCTTGGTGTTGAAGATGGCATGCTGCAAGAAAAGTGCGTTGATTTTGAATACTGCCTTGAACCAGTAAACATTCAACTCTTCATTTGTCTGAACTTTCAGGAAACGTGCGCCTCTCATGTAAACATCGGTACCTGTTTCACCTTCTGTGTGGTGCAGTTCCTTGCTTTGTCAGGTGTGCGCTGCCCTGCTTTCATTTTGAGGTAACGTGACATTCATGATGATTGATATGTGGGGTTTAACGTCCCAAAACCACCATATGATTATGAGAGACGCCGTAGTGGAGAACTCCGGAAATTTTGA
This sequence comes from Rhipicephalus microplus, assembly GCF_043290135.1. NCBI lineage: Eukaryota > Metazoa > Arthropoda > Arachnida > Ixodida > Ixodidae > Rhipicephalus > Rhipicephalus microplus. Next base: position 136,366,414 of record NC_134701.1, on the reverse strand, counting down.
CCACCTGGGGTTCTCTAACATGCACCCAAATCTGAGCACACGGGCCTAAAACGTTTTTGCCTCTATCGGAAATGCAGCCGCCGCAGCCGGGATTCGATCCCGCGACCTGCGGGTCAGCAGCCGAGTACCTTAGCCACTAGACCACTACGACGCGGCAACGTGACATTGTCATATACGCCTTCAAAAAATGACATATGTTCCAGCGGACAGCATTTGTCAAAATATAATTCGCCTAATTCCACCGTACGGTGAGTCTCTCTAGCGGGTTCCGGCAGAAGAATAATAATTGTTTTGGCTTGTGGGCAACTATTATGCCTTCCTTCTTTCGGATTGAGCTGATGGCTTCAATGGCGCCATTTACGGAGGGGAGTCCTCACCGAACTCCGAAAAATGGGCACCCACTCCATTTCTTTCGTAAGGTGATTCGGCAGCAAAAAAGAAAATTCGGCCGATCCCACGTACCTTGGGAATCGATGTTAGGCGAAGCATGCGAATGGAAGGTGACTGTATTGTGAGTTTTATTACTGAACGGCACGTTACGAAGTACCCGCCACGAAGGTCTTGTGGCTAAGGAGCTCAGCTGCGGACCCGCGGAATCAAGTCCCGGTGGCGGCGGCTGCATTTTTGATGGAGGCGTAAATTCTGTAGGCACGCGTGTGCTCAGATTTTGGGTGCACGCTAACGAACCCGAGGTGGTTGAAATTTCCGGAGCCCTCCACTATACGGCGTCTCACATATTCATATGGTGGTTTTGGGACGTTAAAGCCCCCATATCAATCAACTTTACGAAGTGACGCTACATATATGAACAAAATCACGCAAAGGCATACATTAAATAGCCGCATATGTTCTGCATAAGCAGTTGTTTACAGTTGCGTGACGATGCACTCAGAAACATGCATACTAGAACCAGATGCGGTAAGGTGATATTAATCGCTGTTGTTCGTGAGAGCATGGTAGCCCTAGATAGTGCAATATAAATCAACTTCATGCTTAAAAGTGAAATGTCTTCTCAGACGACTTCTCTGGTCTGCTTGTACAGTTTACGGCACAACAAGCAAGCATTTTTGGCGAAATTTGAACGACACCAGCCCATACGTAGCAGCAGCTATGCTTGCGCGGCGGCCATCTTGCCGTACTTCTGGGACGATTGTTCTACGTTCCGGTGACCGTGCGCCAGAGAGCTCGAAACGCCATCCAACAAATCCAGTGGAGGTCAGTGGTTCAGTACGACACCTCAACCTTATTTTGGTACAGCAGTCCAAAGGTACAGTTTCCATTGTCTAAAGTGGTAGGTGTTCTCTGGGCTGCCCCTGTGCCGGCCTTGCGCTGGCGTGCCGCTGCGTCTCTAAGTGACTGCATCTGGTGGGGTGAACAACCTGAAAGAAGTCGAAAAAGCGCAGCAAGTAGCAGCGCACATGTCCCACATCGACTATATAAATCTGCCTAGCAATAGGATTGAAAGGTGGGCTAGTTGGTAATTCATGGGTTTACCCCCGCGCTCCAAGTTCGCTGAACCATCATAAATCTGCCTAGCAAGATTCTACTCCTGCTGGGGCAAACCCTACAAGCAGTTTAAATAGAGTATATCGTACTCTACGTTGGGAGAGCCAGCTTACCTCAAGTATTAGCTTCATTTGGTAACGGGCCACGGGGAGCTCTACGAACGGGAATCGCTCGGTTCCCGTGCAACGCTGTCACGAGTCCCGTTAATTAGGGAGGCGATTGCCGGGCTAATTCCAAGGGCCAAAGTATCGAACCGCACCACGAAAGCGTGGACCAGTTAGAAGTGATCCTTTTTGGCGCGCCAGCGGACGCCGGCTGTGGCCCAAAGAACAAGTCAGAGCCGAGAGTTGATAAACAACCAAAATTATATTCTCAATAATGGCAGATCGAAAACAATACACAAGAATGCACACTCCACAATAGTTGCATACAATATGTCACCTATCAAACAACCTACTACACAGTACAATCAGCCACACTCGAAACAACGGACACAGACAACAATACGCACTACAATGCAGTCGCATGCATTGAACAACCAAGACACTTAAAGACTAAAAAGATAGAAAACCTATTCAGTCCAAAGTTCTTGGAACAAAAGTCTGCATGATACTCTTCCGAGAATCACTCACTCAAAGTCCAGCGTTGTTGTCGTTCCGCTGCCCCTGAAGTTTCTCTTCCAGGAAACCTCGCCGAAGTTTCTCTTCCAGGAAACCTCGCGTCTTCAATTGGCCACTCTCCAAGCTACAAACTTCTTCGCCGGAAACACGTCGGCTTCACACACGCAGCTGTTGCCACGCGTCTTCGCTCGATAGCGGTAAACACACACTCTTGCCTGTAGCTCGAGTCGTCACCCCTCAGGTGGAAATCATCTTCTTCTCCTGCTTTGTCTCTACGGACAAAACCTTCGCTGACTCCACGGCGGAATCCCTACGCGCTCTGGCGCTAACTTCCGTCTTCTCCTGATCTCCCATCTCGGCTGCTCGATTAAATACCTTCCGCGCGAGATTCCAGAAAGTTCTCATCATTTCGTTGGCGCGATGCGCAGCGAAGGCTGGGGGAAAGGGCCAGACGGTTCGAAGGCCGTCCGCGACGGATGACGCAACCCGGCATCTCCACTCCTCCTTCCTTCTAGAAATTTCGAGTGCTTGCTCGGCCGCCGATGTGGGGTGAGGAGGTTCGTCGGCGAACTTACGCTTCCGAGAGGAGAGGCGCACGCCCGGGGAGTCGTTGGATGTTTGTTTTCTTTTTTTATGGTTGACCTCGCGGCGTCACTCTGGCGCTTCGTCGCGAGAATTTGGCGGCGCGCCCTTTTTGAGCGCTCGTTTTGTGACAAACGCACGCTTCCTCAGGTTTGACGATAGTCGAGCTGCCACTTGTTTTTTTTTCTTTTCTTTTTCACCTCTACATCTGCCACAAAAAATACGGGACTCTTAAGTTCAAGAGTTTAACGTGATAGTGATACCCTGTCCCTACTGCGTGCACTTCAAACAATTAGTATGTGGTATGTAAAAACCTTATCGAGGTCCGTCGAAGCGTGAACTAGCACGTAGCGAGTACATGAAATCTTTTCGAATTTGTTATGCAGCCTCTACGTAACCTTGAGGAAATAGGCGCACTAACGTGTCTAGATTTTATAGTGAGCGACCGTCTTTGAAACACGAAGTCATTATGATTATCACATGTTAGGACACCCGATAACAATGCACGCTTCTACGACGCATTATTACTGCAACATTGAATGGTGTAATGTGAAGCATATATACAGAACTCGTGTTTGTAAAGCATGAAGGTTACTTTGACTGCATTCCTAAGCAGATGCTGTTGATTTCCATGTGTTCGCAAGTAGACATTTGGTTGTGTACTAAAGAAATTGGTAGCATACCCACGGAGTGAATGATGGAGAATGGGGCGAAGCATTCGTCCGTCCATTCGTTCTTGCTTCCTTCCGTACATACGTCCATCTGTGGGACCGTCCATGCGTCCATCCGCCCATCCGTGCGTGCGTCTGTTCGTGCGTCCGTCCCTGCGTTCGTTCATGCATCTGCCCCTGCGTCCGTTCATGCATCTGTTCATGCGTCCATCCATGCATGTGTCTGTGTGTCCGTTCGTCCATCTATTCAACACTCCAATTACCACCATCTCGCATCTTTTCATCATATATTCCGCATATATAAGCACCGCCATTCAGCGGACATTCCAAGGACTAAACGACAGGTGGCACACGCACAATTTCTTGCGGCTTGCGCTTCGGGTCTACATCTCACCTTTAACCTTCTCGAGTTCATGGTATATACTAGTTTACTGTATTCATGGCACTGTGGCCCAACGCTCGCTAAACCTTTCTAAAACCAAGGAGGTACGCCCAGCGAGTTTAACGTAGCAACCTTTTCCTGTCAGATAGTGCTCAATGTACATGCCAATGGCTTCTAATGGGGAATGAGAGACAGGAGCATTCGGCTTTTAGTTAACGCGCATGCCGCGAACTTTTTATTGTTCAACCAAGCACAGGAGAAACCTCCCACCGGCACCACCTTGCAGGTCCAAATGTAACACTTGTTACACACTACGACTACGAGGGACAAACGGGTGCCGCTTTAAAAAGCTTCGCCCCTAAAAATCCGCTTGCCACGCTAACTACCCGGGTTTGATGTCCACTTTCATCCAGGAGTCTTTAATATTTATTTTATCTGCATCATTCTTAATTTTTCGCTCCCGTCGAGATGATTATTTTCACTGGCAGTCAACGACACCGACGCCGACGCTGGAATTTCTGCTGAACAAGCACTTTGATGCGGTCGCGTTAAAATATAAAGTGGCATAGTCTCGCTGCCACAGCTCGAACAAAAAAATAGTGAAAGCTGAGCAATCATAATTGATATCGCCACAACAAAAAACATACCGCGACTGCATTCGACGACAAAACCTTAATTAACTTCTTAATCTGCCCATTCACAATTCATTCGTACTGCAGTCGGTGACACCCTAAGAATAAATTGGTAGAGATGCCCTCACCCAAAGAAGTAATCTATTGGTGTCCCATCCACAAAATAAATTTTATTGAGATAGCAGTCATGAGGACACTCTAGGCTTGATTTTTCCACAGTCGTCAACGTCGGCGTCCGCCGTAAATCAGTGTATATGTATAAGTATCTATATATATTAAAACGCAAGAAAGAAAAATAATCGAGGAACGAAATTGATGGCAGATCCACGAGGTGAATGATGATGAGGTTGGGCGAAGCTCCTGAAAGTAATACCGTGAAATTTTCTTCCGTTAATTCGCCTGGCGATATGCACGCTTCCTCGCCGCTTCCCATTGTCGAACGTTTTCAAGATCTGCTTCGCGACGTTGACGTGCTGCCTTGGCCTCTCGTTCTCGTACGGAAGGATCTTGCCGACGCTGACGTGCCGCTGCAGCTTCTTGTTCACGTACAGCAGGATCTTGGCAGCGACGTCGCGCAGCTTCCCGGCGCTCTTCTGCCTCGCGTGCTCTCACTTCAGGGTCCTGTCTGCGAGCGCGCGCCGCCGCTGTCCTGCGCGCCCACCTTTTGGCATCCTATCCATACGAGCACACACCGACAGCAACGAGCATCGGAAACTACAAACCTGTATCGATATGGTTTTCATTATAAAACCATTGCTTTCGGAGGAGGAGAAAAACTTTATTCATCCCAAGAGGGAAAGATGCGGTGGTGGAATGTCAGAGGAGCCTACCCAGCGTAGGTCTCCGCTACCCTTTTGGCCCAATCCAAGATCTGGTCCTGGACCTCGGGCGCCGAGCTGCACATAGCAGCCTCCCGCTGCTCCTCCATTGCTTTAGAAAACACCTGGCATCTTTCATTAAGCAGCTGGCGTCTTCTTTTTGTTTTACTTTAGAAACATCTGGCGTCTTTTTGTTTTGCTTTTAGAAAACATCTGGCATCTTTCGTTGGTTTATTTCAACAAAAATTTTTATTGTTTAATCACGCACAGGAGTAATCTCACCAGGCACTACCTTGGAGGTAAACAATGCTGCTACTGGGAATGAGAGACAGCAGAAGTCGGCTTTTAACATTTCTACTTCTACTAACATTTCCTACTGGAACATTCCAATGGCTGCTAATGGGGAATGACAGACAGAAGAATTTGGTTTTTAGTTAACGCGCAAGCTGCAATTTTTTTTATTGTTCAACAATGCACAGGAAAAATCTCCCACCGGTACCATCTTTGCGGTCAAAGCGTAAGGCTGGTTACACACTACGACTACGACTACGACTACGAGGGACGAACGGGTGCCACTATAAGGAGCTTCGCCCCTAAAAGACTCCAGTTGACTGAATCAAACGTCCGACCACTTTCTCGTGAGTGCGCGGCCTTAGCCACAATGGGGCACCTTCTTCAACGTTGAAACGGCAAGCTATTTAAATCTACCACTTACCGCTGGCGATGCCCATTTCGAAGGTCGTGTTTTCAGCATTACCATCAAGATGGCGCAATGAGCGCCCATCGCCAGACCGTGATGACGTGGGGACGCGCGCTCATGCGTTGATCACCCACGGGTACTTTGATTGATTGATTGATTGATTGATTGATTGATTGATTGATTGATTGATTGATTGATTGATTGATTGATTGATTGATTGATTGATTGATATTTGGGGTTTCACATCTCGAAACCACCATATGGTTATGAGAGACGCCGTAGTGGAGGGCCCCGGAAATTTCGACCACCAGGGGTGTTTTACCGTGCACCTAAATCGGAGCACAAGGGCGTACAGCATTTTCGACTCCACCGATAATGCAGCTGGCGCAGCCGGAGTTTGATCGCGCGACCGGCAGCTCAGCCGCCGAGTACCTTAGCAATTAGACCATCACGGCGGGGCTCTCACGGGTACTTTGTCCGGCAGAGAATGGGGGAGGAGGGGCGTGTCCTTCTCTCGCGGTGGCGAGAACCATACGCCTTTGGCTCTCACTGGAACGATTCTGTTATAGTTACCGAGCGCACAAACGTTACTGCACTCGCTACACAGTCGCCCTTTACGAAAAGGGCACGCTTATCAGGCCCAGCGAAGTAACAGCTGAGGATACTTATTCGCGTTTATCTGTACCTGTGAGTACGTTTCATGCGGCATTTGTGCGTGAGGAACGCGGGGCACGTTTCGATCTGCTTTCCATTCTTTGCGTGACGTTCCAATTTGTTGCTGTCGCATTCATTGCTTCAGCTTTGCGGCAAAGCTGCGACTTTTTGTTGAACGAGTACACGCCAGCACTGGAGGCGCTTATAAACTACATGTAAACTGCATCGTGCTTGAAGGCTCAGGCTCTGCCCTTCTTGATATGTGTGTTCGGCATTTCCTCTTCCGGGATGAAAGCACGCGGTTCTGCATGACCACGTTGCATGTCATCGATAGCAATTGGTATCGTAGTATAGTCACGTATGGTGCAAGTTCTGAAAAGGATTCCCAGTTGTTCTAGCGAGATTTTTATCTCTTGGCATCAAATGGTACGTACACAATGGTACGTACACAGCTGTAGTACACTCTGCGCTACAAAGCAATTATATAACATGAAACATGTTAACAAACTGCGTCATGTGTGTGTTTAGAAAGATTGTTTAACGATTTAGAGTGCTTAGTACTCTACTATGGGAGAGCTGAAAGCCGTCCCGTGGACGAGTTCGTCACGGCATCAGTTTGTGTCCACAAATACTTCTCACATAGGCTGGGACGCTACTGCATTTCTTTATTTCCTTGAAGCCAAACAGCTATCGCATATTTTTGTTTGACAATTTTTATGTCGCGCCTTTCTGGAGGAAAACTTTGACCTCCTGGCAAATTTCCACAAATATTCTTACATTGCTTCTCAGTAAAACAAACATTATTTTAGGTAGGATGAAGAGCTTTTTATTACTAATATGCGCAGTATCGATACGGACCGTAAAAGCGTGCTGACAGTTACAAAGGAAACAGCCTAGCATGATTCTCTTGCCCAGAAGTGTGGCAGGCGGATGGTGAATCTGGGGGTGGAGCTTGTGTGTATTCTTATGTGGTGACCGTCCATAGTCATCTTCCTCTTCCCGTGCTTGAAGGCTCAGGCTCTGCCCTTCTTGATATGTGTGTTCGGCATTTCCTCTTCTGGGATGAAGGCACGCGGTTCTGCATGACCACGTTGCATGTCATCGATAGCAATTGGTAGCGTAGTATAGTCACGTATGGTGCAAGTTCTGAAAAGGATTCCCAGTTGTTCTAGCGAGATTTTTATCTCTTGGCATCAAATGAGTTAAACATAATTTGTTAGCTTGGTCAGCATTTGATGCAGTCGCAGCAACTGTACAGAAACTACAGACTCGCCTCCTGTCGTGCCATTATTAGCTGTTTTTTAGGAAGTTCCGTGAACACTGCTTTGAACAAGTGTCACAAGATTTATGAAGAGGCCTTGACTACTGATGATGTGAAGCAGGTACACTTCCCCCATGAAATCTCGTAAAAATTGAAAACAATGACATAAAATTTTATGGTACGGTATTTGCTTTGATATTTGGCTTTTTTTTTAATTTGGTATTCCGTTCAGGAGTGGGCCCTCGGTATTCGCACACTTCCAACATTTAATCAAGCAATATACACGGAACTCAGAAGAGACAGTGACAGATATCATTGACTTTACATATGCTACTTTGAACAGCCTTAATTGATGGCTCCGGAATAGGGGTTCACCCGCTTTTTTATTCCCTCGGCGGCCCTGCCTTAGTGCGTTCTGAGAGCGGTAACGGCTATATCAATTGCGCAGCTTACAGACTTCTGCAAATCATGGTACATCATGCGAAACTGCTGGCTGTGCTTACAGTCGTTGGCCTTTCACTATCCTGCAATATAGACAGAAGAGAATGTACGTAAATTTAATTGCTCTTTTTATAACTTTACTCGCAATTTAGTTCTTTAATTAGTTAAATATATTTAGATTTTTTAAAGCACTAACGCAGCTCAGGCTATGCTGCGCCAGCCACAAGTTCACTCCCCAACGTAGCGCAATATAAGGCATCAATTATCTTTTCATGTGACACGTTCCCAAATATATGTTACTCATTTTCTGTACGCTTCGCATGTGGTTGGTAAGAGTAACAGATTCACGTTAGATGTTCTCATATTTAGGAGTAGATGAACACGCAGTGCATGTTCTTTACACGTACTACATTCCTGCCTGGTGCGTTAGGGCCAATAATTTAGGACTTACAATGTCCCTTGCTTGCTACATTGATGACGATGGTGCAAGTTTTGTACACCTGGTATAATAATAATATTTGAGGCATTACGTCCTAAAACTAAGATATGATTATGGGAGACGCCAATGGGGGGGGGGGGGGGGCTACGAAAGTTTTGACCATCTCGCGTTCTTTAACGTGTACTGATATCGAACAGTACAAGTGCCCCAACCATTTTGCCTCCATCAAAATGCTACCGTTACGGCTGGGATCGCACCCGCGACCTCTGTTGTCAAGAGCCAGACACCATAGTCATTGTACTACCGAGAAGGACGAGTTTTATAGCCATAAAGGCAGCCGGTTCAAAATTACCCACCTTCATTTTAGAATCTGATAGCTTTGAAAACGAAATACTGACCGACTGAGCAAAGCTGTTTTGCTTGAGAATTAGTATTTGAAGAGAAAAAACGAATAAGATTGCAAAAAGTATGTGCCGTGTCATCGTATTCTTCATTCCCAGTTCATATTTTCATTACACAATAAAATCGCTGACTAATGAATTTCTCATGACTTTCAGCAAGTTGCAACTAAACGGTGCGCAAGGAGATATTATCCTCTATCTGTATTGGGCACTTTGAAGGCTAAGATATTATTCTATGAATAATAGGTAAAGGCCGCCATCCACGCCGAGCTAAAGCAGTAAAGCTGCTCGCGCTTTAACAAGACGGTTGTACTTGTGTAAACGGAAACGAACATTTTACAAAAACTTAATCTGAATGTGAACTCTGGTTCACATTCAGATTAAGACTAATTTTACGCTATACCGTGTTACACTTCATTTCAAGGCTTCAATGTCTCCACAAGCTCCATTCTCAGGTGTCCTAAGGCCCAGCGTGCACTGAAAATAATTACAAGGAACTCGCATACTCTGTAAATAGAGGTGGTACTCTCCAACCATAAAAGAACGTTTTGGAACGCGATTCAGCAGTACATAAGAAGATATATTGTATGTGTGGGAAAAGCACAGAGAAGCGAGACGATCTTTCGGGGATACTTCAGAACACGATTACATTAAACTGACTACAATACGGTCAGACTACATGACGTTTCATGTAATATTATTTAACGTTTGTAATACCAAAAAAGAAAGGCGCACACAAAAACACATTGCTGTGTAACCTGCCAGGGTGGTCTAGTCGTCATCGTGCTTGAATGCTGGCACGGAAGCCACGGGATCGTATCTCGGACGCGACAACCACATTTCGATAGAGATGAAACGCTAGAGACGCTTGAGAAGGCCTGATGGCCAAGGTTACCACAGCACTTTACTATTGCCTACCTCGTAATCACATCGGTGTTTTCGAACTTAAAATCTCAAAATTATTACCACATTGCTCCCACAAAATAGAAGCGGGTGGTATTTTTTTCACTCTAAAAAGCCACAAGTATAGGTGCGAAGCAGGACGCTAATAAAATGTTCCTACAGACAATTTTTTTTCTTCGTAGTGTTCTACTCTGCCACGAATCTTGCGAAGGCGACGCAGCACTTCTTTCGTAAGTGCGAACCGCTGCTCCAGAGCATTTCTCCACGCCCGCCAACGAAAGATATTGGAAAGGTGAGCATGCATACCGTCGTAGAGGCGACCACTGTAGCTCCTATGGAGCAAAAAAAAAACGAAAACCTTATCGTTACGCACCAATCAGCAACTGCTATATTGCGTTAGTTTGTTCAAACGAAGAGGCAGATACCTTGCTGAATACATCAGCTGCTTTTTCGTTTTCATAATCGCTCTCTGTGGTTGTAACTTGGTGTCTGATCGACTGGTAACACTAACCCTTCGAAATCGTTGAACAGCCCAGAAGATAAAAGACACATCAGCATAAATAGGGAACTGACCATCGAAACACCCTCTATGCAGCTCAGCAAACCATCATCAGTTTCATTTTTCCACTCATTTTATCTTCTTCCCGAAACCAATGGGTTTCCTGGTGTCTCTTGTTGGGCGTCTCTTATTTACTGTGAGCCGGGGGAGCACTACATTTGAAAATTTCTCAATTTCAGCAGCCAAACTACCCCCCTCTGGTTTTTTACTGCGTTTCGCAATGTGTGCACTATGTATAGGAAAATTTTGTTTTCAAAGTTTGCTCTTGAGGTGCATGGTTGGACGCTGAAGCTACAAACTGTACCTAGTGATGGCGACAAAGCGTCAAATCAATCACATGAAGACATTCGCCTGGACATGATTATTAACTAAGGTAGTTTGAACGCCCTTCGACTTCGCTTGCTTTTCTACTCTGTGTACATACAATGAATGAACCAGAGGGAAGCAATATGTGATAGGAGGCGAATGAAGAGCGAGTCTCTTAGCGTCTCCCGCTGTATTTGCTTTCGAGACGACAGGCCTGTTGGACGCCAGAGTTGCTTGCCCAATGCTAGCGCCGTACCCTTCACCACTCTTTGTATGCGCGCTGCTGTTTAGTAGTTTTGACTTCACATGGCCCTAATAAAGCATGGTCAACGCAGAAATCAAACCATAGACGAGAACTTTTTGTACGCAAAAGTATACGTTAAAGGGTACACAACAGGTCGCAACTCCACATTTAGACTTTATTGGCAGATGCACTTGAGTATCATGGGACCTTTCTAAAAAGTTTTATACTTATTTTTTATCATTCGTATTGACGCCACTGTCTGGCGACGTCTCTCCATAACTATAAACCTTTTTTACTCGATGAGATATATGAGGCTTTTCATCCTAAAACAAACCCACGCAGATGCCGTCCTGTGGGTGGGTTAGTCTCGATAGCACTGTTTCGTCGTTGTCTCTGATTTCTATGTGGATGTACTCGTACAGGAGATGAAGAGGTTGACGCGTTTCCCTGTTGGAGGAATTTCACTTGCGGCTCCAATCCGAGCATACAGATAAGCGCATGTCATAGCGACCTCAATGTGACTGACCGAAAGGGTCATTAATAATTGAAAAAAAATGGTACACCAAAGTCTTTATCAGACTCCCTTTCATCGTTAGGTAGACGAGAAAACTTGTGGTAAAAGTCCGCTGTCCATTTTTCATCACATGGCAAAATATCCTTGTTTGTTTTAGTTCTTCTCAAGCCTTGAGTACCTCATTAATAAAATGTGGTATGTTATTTTATACAGCACCTAAACACAGGTGGTTAGCCTAAACTCTCAGCATATCGGTCGGGAACTTCCGCCCTCAAATCTACACAATGTGAATCAGGAGCGCCTAGAGATAGTGCAAAGGGCGCTGATCACAGAGCGGCCTATAGGTGACGGACTACTGTTGACGTCTGTACACCATCCAAGCGTAAATCACCTGGTTACGCTGCCACAGGGTAAAACGCTGATTCGATGACTGAAGTTGAAGGAACCCAACTTTTATAAGTTTGGCTCAATGAAACATATACCACAACATTGTGAGCAACTCAAACACTTTCGGCGGGCAGTGTACGTGACCAATATGACACTCAGACGAAATAATGCTGCTTAGAAGAATCGCGGTGCCCAATGAGTTATGTATATAACTTTTGCATGCGATATATCAAGTGGCACATTTATTTATAACAATTATGATGTTTGTTAAGCATTTTAATGACGTTTGACAATATATATGAAACCGCTGCTGGACCGAAAACTCATGAACTAAGAATTTCAGTATCTGTTTGAGCGATTGCAAAACTTGATATTGGCAGATATCTTCAAAATACTTATTCGCTCAAATTAACAATGATTTTCATTTTTATATTGATTCAAGTAAAACTGCAAGTGACATCAGACCTAACTGTAACTTGTTGTATGAAACATAATCTGAAAAACATTGTATACACAGGGGCAACAATAGCTACAGTGGCAGCTGAAGTAGAGTATACGAAGAGTGACACCATGGTAGATCAAGCACTGCATACTTGCTGCTTGAAATTGTACACTTAAAATATTCGTATTTATCGTCGCATTCTGCTGATTACCGCGTTTCCCTACATAGGGACGGTGCATACAAGCCTTGATAGCCACACCTGCTACAGAAACAAAATGCTGCATGGATCCAAGAATAAACAAATCGTTGAACAAAGGCATTCATGCGCCCAGGCGTCGGCAAGTAGACCTGTTCATTTCAAATCTCGTTGTATCTGTCCCGGTTTTCGACCCTAAAATAGCAATCCCAATTCTTGTAATCTTTCGAAGCTTGTATGAGTTATTTGTGTAAGTCGCCAAACACTCACTTTGCTCAATTCGCGCATTTGGGATGTTGAGGGCTGGCGTAAAAGTCCTCTATATGGGTTTGACTATACGAAAACGACCCAACACGAATGGAATGTATGTAAAGACCAGTAACATAACTTGCGCAAAAAGTGCAACAAAAATCTAAGTGACATCGTTAGTATCTGTCTAATAGAGGTCGAAAGATTACAGAACTTTGCGAAAAACGCAGTATTATTCATAAAACCATATGGCGGAGAAATTCTACGTTGTGATGAAGGTTAGCGATTGTACTGGTGAGTGGTCGTAGTGATAAGGTTGTAATTAGCTTATTCGTCACGTCGTGGTGGTACCTGGTCAGAATGATAGGCTGATGAGTGCAGGTCGGGGAAGCTTGGGCTTGTCTGATATAGTAAAGTCCATGTGCTTCTGCAATAACACAAAATGTGTCCCAGTCGTTCACATCGAAAGCAAATCGGTCTGTCGTCAGGCGTCCTCCACTCATTTGGGTCATGGTTGCGTTGAGCACGGCGACGGTAATGCTGTAGGTGGTTCAAGGTAGGTGGAGTGACAGCGTCGGGACGGTGCACTGGAAAGATCGTCTGAAGGCCCGCGTTGGCTCGTTCTTGGGGCACATCAGTCTGTATTAGCGATATGGTCGGCTGAAGTAAAGATCACTTGGTGCCAGTGCTCTCTGTAGGGTGCGGGCGATATGGCTTCTATCTTAAGGCGAACGATTCTGGTAATGTTACCGGAGTGAGGCACTCTGAGCGTAAACACTCTGAGATGACATGTGAATGATTGAACAGCCTTTGAACACAATGAGTTTGAAGGCATCATCCACCATGCCCTTGAGGACGTGTGATAACTTGTCTTCGCCCATGTCTGTGTCAGCTTCGTCGCAAAGGGTCAGAACATCTTGTATATATAGAACGTATGACTCCGTGGATGTCTGAATATGCATGCCAAGTTCTTTCTTATAGCGGCCTGTTTTCAGCTGGCGCATTTACTAAACAACTCATGCAAAATGGTCTCGCATAGGCTCCATCTGGTGATCTCTTCCACGCTGTTATTTAAATACGCCTCGGCCGTTCCTTTCAAGTGAGATGATGTTTACCAGCATCAAGGTTGGGCCCCACTTGGGATTTTTGCTTACGAGCTCGTACAGTTTAAGCCACTCGTCTACGTGCTCGCGGTCAGTTCTCGAAGATTTGCCAGGATCCCGGGGTAGAGTGGTCGCAATGACCATAGAAGAGGTCGGTGCCGATGATGCTTTCGGTGCGGCTGTTGACGAAGCATCGCTGCCGGTATAGACATGTTTGAAGCGTGCGACTTGGCGTCCGCTGCGACGCTTCGTAGTGCCTTCGTACCCAGCACCTCCACCAAAAGTGGTGCGAGAAGGCACATAGCGAAACAGGGCGTATTTGTAATATATTTGCATTGTGCGGAAGCATAATTGATAATAGAGAAGAGCACGTCCCGCAAACAAAATTCATGTCGTCTTCCCTGGCACCTGTCTCGCTGCTTCAGTCTGACATGGTCTCGTAACAACATGTATATACTTATATACATGCGCCTGCATAACAGCTAGGAAAAGGATCCTTACGTAAGTATGTTCCGTTCCGTGGTGACTAAGCCACTGCTTACGACTTTCTGTGCGTTTTTTTTTCTTTCAGTTTTTCAGCAGTCTTTGTGCCACGGGCCAGGAGTGCGTGCAGGAACTCGGCACCTGGGATCTCAAGGCAAGTAATTAAACACGCATTTCACTAGGTGTTCCCAATCTTAAGCCTAGGCCCAATGAGCGAGCACCGGACATCCGTGCGATGTGACTTGTAGAGGTACATGCGCAGCCCCCCCCCCCCAATATTTATTCTTTCTTCCCTTATTTCCTCTATGCCTCCCCTTCCCGAAGGAGCAGGCAGGCGTTGTGCCCCTATAGGTGGAAGTTGTCAGCCTGTTCCCTCCATATTTCCTGTGCCTCCATGTTTTCTTTGTACTCAAACCAAATAAACAAAATAAATAAATTAAATAAATTAATGAATGCAGATTCGAAGATCCACAAGCGTTTCATTGCGAAAAAAGAAGTGGGACAAATTTCCACTTAGGCTACCTTTATTGAGTAGGACTAGCTGTCGAACAAAAAGTTGGCAGAGATCCCACGTACAGTGGCAATCGATGATATGCGAAGCACGAAGAAGAACGGTTGATATGTCATTTTTAAATCAGCACAACGTAACGAGGTAGAGATAAATGATGCCGTACATGACTTCTGTGTCATGATTATCATGTCTGGATGTGTCGTTTACCTTCGTCGTCTATTCACGTCACGTGATACCAAATTTAGTATATGTGGATCTAGCGAAACGGTCTTTAGCAAACTATGAGCGTAGTATGTTGTCATGTTCTTACATGACACGCGTGTCAGGATTATTATGTTTGCACCACTCATATATTTCGTCATCCATTGACGTCACGTAACAACAAATGTGGTATATGTGGAGCTAGCGAAACGGCCGCGAGTGAATCATGAAGGGCCCAATACACCCCAACGTGAGGTAATCGCGCGCGCACGCAGGAAAAAGCGACGTTATACGATAGCAAAACGCGAGAACTCACGCCAGGTGCGACCAGCGTCCATCAGCGTGGCCCGATGGCAACCGGCATGAAATGCGACATGCTGCATTTCGCACCGATGCGTCACCCAAACAGCCCTGCGTCCACCTCTTTTCGTGACGGAGGGATGCAGGACGTGCTGAAACGTGCATGCGTCAAAGCAACGTGGCGTGGCACGCGCCCACGAGTATATGGCAGTACCGGCGCCTGCCGCGGCCACGCCGGCGTGACGCGACGAAATGAACGCCGCTGAGCAAGCGATCCGCGTCACGTCAGAATGTATCGGCGTATTGACTGTGGCATGTAGTTATGTTCTCACATGACACGAATCTCATGATTGTCATCTTTGCACTAGTCACATACCACCGTCATCCATTGGCGTAGCATAATACCGAGTTTCATACATGTGAAGCTAGCGAAACGGCCGCGAGCGCATTATGAGCGTAGCGTGTAGTCAGGTTGTTATATGACACGCATCTCATGTTTATCATGTTTGCACCAGTATCATACCTTCGTCATCCATTCACGTCTCCTAATACCAAATTTGGTATAAGTGAAGCTAGCGAAACGGCCACCAGCGCATCATGAGCGTGGCATGTAGTCCTGTTGTTACATGACGCACATGTCATGATTTTCATGTTAGGGTCTGTGGCTTGTGTTCGCCATGCAATCATGCCATACCATACACGTTTTGCGACTTGCCATGTGAACGAAACCACCGCAAAACCTGCAGGACTATGAAATGTAAATCATGACATTCATAACATACATGTCATGATTTTATCATTATGACTAGTCAAATATGTTCTTCATACAGTCATGATATGCCATACCAAGTTTGGTATCAATACCATTATCGAAACGGCCGGGAGAGCTAAAAGCCGTAGGTGGATAGATAGATAGATAGATAGATAGATAAATAGATAGATAGATAGATAGATAGATAGATAGATAGATAGATAGATAGATAGATAGATAGATAGATAGATAGATAGATAGATAGATAGATAGATAGATAGATAGATAGATAGATAGATAGATAGATAGATAGATAGATAGATAGATAGATAGATAGATAGATAGATAGATAGATAGATAGATAGATAGATAGATAGATAGATAGATAGATAGATAGATAGATAGAAACGATGGAACTGTCTGCAGTACACAAACAAATGCTTCTCATTTAGCGAAAAGAACACCGGGCACGTAAATCCCCTGAATACACACACCTTGTATGAGACGACACAGAGTGACAGGAGACGCATATCGGTCACTACACGCTCAAGAGAAGAAAAAAAATGTCTCTCTCTCTCTCTCTCTCTATATATATATATATATATATATATATATATCTATATATATATATATATATATATATATATATATATATATATATATATATATAGGAGCATCTACTTCTGCATTGTTCAAAGAAAAAACCGTAATAAGTGTGACAGTTGTTCACGTTTGTCCTGTGTATACTTGTGCGTTCCTTTCGAGCGTCCTTCAATTTTTCCATACAAGGTCCGTGGTACATTTCACTAGTATCCTTGTTAAGTATAAAATGATGCCTCTTTTTGTATTTTATGCAATTAACAACCAGAAAAAAAGAGTACGGTGTCGCGGGGTTTCGTACCACCATAGCGAGTTACGACTTGCCACCTACACATGAGATATCAAGACGAAACGATCGTTGCGTGCTGTGCACACACTCACACAGATTTTATCTCTCAACACACCCGCATATATACAATGCACAACTTGCTACTCACGTTATGCACAATAAGTAAATACGCATCTGTATATATCAAATCAATTGATAGTTCCCATATAAGAAGAAGGCAATGTCTGGAAGCACCCAGCACCGTTCGAACCAGCCGATTAAAACCATGAGCGTTCCACATGTGACGCTTCCAAGCGTTGAGTCGGGACTCGATGTTCTGCTGGAAGTCCATTAGCCAGAAGGTGCGGCAAGACGACTGAAGTTCAGGCGCACAGTTTCACTGCCCGGGAACTTCTTCCAACCACATAGAGCCATCGGCTCAAGGACACCAGGCATCGGCAGAAGCCAGGATTCCTCGTCCGCATGGCTGCTTTTAGCCATGGCCGAAATCTTCAAGCACATTTCTAGAAAACTAAGACCTGCGACCCTGGAGAAGTGGCTGGCGGACTCCTCCCCAGACATCAATGAAGGCACTGCTCGAACATTTGAAATTTCTAGGCCTGTCTGATGGCCAGGCCTTTTTTTAATGGGCCGGACTGGGGTTCGTTTATTTTTAGTAACCTTGCTCTCTCTCTCTCTCTCCCCAACGATTCTTCCCACGCACAACTCTTTTTTTCTTTTTCTTTCCCTGATCCATGTGCCACCATAGCTCCTCGCGTCGATCTTGTTCTTTATTTGTTGCTGCCGTTCATTCCTTGTTATCTTTATTTACCTTCATGCCGCAACACACGACATACATGCAGCCAAAACTAAAATAGGTAAGTTAGTGACACTTTGGCGCCTAAATCACGCCTAAAAATTGTGCGTACTAAAAGCGTGAATGCAAACGCGATCGAACTTGGCCAAAATGAGATAATGAGACAATGTAACGTATGTGCTTGGAAGTAACATTCTTGTAGACGAAATTGCTGGCTCATTACACAAATTCAAAAGAAACGCTCAAAAGCTTTGTGTTGGTACAAGATTTCAAGTAGTACGGTAATAACGACCTAATAACTTCATATTTTCTTCAATAAGTTATAAAGGCACCAGAAATTATTTTTCAACTTGTGAAAGAAATGTCTCAGCTGGCAGCTGCAAAATCTGAGTGCGTGGGTACACAGAAGCCTCCTGCCATTTTTAGTACTAATATTTCTACGTTTACGATTTATTTCCAGAATATCACCGAGTGCCAAAGGGTGAAAATATGGAAATTATGGGTGAGTTGTGAATTGTAGGCACCAGAACAAGTATATAGAAAACGCGCCCTGCAACACTATTTTAAGTATCTGTGGAACGAATTTGCTAAAGAAGTTCGTTGTCTCACGAATTCACCGCTTCAATTTTTTATATAGTCCATCCAGTGCGAGTGCGGTTACAAAAAATTTTACCACACGCTTCAATTGCATTCTCTCTCCGGTCATCCCGTCGAAAGTGCTGAAAGCAAAAAAGAGAGAGATAGCAAGGAGAAAAAAAACGTAACGCTCTCCTGGTGACGTTGAGCACTTTTTTTTCTTCGAATGAGCGACTTTTCAGTACGATAGCGCACGCACGCGTTGACAAACTGCGACCAAACTGCAAAAGAGTAGGCATGAAATTTCTTAACGAATGCACTGGCATATAAGATCAGTGTAGTCTAAGAAGTCTAGGGCCCGTATTCACAAACGCTCCTTCACTCGACCCTTCACTCGAAACGCTCCTTAAGTGGCGTTTTCGCATTCACAAACCGCCCTTCACTTGAAACGCTTCCTTCACTTGAGAAAATCTTGAGCGTTTCCTCGAGATTTCCAAGGAAGCGATCGAGCTACCTTGAATCGTCCCTCGAGCCAAGTATCATGGCGGACTACGCGTCGTTCGTCGATTATGTTCTCCGCGTCGACGAGCTGTTTGGCGACGTGGACGACTGTGTAAGCATACCACGCCAACAATTGAGAGACCGGTTGAACCCCATGGAGCACTTCACAGACAGTGAATTTCTCGCCCGCTATCGCTTCACCAAGAGTAGCGTGAAGAAGCTACTTGAGTGCTTGCCATTTGAGGAGAGCTGCAGCAATCGTGGCCACCCTCTTCCACCTGTGATGCAGCTTCTGATTAGCTGCGCTTTTATGGAGCGGGTACTTTTCAAGTAGTGATGGGCGACTTGGTGAATGTGTCTCAACCGACGGTGAGCCGCGTCATCGAACGTGTGTCACGGCTGATCGCGAAGCACTTGTTCCCGGCTGTCGTGAATTTCCCTATCTCCGATGACAGGTTCCGTGAGACGATGGTGGAATTCTACCGGATCGCCAAGTTTCCCGGTGTGACAGGGTGCATAGATTGCACCCACGTCCGTATCAAATCACCTGGTGGGTTGAATGGCGAAGTTTACCGCAACCGGAAGGGGTACTTCTCCATAAATGTTCAGGTAACTTGCTAATTCTTCGCTGGTAACGTTGAAAGCTTTGCAGTACTTCTAAAATGTAGTAATTCAACATTAACATTGCACAAGGCATTCCATGGGCTGCATATTAGCAAAAAAAAAACTTCATGGTAGATAATTCGATTATAAAACCCCGTGCATGCTATTGTAACAACGTGGCGTATTTTTATTATTTCGTTTAGCTTGTTTGCAACCCAGTAAAGCTGTATTCACAAGAAAGACCAAAGCGCGATTTAAACCCATGGATTGCTTGCTACAACACCAAAAATCACATGTTATCTCACGGTCCTCTTTCAGTCCGCGCTAAGCAATTCGCGAGATGAGCGAGCAGGCCCAGGTCTCATTTGCAATGCTAGGGGTGGAGTGGAAGGGGGGACTGAAGTTTTTGGTTGCAGTGGTAATTCACCCCTCTCGTGCGAGTGCTGGCTGCGAAGCGATCCGAATGGCGTCACATATATTCCATGAGTGTTTCGTCTGCGATGACGCCTGTCCCGTGAGTGCAGCTGATATTGGCCCACAAATGGAATAGCTTTAAATTTTTATGACGGTAGCTTTGCACTTTGAAACATAAGTGAATACTACTGCACTGAAACAAGATCATGCAGGCATTAAGTACGTTCGTAGTAGACGGCTGCTTCAGCACAAAAACACAGTATCACATGTATTGCATTTTCGATAGGTGATTGCAGGGCCAAAGCTACAATTATACGACGTCGTTTCGAGCTGGCCGGGATCAGTGCACGACAGTCGTATTTTCGACAACAGTCGTGCACGTGTTCTGTACGAGAAAAAACGAGTACCGGGTATCCTACTTGGCGATGCCGGATACCGCTGCACGTCTTTCCTCATGACACCGATGTCTGACCCGCCACCGGACAGCCCTGAGAGCCGGTTAGTACGCCTGTATAACCCTTTAACTTTCATCTCCAGAACGAAACGTGTACGTGTGTGCTACCTATCGCGCTTGAAGTCTTTTATTACAATAAGCGTGGTACATGTATCGTTTTTGGTGCCCTGAATATATCCCACGTTACAATAGAATCGGCATATTAGCAGCAACAGTTTTGACTAGCGGCCTGGCTATATTACTCAAGTGTATCGTTTAATAAGTGTAGGTTCATACAGTAATACGACATTGATTTCTGTGCATAGGTATCAAGCAGCTCACATGCGCACTAGAAACACGATCGAGCAGGCCTTCGGCGTGTGGAAACGTCGCTTCCCGTGTTTAGACATGGGGCTACAAAACTTGGCGGAGCGCTCCGCCGTCATTACAACGGCCTGTGCTGCCCTACACAACCTTGCAGTCCTAAGGCAAGACGCGGAACCACCACCTGTGATTATCCCACAACACTTAAGGCGGCAGCAGCCTGATGTGGCGAACCAAGCCGACACCCTACTCGGATCTCGATGCTTAATGCGGCTGATTACTCGTGCATTTACCTCGCCTAATGAATAAATTGTGTAACATGTTCTTTTGAGTAGACCAACAACCTCAGATTGGGAAATCTATGCATGTTCAAATACGGGAGCATGCTGAAAAGTTCCCGAATTCGTCACGTTTGAGGTTTTCTTTTCATCCTTGCTGACTCGCAACAATACATATTTTTTATCACACATGGAGCTGTTGCAGATGTCTTTTGAATAAAAGCATCAGGTGTGTGAGATTGCACACATGCTTTATTTTTGTTCCGGCTGGGTTTCTATGCGCTGCTGCTGCTGTTTTTTCTGTAATTCAAAAAGGAGCTTCTGGCGCTCGATGTTGAAGCGCCATTTTTGCTGCTCCAGCTGCTGCTCCAACAGCTGCACTTGCATCCTGTGCATTTTTCGTTGGTGCAAGAGCTGCTGCTTACGCAAGCGCAGCTCCAGGGCATGCAGCTGTGCCTTGCGCTGCACATCATTTTTCAGGGCCTCCATTCGGGCCGTAGCTTCTGGGGCGAGCACACGCTCTATGGCTGCTAGGCGGCTTCGCGTTGATTTCGGCCGTGGGCGTTCTCCTGCACCAACTAAATTTTCTCCATTTTCTTCTGGAGCTGCTGCTGCTGTTCGTGACTCCTCGTTTCCAGGAGCAACTACTGCCAAGGTGTCAGAGGGACAGCTTGCGCAAGCACTTTCCGTGGGTGGCTGTGTAGTATGAGGTCCTGGGGAACCAGCACCCTCGCTCTATCGCAGTTGTGGCTGAATTGTCTCGTCTGCACACACACAATACAATTGCATAAAGTAGGGAAACGTAACACGTGTAAGCATTGTCAGCATGACTGTTATATGCTGCTGCAAGTCTAAATACAAGCACGTTTTATATCACGCATCAGGCCTGAAAGTAAAAGAGAAGTGTGGCAATTTATCCGGGTCATTCCTGGCCTGTTACTTGCACACATAATTCAAAATACTGTTCTGTCCAACCTCAATATCGCTATGGCAGTAGCTAAGAGACCTTTACTGCGGAATACCTCAGCAGCATTATATTTAAAATAACTTTACCCACATCCTTTTTCTGAAGTGTGTGATATACGTTAACCACATATTTCATGCAAAAGGCAGGCTTAATTTTACATAAAACAGTAGAAATAACTTATCTTCAATATTCCTGTTTTATGTTAGTCACACAACCCGAGAAGCCATGTCGCCAGAACTTTTATAGTTGCATGCAGTTGGGCCGTATGACTAGCGGTGCCTGTGCTCCCGATTTCGGCAAACCCATAGCTCTTGGTGACTCCAACAGCTGGCCATGGCATGAAATTGGTTGTGTTAGCACATACAAAAGAAGCAGAACTGGTGCTCTGCTGGCATGCGACGTAATCAGAAAAGCCTCTTTATGCTAGAGGCACAAATATTTGTGTGTTTGCATGCTTCTACGTGAACACGCGACATTTTAACAAATCAGTACGTGATGAAAATATAAAAAGTAATAACAGTTGTAAATATGAAAATAAATAGTGTGAGCTGGTGGCATGCAACACCGTCACTCTGCAAACATACAAGCCCCTTACCAGTAATCACACATGGTGACAGATACTTCATGTGCATGCATACAGTATCAGACACAAACACAATAAAGAAAGCGACTGTCCTTCACGAATATGAGCTTCAGTTGTAGCAAAAATATTGATTCAATTGGCGAATTCTATCCCTGGCAAATCAAGAGTACTAGCTCGTGGGCTAGTCAGCCTCTTGCTGCCGGGAAGTGGCGCTGGGAAAAGGGCATCTGCACACAAAAGCAAAGTTGAAATACAATTCCAAAGTTGGGCTTATTATAAGGCCACCCATGATGTGAAATGTATGTGTCACACAAGTACTTGCTGAACCACGTCAAATTATGCTAGGAACGTTTTAAAAGAGTAATAGCAGGCTTATTACATAGCATTACTTTCTGTTAACAACATGGCATGTTCTTGTAATGAGAATGAGAATTATTTGTACACGTAAACTTTAGTAAAATGTATATGCAAATGGTAGGAACAGAGGCATTAGTCACAAAACAAAACAACATTGAAACGCAACACCTCCCACATTGTATACATGAGAAAGTTGATGCAATATAGCAGCACGACCGTTGCTACATCTGACAGTTTTTGCCCATTCGTCTTTTACCAAGCAGCTCTTCCGTGTTGTCTTGGCTACCAGTGAGCATGCTCTCGAAAATCCGCGACGGCGATAAAGAAAGCACTGGCTGATTGTGGTGGACTCCATCGCTGTCATAAGGGTTCTGGAGCCGTGTCCCCATGTGTGATGCCGCCGCTCCAACTAGCGCCAATGAGGGGCTCATTGGCCGGCAGGTAGATGGCCCGCCCCCTAAGGTGTGAAAATGTTGTTACGTGGATACATTGAAATTTCAAGTGACAGCACAAAGAAAGTGCTTAAGGAAGACAACGCATATGCGAGAGAAATAGGCAGCGAAAATTTATGGCACATAGATAACTATTTAATGTACTACTACTACTACTACTCATTCATTTATTTATTCATCATACCTTACAAAGCCCAATACGGAATCGAGTAAGAGGGGCTAGTACAAAGTAAATAAAGAAATATACATCAGTAAATACAAAAAAAGAAATTAAGAGAAAAAACTGTACAGTGATATAAGTTCGAGAAAAAATTATGTCCTGCAAAAATAGACAGAAATACTGACAAAGAAACCAAAACTTGCACTTATATATAATATATATGTATATAGAGTGCAAAGCACGTTCAAACTGAGCAAATGCATTTCTTAATTCATAATGAAATGACACATTCGCCACCCGGTGGCGAAAAAAAGTGCAGGAAGATTTTGCCGACAAAAAAAAAAAGAACGGTGACGACGTGATGCTATTTAAAAAATGTTTCTGCAAGCGAAAAACCGTCACCCCCTTCCCCTGAAAGAGAACCCTGTGCACGCCTATGATTCGCACAATTCTTGCAGGTACACATTTATTTATGACATATAATTCAGAGCGGAACCTATGCCCTTATTAGGGCGTTTTCGGATAGCTTACGCAAGAGACGCAATTTGAAAACTCATATATGACCCTCATACGCAAACGCTACGCCCACGAGGCCTGCTAACTTAGTGCTATTCGAAACTCCCCGATTACAGTAGTAAACAAACGTAAACTTACCTGTGGCATACAAGTTTCGCTTTTGCTCTGACTGCATCTTCTTCCACTTGGACTTTTCATTGTCCCACAACTTACGCAGCTGTGCCAACGTAACGCGACGAATGCCTGGTTGGCTGTTGTATTCGCTCGTCAGTTTTTCCCAGGCACTGTCCTTAGCGCGCTTGGTGAGCGCGTCAGTTCTCTTGTTTTCGATAACTGCCTTGTGCCGCGTCACCAGATTGACAAGCAGTTCACGCTCCTCACGCGTAAACACGAACCGCGTTGCGGTGGTCTTCCTGCCGTAACGCGCGACGCCACCGTCATCGTTGAAAGACATTGCACCGTTCGTCACTACGGCACCACGACACGAGGTGCAACAAAACTTCGTTCACACGTGCAAACGAGTCTTCGCAAAACCGGCATCTAATCCTGGCGGCTTCGGCTCTGGCGTGGCTTGGCTAATATGGTGCCTGCCTGATATCGAAACTAGCTTATAGTATTTGAAATCTTGCTTAATACTTCCACCGTATACACTTTTAATGACAGTCGACAATTTTTTAACCTATCCAAAGTGTTTCAACCTAAATTTTTGTTATTTAATGTGGTATTTTATCACATACCCTCGCTACCAGATGCGTCTTGCGCAAGTCAAGTGAAGGAGCGTTTCTCGAGTCGGCCCTTGGCGAAGGAGCCCTCGAGTAGCGTTCATGAAACACATCGGCTCCTTGAGTGGAGGAGCACGCTCCGTCTTGACTTCGTCAAGTCGAGGGGAGCCCTTAAGTGAAGGAGCGTTTGTGAATACGGGCCTAGGAGTATTTAGTTATGTTCTCAATTATTTGTTTATTAATTTATTTCTTTGTATAATATTTGTTCTATTTACATCACTGATATTTTCCTAACATGAAAGCACTCCACAGAGAAGTGACTGGTATAAAAAATACATTGAGTATAGCTAAAGGCTTTGACAATAATTATTTTGATGTTATTTTGGTGTTTGATTATACCATATGTACTCGCGAAGGGAGTTAAGAGGGAGCATCGCGCATTAAGAAAAAAGACACAAAAGAAAGAAAGAAGGAAAGAAAGAAAGAAAGATAGATAGAAAGAAAGAAAGAAAGAAAGAAAGAAAGAAGGAAAGAAAGAAAGAAAGAAAGAAAGAAAGAAAGAAAGAAAGAAAGAAAGAAAGAAAGAAAGAAAGATGTCAGGTCGGTCAAGCCCATGCCAGCTTCGCTTTGCCCAGTTCCCTGATCGCGTAAGAGCCCGAACTTTTCTTATCATGGTGTAGCAATTGCTCGTTCCTGACTTGAGGACCAGGCGAAACATTGTCGCGAGAGGAAAGGACTAAAAGATATGACACCAAGCAAACGGCGGCTTACTTCCAGCCACAGCAGCCACCAACTTTGCCGTTTTCGGTCTCTATCGCTGCACTAGCGCATGGCAATACCCTCTCCCCCCCGCCCCCACACACAAAGAAATATATCGTCTCAATGCTTCCATTTGGAACGAAAATAAAATGTGAGCCGTGTATGTTAGTATTGACTTAAATATCAAAGGAGCAAAAATCACAGCTTTGCCGCAAAGGCGAAGCAATGAACACGATAGCAACAAAGTGGAAGGTCATGTGCAGATTGGAAAGCAGATTAAAACGGGCCCCGCGTTTCTCACGCACAAATGGCTCACGGAATGTACTCACAGGTACATATGCACGCGAATGAGCGTCTCAGTTGTTACTTCCCTGTGTTTTAAAAGCATGCGTTTTTCGCAAACGGGGACTTCAATGATTGTAGGGACCTTTGTGCGCTCGGTAACTACAACATAATCGTTCCAGGTAAAACCCGAGGCCAGCCAAGACGCACGATCCTACCCTCTTCCACACCGCGAGATAAGGGCACGCGAGGGAGCATCGCTCCCCTCCTCTACTAGCAGGGCAAAGTACGCGTAGGAGATTTAAGCGCGCGCCGCCACGCGATGTGGCTACGCGCGCTCATCGCGTCATCTTGCTAGTAATTCTGAAAGCACGATTTTCCCCCAGATTCCCGTCAGCAGTGGTAAGTGGTACATATAAATAGCTTGCCGTTTGACCGCTGCAGGACGTGCTCCTCGGAGGCACAGTGGTTAACACCTCGCACTCAAGATTGAGAGAACCCAAGTTCGATTCTGTGTGCCGGCGCCTTTTTCTTTGTTTTTTCTTGCATTTTTGTATATATATACATATACCTAAATGCTGAGTGACACCAACGGCAGCGGTAAAATTCAGCTGAGAGTGTCCATATGATTGCCAGCGCAATAATAAAAAACCAGAAAAAGAGAGACAACAGGCTTGATGGCAGGCGCAGCACCACAACGTTTGCAGATTGCAGTCAGCGCGAATGGCAAGGATTCTTCCTGGTGACGTGAACCACATCAGAAGAACGTGGGGTACGAGAGTGGCGGGATGGCCCAACTTCGTAATGGACTTCGCCTAGACGATGTAGCGCACGGTATAGGGTCCAAAATACCGGTACATAATTCTGCGCGGCCACATCGTCCTATATATATCCAAGTCCTGACTGTAGGTCATGCGTTTTGTGCGCAACCACTCTGTGATGGTTGTTGTATCAGTGAGCATCTTGGTCTTGGCGAATTAAGATGTGTTGCCGCGCAAGATTACGTGCTGCATCGGCAGGC
Organism: Rhipicephalus microplus; assembly: GCF_043290135.1. Lineage (NCBI taxonomy): Eukaryota > Metazoa > Arthropoda > Arachnida > Ixodida > Ixodidae > Rhipicephalus > Rhipicephalus microplus. The sequence goes on along the minus strand of NC_134701.1, from coordinate 136,339,525 downwards.
TGAACGAAGAAGTTTGTAGCCGGAAAGGTGAATGCAGACGGAGTTGGCAGGAGCCTTATCAGTCAAGCATCGTGGTGACCTGGCGGCCATAAAATAGACTAAAAGATGAAAGTCCGGTGGTCTCCTGGAGAGGCATATTATAGGCAAAGGCTACGTAGGACAGGGCTTCGTTCGAATTCTGGCGATCCGACATACAACCTGCGGGGCACCCCAGGCTAATCTTTTTCACTGCTTGTGGAGCTGCCTAAAGCCCTTGGCGGTAGCCCTACCCCTAATCCTTCCCTTTCCTCGAGGAAGGCTGCCCTTCGGGCCACTGTCTCGCACGACCAGTGGTAGCTGGTAGACCGGGCCAGCCTAGAGATGTCGGCCAGGGTGCTGCCGGACTTCTAGGGGCCCAACCAAATTAACTTTTATTTTTTTCAAATAAAGTTGTATCCATCTATCTATATTTTCGTGTCGACTTGCTGCGACAACGTGATTGATCGTTTCCACGTTTCCGAACTAATACATACAGAAAAATACGCAGCGCGCCCATGATGCGCAGCATGACAAGCTCTTAATTCGAAACATTTGCCGTGAAACGCCTTCCATTCAGCGTCGATTGTTGATTCAAGAAAGCGCTTTAAGCCACCTGTATACAGAGCATGATGACCATGCTAAAAGAGAGTAAACCAAGATGCACTGGCGCACACCGCGGTTCGAAAGGTGGTTGTGCCTTATTTCAATTGGGTCATACAGGAGTCACGGCCACTTCACTTGTTGTCACAGAACGAGCGCTAAAAATAGGCGCGCCGCAAATTCTTGCGGTAACGCGCAGAAGAAACGCCGCGAAGTCAAAAGAAAAAAAAAGGGGGAAAGAAAAAGAAAACAAACGGCCAAGGCTCCCCGGGCGCGCGCTCTCCCCGCAGAAGCGTGGTTTCATCGACGAACCTCCTCACCCCACAACGGCGGCCGAGCAAGCCCGCGATTTTTCTAGAACGAAGGAGGCGTGGCCACGCCGAGATGAGTCATCCGACGCGGAGGGCAGTCGAACCGTCTCGCACCTCTCCCCAGCCTTCGTTGCGCATCGCGCCGACGAAATGACAAGAACTTTCTAGAATGTGGCGCGGAAGGTATTTAATCGAGCGGCCGAGACCAGAGATCAGGAGGAGACGGAAGTGAGCGCCAGAGCGCGTAGGGATTCCGCCGTGTAGTCGGCGAAGGTTTGTCCGTAGGGGCGAGGCCGGAGGTGAAGAGGATTTCCACCCGAGGGGTGACGACTCGAGCTACCGGCAAGAGAGTGTGTTTACCACTATCGAGCGAAGACGCGGGGCAACAGCTGCGTGTGTGAAGCCGACGTATTCCGGCGAAGAAGTTGAAGTTGGAAGAGTGGCCAATTGAAGACGGGAGGTTTCCTGGAAGAGAAACTTCGAGAGCTGCGGAACGACAACAACGCTGGACTTTGAGTGAGTGATTCTCGGAAGAGTATCATCTAGACTTTGGTTCCAAGAGCTTTGGACTGAATAGGTTTGTATCCCTTTAGTCTTTGAGTGTCTTGGTTGTTCAATGCATGCGACTGCATTGTAGTGCGTATTGTTGTCCGCGTCCGTTGTTTCAAGTGTGGCTGATTGTATTGTGTAGTACGTTGATTGATTGGTTTGATTGGTGACATATTGTATGCAACTATTGTGGAGTGTGCATTTTTGTGTATTGCTTTCGATCTGCCAATATTGAGAATATAATTTGTTTGTTTATCAACTCTCGGCTCTGACTTGTTCTTTGGGCCACAGCCGGCTTCCGCTGGCGCGCCAAAAAGGACCACTTCTAAATTGTCCACGCTTTCGTGGTGCGGTTCGGGGGGCCGATACTTCGGCCCTTGGAATTAGCCCGGCGATCGCCTCCCTAATTAACGGGACCTGTGTGACACTTGTATATATGTCCAGAGCGATACCAAATACAGTAGGTGAAAGATTGGTGGTTACGCCAGATTTCCGAACATATATCCTCTGATACGACCTAGGACTCCAGTTTGGATACAAATGCATTACTTCGTCGAGCTATATGGCATTTTCTAATGAGTTGCTACTGCACAGCACATGCCGTTGCGTGTTCTATCCCTATCAATAAATGAAATTTAATTTAGTATAATCACAGTATACGTCAGTGACGCCTGTTTCAGCTAATGATTATCACCTGTCTCTTCCTTTTTTGCTCTCCTGGAGGCGTCATGATGCTTTTTTGAGTAAAGTGCCAATAAGGTCATTTCCGAGGTTGATGCGGCGCTGCACTTACATGTTGTTATCCTTTCCTACACAGGGTGACTACCCTTCGCTCACCATGGAAGCAAAGAAGACTATCGAGAATATGATCGTAGGCACATATTTTTTTTTCGCAAAATCTGCAGAATTTATGAGAGGTACCTATTTGTCAATAAGGCTCTCACTTTTCTTGAAACACAACGCCAATTCACAGGAGCATTTGAACGATGAATTGCAACGTGCAGCTTCGCTGGTAAAGATGTTAAATTGAAGTAACAATTTTTCTATGGAACATTATTATTCTTGTGTGCTTAGAAAAAGTGGTTAACGATTTGGAGTACTTGGTACTCTACTATGGGAGAGCATAATGCCGTCCCGTGTAGCCACCAACGGCAACCCGTTGCCGTTGGTTTGGATTCTTGTTTCAATCCTGTCTAATAAGCCATAATTGCAAGTGTTTCATGCTAAGGGTCACCGAGGCTTAACTGACTTCATTTCGGTCACGGATGCCATCCCTGGAATTCTTTCTCTTTAGTTTGTCCTTCTTTTTCTTTTCTTTCTTCTTTTTGTATATTGTATGTTTCTTCTGCTTGTTGTCTATTTCTTTGTTGTTGTTTTTTATTTCTATGTATCTCTGCTTACTCTCTTTGTCTGTTTCTCTTAATTTGTCTCTTTCATTTTGTTTCGCTCTTCATCTGTGTTTTTTTTTAAGCGAAGCATTTTTTAGTGAGCTTGGGCGACTTCAAACGTATCTATCTATCAATCTATCCACCTACGACTTTTAGCTCTCCTGGCCGTTTCGATAATGGTATCGATACAAAACTTCGTAAGGCTGTATGAAGAACCTACTTGACTAGTCATAACATGAAAATCATGACATGTATGCCATGAATGTCATGATTTATATTTCATGGTCTTGCAGCTCTTGCGGAGGTTTCGTTCACATCGTATGTTGCAAAACTGGTATGGTATGGCGTCATTGCATGGCGAACACAAGTGACATTCGCGAACATGAAAATCATGACTTGCGTATCATGTAACAACATGACTACATGTCATGCTCGTGATACACTCACGTCCGTTTCGCTAGCTTTGCTTATGCCAAATTTGGTATTACGAGACGTGAATGGAGGACGAAAGTATGGTACTGCTGCAAACATAATAAACATTAGATGCCTGTCATGTAACAACGTGACTACATGCTACGCTCATGATGCGCTCGCGGCCGGCTCGCTAGCTTTACATGCACCAAACTGGGTATTACGCGACGCGAACGGACGACTTAGGTTAATGACACATGCAAACATGATAATCACGACATGCATGTCATGTTACAACATGACTACATGCCACACTCATGATGCGCTCGCGGCCGTTTCGCTGGCTTCACATATGCCACATTTGGTATTACGTGACGCCAATGGATGACAAATGTGTATATCTGGTGCAAACATGATAATCAATGAGGTGCGTTTCATGTGAGAACATGACTACATGCCACAGTCAAGGCGCCAATACATTTCGACGTGACACGGTTCGCGTGCTCGCCGGCGTTCATTTCGTTACGTCACGCCGGCGTTGCCACGCCAGGTGCCGGTCTTGCCATATACTCGCAGGTGCGTGCCATGCTGGGTTGCTTTGACGCATGCGTGTTTCAGCGCGTCCGGCGTCCCTCCGTCACTGAAAGAGGGAGACGCGGTGTTGTCTGGGTAGGGGGAGTGGTTCTTAAGAAGGAAGAAGAAGAAGAACATAAATTTTATTTGTCGAATCTAGACGATTCGAGTCCGGCGTTCTTTAGTGGGCCTGGGCACCCACCGCGGATGCGGTTCCGAGACCTTGTCTCGAAGCGGCTTCCTCGGCACGCTGGACTGCCCAGAGTTGTGCTGTCAGGTTCGAGCTGAGCAGTGTGGCCTTCCAACGCGAGCGGAGGCTGGCGGTGGAAGAGTGAGATGAATCGGCACTGTTCGAATTGTTTATTAGGCCCTGACGCTCCCACAGCATGTGACTAAGGGTGGCAACCTCACCACATGACGTGCATCTGTTTGTAGTGTATATGTCTGGATACATGGCGTGCATGAGTCTGGGGTTTCTGTAAGAATCTGTTTGTAATTGTCTGAAGTGTACCGCTTGCGTTCTGTTTAGCCTTTCGTGAGGAGATGGGTATATGCGTCTTTGTAACTGGTAATGTGTGGGGATGTGGTAAACCTGGTCATACGATCCTCCCATGCCCAGATGTCTGCAGTTCCCCGCGGGGGCTCGTCGTCCTCCGGCGATGCTCGGTGAGTGAGGCCTCGAGCAACGCGGTGAGCCGCTTCGTTGGGGGTGCTCAGTCCGGTATGTGCCGGGATCCATAACAGGTGCCTTCGGTTATCGAAGTCGACCTCTGATTGATTGATTGATCTGTGGGGTTTAACGTCCCAAAACCACCATATGATTATGAGAGACGCCGTAGTGGAGGGCTCCGGAAATTTTGACCACCTGGGGTTCTTTAACGTGCACCCAAATCTGAGCACACGGGCCTCAACATTTCCGCCTCCATCGGAAATGCAGCCGCCGCAGCCGGGATTTGAACCCGCGACCTGCGGGTCAGCAGCCGAGTACCTTAGCCACTAGACCACCGCGGCGGGGCGAAGTCGACCTCTCCTGGATGTATAGGATGTCGTTGGAGTATGTGAAACGCCTCTTGCGAGATGCGTTCGTTGGCGAAATTGCGAATCGCTGTTTGCGAATCACTAATAACGTATGTAGCATTGGTCTGTGTGAGGGCCAGTGCTATAGCCGCTTCCTCTGCCGCTTCAGCGTGTGCCGTGTTCACAGTGAGGCCTGTGATGTACTTGCCACGATGGCCGGTAACTACCGCCGCGAAACTCTTTTTATTAGTATAACGCGCAGCATCAGTAAAAACCGCTTCAGTGTCGTTGGAGTAGCTTTGAGTAATGCGTTGTGCCCTGGCTTTACGCCGTCCCGTATGGTGCTGGTGGTGCATGTTGCGAGGCAATGGGGGTACGTATACTTGCTCGCGTACCGATCTTAGAATTTCGACTTTAATGCCGTGCTGCGTATGGTACGTGATGCCAAGTTTTTCGAGTAGGTGTCGGCCTGGGCGGGTCTTTGATAGGCGCTCGAGCTGGGAAACTTGTTGCGCCTCCATGAGTTCCTTTAGGGTGTTATGCAACCCTAGCTCTAGGAGTTTGCTGGTGCTAACTCCGGGCACCAGTCCCAACGCGAACTTGTACGTGCGTATCAGGGCGTTAAGCTTGTCTTTTTCCGCGACTGTCCATTTGTGAAACGGTGCCGTGTACATTAGTTGTGACATAATGTCACAGAACGAGCGCTAAAAATGGGCGTGCCGCCAAATTCTTGCGATAACGCGCCCAGAGAGACGCGGCGAGGTCAACGAAAAAAAAAGAAAAGAGAAAACAAGCATCCAAGGCTCCCCGGGCGCGCGACGCCTCTCCTCTCGGAAGCGTGGCTTCGCCGATGAACCTCCTCACCCCACAGCGGCGGCTGGGCAAGCGCTAGAAATTTCCAGAAGGAAAGGGGCGTGTATGCCGAGTTGAGTCATCTGTCGGGGACGGCCCCCGTACAGTCTCGCGTCCCTCCCCAGCCTCCGCTGCGCATCGCGCCGACGAAATAAGAACTTTCTGGAATGTCGGGCGGAAGGTATTTAATCGAGCAGCGGAGATGAGAGATCAGGAGAAGACAGAAGTAGCGCCAGAGTGCGTAGGGATTCTGCCGTGTAGTCGGTGAAGGTTTTGTCCGTAGGGACGAAGCAGGAAACGAAGAGGATTTCCACCTGAGGGGTGAAGGCTCGAGCTACAGGCAAGAGCGTGTGTCTACGGCTATCGAGCGAGGACACGTGGCAACAGCTGCGTGTGTGAAGCCGACGTGTTCGGGCGAAGGAGTTTGAAGCTTGGAGAGTGGCCAATTGAAGACGCGAGGTTTCCTGGAAGAGAAACTTCGAGGGCGCGGAACGACAACAACGCTGGACTTTGAGTGAGTGATTCTCGGAAGAGTATCATCCAGACTTTTGTTCCAAGGACTTTGGACTGAATAGGTTTTCTATCTCTTTAGTCTTTAGGTGTCTTGGTTGTTAAATGCATGCGACTGCATTGTAGTGTGAATTGTTGTCTGTGTCCGTTGTTTTGAGTGTGGCTGATTGTACTGTGTAGTACGTTGGTTGATTGGTGACATATTGCACTAAACTATTGTGGAGTGTGCATTCTTGTGTATTGTTTCGATCTGCCATTATTGAGAATATAATTTTGTTTGTTTATCAATTCTCGGCTCTGACTTGTCCTTTGGGCCACAGCCGGCGTCCGCTGGCGCGCCAAAAAGGACCACTTCTAAATTGTCCACGCTTTCGTGGTGCGGTTCGGGGGGCCGATACTTCGGCCCTTGGAATTAGCACGGCGATCGCCTCCCTAAATAACGGGACCTGTGTGAAAATAATTCTGGCGTCCGCGACAGGACCTTTTGGTGCACAGTGTGTCCAAAGTAGTGAGAAAGAGCCTCGAGTTGTTGGTAGTGCTATCGGAACAATTTTGTGTGTTGCTCAGTGTTCTCGTTAACGAGTGCAGGAGAGTGTTCCGATAGACTGATTAAGGCAGATACTTTTTGCACGTGGCAAGGTTTTAGTTGCGAGACACAACGGATCTCGAAAACTTAGTCGCTCTTGGTGAGAAGATGGGTCTTTCTGGCGCCGAACTACGGAAGTGGGTCACCCAGAAGGAAAAAGAAGAAAAAGAGAGAGCCAAGGAAGAAAAAGCAGCTGAGTTGGAGAGAGAGTGTTTGGCAGCTGAAAGGGCGAGGGATGAAAGAGAGCAGCAATTGAAGTTGGAGTTGGAGAGAGAGAGGTTGGCAGCCGAAAGGGCGAGAGAAGAAAGAGAAGCGAGGGAGCGACAGCTGAAGGAAGAAAGAGAAGCGGAGATGGCTGAAAGGGAACGGCAGCGGCAGCACGAGATGGAACTCGAGCGGCTCCGGTTGCAACAGCGAAGTGAAACTCCCGTCCAACCTAGAGTTGAAAGCAGCGAATGGGAAGATCATGGCTTCTGCTTGAACCCAAGCAAGCTGCTCGTGGCGTTTGATGAAAGGAAGGACGACCTTGACGCGTACCTTCACCGATTCGAGACGATTGCGAAGAGCCAGAATTGGCCGGAACATCAATGGGCAACTGCTTTGAGTACCTGCTTGAGTGGTGAAGCGCTCAGTGTGTACGGTAGGCTGACGCCGACCGATGCAGCCAACTACGCAAAGGTGAAAGCTGCTTTGCTGAAGCGATTTAGATTTACTGTAGAAGGTTTCCGGGACAGATTTCGGACAGGAAAGCCAGCTGATGGTGAGACGGCTACGCAGTATGCCGCCCGACTTTGTCATTATTTCGACAGATGGATTGAACTTTCAGGGACAGCGCAGGAGTACGATGAACTTAGGGAGCTCCTAATTAGAGAACAATTTCTTACTAGTTGCCACCCAAGCCTGTCGCTGTACTTGAAAGAGAGGAAGGCTGACTCCCTCGAAGACATGCTTGAATTGGCTGATCAATTCTTGGAAGCGCAAGGTGGAACTAATTTGGCCAAGGTCAAGAAGGATTGTCCCGATGATTCGAAGAAATTGGCTCCCGAAGAAAAGAAGCGTGCACCAGAGAGCATTCCGCGATGTTTTCTGTGCAACCGAGTGGGTCATCGCGCGAAAAACTGTCGAACGATCTTTACGAGCCCTACGGTAGTAAAATGTTTTAAGTGTGGTCAGACTGGGCACAAAGCAGACGCATGTCGAAACACGGCGAGTCAAACTCACCAGGTATCCTGTGTGCTAGCAGCACCAAAATCCGATGATAATGCCGTCACCGACGGATTTGTAGAGTTCAAGAATGGGAAGAAAATTCCTATTGTGGGTGCTGTAATGTCAAAACAGCCAACCGGTGTTACGAAAGGAATGCCAACGCTGCCTGGAAAAGTTGCGGGCAAAAAGATTACGGTGTTAAGTGATACCGGCAGCTCCACTGTTATCGTGCGGAGAAACTTGGTAGGGGAAAGTGAGTTAACCGGCAAAACGAAACCGGTTTGCTTAATTGACCGTACTGTTCGGATGCTTCCCGAAGCAGAGATTGAGGTTGAAACCCCATACTTCAGTGGGAAGGTTACGGCTCTATGTATGACGACTCCCCTTTACGACCTTGTCATCGGAAACATCGACGGGGCGTGAGGACCGAATGATCCGGAATGTTTGGAAGAAGACCTTAAGATAGAGACCTCGCCAACCCAACGACCGCGAGATACAGTGGAGGAGCAGCCCGTGACGGATCCCACTCGAGCCCAAGGTGAAGCCGCGGTGCAAGGGACTATGAATGATAAGATGATCGTGTTGAACGAGTTCACGGGCCGGGCTACTGGACATACGTCGGCACGACCTCAACCGACCGACAGTGCAAAGGAGACGGAGTTGGCCAGCCGGGCGAAATGTAGAGACATGAACAAGCTGGTAAATAAACCGACAGGACCCGTTGAACGTTATGACCCGTTAACGGTGTCGGAAGTGACAACGATGGCTGAGACGCCGCCTCAGATATCGTCGTTGGAAAGGGCTCGCCAAAAAAGAACGTGGAGACACAAGAAGAGATCGAGCGAGCACCGCAAGAAAGGACGCAAGCGCAGCTCGAAATACACAGGATAGGTGCTGAGGTCGAATCAGAATGTGTTTGGCAGTGTTGAGTGCCATATGTTGTGTTAAAGTTGTGTTATCCTGTGTCACAAGTGTCGAAGTGTCTGTGCTGTGGTGTGATGTATAGTGTTGTATAATTGTTGTAATGAGAGAACTTTGTACGTTTGTATTGTTTGGAATGAGTGATGAGGTGTTGTAGTCATGTACCTGTGGCTATATTTCATGTGTTGTGGAATTTAACTACAATGTAAGATTGTATTGAGCGATCTATTGCGAATGTGAAGTGTCATGAGCGACGGTTTGTGTTACAGTCTTTCGGAGTGTGTGGTGACTGTTCGCGCTCGTTTGTGTGGTTTTGAATATTATGAGATATATTCTTAAAGTGGGGGGCAGTGTCACAGAACGAGCGCTAAAAACGGGCGCGCCGCCAAATTCTTGCGATAACGCGCCCAGAGAGACGCGGCGAGGTCAACGAAAAAAAAAGAAAAGAGAAAACAAGCATCCAAGGCTCCCCGGGCGCGCGACGCCTCTCCTCTCGGAAGCGTGGCTTCGCCGATGAACCTCCTCACCCCACAGCGGCGGCCGGGCAAGCGCTAGAAATTTCCAGAAGGAAAGGGGCGTGTATGGCGAGTTGAGTCATCTGTCGGGGACGGCCCCCGTACAGTCTCGCGTCCCTCCCCAGCCTCCGCTGCGCATCGCGCCGACGAAATGAGAACTTTCTGGAATGTCGTGCGGAAGGTATTTAATCGAGCAGCGGAGATGAGAGATCAGGAGAAGACAGAAATAGCGCCAGAGTGCGTAGGGATTCCGCCGTGTAGTCGGCGAAGGTTTTGTCCGTAGGGACGAAGCAGGAAACGAAGGGGATTTCCACCTGAGGGGTGAAGGCTCGAGCTACAGGCAAGAGCGTGTGTCTACCGCTATCGAGCGAGGACGCGTGGCAACAGCTGCGTGTGTGAAGCCGACGTGTTCGGGCGAAGGAGTTTGAAGCTTGGAGAGTGGCCAATTGAAGACGCGAGGTTTCCTGGAAGAGAAACTTCGAGGGCGCGGAACGACAACAACGCTGGACTTTGAGTGAGTGATTCTCGGAAGAGTATCATCCAGACTTTTGTTCCAAGGACTTTGGACTGAATAGGTTTTCTATCTCTTTAGTCTTTAAGTGTCTTGGTTGTTAAATGCATGCGACTGCATTGTAGTGTGAATTGTTGTCTGTGTCCGTTGTTTTGAGTGTGGCTGATTGTACTGTGTATTACGTTGGTTGATTGGTGACATATTGTACTCAACTATTGTGGAGTGTGCATTCTTGTGTATTGTTTCGATCTGCCATTATTGAGAATATAATTTTGTTTGTTTATCAACTCTCGGCTCTGACTTGTCCTTTGGGCCACAGGCGGCGTCCGCTGGCGCGCCAAAAAGGACCACTTCTAAATTGTCCACGCTTTCGTGGTGCGGTTCGGGGGGCCGATACTTCGGCCCTTGGAATTAGCCCGGCGATCGCCTCCCTAAATAACGGGACCTGTGTGACAAATAACAAAGGCTTTTATGAGTCGTATGACACTGCCTTCGCGCATGCCCGCATGTTTGTTCGTGATGCGTCGGATGAGTTGCATCGTGCTGGTGGCCTTTGCCATTATCTTGCGCAGTGCTTTACCGTTGCCGCCGTTCTGCTCAATCATCATCCCCAGTACCCGGATCTTCTTTACCATTGGGATTGGTGAGCCGTTTGATGACGTTAGTTTGATTTCTTGTTTTTCTGAAGGTACGTAGTTTTTGGGCGGGCGTCCCTTTTTCACCGGTCTATATAGCAGTAATGCGGATTTTTCGGCCGAGCAGGTGAGTCCCGTGCCTACGAGGTAATGTTCCACGCATTCTATGGCCGCCTGGAAGCGATCCTCGATCTCTCCGTCACTGCCAGTTGTCATCCAGATCGTAATATCATCCGCGTATAAAATGTGGTGCAGTCCATCAATTTGATGTAATCGCTCGGGTAACCCCAGCAGGACAAGGTTGAAGAGCATCCGCGAGATCACCGAGCCCTGCGGTGTACCCGAGCTTCCAATGTTGATTTGATTTGATTCTAGCTGTCCCACTCGCATGCGTGCGGTTCTTCCCGTGAGGAAGTCTCGGACGTAGTTGTACACTCGCATTCCGAGGTTCAATCTGTCTATTTGTCGCAATATGGCGTCGTGACGAACATTATCGAAAGCCTACTTCAGGTTCAGGCCAAGGATGGCTCTCGTTGAGCACCCAGGATTTTCTATGATTTGATGTTTTAGTTGCAGAAGAGCATCCTGTGTGGAGAGATATCTTATGAACCCAATCATTGTGTTTGTTAATAGGTTGTTGTCCTCGAGGTAATCTGTTAGTCTGTTGAGAAACGCATGCTCCATCAGTTTACCTACACATGATGTTAGGAAGATAGGGCGCAGGTTCTGCAGCTGCAATTTCTTGCCGGGTTTCGGAATAAGAATGATCTGCGCTTCTTTCTATGGCTGGGGTAACTTTCCACGCACCCAACACTCGTTAATATAATCTTTGAGTTTCTCTAGCGATCTGTAATTGAGGTTGCGCAGTGCCCTGTTCGATATTCGATCTAGGCCTGGGGCTGATTTGGTATTGAGTTTGGCGAGGGCCGCCTCGATTTCGGAAATTGAGAATTCTGCGTCTAGGATGGCGTTGCCTTCTCCCCTGTAGTCGGGATGTACTTGCGGGGGCGTTTGGGATATGTAATGGAGTTCCGCTTCCCGTAGGAAATCTTGCTCCGTTCCCCCGTAAGCGTGTATGATTTTGCATATGCCTTGCCTCTGTGAGGTCTTGATGTTCGCGGGATCTATGAGGTACCGCAGTATCTGCCATGTGCCACTCGAAGTGAGCTGACCATCCATCTGCGCGCATTTCTCTTCCCATTGCCGTTGTTGAAGGTTAAGTGCGTGCTTGTCTATTTCATTGTTGAGCTGTGCTATTCGTTTTCGCAGTCTCCTATTATGTGGTTGTCGTTTCCAACGGCGGTGCATGTTGGGTCTTTGCTTGCCACATGTGCAGTAACCGGGTGTCTATTCTATCAAGCCCAGCTGCTGACGGCATCATCTGCGTCGCCCTCTCGATGTCGCGCCGAAGTTGCTCGGTCCATTGCTCAATGTCTTTGATGTCTTCAATCTGTTGCTTGTCTCGATTTTTCCGTAGTAGTTCCCAATTGGTGATCTTCATTTGGCGACCGGCATTGTGTTCCTGTGGGCCGCCTTCTGCTTCTATAGAGATAATGTAATGGTCACTGCCCAAGTCTTGCATGGTGTTTCTCCAAGTCACCTTTCGTGTATTGCAGGTAAAGGTAAGGTCAGGCGTGGTGTCAGTGCTGACGCTGTTGCCCTGCCTAGTTGGTGCCGCTGGGTCAGTGACCAGCTCGAGGCCGGCTATTTGCGCCATTTCCCACAAATGCCTGCCTTTCGGCTGATCGTGTTTGTAACCCCACGCCGTATGCACCGCGTTGAAGTCGCCTCCAATGAAGAGTTGTTGCCCCTGGGCGATAGCGAGTGCTCGTTTGAAGAGGACGTGAAAGCGGTGTTTGCGGCATCTCGGACTGCTATAGACGTTGAGTACGAAGATGCTGTCAGGCGTCTTACGCGGTGGACTTAGCTCTACGAGGACGTTTTCAATATCCTTGACATGGGTGTCGTGTTCGATGACCGTGAGCTCTCGCTTGACCAGTGTGGTGACGTTTGGATTTTTCTCCTTGCCTGTTATAAACTGGTACCCTGAAAGTTTGGTGAGGTCGTTTGTTTCCTGCAGTATGATGACGTCTGGGCGTTCGGGGATCGTTTTCAGGTATTGTTGTAGGTGCGCTCGTTTGTTTTTGTAACTTCTGCAGTTCCACTGCCATAATGTATGTTTTTGTTTCGAAAGGTGTCTTGCCATGGTTATGTGGTACTACATGTGTGGCGCCGCTTCGCTATGCGACGTCACCAGTGCGCTGTTGGCAGCTTCTAATCTGGACAATCTGAGATAAATGCTCTCCAAGCTCTGTTGAATGGTACGCGTGATAGTCGCGGTGATAGTTTCCTCGAGACTGCTCAAGCGAGCCTCGAGTGCCTTCACTCGGGTGTGGCCTGTTGCTGCGCGCGTACGCTTGGAACGTACTGACTTTTTAAGGGAGACAGCCGGCCCGCGTTTAGCATCAGGGCTTTGGACCTCACCATCCTCTACGAGTTCTTCTTGTGTTTCCTGCATTGCCTGTTGATCAGTCTTGCTGTGAGCGGCAGACTGGAGCTTTTGTATGAGTTCGTCCTTTGCGTGAATCTGTGCCTGCATGCATTCAGTTTGTTTTTGCATAGTTTGTATCGTCTGTGTTAACTGAGCTATCTCCGCCTCTATCTTAGTGTGTATTTTGCCGCCAGCCTCCGCGTTTGTTGCGCGTTTTCCTTTGACCGCATCTGCAAAGCTCACCGAATCAGTTGCCTTCACGTCCCTCGTTGGGGTCCGTCCAGGTGTTCGGCTGCGAGCTCGGCGTTGCTGCTGCTTTCGGGGTCCCGGTGTGCGGCTACGAGATCGGGAGTGGCTTCGACTGGGTGTCCTGGATCTTGAGCGGGGCTTGCTGGTGAAATAGTTGGTGGAGGTGGCGTCTGCCTCCTCGTTGGCCCTGTGTCGTTCCCATTGTCTCTTCGTCACGATGTAGGGCGTTTTGTACCTTGCACGGCAGTTACGGTCCGCCGTCATGTGTGCGCCCCCGCACAGCTTGCAATGGGGGGAACACTAGTGGTTGGGGCCTGGGTTAGGGGTGTCACAACCACGACACACTTTGTCCTTGGGTTTTGGGCACACGTCCATGCGGTGACCAAGTCTCCCGCAGCAGTGACACATGTCGATTTGCTTGCGATACAAGGTGCAGCGAAGGAGAGCGCCGCCATAATTGACGTAAATGGGCACTCGCGGTCCTTCAAACGCCACTATGACGGTCGTGGTGTTACTGAGCCGTTTGGCTGCCAGGGCGTAAGGGTTACGTGCGTGAACGATGCTGGTATGAATGGACTTGGCGTGTTCTTCCAACGGGAGGCCCTTGATTATTCCCTTCACCGTGTTGTCGGGGGCCGTCTCGTACGCACTAACCTCGTGGTGACGGTCGCCGGTGGTGATGGCTTGAAGCTGTCTGTACTTATCGGCGTGAGAGGCATGGGGTGTGCTCACAACGATGATGTTTCGATGGTTGTTGGAACACACCATGTCCTCCCCTGCTTCATGAGCCGGTACGTTGGCCGCGCGGTAAATCGCCGATGCGAGGCGCACGGTTCCAGTGGTGGCCACGTCGAGGCCCCCTCGTGGTCGTACCACGATCTTGAAATTGCTCCGTGAGGTAGTGGCATTTTGCTCTTTCTAATGACTTGCTGCTTGATGTTACGTGGTTGTCGACGCGAACGCTGTCGGTTGAAGTCCGCTCTCTCGCCGGTGCAGGAGGGGGCTCCGTTCTGGGTGTTGCTCTGTGCGTTTGCGCGGTTAACTTGGGTCTTAGATCCGATGGTGCACCAATCCGTGCCCTCCAGAAACTCTTCGGGGGAGATATCCTCCCCGTTCACTTGGACTTCCATCGTTGTTGGGCGAAGAAAGCGCCCGCGTCAGAGGAGACGCTCAGCGCGTCTCGTCGGGTGGCCGACTTTCGTGAGCGTCGGGCCAAAGGGGCGCGGGTTGAAAACCTCTCAAATCCGGCAAAAAGTCATTTCCCACCTTGAATTTTGGTGTCAGTGGAATCCTGGTCACTTTCCGCACGCGTTGTTGTAAAATTCATGGGCTGAATGACCGAAAATCACTGGCAAATAGTTCTTGGAAGACGGAGCCGACGTGATGCGCGTCCGCTCTCTTCGGCGACCAGTGCGCCCTCCCCCTAGAATATAACTGTTTGCCCTTTACAACCTCTCTTAAGATAGAGAAAGGAAGAGAAAAGTGAGCCCCGTTATTGTCTGCTTCAGTGAGCGACACCGCCACAGGGCTCACAAGGGATGGGGGTGATGAGGGATGAAAAGGGTAGAAGTAAAGGTGTAGAAAAGAGGAAGAAGAAGCAACAACAAACTGAGGGGATAGGAGAGACAGGAAAGATGGAAGCACGGTCACTGGAGCCCGAGGACGGGGTACACTTGCGAGAGATGTTGTCGGCGTCTGTAGATGGCGTAGAGCAGGTACAGTAAGTCAGAGCTACGCTGTCGTCGAAGGTCATCGGCGACAGGAGGTGACGTAGGGCGAGCCCAGTTGGCCAGAGCTACGGTGACGCCGAAGGTCGCAAGCGCGCGGAGCGCGCGGGCGCACAACCGGTCGGCACGAAATCCAGCGAGCGACCGTTGTCTGGGTAACGTATCGGCGCAACATGCAGCATGTCGCACTTCGCACCGATTGCCGTCGGGCCGTGCCAGCGGAGGCTGGTCATGCCTGGCGTCAGACTATATAGAGTGCTCGCGTTCTGCTAACGTAGCGTTGCTGTGCACAGCGTGCGCGTGCGTCAACGCTACATTAGAATATACTGGGCCCTTCATGATGCACTCACCGCCGTTTTGCTAGCTCCACATATACCAAACAATGTGTTACGTGACGTCAATGAATGACGAAACATATGACTGGTGCAAACATGATAATCCTGACACGCGTGTCATGTAAGAACATAACAGCATACCACGATAGCGTGCTCGCGGCCGTTTCGTTAGCTCCACATTTACTAAATTTGGTATCACGTGACGTGAATAGTTTACAGAGGTAAACGACACATCGAAATAAGATAATCATGCCACAGAACACATGTGCAGCATCATTCACACTCCAGCTCGTAACGTTGTGCTGATATTAAAGTGACATATCAATATTTCTCATTCGTGCTTCGCATATCATCGATTCCCACTGTACATGGGATCTGCCATTTTTTTATGATTCTTTCGGGTCTTTTTCTTTCTTTCACTCTCTCTCTCGGTTCACGTGTATTCCTTTTGTTGTATTTTTATGTCTTTATGCCTCATATTTCTTTCTTTTTCTCTATTCTATTTCTCTCTCCTTCTCTTTCTGATTTCTCTTGTTCTCTATATCTTGCTTTCTTTCTCCACTTTCACTTGTTTCATGTGCTCCACTTTCCCGTGCAGGCTTTTTATTTACACCTGCATCTGCTGCATTCGGTAGGGAAGCTTCCCAAATTCATGAAATGCACCAGCACCTGTGGTTTTCTCCGGACACCAAACTTTTTACCGCTGGCTCAGGCAGCTTCGTTCTTAAAGGGGCACTCCCACAGTATTCAACCTCCCCTTTGCACGTATTTTTTCCGGTCAGTTGTGCTGACCAAAGTACACACTGATTAATGTAGTACGAGCAGCATGCAGTGCTGAGTTATTCGAATTAGAAAATTTAAAATACACGAAAAAAATGGCCCCGTATATGCATGTTTCACTGCAAATGTCGTCGAAAGACGATGGTCTTGCGTGTGGAGAAAGTGAACAAAATGTTTATTGGATGTTCTGCGCTAGAAAATCGGTGTATTGTATTCTGGAAGCGTTGCGTTAGATAGTGTCGATCCGTGCAGCGAAGGTGAACGAGCGCATCGAGGCACGTTAGACACTAGCGCCATCTGGCAGTTATCTTCAAAAACGAAGCAAGGCGTGTGCGCCCGCGGAGAAAGATGCAGCGCCTGTCTCGGGGGTGGTAAGGTGTAGATTGCAAATCCATGGACAGGTGCCACCGCCGTGTCGTCTTAGCAAAGCGTTGGAAACACTTGCCTTTTTAGCACCATGCTGCATTGCCAGTGCAGCGTGATAAACGCCACGGTCCTTAGCAATAGAGAGTTTTAGTACTGCGGAATGGTGCTACGTACGCATCACGCAAGCGCCTTGCATTACGTGGAGTCGTTTGCCACTAATCGGCTTTTAGTACGCCGTAGTACCCGCGTACGTAACGAGCGTGAAGCGTGTTGTGCCATCTGGTATATCAAAATAGAAGCACGTGTTGTTGACAGCCAATGTGAGCCAATCCAAGTGTTATAGCCAGATTATGGCCATATTTTAAGCCACAGAGCCGGTCGTTGCTTGCCTTCGATGCCGCCATTTCGCAAAACGAAGTCTCGCGCTGTCGCGAACTTGTTCGAGAGCGGCGCGATCAGCTCATACGTACGCACGCGCGCATCTCTAGCGTGCGTACGTAGCGGCTGCGTACGTAACGCGATACGTGCGCGTTGCGATCTGCGCATGCGCACTACGCAGAACGTGGCGTCCTTACGTACGCAACGCCGCCACGTACGCAGCGTACGCAGTACTAAAACTCTCTAATACTTGTGTGTCTTCTCTAGTATAAAGACACACATACAAAATACCGTCCTGTTGTTACGGTGCCTCAACTACTGACAAGCGGCGATCAACTACTGACAAGCGGCGAAGTGCATCGGCATTTATACTCTTGCCATCGAATGTTCCAGTGTTATCACTGGCGGTGACGAGTGTTCCAGAATTATCTGCAGAGTTCGCGGAGCGGGCGTGATCTTATCGAAATGATCCACTACAATCCCGGAGCTTCTCGAAAACTGCAGGCGCGGTTTGCGCTGAGAATTGTGTAGTGCATTAGGGAGATAACAAAGCTTGAGGAATGGAACGTGGCATCGCCCCCCTCCCTCTGAAAAAGGCATCGTCCCGATGCTTTAACTAAAGACGAAGGTATTGATTGATATGTGGGGTTTAACGTCCCAAAACCACCATTTGATTATGAGAGACGCCGTAGTGGAGGGCTCCGGAAATTTTGACCACCTGGGGTTCTTTAACGTGCACCCAAATCTGAGCACACGGGCCTACAACATTTCCGCCTCTATCGGTAATGCAGCCGCCGCAGCCGGGATTCGAACCCGCGACCTGTGTGTCAGCAGCCGAGTACCTTAGCCGCTAGACCAGCGCGGCGGGGCAGTAAAGACGAAGGTACAACAATAATGTAAGAAAGTACAATGAATAAATTACGATACAATAATACTACAAAAAAACACTGTTTCTGTTTGTTAACGCGCATGAAACGGCTTGAGGCGCGCGACATGGACGACTTCAGGTCGCGATCAGCGTCGTTGAGAGTTCGTGATGCCGTCGGCGACAACTTCGTAATCAAGTGGGCCGAGACGTCGAACCAACCTGTATGGTCCGAAGTACCGTCGCAGAAGCTTTTCACTGAGTCCACGTCGGCGTATTGGCATCCGCACCCAAACACGTTCACCGGGCTGGTATTCCACGAAGTGTCGTCGAAGATTGTAACGGCTGCTGTCGGTCGTCTGTTGATTCTTGATACGGAGACGCGCAAGCTGTCGGGCTTCTTCGGCGCGTTGAAGGTACTCCCTTACATCGAGGTTTTCTTCGTCGGTGACGTTGTGTAACATGGCATTGAGCGTCGTTTCCGGGCTCCTTCCGTTTCCGGGCTCCTTCCATATACGCAGCGAATGATGCGTGGGACGAATATCCGCGGGCTCTAAGCTCAGCCGTGCGTCTATTCGTCCGTGCGTCCGTCCGTCAGTCTGTCTGTCTGTCTGTCTGTCTGTCTGTTTGTCTGTCTGTCTGTCATCTTATCAAGCTCATATCAAACTAGACGTATGAATGCTATATGAACGTCCCCTTTATAACGGGGCAGTGACATGTGTGCCACCAGGCTCGCAAGAAAAAGTGAAAACTTTTTTATTCTGTTGGCCAATTGTCTTATCTACTTCGATCAAACGCCCCGCCGCGGCAATATAGTGGCTAAGGTACTCGGCTGCTGACCCGTGGGTCGCGGGTTCGAATCCCGGCTGCGGCGGCTGCATTTCGATGGAGGCGGAAATGTTGTAGGCCCGTGTGCTCAGGTTTTGGTGCACGTTAAAGAACCCCAGGTGGTCATAATATCTGAAGCCCTCATACGGTGTCTCTCATAATCGTATGTTGATTTGGGTCATTAAACTCCACAAATCAAACCATCACCAACCATCAATATCATACTTCGAATCAACTGATCTTATTATAACAAAAAATTAACTTACGTTCCATCTCTGCCTCTTCAGGCAGAGGGACCTCATTTTTACCACTACGTTTGTCACTTATCTCTACTTTTCTGCCACCAATACTCCAACCAACTCTTACTTGCTTTTTATCGCTGACGTGTCCAGCTTTCCATGTTTGTCCCTAAAACCCAAAGCCTCATTTAGGCTTCTACCTACGCATATAGCTGGGTGGATATCGCCGCATTCATTGAGAACATGTTCCATTGTTTTTTAGCTCCCCCACAGAACGTAATTGTTCTTCCTTTTGTTGAATCTAGCTTTATGACTACGTATTCTAAGTTAACTCGGCCTCGCTTCGAGCAGTAAAGTGCTTCCGCTTGAATTATGATTAAACCTCTCCCGTATTATTTTGTTCTTGCCCTTTCGGTAGTAACTGAGAGCCAGCTTCTTTTCCATCGCTGTCGTCGAATAATTCCTCTTTGCCTCTCTCTCTATTCGCTTAATGCTCCTTGTAGCCATATCGCCCACACCACCAGCCGCATATTTACTGGTGAGCCTCCTAGTTCTTTTTCTCTACTTTGTCTCCACGCTCTTTCTAACTGGATGCTATGAGCGTCCCCTTTATAACGGGGTGGTTACAAGTATGCCACCAGGCTCGACAAAAAAAAACTTTTTTCCCCTTTTTTTTATGTTGGCCTAATGCCTCTACTTCAATAAATTCTATCTTATAGGAGAAAAGGTAAATTTTCAGCTTAAGTTCTCTGCCATTTACGGCACACTGTCCATATTTTATTTTTCCAATATTTATTTTTGTCCTTTCTCTCTAATTTTCTGCCACCAATACTAAATTGCACGCCCGACGCCATCTAGTAATCACTTCCCGTACTTCAATAGCACAGCGACATCTAGTAAACATTGCGACAAGAGATAACTACTACGGAGGATGGACTGGGCCAATGCTAAAGAGCTTCGCTCCTAAAAGAGGTACATCAAAACTGTTCGGGGGCCTCTTTAATAGCGGAGGAGGCGCTGCTGTCACCGAGGTGAATGGACGCTCTTCACGTCGGCTCTGTTCTCATAGAATGATTTCGCAGCGAATACAGCCAGGTACCGCTCGGATTTATATACCATCTGATTCTTCTCGTCACCGAGAATCCAAAGAAGCCATATTCTAAGGTGGGTGATCATTTTTCGAGATTTTACGACCGAAAACCAGCCCCCACCAAGCAGCGTCTACTATTCCTACGACCGGCGCTCCGCGTCGACTGGGGCGGCCTCACGATAGCCAGGCCTCGGCGTTCGCGCCATACAGGCCGTAATCATCAATAATGGAGGTATCACAGCATAATGAAGACGCCACCCAACGAGAAGACGAAGACGTCACCCAACGGGAAGATGACACAGGCAACGGGTGGACAGAAGTTCGAAACAGAAAACGTGCGAAGAAAGGTAGCTAGGAACGCCGTGGTAGCCCTAGCCCTACCCGAACGCCTAGAGTGCGCGGTGCAAATCTGATATCCCGGATAACCAGAGCCAGCAAAATGCCAAGACTGCCGACAGGCGACTACAAGATAGTTATAAGGCAGAGAGGAGGACTGCAGCTATCCAAGCTCAGCTTAACGGAGCTCGACAAAGCTGTGTATGAAGCAGCCGAGATCCCTTGTGAAGAAAGAGAGACGGACACGATTTGTCCGAATAATTTTCAGAACATCTTGGTCGTTAGCACCCCAAACCAAGACCATGCAGACAAGTACCAAGGCATCAAGCACATCAAAGCCAACGACAAGTTGTATGAGGTGGGAGCATACGAAACGGCCCCGGAACTCACTGCCAAGGGTGTAATCAATGGAGTTCTTTTGAACGAAACTCCGCGGGACATCACCGCAGCTATTATTACAGCCCTAAATCCTACGGCTATCGCAGCCAAACGTCTTGGCAACACCACGACAGTGATAGTCCTTTATGATGGCAGCAGAGTCCCGACGCACGTCATGTACAGAGGAGTGCTCACACGCTGTTCACTTTACAGGAAACAAGTTTACTTTTGCAAACAATGCAACAGACTTGGTCACAGGAGTGACGAGTGTTGGAGGCCAAGCGACAAGCTATGTGCGGGTTGTGGAACGCCTGATTCGAGCGAGGACCACCCCTGTCAGCCACGATGTCAGCTGTGCGGCAAGGATCATCCCACGGCTGACAAACTCTGCAAGGCCAAGTTCAAGACACCCTACATCGTAAAACAACGCCAGTGGTTCCGACAACTTCAAGAGACGGTCGAGGAGAACTATCCCCCTACCACCAAGCCAACCGAACGCGGGAGGTCCAAATTCCGGACGAGGGCAACTCCTGGGTCCAGATCAAGGTCCTGGTCCTGTGCAACGCCCCCCGGCCACACCTCCCAGTCTCCGGGACTGAGAAGGCTCACTACATCCCGTTCCAGATCCTGGTCTAAGCCAAAAGGCGGCAATGGCCATCAAGGGAACCCGGCATTCACGGTGAGCTGGTCAGACGTGGCTGAAAGGACGCGCCCTGAGCCTTCGGAGGAGACTGCGCATAATGCCAGTGATATAGCGGAGCTGAAAAAAGAAAACGCTGAGCTTAGAGAATTGATATCACAGCTTACTCGGGAAATTGAAAGTTTTAAAAACTGCACAAATACAACTTCTAGTCAAATGCGTTCCGCGGCCCAAGAGCGCCTCAAAAAAATGCCAGATAACCGAATGGACGAGGACAGTACCTCGCCACCTCTTAAAAGAAAAGCTCTGGTGTCTAATCACAAAACTACGGCGCAAACCTCAAACATTAATAAAACATTGTCCGAAATACAGAAAGCAGTTAAGCAACAGGCAGAGGCAACCAACAACCTCTCGCTTGCAATATCCATGATCATGAATACACTAGATAAACTCGAAGCTAACGTAGCCAATCTCAACCCTAGGACACCTCCGGTACTTCCAGCTACCAACCTTCTAATGAGCACTGAAGGCAATTCACACTTATCTCAGGGCACCACATCAGCGGCTATATCAACTACTTTCATGAGACCTGCCTCCTTTCACCCTCCTCCCACTTCGATAGCCAACTCAAAATAGGGAAGCCCAGAAAAAGGGACTTAATTATTTGGCAGTGGAATTGCAGGAGCTATTAGGGGAAGAGAGAAGTCCTGCAACAACACCTTAGTGACAGAACCAAACCGGATGTTATAATGTTGCAGGAAACCCATGGTTTAGCTAAGCTACCAGGATATCAGACGATCGGCCCCCCAACAGGGAATATTAGAACACTAACCACTCTAGTAAGTAAGGGACTCGTAGCAATCTGCCACGACAACCGCATCACAGAAATTGAGCATATACTCGTACAACTTGCCCCTACAAGAAAAAAATCTCCGAGCATATTTATTCTGAATTTGTACAGCAATCCCACACGCATACGACAACGCTTCTTTCTTCTCTTAAAGAAGGCCGTAGATATAGCGGGACCCAATCCACTCGTCATAGGTGGAGACTTTAACGCTCCACACAGTGCTTGGAGATACGGATACACAACAGCCAAAGAAAAAACGCTATGGCAGGATATTCAAGAAACAGGCTTAACTCTCATCACTCACCCCGACTCCCCTACGCGTATGGGAACTGGGCTTGCAAGAGACACCACTCCATATTTAACGTTAGTTCGTAACGCGGGGACCGCTAAATAGAAAAATACATTCGATGATCTGGGGAGTGATGAGCGAATATTATAAATCAGGATATAAACCATGGCTGCCACAGAAATTCAGAGACAGATTAAATGGAGTGACTGGGATAAGTTTCGGAAAGTCAGAAACGCGAAAAAACAAGACCCTATCAGCAATATTGAAGATTGGATCAAAGATGTCAATAACGACGTCAGCGAGGCAACGCGAAGTATCACTTCAAGTCCACCCCTAGAGCAGATTGATAGCCGTCTTGCACACATGTGGGAGGCCATGCAATCACTGCAGAATAGATGGCGGGGACAGAGGCACAACAGGCCCTTGCGCAAGCGCATAGCCAAGCTGAACAAACAGATCGAAGAACATTGTAAGCAGCTAAGCAAACAGCAATGGGACCAAGTTTGTAATAGTCTCGATGGCCAAATGAATGCTGGTCAGACATGGCGCATGCTCAAACACCTGCTAGACCCAGATAACACCAAATCAGCACACAAGCAAACCTTGCATAAACTGTTGAACCGGTATACGGGCAGTGAGGAGGACTTTATCGCTGAGGCTAGCAACACGTACATTCCCGCCATGCCTGTCATAGAGCACGGACCATATTCCGAAGGCCCGAACGAGCTCCTATAAGAGGAATTTACTGTGGCTGAAATCAGGGCTGCGCTACAGAAGCTAACCACCAAATCTGCACCGGGACCAGACGGGATCACTAACAGAACACTACGGAACCTTGACGACCAAGCCATAGAGAACATCACGCAATATAATAACGAGTGCTGGACCGAGGGCACTATACCAAAACAGTGGAAAAAAGCTAAAGTAATCCTCCTCCCCAAGCCCGGGAAACCCCCCGATCTATCGAACTTACGCCCCATATCACTAACGTCTTGTGCTGGCAAGCTGATTGAACACGCTTTTCTAGACAGAATCAACACTTTTTCTTGAGGAGAACAAAATCTACCCAGAATTCATGTTGGGGTTCCGCACACGGCTCTCCACGCAAGACGCCATGCTGCAAATTAAGCAGCAGATTCTAGACAACAAAACAAGAGCTACCCGGGCGATTTTAGGATTAGACCTTAAAAAAGCCTTCGACAAAGCATCGCATACGGCTATCTTACATCATATCTGCCAATTAAGCTTAGGATCAGGAGCGTATAACTATGTCAAGGACTTCCTAACAGACAGAACGGCATTCATCGTAATGGGAGAACTGAGATCTGAGGAAAGGCTTATGGGCAGTGCTGGTACCCTGCAGGGTTCGGTCATATCGCCAATGCTGTTTAATCTCATAATGATAGGACTCCCGGCGCGGCTAAACTCAATATACGGAATACATCATTCTATATATGCAGATGATATCACCATCTGGGCGTGTGAAGGTAGTGACGGAGAGATAGAGCAGAGACTACAGGAGGCCGTCACCACTATTGAAGAGTATCTTGAAGGTACTGGCCTCGAGTGCTCGCCAGATAAATCCGAACTCCTCCTCTATCGCCCCACGCCTAAAGGCAGGCCACCCAAGGGATACAACTGGGACCATGCTTACGAGGAGATCCAAATTCACACCAAAAACGGCAGGACTATTCCTATAGTGCAACAAATCAGAGTCCTTGGACTCATCATCGAGTCTAAAGTTACAAACGATGAAACCGTCAAGAGGTTAGTAACCAAAGTCACCAACGCAATACGGCTAATCAAGAGAGTCACAAACAAACACCAGTACATGAAAGAGGCTAACGTCATCAGGCTTATTTATTCATTCGCCATAAGTCATATTATATACGTAGCGGCATATCTAAACTTGTATACAGCCGAAAGACTCAAAATCAACGCACTCAAACGAAAGGCGTACAAACAAGCTTTAGGCCTTTCAGATAGCACCAGCATCGAAAAAGTGTTTCAACTGGGCTTACATAACACTTTAGAGGAGCTGATAGAAGCGCAACAGATTACCCAGTTGGAGAGACTAGCCAGCACGCGCACAGGACGGAGTATCCTTGACAAGTTGGGGATAAATTACCATAGGCAACAAGGAAGTAATGTGTCGGTTCTAAAGGTGATCAGGGAAAAGATCCAGGTCACTAATCTGCCCAAAAACATGCACCCCGAACTTAATCAGGGCAGAAGAGAAAGCCGCGCTAGAACTCTGCTTAAGGCCTACGGCAGAGACAAGGAGGCGTTGTTCGTAGACGCAGCGGAGTACCCTAGTCACAAATCCTACGTTGCGGCAGTAATAAACACCGACCGCGAATGCGTAAACGCGTGCTCCATACGCTCGGATAATTCAGAAATCGCGGAAGAGGTGGCTATTGCACAGGCCATAATTCCCCCAAGGTGTAGGTATGTCATCAGTGACTCGCAGTCGGCAATCCGTAACTATGCAAGAGGAAGAATATCTCCCGAGGCAGCCAACATACTCCTCTGCAAGGCAAATCTCACATCATCCGCGGAATTCGAAGAACGGTATATTATATGGTTCCCAGCCCACACCCCGTGTACGTCCCTCATTCCCAACCTCAACGAGGAGGCTCACCACGTAGTGCGAGATCTCACTTACCACACTCGCGATGGAGCTTCACATGAGGTGCTGAGAGGAGAGGAGTGGTGGGAGAGGGACAGAATGTTTAGGTTCTGCGACATTATCCAAATGTACCAATAGTCGAGGCGCAGATTCCCACCACCTAGCTCCACATTAGACAGATCTCAGGAGGTTGATTAGAAGCGACTTCAAACTAGAACATTTCCTAACCCGAAGCACCTAAATCGCATCTACCCCGAACTACACCCAGATGACACGTGTAAGCTATGTAGCATGAGACGCGCCACCCTAGAGCATATGTTATGGGAATGCACACAGATACAGGACGCCAATGCAGTCTCCCCAGAACAGCTTGCGGCGTGGTGGAGAGCCGCGCTGATCAGCTCAGATCAGACAGATCAAATATGGGCCATCCAGCGAGCACGGGAGGCGGCTGAGAGACAGAGTCTCTCCACCGCCCCTGGTGCCACTTAGGCCCACGCCTCAATCCGCTGGTTAAATAAAGTTTGCTCACTCACTCACTCTTTAATAGCACAGAAGTTATCACAGTGCTGTTGTTATTAACATATTTCCGTGTCACTGACACCACGCGTCTAAACAACACAGCGAGTACCTTTGCATATCCACTAATATGCTGACGCAAGATTGCGCATTTTTGACCATATAAAAATCACGACGCTTCGTTTTATGTGTGTCCCATAGGCTTGTTTGTCACTTGTCCTTCTTTTTAGCCTCATACCCCTCTCTCTACACCGCTTCGAAAAGCACTGTTTTAGCAAGATCTAGTGGGAGAACCACACAAGCCAGCCTCTCTGGCTAAGGAAAGGCTCCCCGTACTTCATACCTCTGCTAGCACGATTCACAAATCACACGTGGGAGGACGTGCCACATATTGACATCGATGGAACCACTTCAGTCTTATACCTAGCCCCCTTGCAGACGCAGGTTTCCTCCCTCCCTCTCTTCCCTCCTACACTCCCCCTCTCTCACCTCGCGTCGCAGACACCGGCAGCCTCTGCTAGCAAGTTTCTGTCTCTCAATGCTGATTAGCAGTGATCGGCATGCTCCAGTAGGAAACACCGGTCCATCGCTGCCTGCATTGCGCCTCCCCACGTTTCTCTCCTGCGACACGCCGCCGTGAGTTTAAGCGTTTGCGCCAGCACAGGCTCTCAATAAAGTACACCGTGATCAAGTGAACCATCTCCCCGCTGCTTCGCATCCACACATGGTTCCATTTATGGGTACATGGTGTAAACTTTGGCCAAAAACACAACTTCGGCTACTGACAAGTCAGGAAAAAATAGAGTATAGATGACACACTGAATACAAGTAGTTTTAATATATCTAAATAATGATACTGCTTCGGTAAATGGTCATGTACCAAGCCCGACGTTTGACGCAAATAGGCGATCTGTGATGCGTAAAGTGTAATTAACGTTCATATCTTTCTCAAACAAGTTCGGTTGCGCACTCATTATTTGAAGGCTAAAGCTTACCGAATATCAGACAATGCGTTATACAGTCAAGGACGAGACTTTTTTCTCTACATATCAAGGCGCAGTTTGAGAGACGTGTAATAAATTACTTTGAGGCTTCCAGTCAGCTGTGCTGTGTCCCCTCCTCCTTTCCCGCCGCCCGGAACCTCACAAGGTGACCCTGACTGCAGGATCACCCCACCTACAAGACGTAATATCGTGTGGCGATTTTATCATGAGTCCTCACAAATCAGGGCGATCTGCGACGTTATTGTGGCGCCAGATATCACCTAATTGTCTGACGACTCATAGTGAAGTCATCAGAGCATGCCCCTTTCGACACGCCGCTAGCTTGGAGAAGGTCACGAGAGGTTTAGATGCAAAGCAGCTCGTAGCGAAGCTCACTTTTTTGAGCGAAACATGGAGGAAGAAAAAGAAATGAGGGAGTATTACGTCAATGAGTGAAACCCACCTTGTCGCCTCAACACGTGATCAAAACATCAGCAGAGCTTGCGGTAGGTTTTAGCGTGATAGCGTTAGAGAGCTCGTGTCGCAGAAATTCCACCGTTGGCGTCAGCACCTTTGGTTGTGGGCGAAAAATTGTCCCTGAGCAAAAAAATCGTGGAAGAAGCAAATAAAATACAGAATAAAATATTCGGTCACATTGAGGATTGAAACCGGGCCGCACGCGTAGCAAGAACGTATCTTACCACGAGGCTGCCATGTTACTTGCAGCTGCCTTGGGGAAAAACACTACATAAATGCCATGTAGGAAAAGGAGTCTCCTTAACGCCTTTTGTTCGACAGGTGTTCGACAAAAACAAGCCCATTCGGCGATTGGTAGGCGCATTTGGGAGGCCATCAAACTACGTCAAAAAAGGCCGGGATAGTGCTGCCATCGCCGCTAAAAACACAAACGAACTTGCAAACAGCTTTGAAAATGGACAACTATGTCCATCTAGCGGAAAACATATCATGCCTTTCACTGCACAGTCATCTCATATAAATACGTCGCGCATGCACGTGCGCGCGTTTTTTTTGTGTGTGTGTGTGTGTGTGTGTGTGTGTGTGTGTGTGTGTGTGTGTGTGTGTGTGTGTGTGTGTGTGTGTGTGTGTGTGTGTGTGTGTGTGTGTGTGTGTGTGTGTGTGTGTGTGTGTGTGTGTGTGCCAATTAAAGAGTGCTTATGGTTAGAACAGAAATTGCCAATTATTGCTCTGTTCAATAGGTAAATGACAGATGCGCTGCAGTACTGGAGGGCGGAGGATGTATTTATTCGTAGACTAACCGACTTTTGTCAGAAAGCACTGGCACACGCTAGGGCGTCCGAGCCTGCGAATACGTGGTTGTGTAACCGGCTGTGGCATTTCCCCTTGCACTCAGTAAGCACTCACGTCATGGCGTCGGGGAACGAGATTCTGCAAACGCGTGAAGCTCCTCTTGCAAGGACGCGTTAACATCGAGCAAGGTGCCCGTGATGAGCGCAACTAAAAGTCGACCCCTGCGCTGCTTCGCATGCGAGCGAAGAAGCTCTTATGATTAGAACGCAAGTAATTTTTCTGCTGCACAAGTGAATGACAGACACTCTGCAGTACTGTGGGCCAAGCGCGTATTTATTCTTAGATTGTCAGAACGTGCTAGCACGGGCTAGGGCATTCAGGCCTGCGTAAATAGCTACGTAAGAGGCTGTGGGTCCCTTTTGTGGGATATGGTGCCGTTTTGGAATAATGCATCATGCCCCTGCCGTGTTTCGCTTACGGTCACATCGCAACGAGACACGTAATGCTTTCGCCTTAATGTCGCAATTTTATTGTCCATACCTTACGTCCGATGTTACGCAACATTAAGACATGGCACTCTTTAGCGGATCGTCTGCTAAGCGAGAAATTATTCAGTGTTAACAAATATTCTTGTCTTTTGCAGGATTGTGCATTGAGCGGTGTCAGCGGTGTGAAGGTTGGATGGCTTCTGATTGATTACGGAATAAAAATGAGTGGTTAATTAAGAAGACTCCCTTCTTTCCTGCTAACTACTGAGGCAAGCTCCCAACACATAACTGTTAGGTTGATTGATATATGGGGTTTAACGTCTCAAAACCACCATATGATTAGGAGAGATGCCGTAGTGGAGGACTCCGGAAATTTCGACCACCTGGGGTTCTTTAACGTGAACCTAAATCTGAGCACACGGGCCTACAACATTTCCGCCTCCATCGTAAAATGCTGCCGCCGCAGCCGGGATTCGATCCCGCAACCTGCGGGTCAGCAGCCGAGTACCTTAGCCACTAGACCACCGCGGCGGGGCTATCAACAAGGTAGAGCCTCCTAAAGCAGGCCGAAGGTATTCTAAATAGGCACTCGTTGAGTGTGTCGTTTATTGAAGCTCTTTTCCCAGAAAGGAAAAGAACTTCTATTGTCCTTGAATGAGGTTGTAGCGAGAGAGGAAGACGGGAGGGCGGCCAACGTGGTCGTGTCTTCTCTCGCCACTTTATTCCACGCCTGAAGCGGAGCCGCGTCGCTTTCCACATCCGACACACCAAGTGCAATAGCTTGTTCTAATCCTCGCGCAGCTCGAGCTAGCATCAGCTGCGCGAGAGGCGCGGCGCGGTGATTAAGAAATGATGATGGTGATGATGGCACCACAGGGCTCCCCCCTAGCGCTTTGCGCGATTTGAACCTGACGTGTCAGCCGTGTTGTGAGCCATGGAGGTCGGCCGAGACGAGCCGGTGGTAAGCATGCCTGCAGTGTCATCGGCCGAGGACGATGAAAACACAAACCTCGTGGCTGGCTGGTTGCATTCAGCCCAAATGTCGAGAACCTTGGTGGATGGGCAGTCGGGCGCAGGACACGCGTCGCTAGTGGCCAGACGAGAGGTTAAGTCTCGTTTATCGGACGTTGTTGAAGGCGAAAGCTTCGAGGTCGGGAAGTCAATAACGGGCGAAAGGTCACCTGTGCCAGGCTTCGAGGCGGGCGGCAAGGTGGTCGTCATGGAGTCTGGTGGGGCTACGGTTGGTAGCACACGTTGCGAAGCAGTGACAGCCCCAAAGTCGCGGGTCCCTGGAAGCGGTCGGTACGTGAGGCCGTTGCGGGCGAGCACCGCAGTGCAGAGGGCATCGTAAGGCTGCGGGCTGGTGCTTGAAGTGGCAGAGAGATGACGCAACTCTACCAGAAGGGCGTCATGAAGAATGGAGTGCATCAGCGGCTGGTCCGTGACGCCATTCAACGCAAGAACGGCATCGAGCTGCATGAACCCATACCTTGGGGTAGGTCGATTGGAACGGCGGCACTGGCGGGCAGAGTTGCGGGAACATGGCAGCGGGCCGCTCGGCGAAGGGCGTGTTTCCGGGTCACCAATTTAGCGTGAGAGGAAGACGGGACGGCGGCCAACGTGGACGTGTCGTTCTCTCGCCACTTTATTCTACGCCTGAAGCGGAGCCGCGTGGCTTTCCACGTCCGACACACCAAGTGCACCAGCTTGTTCTAATCCTCGCGCAGCTCGAGCTAGCATCAGCTGCGCGAGAGGCGAGGCGCGGTGATTGAGAAATGATGATGGTGATGGTGGCACTACAGATTGATGTATAGATAGATAGATAGATAGATAGATAGATAGATAGATAGATAGATAGATAGATAGATAGATAGATAGATAGATAGATAGATAGATAGATAGATAGATAGATAGATAGATAGATAGATAGATAGATAGATAGATAGATAGATAGATAGATAGATAGATAGATAGATAGATAGATAGATAGATAGATAGATAGATAGATAGATAGATAGATAGATAGATAGATAGATAGATAGATAGATAGATAGATAGATAGATAGATAGATAGATAGATAGATAGATAGATAGATAGATAAGTTTCTAAACTGGGTGTCAGGGGTCTTTCAAAAGTTTTTGACATTCACAAGCGTGTTTGTACCTGAATTGTTTTACCAAAGCAAGGTAGTCGTGCACGCATTAACATATACTGTCTCGCTTTAATTCCCCTACCCCGTCCTCCTCTATGTCGGATCGTCCATAAAGTTGGTTCATTCACTCACTTCCGCATAATTGCTGTTATGAACGCGCTACACGTTGTGCAGTCCCCCCCCCCCCCTCTGCTGGCCTTTCTCTAAAGGCTTCTCAAGGCTACGCTAAACCGTACGCTCCCTCTCTCCATATGGGAGAGGGCTCGAGGCGCCGTCACGCTGAGACGAGTGCTTGTGGTTTCATTGGAGACATATGGTACGTACAAAAAAGACGCTGGACGGTTCTCAACCGCGGATGTTCACCTTCCCCCTCCTGCACCTATAAAAGGCTTGCGCAGCAAGCGTCGGGGCTGCTTGCTCGTCCACGTTTTGTATATACGTTATAAATTAAACGTTTTAGGGGCGAAGAGTGGGTTGTGCGGCCGCGATATGTATGTAGTAGTAATAGTCATCATCGTCGTCGTCGTTGTATTAGTAGGTAGCCACCTCCACAGCCGGGCTAGAGGAGCGGCGCGCGCGCACTCTTTTGAATTGAGGAGGAAATACAAGCCATTTGCACAGGGAAACAACAACAACAAAAACGCGCACGTTAATCATAAATAAAAAGATAGTTAATAAGCTAAGGAGAAGAGTATCGGGGATTGAATCTCCAATAAATTTGCCTTGAATTTGATGCTTACTAAAAAAAAGTAGTAGCAGAAGGGCGCACTGTGAGCACTGTCTGACCAGAAAAGGTTGCCATGTTAAACTCGCTGTGCGTAACCACCTTGATTTTTTGCAAGGTTTAGCGAAGGT
This sequence comes from Rhipicephalus microplus, assembly GCF_043290135.1. Classification (NCBI taxonomy): domain Eukaryota; kingdom Metazoa; phylum Arthropoda; class Arachnida; order Ixodida; family Ixodidae; genus Rhipicephalus; species Rhipicephalus microplus. The sequence continues at coordinate 136,308,185 of NC_134701.1, read as the reverse complement.
TGTGCAGCACTGCCATGAACTAGTGGCGGTGAAAGGTGGGGACTAAACAAGAAGCGCAGGCCTTAAGAGAGTGCGCGTGCCGCTCCTCTAGTGAGGCCACGCCACCTCTCGTTTAATCTTTGGAATGTCCGTTTGATGGCGCTACTTCTGTATGATGAAAAGATGCGAGATGGCGGTACTTGGACTCGGATTGTTCATTATATGGACGGACGGATGGACAGATGCACTGACTGAGAAACAGAAAGCTACATGGGCGGACGGACTACGGACGCACAGATAGTTAGATGGTTTCATGGATGGACAAACGAACGGACGGATGGATGGACGTACGGACAAAGGCAGAGACGATCGCAGGAATGGACGCAAGGATGTACGGATGGACGCACGGATGGTTGCATAGATGAACTGAAGCAAAAACGAATGGAAGGACGGAAGCGCGAACGGACTGATGGATGCTTCGCCCCACTTATCATATCATGCAATCCGACAATATGCTGTGGCTTTTTTTTTACATCTGACTGTCTCTTGCCTTTCCACTGCCCAAATGCTTGCTACCCAGTCCATTGGCCATCGCGACACGCTATCCAAAAGACTGTGGGGCCCCTCGTAACACTACGTTTGCATATCTGCATTAAGTTGTGCAAATGCTTGCGCTTTCATTGTCCTTTTATTTGTGTAAAGACGCCAGTAGTAATCGTGAAAATTATTATGGCATCATTTGCACAGAACACGCACGCACCATTAGACAACTGCTAAGCACTGACTTTCACAACGCCAGCATAATGAAGAACACAAAGATAACTGCGGAAAAAAAGCTAGCATAACCAAGGAGCAAATAATGATGAGTGGAGCGAAGCGTCCGTCAGTAAGTCCGTGCGTCCGTGCTTCCATCTTTCCGTGCATCCCTCTGGGCCTCCTTGCTTCTACCCTTCCATCCGTGCTTTCGTCCGTCCGTGCGTCTGTCGCTCTGTGCGTCTGTCTGTACGTCCATTCATCCACCCGTCCATCTAGTGAACACTACAAATGCCACCATTTCGCATCTGGTCATCGTATATTTATCATATACAAGTACTGCCATCCAGCGGTCATTCCAAGAACTAAACGAGAGGTGGCTACCTGCTACTACTACTAGTACTACTGCTATCCTGCCTGGACTGTGGCAACCTGGAGACTCTGGACCATCTTTTGCTTCACTGCCTAGCTGATGACGCGAGCAGACAGGTGATGCTCGCAACGTACTGAGCACTCGGCCTGCCTCGAACAACAACTGAGCACCTCTAGTTCCCGAACAGTGGCCGCGCGCATATCAAGCGTGTCCATTCAGCGCTTCTCGACTTAGTTGACGGAATCGGACTGCGTGAGCGAATTCAGAGAATTCGCGCCCCGTGATTTTGGTAGACGATCTTTGAGTCCCCCCTTCCTTTTAGGTATCTTCGTTCACTCTCTTTTTCCTCTTTCCTCTCTTCGTTCGTCTATTACTCCCCCATTCCCATTCCACTGTGAACCACTGCTGAGGTGTCGCACTAAGCCGCAGACAGTTGCGAGGTTAATTTTTCTTTTCCAATTTTAAGAATCACTCCCTCCCCCCTTCAACTAACACCGTAGCTGCAACATTAGCCAATTGAACCTTCGGAGGAAGACAGCACCTTGGAAGCGACCGGTCAATTCGGCTTGTTAATTCCTTGAAGCCTATGCAGGATACTTACACGAGGGCGTGCACCTCCTTTTTATGACTTTCGGTGAACGGCATGGGGGGCATGGCCACTACAGGCCCGGTGAGTACCGAGCAGGAGCACGCTTCACCTGCCCACCACCTCCGCATGCAGCACTCGCGCTCCCTCCCCTATGTCCTTCCTTTCTCAATCGCGCTCATTGGCGGTGCCTACCCTCCTCGAAATGGCGTCACTTGCGCTGGAACCGCTGACCGATGGTCACTTTTCACAATTTACGAGATATGTAAGGATTTCACCTCAATAAGCGCGACATCATTGCGCATTGCTGCCGCAAACATCCATCTTCCTGGCTCGACTGTGCCATAACAGAAGCGAATTCACTGCTACAAAACATTCCTAATTAGTTCTGTAACAGATGGCCTCGCACTTTTTCATTCTGCCCTGGGCAAAGTGGAGAAGGAAATTACGTTCCACATCGACAGACGCAGCTGGAACAGATGCGTCGGCACATGCTTGTTTTACACCAGCTGGAGCACTCGTGCTCTGAAAACAACCTCGACCGTCAGTCATGACCTCTATGCGCCGCTACTTTATAGGCTTTTTTATTAGCACTGTTTTCCTGTGGTGCACCTACTTTTGCTCCTACAAATCATTACACCGCAGTTCTTAAAAGTACTGGCTTCTAATGCAATCTAACTTTTATTGGATTGGAAAACGTAGTATAGCATTCCACCGAAGAAGGTGGAGCCCTGGTATGTGGCTTTTCTAAGGTATTCTTCGGAGCTGTGGCTCCACTATCCTCCTACGCCCAAGAATCACGGAACAGGGTAACTCGTCTCCACGGAGTCATGCCTGGCTCCCTCACACCGGGAACAACCGCAAATGAATCACCCGGACCCGAGTCTTCAGCCGGCCGCAAGGTAGCCAGCCACTTGCAAGATCGCTGCTGGATCATTCCGTTCGTTGCCGCTTGCGTGACGTTCCTTACAACCATCATCGAATCTAACCGAGGTTACCTGTACGTGCTGTTCATGGAGGAATACCACGCCGACCACGCCACGGCGTCGTGGCCAGGCAACATTCTCCTGTCGGCCAGTCATCTCTCAGGTATCGGACCCACCATTTGCTTGCCATTCCAGTAGCGAAGAGACGTTCCGTGTGAACAGCACCATAAAATTACAAGCATCGCGATGATGCTCGGGCGACATGGATTAAATTTCATGGCTTAACGTACCTACATCAATCTAAAGACAGGTGCTTTTGCATATTAAGCCTATCTAAATACACTTCCACTTCCTAGAATCATCCTGCCCGCTTGTGCTTAGTAGCCAATCAGTGAGGCCACTGCGCCTGCATCGTGAGATTATGGTGAGGAAATGATGAAGCGAGCCTCCTTGCGGTCTGTGTATTATGGTAAGCATACTTATACTTCTTGATTGTTAATGCCAAAGTAAACGAACTGAACGGAAAAACAATCCGGCTGTGCTGCTCACAAACTGCACACCAATATACGATTTGCAACTTGAAACACGTCTACGCTCTGTTATAATAGTATCACAATCTTTCTTCAAGTTTTGTTATCGCCCCGTTACACTAAGTAATTCTCAGCGCAAATCGCGCCTGTACTGTTCGAAAACCTCCGGGTCTGTAGTAGATCATTTCGTTAAGTTTACGCGCACAATGCGAATATTGCAGATTATTCTGGAAGCTACGTGAGCGCTAGCGATAGCGCTGGAACATTCGACGGTACATGTATAAATGTGAACGCACTTAAGCGTTTGTCGGTTGATCGATGGCCTACGCTCTGTTTGCCGCTATCAGTGTCATATATATATATATATATATATATATATATATATATATATATATATATATATATATATATATATATATATATATATATATATATATATATATATATATATATATATATGTGTGTGTGTGTGTGTGTGTGTGTGTGTGTGTGTGTGTGTGTGTGTGTGTGTGTGTGTGTGTGTGTGCGTGTGCGTGTGCGTGTGCGTGTGCGCGTGTGTGTGTGTGTGTGTGTGTGTGTGTGTGTGTGTGTGTGTGTGTGTGTGTGTGTGTGTGTGTGTGTGTGTGTGTGTGTGTGTGTGTGTGTGTGTGTGTGTGTGTGTGTGTGTTTCCTCTCTCTCTACCTTATCTTTCCTGTCACTATTTTCCCACCACCAGTGCTCGGTAGCAAACTGGATGCCAATATCTGGTTAACCTCCCGGCCTTCCTTTCTCTCTCTCTCTCTCTCTCTCTAGCGCATGAAATCTTTCTGAACTATCTCTGCACCAACTGGCCACTACGGGGCCTTAAAGGTGCAGTAGTGTCTGTGCCTTTTGTAGTGGGTGACTGGCTTCAAGCTATGAAGTCATCATGATTATCCCATGTTCTGACGCCCGATGGCAATGTACGCTTGTACCACGCTTTGTTAGGGCAATATTTCAGGTTGTATTATGAAGCATGTACACAGGACACATGTGTGTACAAAGCAAGATAGTTACTTTCACTGCATTTCCAAGCAGAGCAAGTCAATTTCGGTGCATTTGCAAGCAGAGGCGTGGCTGTGTAATAGAACACCCGCTTCCGCGCAAGCGGGTGCTCTATTATGCAGCCACGCCTGTTTAGATTCCCAATTAGAACCGAAATGTTTTGTTTTTCTTTTTTGCATCTTCGATTTTTCGGTCACGCAAAGATGAGTTTTCGCTCACAAGGAACGACGCCGATTCCGACGCCGGAATTTGTGCGAAACTAGCTCGTTAACGTTATCGCGGTGATATTTGAATAGTGGCCGTAGCGACCAAAAAAAGTTTGGTACGCTTGTCGAATGTCACCAATCAAGGCAGCAACATTTTAGTGTTCATATCTTCTCATGGGACAGGTTAGACTATAGTCTAACCTGTCCCATTCGATCTCATACATTCTGGGTATTCTGGGTACATTCTGACGATCGGGGTGCATTGCTCACAATTTATATATAGATTATGTGCGCAATGTACCCAGAAGGACAATGGGCAGTGTAAAGCTTTTGTACGAGGGGTCTTGCAAATTGGTATTCGGCATGCCCGAGCCTTGATTGTAGCAGTACTGTTTGCTTCGCTACCATTCTTAGGCGATGCGAAATGAATGATCACTTCTCTGGTCAATGCGTGCCTGAGTCCAAAGGAGTGCACGCAAGTTAGGACACTTCTGCGTTTCCTCGTGTAACACGGCTTCGATGGGCCGAAATAGTATTGCGAAATGCGACTTATTCTTTTTGAGATAATGAGAAGCAGGTGGTCATCAGGAAGGGGAGAACCATGTTTTACATGTGAATTCAGAGTCTGTTAACCACGATGAATGTCGAGGTCGAAGGTGATCGCTCGATAACAATACTTTCAGTAGTTTTGGCCCCACTACGAATTCCAAATGATGTGTGCACACTTGGATTTTAGTCTTGCACCAGACTTGATCCTAACAGTCAACAGTGAAAGACTGTAGGCAAGCATCCCAGCAAAACTTGTGCAAGCATGTGGTGAGAACATCACTTTGTTCGAGACAGGTACAATCAGAATTCTATGAAATATAGCGAATTACAAGGCTTGTTATTGACAATCTTTGTTTTATAAGTGGCAGTTTTCATTTGGCAGAAAGCTTGTGTGATAACACACACCGTGTTCCCACCTGTCATCGCCATCTTCCCTGCCCTACGTAGTCAGGCCATGCCAACATAATATAGACCTTTCGGCTTGCTCGTACGTCACTTTGCAGGTTTTTCCATGTAATGGCAAAACTGGCGCTTTGTGCGGGCCAGTTATTCTCTGCTACATCCTCCTCCTTGTTGATCTACACAAAGAAACCATTAGAATGAGTATGCAAGCGATCTTCTTCAGAAATGAGTGGTATATTACGTATATACTGAGTTATGGCGAATTTCATTGGGAGAGCAGGAGCCCCTAAAAGCACGCTTAAAGTGCTCTCTTCAGAGCCGGCATGTTTCAGTGGTCAAACAGGTGCAGGAGGACTGTCATTCATTGGTAGAGCGAGAGTGCTTCAGCTGCGCCGAGAGCAGTCAGGAGCAGTTCGCAGGGCCCTCGCCTGAAAAGCGGAGTAGGTGCAGTACGACGAGTCACGTGGTCCTTGAACGTCACAGTTTCCGAATTTATCTTCAGCGGCAAGTGCGGCGGCAACGGTACCAACCGTGTGTAGTTTGACACCGCTGTTTTGTACGAATGGCTACGATGAGAGCTGAACATTTGACGAATGAGCCATTGCACAAGCGTATACTAGGTATTAGGATAATGAAGAATATGTGGCTGACCGATTACACGCGTGTTTTGCTGCTGCCCCAGAAAGAATATGCCGGGTTTGGGATGTTTCACTCATATGGTCTCCCTACTCGCCACCTTCTCACCTGCCGTCCGGGAACGCGGTGCATTCCAGTGGCAGGTTGAGTGGCCCTGCTCTCAGTGCTCTGCCCCCTACTCCGGTTATCTCAATGGAATTCGCCATTATTGCGCAGCACTCCCTGCAACGCGCACGTTCTGATTTTTCAAATAACATTCATAACGTAAATTGTTTTTACTTGCAGGCTTCGTCATCGTGCTTCTTCAGAACAAGCTCTCGGTCTTCGTCATAGGACTCTTCGTTGTCGCACTGTCGGCCATCGCAGTCATTGGTGGCGCCTTCTGTCCTGACATGGCGTGCATGTCAGTGACGGTAGGTGGACTGTATGGTGAGTATTCCGATTGCAATAGTTAGTGTACATTGTATCTCACTCAGGACGCTTTTAGTAAGTCATCTTTCAAGATCGGCAAAGTCGATGTTCATTGTAACGAGGCACAGTCGACCACAAAAGTTTACGGACCACGCGATCACGTGACGAAAGGCCTCTTCGAGGCACTTCCGCTATGTCAGCGGCACTCAATAGCACCGTTGTGCCAGAGCAGCATCCCTCCCTTAACCTATGGTCTATCTCTTTTCTGAGTAGAAATAATTTTCACCTTTTATTTTTTTATTCTACCGCGTTTTTTTGGGCCTCTCCGTCTACGTGCTGCTGCTTCGAGACCAGTATATGAGCTTATCTCTTATCAGTCGCAATCTTTGTCACAAACTCATAACTAGCCAACGGAACGTCGTTTGAGGCCCATCATGATAGCTTTGATTGGGCTATGAAAATAGAAAAGGGGCGGTCATACTGCAGATAAGCACTGAGCATAAAAACTGCGAACTAACAGTGCGCTACGCGGAAGTATAAAACTGAGAGGCCAGGGAATAACAAAAAGTCCTGTTTCCAGCTTAGCACTGCGGTCGATGGTAGATGGCGCACCGCTAGGGGGCACGAACAAGCAATTTGACGCGCGCTCACGTGGATCGCAAACTTTTCTTGTTCACAGTACATCTCGCTGATGTATAATCGCGTATCTTTCGTCCATACAAATAACTCTATTTACGTCACTTAAAACACTTTAGCGTAGGTGTTTTGTACTTGCCAAGGTTTAGGTGTTTTGTACTTGCTTTTTATGTCCATGCGCTCTTTTGCACAATAATACCAGTCGTAAATATCTACTTCCGAAAAAACGTCATGTTTAACTCGCTTCAAGTTGTCATTGACACATAATAGTCGGTCAGTTCAAACCACTTCACGTTTTGCAAGTTTAAACAAGGTCAGCAAAAAACGAATCTTTCTAAGCTAATCTATATTTGCAAATAAAAAAAAACTTGGCAGATCCCACGTACAGTGGGAATCGATGATATGCAAAGCACGAATGAGGAAGGTAAATATGTCACTTTAAAATCACCATAACGTTATGAGGTGGAGGTATATTATGCCGTACATGACTTCCGTGTCATGATTATCATGTTTTAATGTATCATTTACCTTCGTCGTCTATTCACGTCACGTGATGCCAAATTCAGTATATGTGAAGCTATCTAAACGGTCGCGAGCACGCTATGAACGTGGTATGTTGTCATGTTCTTGCATGACACGTGTGTCAGGATTATCATGTTTGCAACAGTTATATACCTTCGTCACCCATTGACGTTACGTAACACCAAATTTGGTATATGTGGAGCTATTGAAATGGCCGCGAATGCATCATGAAAGGCCCAATATACTCCAACGTGACGTCGACGCGCGCACATGCTGGGCAAAGCGACGCTACACGTTAGCAAAATGCGGGAACTATATAGTTTCACGCCAGGCGCAACGGGCGCGACCAGTGTCCATCGGCACGGCCCGATGGCAACCGGCGCGAAATGCAACATGCTGCATTTCGCGCCAATGCATTACCCAGGCAGCACTGCGTCTGCCTCTTTTCGTGACGGAGGGACGCTGGACGCAATGAAACGCGCATGCGTCAAAGCAACGCCGCGTGGCGCGCACCTTCGAGTATATGGCAAGACCGGCACCTGCCATGGCCACGCCGGCGTGACGCGACGAAACGAACGCCGGTGTGCACGCGCGCCGTGTCACGTCGAAGTGTATTGGCGCCTTGACTGTGCCATGTAGTCGTGTTGTCACATGACACGCATTTCATGATTATCATGTTTGCACCTCTCACATACCTTCGTCATCCCTTGACGTCACGTAATACCGAATTTGATACATGTAAAGCTAGTGAAGCGGCCGCGAGCGCACCATGGGTGTAGCATGTAGTCATGTTGTTACATGACATGCATCTCACGATTATCATGTTTGCACTAGTCACATACCTTTGTCGTTCATTCACGTACCGTAATACCAAGTTTTGTATATGTGATGGTAGCGAAATGGCCGCGAGCGCATCATGAGCGTGGCATGTAGTCGTGTTTTTACATGACACGCTTGTCATAATTTTCATGTTAGGGTCTGTCGCTTGCGTTTGTCATGCAATCATATCACAGTATACCAGTTTTGCAACATGTTATGCGAACGAAACCTCGGCAAGAGCAGCAAGACCATGAAGTGTAAATCATGACTTTATGACATACATATCACGATTTTCATGTTTTGACTAATCAAATAGGCTCGTATTACAGTAATATTATGCCATACCAAGCTTGGTATCAATACCGTTATCCAAAAGGCCAGGAGTGCTAAAAGTCGTAGGTGGCTAGATAGATGATAGATACGCTCAAAGTCGCCAAAGTTCGCCAAGAAATGCCTAGCATTTAAAAAAATTCAAGACCTCATATGACATGTTAACAGCAAAGATGAAGGTGAATGTGCAAAAGATTAAAACAATTTAGGTAGTCCGGTGAAAAAGCCACAGTTCACGAGAAATGGCTGGTTCCGAGAATTTGTGGAAGAGCGTATACGTCAAATATTAATGAAGAAACCATCGTGAGTAGAAGTACTCCCTTGAAAAATAAGAATTGGCCGATGCGCGTACAGTAGACGTTCTCACTATTGACCAGTACCTAGCGCTGTCGCTAAAGCGAATAGTGTGCAGTTATTGATTTTTTTTCGTTTTTAGCTGACAAGGATTCAAGGCCCGATGGTAAAAAAGTGATAGCAGTGACTTCAAGAGATATGAAAATGAATGGCGAAGTTGAATAGAAACAAATGGAGGTAGCTGACATAGAATGTAGGATCTAGTAGATAGCATCTAGGAAATAGTAAAGAATAAGAAGGAAAAGATGAACCTGGTCACTTAAGTAGCGTAGCAGACAAGTCACATCTTATATTTTGCGTATATCGACTAGTCGAGTGCTTGTACAGTGTATAAATCACAAGAACTACTGCATGCGTCACAGAAATGCGCAAGAAGGACAAGAACTATCAGAAGAGAACATTGTGCTCGTCTTTTTTTTTCTTTTTCTTTTGAGAGCATTGTGAGTGGTTTTTAAATAACCAGTGGTTATCCTGCCTACGCACTGCATGCCCGGCCCACATCCACCTCTTGATTTCAACTATGAAATTCTTAACCCCCGCTCGTTCCCTGTGCCACTCTGCTCTCTTCTTCGCTAGCACGATATTTCTCTTCCTCTCAAGTCTGTTCCATTTCAAGTACGACAAACCAAATCGTCCAATTTTCAACACTTGTTGCTCATGGCGTTATAAAATCGGCCGTCTTTGAGTACAAATACTTGACGTGCTGCGCCCCACTTCTCCGAACAATAGACTTCTGTCATTATGATCATCGCTGTAGTGCTGCTGATGTACTTTCTGGCCCATAACATTCGTGCGTCAGGGAGGCGTGTCCTTTCTGTTACGCCCGTATGCAGACTTGCTGATCTGTTTATCAGCTACGCCATTACTTTGATTCAATACCACGAGGTAAGAACTGTTGCTCAGTTTTTTGCACTCCACTCACAGGCCTTTGAAGTAAATTACTTGCGAGGGTATGAATTTTACGGCATTTACAGTGGGTTAACACTGCGAGGAGGCATATAAAGGATGAGCACACTCCTGTCTACGCTTCACAGTCTTGTGTACTTCTCCCGCTTGCGTTCCATCCTGCACGCAGTTTTATATTAGCTTAATACACACACCTTACATTCACCTCGTCATCTTTATAACACACCACGCGAAATATTTTTCTCCGCTTCACAATCCAGACACTGCAGCGTCAAACCTTACTAGACTATGAAAAGAAAAACACCAAATTGGATAGCTAATTTACTTTCACGCTGTAAGCATTATAAAAGAGCTAGAAGCAATGCCACAGAAGAAGAGCATTGAGAAGAACACTGGACAACATATGTCTACCCTTATTCTCGGTCCTCGTTTTTAGCGCTGTGAAAATCATTAGAGAAATAATCGACTATAAGAGTACAGATTGCATCTCCGATTGAAGTTGGCTGTACTGGGGAGTATAGAAGTAGGCTGGCAGGATACGTCGCAACCTTCAAATTAGATTTACCGAAATCTATGGAAGTAGGATCATATTCGCAGTGTGTGTTCGGTTTTTGCAGAGCTTCTCATATATTATGTTTGCTTAGACTAATAGTGTACACCTTCATTTGCGCCACAGTACAGATCTAAACTATTCATTAGCTGCGCAGAATACATCCTTAGCATTCTGATTATGCTGGACATGCATGCACCTGTGAAGCGTATTTTTCAACATTTTTTTTTTGGAAATCATGCTTTCCCTGAAATATGTGGGGCAATATACTGAGAAATAACAAAAAGAGAAGGACAGCTGGGTGTCGCGAAGAACAATTTACACCGACATTCAACGCTTCATTGACTCTTTGGGCACAAGGCACCTAGAGCCTGCTCATATGATGTCATAGACACCGTAATATAGGCAAATGCCTATTTTGTTTTTTGTGTTCCTATCATGTCATTTTGATATATGAACATGAATTAGAGGGTAGGAAGAGGTTTTATAGTGTTCTTATAGTGCCTCTAAATGCCTATTTTGGACGTTGGTGCCTAAATTTCTGTAAGTGCCAATAAATGCCTGTTTTGAAGAATAAAGCCCGCATAAACGCTATTTAAGCTTTAATATTGCTTTCAAGTACTCCTGGAGCACGGTATTTATGTTACCCGGCAAAATTGACCGTTCGGAACACTGTGAGACGCAACCTTTACTTCATTTTATAAGTAATTTTCAGCACTGTCAAGCTTACAAGGTGTTTTACGCATCAGTAAGGTCAATTATCCTCTACACAAGTATTCATCCGCGTCGCGTCGTCTGGTCGGCATCTCTTCGGCGTCTGCTCGCTTGCGTAGGAAGCAGAATCTGCTTCTGTGCAGGGGCACGACGATGAAGAATGAATAATAAACTGTAGTGTCATAAGGGGAAAGTAAAGAGTAGACAAAAAAACCATATCCATGTGTTTTTTTATTTATTCGTCATTCACTTTCTAAATGGCACTTCATTAGGCAACGAGAAATTTTACTTGGACAGTGGAAATTGTTGCGTCCCCAATGAAAAGCTTTGTATCACTAGAATTTTTTGATCGGTTAGTTACAACCTGCGAAAGCGTGATGTGAGGAGATGAGCTTGAAACCTTCGCCACTCACTCAACGTAGACTTCGCCAACCCATTTCCTGCCCTGCCCTATTTGGTATCGGAGCAACTCGGAGCTGGAGGATCAAACGACATGGACGCATCAGCACGTCATGCGCACGTAAGGTGTATGCTTATGACCTGCCCCTGCCAGGCCGTGCAAGCAAGCGTTGTTTGGTCATTTCGACGTTCTCTGTATTGTGCTGCCTGCTTCCGATGGTTGTATCCCTCTATTCACGTAGGCGTTTGAAGAGGCTGGCATGGATCACGTATTTTTACTACGATACACAGCATCGCAATGTTACAACTCCTTTAAGGAACGATGCACTAAAAACACGTCAAGCGTTGGGAATGCTGGCACCGGCACGATGCGAGAACACTAACGCAAACTAAATGGAGGCAGCTTAGTCTCGCATCTTGCTCGATATGAAGTTAAAAAAATAATGCGCACAGATTCTGCGTGTTTTAATATTTCTGTCAACGTTCATACTGTCATTCAGTCAATAGATTGCACAAATTACACACGTCATCTCGAATAGTTCTCGCAGTGTCAAGTACTACTTTGACGAACGCAGGACCTCCACCACGTTGGGGCACGCGCCCTTGAGATGAAGGTCAAGCAGTGTTCAGTCTGGCATTTCGATCACCTCTTTGTAGCACTCGTAGCACTGCGAATCTTGGCAGATGACATCGTGAGCGCCCAGTGCATGCATTTTGCTTCGCTGCTCGATATTTTCAAACCTGCGTAACGGCCCTTTAAGGTGTTCACAAACAGAAGAAAATTTGAGCCTGTGTGGTTAGACCAACTTAATACGAGGCAAAAAGATCTTTTTGGCCTATTGCACTCCGGCTATTTACCCCTGTGTTGCCCTTCTCAGCCATGCCGAAAAGAAAAAGACCGAGAAGCATGTTTATTCGATGGCGGACACTTAACTCACCATGCTGTACTAGAAATGGAGAGATCGTATTCTGTGAACCCTGCGGAAAAAAATACATGGCTATGCTGAACCATTACGCTTTTCTACCATGATAAATTAAAGCACTTTTGTTTACTTTCTTGCCGAAAACACAGATACGTACCCCACGTTTTTTTTAACATTTTGAATTTTGTCAAAGTTTATTGTACCTATGTTAACGATTTTAAAAGTCCAAAGCAGTGTTTTGCCCGTCTATTTTTGGTGCCTAAAACCCAATTTTTTATTGCCTATAAATTTGGCCTCCAAGTCATATCATTTGGGTATTATAAGCACATTTCACCTCTGTGCAAAGATTGATGTGCCTAACTTGGAATAATTTTTAAAAACGTGGGCTCCAAATCTTCTCTTTGCAATTTCAGGCTTGGGATACGGAGCCAGCCTGACATCCTTCGCCATCTACACGGTGATCTATTTTGAAAAATACGTGGCCACAGCCACCGCCCTGAAGTACGCCGCTTGGTCGGCGTCAGGCCTTGTGGGTCCGTCGATCGTCTCTTTGCTCGTCAACTACTACGGACTTCCCGGAACGCTCCTCTTAATCGGTGCTATTATGTTGAACGGCCTACCGCTAATCATGCTCATCAGGCATCCGCGTCCGCTGAAGCTGTGGTGTTCGCCGAGCCTCTATAAGCCGAAGCCAACCTTATCTTCGCCTTCTGGCGAGCACCATGACAAGACGGACCATTGCGCAAAACAGCCCTCGTCCCCCTCGTCTACAGCGGCTCTTTCACCTTTGCCAAAAAGCATAAACAGACTCGGTTTGACAGCGAAAAAAAGTGGCGGCGTTGTTCCGGAAGCCGGAGTTTTTCGTGTTACTTTTTGTGTACGCGCTGTACGACTGGACCGGCACTCTTCACTCGACCACTTGCGTGGACTATGGACGCGACAAGGGAACCTCGCTGGAGACCGCCAAGTACGTTCTCACCTGCAATGCCTTCGGTCACATCGTAGGCAGAGTCGGCCTGAGCTTCGCCTCGGACAAGATACCGTTCAGCCACTGCCCTATGGCCGCCGCCTGCCTTGTAGCATCGTGCCTGTCATTCGTGGGTTGTTCGGTTGTCTCGTCGTTCACGTCATTCATGGTGCTCAACAGTTTGCTCGGTGTCAGCCAGGGCTACGTGACCTGCATAAGAAGCGTCCTCATCAGTCAGTACCTCAGCGTTCAGCGCCTACCAGCCTTCTTCGCTTTTCTGGGTGTATTGCTCATACCCATTGCGCTCAGTGGTCCGAGTATTTTGGGTAAGACAGCTGAGGCTTGTGAGCCAATTCGCAATTTGTATACAGGCGTAATTTTACACTCCTGTAATTACAGTAATAATAGAACGATGTCATTCCCGAGAATTCTATCAAATACATGAAGTTGTATAGCCGAAATCTGGGAAACATGAAATTGAAGTTGAGTGTCGTGCAATAGGTATGACCGACACTGTGGGACCAGGCTTGCCGCTGTCGATGTTTGGCCACAATTTGGCCTCATTGGCTTAAGAACGCGAGTGGTGGAGGGGAAGGTTGAACCACACGCGGAAGGCAGAGGTTCTGTAAGAAAGTGCTACTGACATTCTAGGCACGTGACGTTCTGGAGATGCCGGCACCTTCAAGTGAGAACGGTTTTCGCTTATCGCAAAACATGTGCAATAACCAAGGCGACAGAAAATGAAACTTCAACTCACACAAATGACCTAAATAATCAGTGTGTACATCACGTCATTACAAACAAACGGAGCACATCAGCATGAAGCGCAGTAACGTAACAACAATACTCCACACAGAAATTGGTCAGGTGACACGGCATGTTCACAAGAATGCCTGGTAAGCTATAAACGTAGATTTCTTATTTTTCTCTTTCTGGTTGGTGAAGATCCGATTTGCTATACTCTATAGGGAGGGTAGCCAACGTCGTCTTCCTTAGCTTCTGCCCTATCACCCAAGCAAAAACTTAAATTCTGTTCAAAATTGGCTGATGCATCTACATTGTATGTTTATTGCACATATTCAAGATGTCAACACTTCCTGAACACATTGCACTTTTTAATATAATGATAATTGTTGGTGTTTGACTTCCCAAAACTACTATATCATTGTGAGAGATGACGTTGAGAAGGGCTCCGAAAATTTTGACCATGCTGTTGTTTAACGTGCACTGACATCGCACAGAACACGTGCCTCTTCCGTTTTGCCTCCATCGAAATGCGACAGCCACGGCCGGAATCGAACCTACGACCTTCGGGTAAGCAGCCAAGCACCCTAGCCAATGTTCCACCAAGGCATATTGTACCTGAAAAACATCGAGCAGATACCAGTGTTGTGGGAGCCGATTTCATGCGAAGCAACCAGCGAGAAGTTCCTACGCCAAACTATCTTTCGTTGAACCTGAAGTACTGTGACATGGGTCGAGGTGTTCGCGTAATTTGTGTAGTTGGCGTATACTATGTGCTTTCCAGGCTCCTCGCCTACACTAACGCCCAAAGTTCTACCTTATAGTCTTATGTAACGTGGGCATTCAAGTTAGATCACAGACAGCAGTTTTGTCGAAATGAAGCGCACACTATACTGGGCACTTCACTCTTATATGTGCATCATCGCACTGCGTACGATGCGATGATATGCATATCATGAGTAGCAGCCGTTCACGTATTCCTCTTTGGTCAAGCAACTCTTGGCTGTAGCTTCATCGGTGTACATGTGTAGTGATTATTTCATTGATACAAATCTCCATAGTCAATACTACAACCCCAAACGACGTTGGCTTGGCATGACGCCTGTTCTTCCGTAGTCGTTTCGAGCTTCGGCGCAGCTCTGTGGTAGAACGCTTTACTGCCACGCAGAATGCATCTGCTCGTCTCCTGTTCGAACCGTAATATTTAGTGTGATAGCAACTATATGGACTTTCTTGGCTGCATTTTTCCGCCGGCGTCCACGTCCCCATCACTCACCGTACATGTATATACGTATATACGTATATATATAAGTATATACGTATATACATATATATATATATATATATATATATATATATATATATATATATATATATATATATATATATATATATATATATATATATATATATATATATATATATATATATATAGTTATAAACTTCGAGAATAGTGCAGTATAGGAAACAAAACAATAAAATATTTATTTAATCCTAACAGTTTCGGCTGGTGGACCAGCCTTCTTCGGAGGATGTAAGTGAAATGATACAAGTTCCCGTAGCAGAGGGTCACCCTCACAGTTTAAAGACCCTCTCTGCCTCTCTGTCTTTTTCTCTCTGTCTTTTTCTCTCTCTCTTTTTTCTCTCTCTCTTTTTCTCTCTCTCTTTTTTCTCTCTCTCTTTTTTTCTCTCTCTCTTTTTTTGGAGGGTCTTTAAACTGTGAGGGTGACCCTCTGCTACGGGAACTTGTATCATTTCACTTACATCCTCCGAAGAAGGCTGGTCCACCAGCCGAAACTGTTAGGATTAAATAAATATTTTATTGTTTTGTTTCCTATACTGCACTATTCTCGAAGTTTATAACTTTTATTACGGTAGCCGGAAGAAACTCTGATCATCTATTTCATCTATATATATATATATATATATATATATATATATATATATATATATGTGTGTGTGTGTGTGTATATGTATGTATATATATATATATATATATATATATATATATATATATATATATATATATATATATATATATATATATATATGTGTGTGTGTGTGTGTGTGTGTGTGTGTGTGTGTGTGTGTGTGTGTGTGTGTGTGTGTGTGTGTGTGTGTGTGTGTGTGAAAATGCAAGAAAGAAAAAAATCATAAAAAATTGGCCCCGTATCTACATGTTACACTGCAAATGCCGTCGAAAGACGATAGTCTTGCATCTTGAGAGAGTGAACAAAACGTTTATTTGATGTTCTGCGCAATAATATCGCTGAATGGTATTCTGGAGGCGCTGCGTTAGAGAGCCTCGAGCGTGCAGCGGAGGCGAACGAGCGCAGCAAGTCACGCCACACGTGAGACACGAGCGCTATCTGGCACTTATCTTGGAAAACGAAGCGCGCGCGCTCGGAGGTGATAAGGTGTAGAACGCAAGGCGACGGGTAAGTGCCACCGCCGTGTCGTCTTAGCAAAGCGTTGTAGCTTTTTCGTGCAAGCGTTGCATGGTCAGCGCAACGTGATAAACGCTACAGTCCTTAGAATTACTTATGTATGCCTTTTCTAGTAAGAGACACATATACAGAATATTGACGTGTTGTTCTGGTGCGTCTGATATGCGCAAGAATTGCTTTTTAATTGACAATCGCACAAGTGTGAACGCTCAATCTTGAGCTATATTGGTGGGTGCTGTGGATGGGGTCGGCTGTTTGGAGTATTGTTTTGCCACTTTGGTGTCGTTTAGTGTACCGTTAAGGGCGGACAGACAAACGTACAGACAGACAAACCAAAATTTGTGTTGAAGGTACCCACTATCGTCTTTAAAAACACCAGCGCGTGGAATCAAACTTCGGTCCTCTGAATCGTGAGTTGGAGGCGTTTACCACTGAGCCACCAAAAGCACGTCCTTGAACGTTTAAATGGCAAGCTATCTATATCTACCACTCACCGCTGCTGACGGGCATCTCGGGGGGAGGGGGGACTATCGTGTTTTCAGCATTACCAGCAAGAAGGTACAATGAGCATTTGTGTAGCAACATCGTCACGACCCTGCCGCCGCGTTCTTGTCTCCTACGCGCACTTTGCCCCGCAAACAACAGAAGGTCGACGCTCACTCCCACACCCTCATCTAGCGGTTGGGAGGATCGTACGACTTGGCTGGCATTTGGCTTTTACTGGAGCGATTCTGTTTTAGTTACCGTGCGTACAAAGGTCACTGCAATTGTTGCACAGTCTACGTTTGCGAAAAGAGGGTGCTTTTCAAACACAGCGAAGTAACAACTGAGACGCTTATTCGCGTTCATCTTTATTCGATAGTATGTTTCGTGCGTCATTTTTGTATGAGAAACGCGGGGCACGTTTTGATCTGTGTCCATTCTGCACGTGACCTTCCAGTTTGTTACTATTGCGTTCATTGCTTCGCCTTTGCGTCAAAGCTGTGACCTGTTTCATTATTTCCGCCCATCAGGATTTTAGGAGTGAAGCTCCTTAAGGCGTGGGCTGTGCGTCCCCTGTATGTAGCCACCTCTCGTTCAGTTCTAAGTATTACGCTAGCCACCGCCCGATCTAAAGGGTACAGCCATATCCATCTGTCCATCCGTCCGTCCATCCGTCCATCCATCCGTCCGTCCATCCATCCATCCATTCATCCATCCATCCATCCATCCGTCCATCCGTCCATCCGTCCGTCCGTCCGTCCATCCGTCCGTCCGTCCATCCGTCCATCCGTCCGTCCGTCCTTCCGTCCAAAAGATGCAAGATGTTATAAACTAGATGGCGGTACGTGTAGTTGATTAGGAAAAATGCGAGGTGTTATAAAATAGGAATGATGCCACATATGGCGCGTGTCATCGTTCGATATAGTGCCGCGACGTACGCTAGGGGGAGCGTTGCAATAAAATCGAGTGGGCAAAATGTACGGAGGATTTATGGTTTACCAGGTTTACCTCCGGAGCTTCGCCCACTCATCATCATTCAGTTCGTGGATATGGCGGCATTTTTTTCTTTCGTGCACAATGCTGCCTATGCCGGCATTGTGTTTTCTGCGCGTGGTTCCATAATGCTATTGCACCAATCTTTCAAAAGTGTATGAGAATCATTTCTTAGGCATACCCCCATTCCACGGACCCTGGTATGTGGGTATGCGCCCGACATGGCAGGCATGTCAGGTGTGACAGGTATGACAGGCATGTCATGTTGTCTATGTCACGACTTGCTAATCAATTAAGGCCTTCGTATTTTCGAGATCTCCAGTCTCCAGATGGATAGATAGATAGATAGATAGATAGATAGATAGATAGATAGATAGATAGATAGATAGATAGATAGATAGATAGATAGATAGATAGATAGATAGATAGATAGATAGATAGATAGATAGATAGATAGATAGATAGATAGATAGATAGATAGATAGATAGATAGATAGATAGATAGATAGATAGATAGATAGATAGATAGATAGATAGATAGATAGATAGATAGATAGATAGATAGATAGATAGATAGATAGATAGATAGATAGATAGATAGATAGATTCAAAGTACTTTTAGTGGGCTAGGAAATGCTTTTCATTTATTATCGCACGGCGGACATTGTGACAATCTTTCTTGTGCATACTGTTTTTCATTGTGCGCCGTTTTGTTCCTCATTACAGGATTCTTCAGGGACAATCTGGGCTCGTACGACAACATTTATCGACTATTGGGAGCAGCGAACTTCGTAGCGGCTGTTTTGCTATGCGTTCTAGCATGTCGAGACAGAGTGCGCCGAAGTACATGGAAGCTGAAACGGAGCCTAAATCCAACACCCAATGGTTTGCCAACGACACATTGAAGTTTATCTGAACAAGGGGCCGTATTTCTCGTCAAGAAATAAGCTGCGTAAAGCGTCCTGTAGTGTTCAATGTTTGTAAAGCAATGCGCAAGACTTCAGCCCACCCGGTCACCGCACTTGCAGAGATGCATGTACCAACTGAATCATAGGTCCCTCCTCGACTCCGTGGAGCGAATACAGTTGCGCAGTTTTGTGTAATCTGTACTGAACCCTTAGGGCAAACTTACGCAATATTAAAAAACTGCGTTCGAATCTTTCAGTGCCAAAACCACAATAGTTTCATGAGACACGCACGCTGTGCTCGAGCGCTCTCAATTAAAAAAAAATTACCAGACTTCGCTCAGCGGGAACATAAATTCAAGCATACTAGTAGTTTCTTTTTATTTTTGAGCCATATCGTCCACCTATTGAAATTCGGCCACTTCATCTGTTATGGATGCGTGACCTCGAGCTGTGCATTAAAGCCATGTTCACGAAGGTAGCGTAGCATTGTGAATGTCATATGCTAAAAAAAAGCGAGAACATGGTGGGCAGAAACCGCAAGAAAAGCGCAAAGTAACAATAGAAAGATTATTCTCAAAAATACACAGATATATAGAAATGCGAAGACACGTAGTGAAGGTCTGACGCACACCATACGCTTGTGAATCAAGTCTGATTGATTGATTGATTGATTGATTGATTGATTGATTGATTGATTGATTGATTGATTGATTGATTGATTGATTGATTGATTGATATGAGGGGTTTAACGTCCCAAAACCACCATATGATTATGAGAGACGCTGTAGTGGAGGGCTCCGGAAATTTCGACCACCTGGGGTTCTTTAACTTACACCCAAATCTGAGCACACGGGCCTACAACATTTCCACCTCAATCGGAAATGCAGCCGCTGTGAATCAAGTCTAAAGAAGCGAAATGAGCAAGCATGCACGTTGAAGGTATCTGATAAAGAGAAGTGCCCATGCGACAGAATATTTTAGGGAACCGGGGTAGCACAATTTTTTTTCTTAATGGCCACGTATTTGCGTGCTTCGCTGCGAACCTGATCAAAAGACGACAGTTTTCTGCCAGCCCTCTTTCGTGTATAGCTTCGCACTTTTGGCGCGGCCTAAGAAGCACTAGCATTTTTATATTTACGTGTGCGGTGTATTTTCTTGTAAAGGAATACACCACCTAATTAATTGCAGAAGCGTATCTTGAAGTGCCAGTTGGTACTTGATACGGAGGGTAACAGCGCTGAAAACGGGACCGAGCAAGAATGAACACACGACACAAGCGCTGACGAACAACTGTGCGTAAATTTATTACATGCACCTGAAAATATACAGATGAAAACAAAATTGAAATCAAGTAAACAAACACGTGCACATACGGATGAAACTAAAAACGAATCTGCCACGAGTCATATTTATGCAACGAGACGAAGACACCGTCTTTTTTTACTACTCGCCAGGGTGATCCAGTGGTTATGGTGATCTATTGCTGACCCGCAGGTAGCGGGATCAAATCCCTCTCGTATTTTTGATGTAGGCGTAAATGCTTGAGGCACGCGCACTTTGTTTTTTTTTTTTTAACATGCGCCTAAATCAAAGTGGTAAAATTTCCGGAGCACCCCACTATGGCATCTCTCGTAATCATATCATGATTTTGGGAGGTTAAACACCATAAATTGATCATTAACAAGCATGTTTTACTATTTTTTAGGAAATTTCAATCCAAGAATAACTTCGATTAACTTTCTTCCTTGCTTTTTAGCAGGTGCCTATGGGTCATATACACACAAATTCTGTTGAAGTCGTCTGCGTTCCCGGCAAAGAACAGAAAGAATGCCGCCCGGGTGGACTTATATTTCACGGTGGATGTTCATAGAGCAATACCAAACAATCTTTCATTTGTTGTAGTAGCTCTCAGGTACAACTTTAGGCGTCTCAGTGATGAAAAAAAGAGCGTTCTGCTTCAGCTTTGCTCACCAGCAGAGTTGCGAAAATCTTTTGAAGATGGTGTACGTTTGGGAAGAATACCTCTGGGCAATTGCCAACCGCTTGCATCGCAGACATGCTCAGCGTTGCTTGCTTCTCTGGCTTCCATTTCGCAGCCCATACTGCTAACTCTCCTTGCAATGCCGAAGTTGAGATAACGTTCGAGTACACGTCAGCAAACTTCTCGGCATTGGCCGATTCGGGAATATTCTGTGACAGAGGGGGAGAAAGCATCGTCCAGGTGTGCCGATTCTTTTTTAAAGCGCTCAGTCAAATGGTATAATAAGTAGTCCAGAAAAGGCCAAAGAGCGAGAAACAAAAAAAAGGAAGGCAGGGAGGTTAACGAGATGCTAGTATCCGGTATGCTACCCTAGACTGGGGTTGGGGAATAGGGGGTTGAAAGAGAGAGAGAGTCTTAAAAAATAAATAAGAGAAGGACACAGACACAAACTCACACATAAAATCAGTCAACTCAGGGGTGTTTCGACAGGCCAGTAGTTCGCATGAAGCCCAGTAGCGCTTGCACGGCCTTCCTCTGTGATGACGAGTCATGACGATGGCGCAGTATACTTTCTTCTGGCAGCTGCTCGTTATCTAACTTGTTTAGTGTATTAGAAAGGTATTGTCTTTCAAAGTTATATTCCTGGCAGTCACACAGGACGTGTCGAATTGTCTTTTCATCTGAAATGAAACAGGTGGCGTTGTCGGCCATCCCTATGCGGAACACGTACGCACGGGTAAACGCGACTCCCCGCCATAGTCTGCACAGAGTAGTGACGTCACCTCATCGAAACTTTGTTGGAAGCTGCAAGCTTAACGTAGGATCAATGGATAGTAACCTTGCATGCGTTAAAAGAGAGGCTAGTTCCTAAGTGACATGCGGCGTTGGCGAGCAAGCATACGGAGCCTCCTTGCAGCGTCCGTCCAAGAGAAAGGCATTGACTGATCGTTGTCTTCTGTATGGGCTGAACGGGCAGCTTGATAAGCCCGTTCATTACCGATAATTCAACAGTGACTTGGCAACCACTGAAATATAACGTTGTGTCCTTTCTCTGTTACATGTTGTAGCATTTCTGCTGTATCAAATACCAACTGCTCGTGCGGACCACGGCGTAGATTTGACAGAAGTGACTGTAGTGCCACCTTGCAGTCGCAGAAGATCGTCTAACGTTGCGTACTTTGGTCGTTAATTAAACGCAACACAGCGCGAAGCACTGCAAGCTCTGCTGCCGTTGATGTGGTTACATGAGCTGTCCTGAATTTGATGGTTGTGGCGTGCGTTGGAATCATGGCCGCCGCTGTTGAGCTGTTTGGCAGGACGGAGCCATCGGTGTAGACGTGCATGCAGTCTTGGTACTTCTCGTACAGAAGAAGTAAGGCGAGCTGCTTAAAGTTCAGAAATACTGAAAGCCTAAAGTGCTCTTCAACGCTAGTCACTGGCACGCTACTTCGATGAGGCTGCGTACCTGTGACAAGCGGCATCCTCATTTTCGCCAGTTGTCATGTGTGCACTGAAAGCAGCGCTGCCTTTCGGGAAATAATCATCAAGCGTTATACCATACGACGTTTCGGCGTGACCATCTAGTCTCATAGTAGGGCACTGATCTACCCAGGACACGAACTACCTAGCAATACGTGTAGGCAGCGCATTTCAAGGGACTCAACAAAGTTCGGGCAGTGAAAAACCGAGAACTTTAGTGACGATACATATCGGCTGGTAAAGTTCCGCTTTAAACACTATAGCGCTGGTTTCTCGCCTGGCAGAAAGATTCGCGGGTATATATTTTCTCCGCTTCCCTTCAGGTGCCGGTAAGGTCGCACTCGCCCAGAATGTTGCTCTGCGCGCGAGACGTCTTACGTTTGTGGTTGTGCCCACATGGAAGGCTGGTAGTTTCTGTCGCGTTGTGATGAAATACCACAAACGTGGATGAGCGCGAAGGAGTTGATGGCAGCAGTGAAATTCCAGCGACTCTCATCGGAATGCCCGAAACAGACAACAGGCATAGACGGTGCACAGTAGAGCGTAAGTAAACTCGTGTTGCATGCGCTGGCAGTTCTCGTCAGACTTTACGCATTCTGGGGAATTTATTATGGTGTGCTATGCTCTGAACAACTCCGGAGTTCATTCCTTCATCACTGTTGAACCGATCACTGAAGATTTTGTGTGGTTCGAGGCTGCTCCTGTTCACGTCGGTGTAAATGCTGGAAACATGAATGCGCATATGTTACGCGGTGAAATATTCTGTACAGGTATGAATCTGTTGACGTAAAGGGAAATGTTGGCTGCATGCTTGCGAACAAGGGAATACACTTTGCCGCAACGCTAGCGTTTCAGGGAGCCGAGTGACGAAAGCTACGAAAAAAAAAAAACGAGAACATTCCGCGTTTTTCGCTCATATTTAGGTGTTTTAGCGCATATACGCAGCGAACAAGATAGTTTTCTGAGGGTAGGTATAGTCCGGTTGCACGTGCACTTTCATTTATACCCAGTGGAAATTTCTCAATAACACCTTGTCCTCACAGATTGCACGATAAAACCTCTACGATTAAAGTACTTCATTACTATCTAAAGTTACAGTGAAATTGAACGTCTGCTTGACAAATAAGGCATGCAAAATCGTGTTGCCAACGTGCATGCTGCATATCTTTAAAAAAATACTTATAGCGTATCGCAAGCATGCTTGGATGCACGCAGTAAAGTGAAAAATGTTGACTAAGAGCTACCACTGCGTCAGGGCTGCTTGACGTATAGAGATTAACATAACAATAATTCCCATAGACATGCAGTCAGAGACATTGACAGTAAGAAGTTCGCTTAGCAGAGTAAGCAGACCAAAATGTAATTATGAGTGCACAAAAAAAATTGGCAGATCCCACGTACAGTGGGAATCGATTCTATGCGAAGCACGAATGAGGAAGGTTGATATGTCACTCTAATATCAGCACAATGTTACGAGGTGGAGGTAAGTGATGCCGTACATGACTTCCGTGTCATGATTATCATGTTTGGATGTGTCGTTTACCTGCATCATTTATTCACGTCACGCGATACCAATTTTAAAATATGTGAAGCTAGCGATACGACTGCGAGCATGCTATGACTGTGGTATGTTGTCGTTTTCCTAAATGGCATGCAAGTGGGCATTACCATTTTTTGGACCAGTCATCTATTTTCGTCATCCATTGACGTCACGTAACACCGAATATGGTATATGTGGAGTTAGCAGAACGGCCGCGAGCGCATCATGAAGAGCCCAATATACTCCAATGTAGCGTTGACGTGCGCGCACGCTGGGCACAGCAACGTTACGTTAGCAAAACGCAAGCACTCTATAGTCTGACGCAAGGCGCGACCGGTGTGACCAGCGTCCGTCGGCGTGGCCCGACGGCAACCGGCGTGAAATGCAACGTGCTGCATTTCGCACCAATGCATTACCCAGACAGCACTGCCTCTCCATCTTTACGTGACGGAGGGACGCCGAACGCGCTGAAACGCGCATGCGACAGAGGAACGCAGTGCGCTGCGCGCCTGCGAGTATATTGCAAGACCGGCGTCTGGCGTGGCAACGCCGGCGTGACGCGACGAAAAGAACGCCGGTGAGCCCGTGCACCGCGTCACGTCGAAATGTATTCGCACGTTGCATGTGGTATGTAGTCATGTTCTCACATGACACGCATCTCATGATTATCATGTTTGCACCAGTCACATATCTTTTTCATCTATTGACGTCACATAATACAAAATTTCGCATACGTGCTGCTAGCGAGACGGCCGCGAGCGCATCGTGAGCGTAGCATGTACTCATGTTGTTACACGACACGCCTCACATGATTATCGTGCTTGCACCAGTCACATCGCTTTGTCGTCCATTCGCATCCCGTAATACCGAATTCAGTGTATGTGAAGCTAGCGAAATGGCTTCGAGGGCATCATGAGGGTGGCTTGAGTCATAATGTCACATGACACGCATCTCATGATACCCTCGTCTACCATTTACATCACTTAATGCCGAATTTGGTATATGTGAAGCTAGCGAGACGGCTACGAGCACGTCATGAGCATGGCGTGTAGTAATGACTCATGACTAACATGACATTCATGTCATGATTTCCACGTCAGGGTCTGTCGCCTTTGTTCGCCATGCAATCATGTCATAGCATACCAGCTTTGCAACATGCCCTGTGAACAAAACCACTGCAGGACCATGAAATGTAAATCATGACATTCATCACGTGCAGGTCACGCTTTTGATGTTATGACTAAACAAATTTGTTCTCCATACAGTCATGTTATGCCATACGAAGTTTGGTATTGATACTATTATCTAAACAGCCAGGAGAGCTAAAAGTCGTAGGCGGCTAGATAAACAGATACGCTCAAAGTCACCGAAGTTCCCTAAGAAATGCTTCGCATTTAAAACAAGCTGCGTATGCCTCTCACTCCTCGATGTAAGCCGAACCGTCCTTGACCTTCATGTGAAACGCACTTCATCCCGACGAGGATTACGCCATCTACGCATAACAGAGGTTAACGATGTCTTCTCTGATCAGATGGGTCATCGCAATATTGTGTTTTCGAAGACTAGTCTATTCAATGGTGTGACGAGGGGCCGTTGCTCCAAACAATCACTGTACCAGTCGTTTACGGTATTTTAAAGTACTTTTTACAGTACTGCCCCACCACCGACGTCTAATGGGTAAAGTACTCGGCTGCGGACCCGCAGGTCTCGGGATAGAATTTCGGCTGGGGTGGCTTCATTTTCGGTGAAGGCGAAAATTCTGTAGGCTCGTGTGCTCAGATCTGGATGCACGTTCAAGAACCCCAGGTGATCTAAAGTTCCGGAGCCTTCCACTGTGACGTCTCTCATAATCATAATGGTGATTTCGGGACGTTAAACCACACATATCAATGAATCATTGTTACAGTACTTTTGCTTACTCTCTTCACAACCTTACGCATGGGGAGAAGGGAATCTCGTCACTTGATATACACGTACACCACCTGTTTAAACTACTGCCGATAATGATGCCACAGAGAAAATCTGATGCCTGTGTCCCCCCCTCCCCCGTCGGGTCGGGGGGATCCCCCCCCCCCCGGAAAACATTTCTGGCTACGCCCCTGGCCCGTGTGCTCAGATTTGGGTGCGCGTTAAGGGCCAAACCTCATAAGCGCGAAAATGCACGCGACAGCGACGAGCGATCCGACGTAGATCGTCTTCACGCGATAAGTCGCTAGCGCAGGCAAACCTCATTCACGCGACGGCTTCGGCGAGCGAACTTCACTGTTGCTGGCATGAGGCCGTCTACTCGCACCATGAAAACCGCGTAGTGAGCGGTATGCAATTTAAAAATAAGATATACTGTTGTGTGATAAAACGTAAAGTGTTTATGAATGCCTTGCAACACTTTGTTTTATATGCACATGCGTAAACATTGCGTTATTTCTTGTTGCGCATACGTGACTAGGGCAGGGTCACGTGCACCTATGTAGTCTTTGTCTTTTCCGGTTTTTCGCTATTGGCTGCTTGAGCCCAGCACTTCCGGGCGATGAGCGACGGTGGACAAATCTGGAGAACCGAGCGATCACGCGAAAACTACCCCGTGACACGTCGCGCAAACGCTCTGTTTCATCGCCTATAGCATCGCTCGTCGCTGTCGCGTGCATTTTCGCGCTTATGAGGTTTGCTCTTAAAGAACCCCAGATGGTCAAAAGTTCCGGAGCCCTCTATTACGGCGTCTCTCATAATCATATGCTGGTTTTGGGACGTTAAACCCCACATATCACTCAGTCGATCAAGTTCGCTAAGAAATACTTCGCATTTAATAATTGTGAAAGGCTTATGTGCCACGTCGTGTTCAACCCACTGCTAAACACAGAGGCCGCACGTTTCAGCTTTCGCTGGTTAACCATTTGTACCAAGTGCTTGGGCGGCAATTTTCATTGAAGTTTATACAAATATGCGACAATCCACCAGATCATTGACAAGCAGAGATGCGACTAGAGGCAAATGCAAACCAGCATGTTTCCAAATTTGCACACCCTCAGTTGTAGACCTCGGCCTGCTCTTCTCACCACCCATGGTTGCTCAGCTAAAGTTATACCTGGCGCCACCACACCTGCGAATATCAGGCCATTATAGCCTTTGCACGAATACAGAAAGAAACCCACAACGAAGCGATAGGAAGATTTTCTTGCTAGCGAGAACCTAGCAGTCAAATCAGCTGAGTCTTATGGACCGGGTCCGCAAAGCGGCTGCTGCAAGCGGAGCCCTGGACCTCCTCAAGCCAAGAAACTCCGACTGCCCGGGTTTTCTCTGTAGAAACTTCCCAGCGAATAAAAAAGTTTTCACTACCACTCCCATCAATTACAAAAGCAACCAGCAAAAGCCACTGACAGCTAATTGTATAAACCGCGTGCAGTCATGGGAAGCAGTTAATGGAACCCTGAAAAGTAGTTTTGATGTGGAAGTGTTACCCCCGGCAGTGCAACTATTCAGTATGCAAGGGACACTCATCGGCATTCTCGCCTTACGTGGCTCGCGTCCAACAAAAACGGTTATCGAGGAGTGCGCGTCGCGTGTGTGCTGGTGCTCTCTCTCTCTCTCTCTCTCTCTGGCGTTCGCTGGCGCTGGCCCACTGGTTCCAGCACTCATGTGCGTCTCTACGCTTTTATGAAAATACTGTGAATATGTAAAAGTGTGTTCTACGCAAGAAGCATCGTGAGTTTTTTTGCCCGAGCCTGGCGGTCTGCCTAAACACCTCCTGGGTCACATCAACTGGCAGCGACGGGATCAGTCTGCGTTCTTTCCTGCGTACTGAATCTGGTGAGCACAGACTTTCCGTACGGTTCCTAGACTGATGTTTTGGATAGATGGTATTGTCTATCCAGAGGGGCAGGTATGTTGCTGCTTATTGAAGGCTTGTGTTTATTAGCGGCCTCTTCGCGGCAGTTTGAGCCACGGAAGTCTGCATGGTGTGACCAAAGGTTTCAACAAATTGAGGGAACTCGATTCAGTGCAGTGGCGACTATAGGCATTGAGAACGGCACCTATTATTACAGGCTTTAAACTATTCCCACGCGGATGAGGAAGAGCTTCCCATACTGTGAGGTGCTCGGGGTTTATGGCATGCCGCCGCTGCCACCAGTTCTCAAGGGATCGGATTTCGGCGGGTTTCTTTATGGTAGCTGGCTCCCCGCCGTCGTCCACATAGCCGATGTTCGCCAGTGTGAAGACGCGTTCTTAGAAACAGAAAGTAAGTTCATTTACATGATGGAAGAGAAATGAAACTGTACAGTGATTGAGCGATTATTTACAAATGTATTCGGCTTTTATAGCAGGTTGTTTCCTCACATGGCAGTCCGAAGAAGGCGGTGACCACTGCTGCTGTAAATCAGGTGACGTTATAAGTTTCATTGATTAGTCTACCAGGAAGGGTGTAGACATTAGCCCACTCGGCTGATGAGGAACACGAGTGAAAATGTCCAATGGGTAACACGAGCGCACCACACAGTGACGCACCCGGCCCACGCCTTCAAGACACCGCAGGGCGAGGAGGTAGAGTCCGGTGGAGGGGAACGTTGAGCTCCTCTGTGAGGAAGATAGCCGCTGACACGAACGTGAGCAGCTGCCTATGACTGCGTTCAGCTGCAGTGTTCCAGAGGAAACCTTCCAGACCATGGCAATTCATGTGCCTTAACTGCTACTGCGACGCGATCCCACGCTTCCGAACTGTCGGTGCTATGTCACGACCTCGCTTAGAGACGATGGCTGAATGGAGAGGTTCACTTCTTGAGAACTGCAACAGTGATGCCGTCTCACGCTGTTCGACCCCGCTCAACAAAGGCTCGTCGGCGAAGCTTCCGTCGAGTTTATTGTGACCCGACCACAACGAACTGCATGGCCCACATGTAGGACAGCGTCATGCGTGGTGCTTTCGACCGGGCGCTGATATAGGGGTGGAAAGCATTTTTGCAGACTCCTAAGATGAAATGCCAGGCCAAACGTAACAACGCTTATCCAAGAAGTGACAAAGGAGGCATTAGTAATGAGAGCGACTTGCGTTTGACAGATAGACCATCAGGCCTAAAGGGGAAGCTGATTGATTGATATGTGGGGTTTGACGTCCCAGACTCTGTTCACGTGTCTAGTCTTGCTGATATAGTGCATGGAATAATAAAACGTGATGACCCATTCCCATTAAGCACCTTTACGTTACCCGCGCGCTGTACAAGAGCTGCAGCGAATCACTGTTTTAATTTACCGGTAGCCAGAAATGCCTACGGTCAAAGGCTCATAGAATTTCACGGCGCTCTCATATGAAATGCGATACCGACTGATGTGAAAGAGGCTAGAAATTTTTCATTGGCCATGAAGCATGCACTTCATGGGAACTTTCTAAATAATACGTCTGCATAGTCATTTTAGTATTATTCTAGTGCTATTATTATTCTGTGCTATAAGTAGCTATGTTCTGTGCTATGTTTCTTTGTATAGTTCAATCATGTGTCTTTTGCTTTTTTTTTTATTTTAAACATTGTATCCAGTTTGATGTCCTTTGTCGCTGTGTAACCGCTTGGGCAAGTATGTAGGTATGTCACACAATCGGTCCCTCTACTAGACAGTTAGGCTATGGGACCCAACAAGTGTTTGCGAAGTTTTTTGTTACATGGATGTGAAAGTTACAATAAAAAAACACCATACGATTATGAGAGACGCCTTTGTGCAGGGCTCTGGAAAACTTGACCCCCTGGGGTTCTTTAACGTGCACCCCAACCTGAGCACATGGGCCTACAACATTTCCGCCTCCATCGGAAAAGCAGCCACCGCAGCTTTGGAAAGGGAAGGTAAAAGTAAAATAAAGGAGCTTCAAGAATTGCGGCTTCGGCTTCAGATATCAAAGGTGAAACTTGTCAGTCGTCAGTTAGTAAAGTGTAGGGAATCACGATGTCAGATACAAACAATTTAGGTGGGGACACTTCTCGGCTTTCTTATAGGACGCAATCGACCACATAAATAAGAGAGACGCGCGTCCGTCGGACGGCTGCTGGCAGCGCATCCAGCGGCAAACCTGCGCAACATAAAAATAAAAAATGTTTCACATACCGTTGCTATAGCAACCGGCGAGGGTAGTTGATACGCCGGCGTTCAAAGAGTGTCGCGTTTGTCACTCGCGAAAAAATTGGCAGATCCCACGTACAGTGGGAATAGATGATATGCAAAGCACGAATGAGGAAGGTTGATACATCACTCTAAAATCAGCACAAAGTTACGAGGTGGAGATAAATTGTGCCGTACGTCACACGCATGCCGTGATTATTATATTTGGAAGTGTGATTTACCTTTGTCGTCTATTGACGTCGCATAATACCAAATTCGGTATATGTTAAGCTAGCAAAATGGCCGCGTGCGTGCTACGAGCGTAACATGTAGTCACGTGTCACATAACACGAATATCATGATTAATATGTTTGCACAAGTCATATACCTTCCTCATCCATTGACGTCTCGCAACAGCAAATTTGCTATGTGCGGCGCTAGCGAAATGAACACGAGTGCATCATTAGCGTGGCATGTTGTCATGTTTTTAAATGACAAGCATCTCATGATTGTCATGTTTGCACCAGCCACATACCTTCGTCGTCCATTCACGTCCCGTTATACCAAATTTGGTATATGTGAAGCTAGCGAAACGGCAGCGAGCGCATCATGAAGGGGCCAATGTACTCCGACGTTACGGTGACACTACGCTAGCGAAACGCGAGCACTGTGACGCCAGACGCTACCAGCGTCCGTCGGCGCGGCCGAGCGGCAACCGGCGCGACGCCGACAACGTTACCCGGACAGCACTGCGTCTGCTCTCTCTTCGTGATGGAGAGACGCCGAGTGCCCTCAAACGCGCATGCGTCAAAGCAATGCAGTGCGGCGCGCGCCAGCGAGTATACGACAGGCATATCGGCCCCTGGCATGGCATCGAAAGCGTGACGTGACGAAACGAACGCCGGCGCGCACGCGCGCCGGGTCACGTCTAAGTGTATTGGCACCTTGAGTGTGGCATGTACTTATGTTCTTACATGGCACGCATATATTGATTGTCATGTTTGTACCAGTCTCATACCTTCGTCATCCATTCACGTGACATAATACGAAATGTGGCCTGTCAGGTTAGCGAAACGGCTGCGAGCGCATCATGAGCGTGGCATGTGGTCATGTTGTTACACGACACGCATCTCAAGAATATGTTTCCACCAGTCACATACCTTCGTCATCCCTTCACGTCCCATAGTACTAAACGTGGTATATGTTGTTATGCCAGCGAGTCCTCGTCAAACGTCCGTGCCTCTGAAAAAGGCAATCTGGGTCAAGGCCAGCCCGCAGTCCGCCTGACGCGAACATCTCAACGGCGTGAACACGCGCGGCGCTTCTCTGGCCCACGTGCATTGAGTCAGCTGCGCACGTGACAGCGAGCCGGCGTCCTCGTGTCGGGTGGTCTGACGCATGGCGCGGCGACCCCATTGGTGGAATCTGCCCTGACGACCAGCGGCGCTTCTGATTGGACGTTTTGGTTGGACCCGGTGTAAATAAAAGAAGCCCTGCGGCGTGTCGCGATCGGCCGTCCTACGAGAGAGCAGTCCCCATGTCGGAGAGCCGACATGTGTGTGAGTCAGCGGTCTTAGGCGAAAAGTCGACCTATGTATTAGAGAGGAAAGCTCGGCTCTTCGAGTCTCTGTCGGCGCCAGTGCCGAAATTGTAACGCCTCTGTATATATGCTGTACATAAAAACCTTGTTTAACTCACCGTCGTCTCGTCCGCTCGTCTTATCAGCTCTGCGCAGAAGCAGTCGCGGGCTGAGAAACATACGCTACCAAATGGCTGGTGACCTTCCCGGCGGAGTTGAAAGCAGTGGCGCCTTCGGGGCCGTGTCGGCGTCGCCGTCGTACGCAACAGTGGTGGCTTCGGCGGGATCGGTCCGTCTTTCGCAACAGTGGTTGGCAGCTGCGGGATCGGCCGGCGTCAGCGACATCGATGCGGTGAGTGCCTGATGTTTTCCCCTCAGTTCACCAGACTACTCTAGCTCAGGTTGTAGTAGTTTAGAGAAGGGCTGTGTGAAGCATTAGAGTGAGCTTTGATCGTTTCAAGCAAAGTCGAAGTGCTTTGAAACCAAAGTTAATGCGGAGGGGGTAAACACGGGAGAGTGAAAAATTGCTTGCGCGTCTTGCTAGTTGACTTATAGTGGGTACGGCAAGTAAATTGTTAACAGGGGCAAACAGCAAGAGGCTAGTGTGAACGATGGAGAACCTTAAAGTGAAGGAACTCGTCGAAATTTGTGAGGAACTCGGCATTACTTTGGGCCGTGCGAAACGAAAGCAAGCGATCCTTGAGATCATGAAGGATGAGGGAGTGTCGGCTGAGGAAGTCGATGAGCCCTGGGTGGATATTAAAGCACGCCGTGAGGAGCCTGAAAGGCGAGAAGTAGAAGCTCGCGAACGTGAGGAGGCTGAAAGGCGCGAAGCTCGCGAACGTGAAGAAGCTGAAAGGCGCGAAGCTCGCGAAGAAGCTGAAAGGCGCGAACGTCGCGAGCGCGAGGAGGCCGAGAGACAGGAACGCCTTGAGATGAAACGACTAGAATTGGCAATCCTACAGTGTTCGCAGGCGCCTAGCGTAGCTTCTCCGACGATTCAGGTCAGCGGTTTTAGAATTCGGGACCAACTGCCACCGTTCGTAGTAGGCGAGGACATGGCGAAGTATCTCGTCAAGTTTGAACACGTCTGAGAACGAAATGCTTTGGAGCAGTCTCTTTGGGCGCGGAACCTGCTAGCTCTTCTTCCCGGCGAAGTGTCCGACGCATTAACTTGCTTGTCTAGGGAAGCGTTTGAGAGCTATGACAAGGTTAAGGAAGTGCTCTTGAGACGTTATAAGTTGTCACCCGAGGCTTTCAGGCAAAGGTTCCGGTATGCTGAAAAGGGGAATGAGTCACACGTTGACTTCGCGTTTCGTCTTAAAGCCGATTTAATTGAATGGCTCAAGGGCGAAGGTGTTTATGACGACCGCGATAAAGTGGTGGAATGCGTTGCATTGGAGCAATTCTACCGCTGCATCGAGGATAATGTCAGACTTTGGCTGCAGGACAGACTTGGTGAAGTACAGCTAAACAAGGCAGCAGAGTTAGCTGAGGAGTATTATACTCGCCGAAAGTTGCACAGCAGGGCAGTGCGCGTTGAAAAGGATGAGAGAAAAGAGGGCTTTTCAAAGAAACCTGATCAACGGAGACCCTATCCGCACCGTAATTTCAAGAAGGACCCGTCTCTTACGAAGGACAGTGTAGGGGAAGGGCAAATAGAAGCGGAGAAATCGAGTGAGGTTTCTACCACACAGGCATTTGAATCGGAAAACAAACGGAAGCCGCTAATCTGCTACAACTGCAAAAAGGAAGGGCACATCGCGAGAAACTGTCAGGAAAAGTTTGCTTTCGCAACGATCCGAGAATCAGAAAAAAACATTTGGTTGTTGGAGCCGTATCTCCAAGAAATTAGGGTCAATGAGAAAACGTGCCGAGCACTTAGAGACTCAGCGGCAACCATGGACGTTGTCCATCCTTCATTGGTGTCTCCGGATGACTTCACAGGAGAATGCGCGTGGATCAGGCAAGTCGCCGAGGAGCAGAGTGTTCGCTTACCAATCGCCACGGTTGTCATTGAAGGCCCGTTCGGTAAGCTTCGCACCGAAGCGGCTGTGTCTGCCGCGCTGAACGATCGTTTTCCTTATCTTTTCTCCAACAACTCGGAGCAGCTCCTCAAAGAGCAGGGCAAATCGTTCTTCCCCGGCTTTGCGTGCATGGCCCTCACGCGATCGCAAGCGCGAAAGCTTTCGCGGAAGTTTGACCTGGTTCAATGCGGTGAACTCTCAAGTGACCTTGTCGGCGGGTCGACGGAACCCCAGAAA
Source organism: Rhipicephalus microplus (assembly GCF_043290135.1). Taxonomy (NCBI): domain Eukaryota; kingdom Metazoa; phylum Arthropoda; class Arachnida; order Ixodida; family Ixodidae; genus Rhipicephalus; species Rhipicephalus microplus. The sequence goes on along the minus strand of NC_134701.1, from coordinate 136,274,194 downwards.
GGAAAGTTTCCGCATGAGTCATGTGAGCAGTCACGCGAGCGGCCCGTCGTCGAACCGATCGGCGCAGTTTCCGTAGAAAGGGGAGACGACATGGCGCCATTGAGTCAGAGCGAGAGGGTTGCAACGCTCTCGCCTGTAGCGGAAAGTTGGAGCGAGCTGCCGAGAGTTGATCGAGAGACGCTCATTCGAGAGCAGCGTGAGGATCTCTCGATTGAAGCGCTAGTGAAAAGCCAAATTGAAGCGCTAGTGGAAAGCCAAATTGAAGCGCTAGTGGAAAGCCAGAAAAACGCGGCAAAAGTGCTGTCGAAGGAGCACTACAGGGAATCGGTGAAGAAGCGTGCTTTTGAAGTAGGGAGTCAGGTAATGCTGCTGCAGCCGTTCAAAAAGAACAAGCTTGAGGTTGATTGGGAAGGGCCCGCCACAGTATTATCGAAGCCTGGCGATACAAATTATGAAGTGAAATTAGGAAGGCGGCCGGACAAAATTTACAACTTGATGAAACCATACGTTCAACATCAAGCGGTCGTAAATCTGTTGTTGAATGCTTCAAAGGAAGAGGAAGCAGAAAGTTTGAGTTCTAGTGAGGTAATTGAAGGGGGATCGAAAGTAATCCGGGAGCAGATAAACCTAGAGCCTAGCTTAAGTGAAGGAGGACCTGAGAAAGAGGACCTGAGAAAGATTGGTTCCGAGTTTGAAGACGTGTTTTCGGACCGCCCCGGAAACACGAGGGTGATCGAACGCGATATCGAGCTAAGCGGTGAGGAGTCAATCAGTAGCAAGCCGTATCGTTGTTCCCCTGTGCAACGTCGAAAGTGTGAGCCGCTCTTGGTGCCGCATAGGTATCGTCGTCTAAAAGTGGCCGGTTACTGAAGTGGAGCATGTTGCTCCACAGCGCAACTTTGACGTTCGCTATCAAAACAAAAAAAAATAAAGGAAAGGTAAACGCTAATGCAGGTGCATTGAGCAGTGCGTTCCAGTTAGTAACTTCTCAATCTTTCGGTTTCTCGCTGGCGATTCGGGGCAAAATTTTGACCTCATCACGACCTGGGCTGAGCGCTCTCGTTCAGAGTGATCTCAAGGGGCCAGCTTATGTGGTATTCTAATTCGTTACGTTTTTGTACGTGGGAAAAAAATTGAGTTGTCATTTTAAGAGTCTTGTGTCCCACATGTGCCTCTTGATGTAGAGGGAACAAAATTCCGATAGACACGTAGATAGGTATATGTTGTACTATACTTTGTCTGGTGTTCTGTCGGGTGACCGAAGGCACTTGCGTGTGTCGTGTGTTGTCTGTTGTCGATCCGTTCTTGGCAAGTTGCAGAACCATCGACAAGTGCTGAAACCGAAGATGGTCAGAAGAGACGAGTGAAGCTGGTCGACAAGTTGTGGCGACAAGCCAGTGGAGCTGGGATCCGTCGTCAAAAATGGGATGTGTTCCCGGAACAGTTTGGAGCTGTATTCTCCCCATGGCCCTGGAGGCGAACCTGGAGTGACCTGGCGAACGAGCGCACCTGACATCCGAGCCCCGTGGAAGCAGCTCGTCTTTCCGGTGCATTGTCTGGCGGCGGGGGTGCTGTTATGCCAGCGAGTCCTCGTCAAACGTCCGTGCCTCTGAAAAAGGCAATCTGGGTCAAGGCCAGCCCGCAGTCCGCCTGACGCGAACATCTCAACGGCGTGAACACGCGCGGCGCTTCTCTGGCCCACGTGCATTGAGTCAGCTGCGCACGTGACAGCGAGCCGGCGTCCTCGTGTCGGGTGGTCTGACGCATGGCGCGGCGACCCCATTGGTGGAATCTGCCCTGACGACCAGCGGCGCTTCTGATTGGACGTTTTGGTTGGACCCGGTGTAAATAAAAGAAGCCCTGCGGCGTGTCGCGATCGGCCGTCCTACGAGAGAGGAGTCCCCATGTCGGAGAGCCGACATGTGTGTGAGACAGCGGTCTTAGGCGAAAAGTCGACCTATGTATTAGAGAGGAAAGCTCGGCTCTTCGAGTCTCTGTCGGCCCCAGTGCCGAAATTGTAACGCCTCTGTATATATGCTGTACATAAACCTTGTTTAACTCACCGTCGTCTCGTCCGCTCGTCTTATCAGCTCTGCGCAGAAGCAGTCGCGGGCTGAGAAACATACGCTACCAAACGGCTGGTAACCTTCCCGGCGGAGTTGAAAGCAGTGGCGCCTTCGGGGCCGTGTCGGCGTCGCCGTCGTACGCAACAGTGGTGGCTTCGGCGGGATCGGTCCGTCTTTCTCAACAATGTAAAGCTAGCGAAATGGCCATGAGCACATCATGAGCTTGGAATAAAGTCATGCTGTTACATGAAACGCATGTCATGATTTTAAAGTAAAGGAGTGTCACTTATGTTTACCATGCAGTCATGTCATACGATACCAATTTTGCAATATGTCATGTGAAGAAAACCACCGCAAGAGCAGCAGGACCATGAAATGTAAATCATGACATTCATGACATACATGTCATAATTTTCATGTTATGACGAAACAATTATGCTTCTCATACTATTAGGTTATGCCATACCAGATTTGGTATCGATACCATTATCGAAATGGCCAGGAGAGCTAAAAGCCGTAGGCGGCTAGATAGGTAGGCAGATGATTAGATAGATAGATAGATAGATAGATAGATAGATAGATAGATAGATAGATAGATAGATAGATAGATAGATAGATAGATAGATAGATAGATAGATAGATAGATAGATAGATAGATAGATAGATAGATAGATAGATAGATAGATAGATAGATAGATAGATAGATAGATAGATAGATAGATAGATAGATAGATAGATAGATAGATAGATAGATAGATAGATAGATAGATAGATAGATAGATAGACAGACAGACGGACGGACGGACAGACAGACTCAGAGTCAACGAAGTTTGCTAAGAAATGCGTTGCATTTAAAACAAGTCATTCGGCCACTACACTTACTAGCGTGTCTTTGGCGCGTTTTATGAAGGGGCATTTCATTATTTTCGTTTGCAAAATGAACTAGTGATGCGGTGAGCAGCCAAAAAGGAAATCGTGTGAAGAAGACGTCCAGAAAGGGAGGGAATATGGAAAGAAAGTGCTCCGTTAGTGGTTGCCGGTTAGGTTACTCTATGTGCAAAGAAAAAGTATTGTTATTCAATGTTCCTTCTGATCCCCAATGCCTCAAAGCATGGACTCGAGCGGTTCTCAGAAAGGACCTTCAACTCAGCACAAGAGATGCAATATGCAGCAAGCACTTCTCAGATGAGATGATTCTGAAGAAAAGATACTTTGGAGAGCTAGCTGAAACCCCAAACTGTAGCTTTGTAACGCACGTCAACAAATTGGTCTAGGTATCTTAGTGGTTCCTTCCTTTTTTTATGAGCAATCGCGTCACCTTGTTCAAGTTCTGTTTTGCTGGTAATCAGAAGCATGTGCGTCCAACCACGCTGTTCGCGCGCTCCCCAGATCCAGCTTGCATATCCGAGTACACCACGTGTACCATTAGATATCTAGGCGGAGGTACCCGCTTCTGCATTCTAAGCTCACTCGACCGCAGCCGTCAGTTATCCGGATGTTACAGGCAGGTTCATTCCCTTCTCGTAGTGCATTCAGTCACTTTGTTGTTGGCATAACTCCAGGATCTCCCAGTTGTGAGGCATATACCTGCACACTCGCTCACATGCTCTGGCAGTGTTTGGCGTTACATGGCGCAAAGTTCATCATACTACAAGGCTGAGAAAGGGCTCTTAAAAGCTCCGATCGCTCAGTTCAATACTCGGCCGTCCAGGAGGCCTGCGCACGTGTGGAGGGCCAAAGTCTTCTAGTCCCGGCATGGACGCGGCCAGCGACTGCGGCGGATCCTCTTAGGTGGCGTACCCCAAAGCAGGCAAGGCCGTGAATACGGAAAATCTGAGGCCCATATCACTGACTTCGTGCGCGGGCAAGCTTATGGAGACGATGGTACGGGATCGCCTCTCCCCATACCTTGAGGGCAAGGGCTTCTTTGCAGACACCATGTTTGGGTTTCGCCCACACATGTCTGCACAGGACGTCCTTCTCCAGCTCCATATGGCCGTCATACAGCCCATAACTATGCAACACAATGATAAAGCCATCCTCGCCCTTGATCTGAAGGGGGCTTTCGACAATGTTAAACACAGCAGCATCCTGGCTAACTTGAGCTCCACCGATTGCGGGGCTAAGGCTTTCGCATATGTCAGAGATTTTCTCTCTAAACGCCAGGCACTTCTTCGGATCGAGGACGAGGAATATGGCCCGTACATTATGGGAACACGGGGTACCCCACAGAGAGCAGTGTTGTAACCGCTCCTTTTCAACATTCCTATGATGCGCCTTCCAAGCGAATTGGCCAGGGTGGAAGGCACACAACACGCAGTATATGCCGACGATATTACAATTTGGACCACTGAAGGGAGCCTTGGTGAAATGCAGGAACGCCTTCAACAGGCCGCATCCATAGTCGAGGCCTATGCCAACGATTGTGGACTCCAATGTGCTCCAAACAAATCAGAGCTTCTGCACGTTAGAGCGAAGCCAAGAGGTAAGTCAGCTATACACATCTCCCTGTCTGGGGTTCCCATCAGAGAGGTGGAGGAGCTCCGGATTCTGGGCCTGTTCATTCACCACAGACTCAGACCGGACACCACTATAGCGAAACTCAAGAGAATAGGCGAACAGGTAGGGCGCATGATCCACCGCTTTTCCAACAAGCGGGGTGGTCTGCGGGGCAGGGACGCGCTTCGGCTCGCCCATGCCTTCGTGACTAGCCGGATCCTCTACGCCGTCCCATACCTTCGGACTAACAAGCAAGAAGACGAAAGAATAGATGCCATCATTCGTAAGGCTACTAAACGAGCTCTGGATCTCCCGGTGGCCACTTCCAACACCAAACTGAGGGCGTTAGGTGTGCTCAACTCCTACCAGGAGTTGCGGGAGGCCCACCTTATGAATCAATATACGCGACTCGTGCAGACGGCTCCCGGGCGCCGCCTGCTAAACCGCTTACATATACAGCACACTTGCAGTGCAGAGGAGGCGGAGCGTATTCCGGAACTGTGGCGGCATATGCTCTCGGTCTCTCCACTCCCCAGTAACATGGATAAGCACACGCACGAAAGCAGAAGACAGGCGCGGGCTCGGACGCTTGAGAGGCAACACGGCTCTCGACCTGGTGTATTCTACGTAGATATAGCAGGGCCTTCGCCCACGGGATTTTACATGGCCTCTGTAGTTCACCGGGAAAAGCATGTCAATGGGCTCTCGTTTCGAGCACAAAATCCAGAGCGCGCTGAGGAAGTCGCGATAGCGCTTGCTGCTGCGGACCCCAACTCGAAAGTTATTATCACGGACTCCCGGAAAGCATGTGCTCATTACTTGGTAGGAGAGATATCCCCCCTAGCCAGCCAAATTCTAAAACGGGCTCTCGTTGATCCAGCCCCGAAACGGATCGTATAGGCTCTTGGCCATCAGGGCTTACGAGGTAATGAGGCCGCTGACGCGGCCGCCCGAGCGCTTACCCACCGGGCTCCTCACCTTGGCTCTTATGCCTCGGAGGGCAATACACCGCTGCTGTGGTTCAAAGAAATTCTGACCTATTATCGCGACACTCACCGCCTTTACCCGGCTCCTGCAAAGGGGCTGAGTAAGGCGGAAGAGCGAACTCTAAGGCGCCTGCAGACAGGTACTCTACTCTGTCCTGCAATCCTAAAACATTTCAATGCGAACACCGATGGGTGGTGCCCACACTGTGGGGAGACGTGTGATATGTTCCACGTGGTATGTGCACGTCTGAAAAATCCCCACCTACCCCCTTCCCCTACCCCTTCCCGAGAGGCATGGGAGACTGCCCTCCTCAACTGCTCATCACTAGAGTCTCAACGGGCTCTGGTGAGACGGGCGCGAGTAGGGGCCTCGTCATGCGGTGTCCTGGACTAAGGACACCGACCATGTAGCGGGGTCATGCTTTGGCCCCGTACCTCTCTCTTTTATAATAAATGTTTTTCATCATCATCATCTTAGGTGGTGTCTGACCAGTTCTCCAGGACCAAATAAAGTTCATTTCACTTCCACGAGTGTTGAAGATTGGTCGAGTTGGTTCGTCGTACTTGAACTGGTATAGCGCATTACGGGGAAGAAGAAACGGCCGAGCAGACCGACACAAGAGGACAGAGCGCTCTGTCCTCTTGTGTCGGTCTGCTCCGCCGTTTCTTCTTCCCCCTAATGCGCTATACCAGTTCAAGTTTCATTTCACTTCACTTCACCTACAATCAGCGAATCCACAAAAACTAGTGCATTTAAATGAAGAGCTGCTTCATACAAAATTTTGGAAAAGATGTCAATTATGTTCGTGTCTATGCATGTTTATTGCTTCCTCAAATGTGCAGTATTCTTTTTTTTTGTTAGGTACCGTGTTTGCATATGTTTGACAAGGTTCATGGTGGTAAGCTGCTGGCATATCATTTGAAATAACGATGAACCCAGCCTTGAAGGACGCGTGCACACGGGATTCCACACCGCAAGCTTCCAGGACTATAGGAACTCTTTAATGAAGCAACACGGTTCGAAAGGAAAAATAAGACGCACATGCGCTACACGTGAGGCACCTAGTACAGATGAAAACACTGCGCATGAGACAATAAGGATAATTATTAACCAACTCGTACCCATCCACTGTAAAAAACCACAAAGATTTAATGCAGAACATGATCCATTCTAAAGTACATTTGTCTAAAAAGATGATCAGCGTATTTTCGTGATAACGCTATAGCAGGTACACAATCAGGACCGTGTTTTTTGTATTTTATATACTTGTCAGTTCCTTCTCGCATATCGTGACATTTTATATATGATTCCTTAAGTTCCCTCTCGCATTTATTTCATTGCTGGGTATCATTAAAAACTGGCGAGCAACCCCACACTCTGCAGTCGAGTGTCCTCCCGCTGATGTGACGGACGTCTCATGTTCTTCGAGCATCCCGCCTGCCCTATGCACACTCTACCACAACACAAAGAATGACTATCGTCTCTGTCCTTTCTTTCCTCTCGCTCCTACAACAAGGAAACGGTACACCGTATACGTATGACATCTAACAAAATACTGAGCCCTTAAATGTACACTTCTTTCCTAACATTTGCGAGTAATTCGGTTAATCTATTACATGCCCAGTAGTGCAACTACTCCTTGATTTGCGGTTTTCGATGATGTCACTAAATGGCGAAAGCATTACATGGCGCCGAGAATTTGGCAGCTTTTTTCACGCTATGAGAACTACTGTACTACCGCTCGCCTACTGTACCCACTTTCACACGTACCTGAAATTCCATTTGTTTCTTTTTTAACTTTCTTTTCGTTTCAACTCAACCCTACGGCCTTACAACGGGCGCTTTTTCATCCTGTAGCCTTGGAGATTCGCTCGCTGGATTCCATGCCGACCGGTTGTGCCCTCGCGCTCTCCGACGACAGTGCAGCTCTGGCCGACTGGGTTAGTCCTACGCCACCTCCTGACGCTGGTCCCCGACGACGACAGCGTAGCTGTGGCCAACTGGATTAGCCCTACGCCATCTCCTGTCACCGACAAGAGCTCTCGCCAGTGCCGCCCCGTCCTCGGACTCCTGCAACATAAATATTGTCGTTATAAAAGGGGAAAGAAGAGAAACGTCCACCTCGTAACTGTCTGCATCTGGTGCGACACCTCAACAATAGCTCACAAGGGACGGGGGTAAGGAGGGATTAAAAGGGTAAGATTAAAGGTGTATATAGACATATATGCGCAGAGACAGCGAGCGACGACGGAAGTAAAGAGAAGATAGGAATGATGAAACACGGTCTCAGGAGTCCGAGGAAGGGGCACCACTGACGAGAGCTTTTGTCGGCAACAGGAGATGGCGTAGGGCTAATCCAGTCGGCCAGAGCTACGCTGTCGTCGTAGGGGACAGGCGGCAGGAGGTGGCGTAGGAGCAACCCAGTCAGCCAGAGCTGCGCTGTCGTCGGAGATCGCGAGGGCACAACCGGTCGGCACGGAATCGAGTGAGCGAGTCCTGGACTCCTGCAACCATGTACATCTTTCCTGTCTTCTCCTTACTTCCGTCGTTCGCTGTCCCTGCGCCTCGCTTTCTCCTTCCTCTCTCTCTATCTCTCTACCTTTTAATCCTATCATTTTAATCTCTTGTCTACCCCCATTGCTCGTGAGGTACTGTTGAGGTGTCTTCCCCCTGAGAGATAGTTCCGGGGCTCACTTTTCTCTTTTTTTTTTCATTTAAAATCACCCCACCCCCCACCTTGGCCGTGCAACGGGTGACTCAAACGCTGCAGCTTTTCAATGAAGGCTCTCCAAGGGCCGTCTAATTACCTTTGTGAGGTTGTAGGTATGCGTGACCCCAAAAAAATACACCTTCTTCCTACTAAGAGTCCTCCGGAGCAAAAAAATGGCAGCATATCCAAGGAGTGAATGATGGAGAGTGGGGTGGAGCATCCATCCGTCCATTCGTTCTTGCTTCCGTCCGTCCATGCGTGCGTCTGTGTGGCCGCCCGTGCGTCCATCCACCCGTCCGTGTGGGCGTCTCTTCGTGCGTCCGCACGTCCATCTATACATCCGTCCTTGCGTTCGTCTATGCATCCACTACTGCGTCCGTCCATGCGTCCATCCGTCCGTGTAGCCATCCATGCGTCTGCCCATGCATCTGTCTGTGTGTCCGTTCGTCCACCTATTCAACGCTCCAGGTACCACCATCTCGCATCTTTTCGTCATGTATTCCTCATATAGAAGCACCGCCATCCAGCAGACATTCCAAGGACTGAACGAGAGGAGGTACAAGCACACTTTCTTACGGCTTGCGCTTCGTGTCTACTTCCCACCTTTAACCACCTCGAGTTCATGGTATATACTAGTTCACTGTATTCATGGCACTGCGGCCCAACACTCGCTAAACCTTTCTAAAACCAAGGAGGTTATGCCCAGAGAGTATAACGTAGCATCCCTTTCTTGTCAGATAGCGCTCAATGTACATATCAATGGCTGCTAAGGGGGAATGAGAGACAGGAGTATTCGGCTTTTAGTTAACGTGCACGCTGCGAATTTTTTTTATTTTTCAACAACACACAGAAGAAATCTCCCACCGGCACCACCTTGGAGGCCAAAATGTAAGACTGGTTACACACTACTACTACTACTACGACTACGAAGGACGAACGGGTGCTGCTATAAAGGGCTTTGCCCCTTGAAAAAAGGGGGGGGGGGGGGTGGGGGAGGGGGGCAGGGGTTACAAAACAGTACTTTACATTGCCAGTGTCGGAAGAAATTTTCTAGCTTCTTTTTTTTCCTTTTTTTTCTTAAAAGTGGTGTCGCTATGGAATCGCACGCATGTATTTGTCGATGGAACACGTTTTTTGGGGACTGGCACCGAGTCACGGAGAAAGCGGTGATCCGGCCCTTTCCTCTTCGTCCTCCTTCGCCTACTACAAGCAACAGGTCGTTGGAGTGCTGTGGGCCTGCTGATGGCTGTCCAAAAAAAAAGTCACGGCTTTACCACAAAGGCGAAACAATGAACGCAATAGCAACAATTCGAAAGGTCACGCGCAAAATGGAAAGCAGATCGAAACGTGCCCCGCGTTTCTCGCACACAAATTACGCACGAAGTGCACTCACAGGTACGGATGCATGCGAATAAGCGTCTCATTTGTTACTTCGCTGAGTCTGCAAAGCGCGCGCTTTTCGTGAACGGAGACTGCAATGACTGCGGTGACTTTGGTGCGCCCAATAACTACAGCAGAATCGTTCCACGTAAAGCCCGAGGCCAGCCAAGGCGTACGATCCTCTCCTCTTCGCCATCGCGAGATAAGGGCGCTCGAGGGAGCGTAGCTTCCCTTCTCTAAGCCGGGCTAATACCCCTGTCACACGGGCACCCGCGAAGACCGTTTAACTCCCTCGTCCTTACGACAACGAAGATGTGGTCCGTGTCACACGGCCACTCTTACGCAAATGAAGGTAAACAGAGCGTTTCACAAAGGACGTTCAACGATCTCCCTGCACAGCGAAACAAGGTACTCTCGTCCCCAGCAGTCTAGAGGTCAGAGAAAAATTTCGAGCACTAAGTGGCCGCAGTGAAAGAATAATACATTTTGGCAATCTTAAACGTTCTTTCGTTGTAGTACTCATTCACAACGCGTGTTTGTTTACATATATTTACGCCCGCCAGAGTTCACTTATTCTCAACACCGATGCTCTACACTCCGTGCCTCGCATGTGGTGCCTCGCGAGTCGGGCCGGCCGGCGCCATTAAAAAATATTTCGTCCATGCGTGTGGTTGTGTTCGTCGCTGTGTCACTCATGGCTGAAGAAAACAAAATGTGCGCTCACGAGGCAAGGAAGCATAAGAACTTTCCCACACGAGCATGAACACAGGCAACAAAACAACTAAAAGCACAATGTGGCCAGCATCACTAGCAGCATCGCTACAATTAGCAAATTCGTTTTTATTTGAAAATATTTTTATGATTTGTTAGCTTCTTACCTCCTTAGTTCTTTTGTAAAAACCCCTATAACGAGGATTCACAAAAAAAATCAATACAGATGAAATTAGAACACTTTTCCGAAAATCAAACAGCGCAAAATCAAACAGCGAAAATCAAACAGCCCCCCGCGCCAACTGTTACAACCTTTTCCGTGGCCTCCGCGATTTGCGGCCGGCGGCGCGCCGTTGCTCCGGCCGTCCCAATCGCCCGGAGTGAGCGTAAGTTGAAAAGGGGGCGTGGCCGCGTTTTTCGCCGCACCGCGGCGCGCGTAGCCTCAGGTCGCTCAGTCGCCTCAGGTCGTTCAGTTCGGGCTGTCAAGGTGGATGGACGTGTTTTTGAGCGCTCCGGATCGACTGCGCAGATAAGTGTTTTAGCCTGTTTTGAGCTTGTCTTTATAATTATAAGGCAGCGGTTGAAATCTTCGTAACACTTATTTCATGGTACGGCTTTTTCGGGGGCCAGTAACCAGGTATTTATTAGTTAGTGCAGGTGTGTGTGTGTGAAATTTTTTGTTGTTGTTGTTTTTTTTGCCACCCAGTGGGGGAGGTGCACGTACATTGAACACGCAAATTTTTGTAGTAGAGCTTTGACTTTCTTTTTTCTTCGTAGTGCAGGGCTCGAGTTTAGTTTTATCAAGTATAGGGACAATTGGTGTCAGAAAGGCATGGTTAAAAAGACTGTAAAGTGTTCAGGATGGGGAGTGGGTTTGAAAGTGGACCCAAGCGTAGAAGCGGATGGAGAAAAGGCTGAGGCGAAGTGTAGGCAATGTGAGGTCGAGGAAAAAATGGAGAAAATGATGGTTGCCCAGAGTGAACTGCTGATGAGAATCGCCGAGCTCGAGACTGCGTTGGCGACAGAGCAAGAGAAAACGAGAGCAATGGGAGAAATACTGAAGTCCGCCGAAGAAGCGCTAGCGAAGCTTAACAAAGAAGCGACCTACCGAGAGAACAGTAGGGAACCAGCAACCAGAATGGTGGAGAAGGAAAAGCAAGCAAGTTTGGAAAAAACAGGTTTAGCTGGTTCAACTGTCGCAAGGCCCAGCTTCAGCGAGGTAGTGGTGGGGCAGGGAGGGAACAAAGCAGCCGGCGCACAGGTGTAAGTAGCCCCCAGGTGTAGAACGCTCCAGCTGAAAAGTCACAGCATGTGATAATCGCCGGGGACTCGAATTTGAATCGATGCACAGAAGCCACCAAAGAGAGGGTAAGAGATGACAAGAAGGTTGCAGTAGGAGCGTTCCCAGGACGCAAGCTGGAAGCAGTCATGAGACAAGCGAGCGCAAAGCTCAAAACGACCGCTGATAGACGAAACCTCGTGATAATTTCAGGCGGTTTAAACGATGTCCTAAATGAAGATGCAGCAGGACTAGCAGCCACACTGGCGAAAGGGGTCGATGACATGCGCACCACTTCTCCTAAGGTTCAGGTAGTGTTGTGCACAATACCGGAGGTACCGGTGCGTGATAGCAACCTGCAAAGAGCGGTGGTCAACGCAAACCAAGAGATATGGCAGATGAGTCGAAAGAAAGGCTTTGAGGTGGTGGAAATAAACAGAGAGGTGCATAGGTGGGGGAGTTTTCAACGAGACAGAATTCACTTCGATGGGCGGCTAGGTCATGAGGTGGGTTGGCGACTTGCAGGACGCGCAGTAGCTTTTTTGGGGGGCAAGCGAGCCCTTCGGGGTGCAGGATAGCTAGTAACGAGGTAAACAACCAGGGAGACTCTTCGACAGCTGGTATGGACAGATACGATTCCAAAGTGGCCCCAATATCTAAGATAGGTAGAGTCCGGGGCATAACTAGACGTAGCCACGAGCGCCGAGCCAATTCAGACATGGGGTATATTAACATGCAGGGTGGTTGGAACAGGCTGAAGTGGGAAGAGATAGAAAAACAGCTAAGGGAAGAGAGGCCGATGGTATACGGTTTTGTAGAAACACATCTCAGCGACATGGAACAACCTCCGAACAATCCGGACTACCCGTGGGAATATTGTAATAGACCAGAAGGCAGCAGAAAGGGGGGTGGTATTGGGGCATTCATTCATAAAAGTACAGACTGGCAAAGGGTCAAGCAGGAGTACAAGGGACATTTATGGCTAAAAGGGAAAGTGGCAGGTCAAATGACACTCCTTGGTTTCGTGTACTTGTGGACTGGAGCAAAGGCCAGAGAGGAAAACCAGGCAATGGTAGAGTGTATATCAAAGGACATTCAGGAGTTAGGAAGAGAGTGCGAGATAATTATGCTAGGAGACATGAATGCGCACATAGAAGATATAGATGGGTATATCGATCCTACAGGCAAAATGATCATGAATATGTGTGAAAGGCTTGATTTGATCATTTGCAACAGTACCGAGAAGTGTGAAGGGCAAATAACATGGGAGATAGGAAGGCTTTAGTCGACGATAGATTATGCACTGATGTCACATAGGATGTATGATAAGCTCAGGGGAATGCACATAGATGAAGGTGGCTCCAGAAGTCTGGGTAGCGATCACAAACGTATCAAGCTAAGTTTTGGAACAGCAGTGAAAGTGGGAAGGAGACAAGATGAGCAACTACAGGAAAATTTATATCCAAAAAGGCAAATTGAAATAGCCACTAAACAAATTGAGAAAGTAATCACGGAGGATAATAAGACAGTGTGGACATACACGAATCTAATTAGACTCTTTGAGCTAGAGCTTGCTAAGACGCGTGGCAAGTCACCCCGGAAAAGAAGACGCAAACCCAAAAGTTGGTGGGATGAGGAAGTTAAGAGAGCCATAGCGAAACGTCAGGAAGCCTCTAGAGAACACAGACATGCTAAGCAGCGGGGTGAACCGACAGATGATGTTGAAAGAAAACGGGAAACCTTTCTAAGCTGTAGAAGGGCTGCATCCCTTCTGATCAATGAAAAGATTAGAAGAAAGGAAGCTCAGTGGCTGGAAGAAGTACATAAAAAAGATAGAAAGGCAGCTGCGAAATTTTGGAACCACCTAAACTCCCTAAGAAATGAGACGGGCCTAGAGCAGAGTTTTATAACTACAGCCCAAGGTGCTAGGCTAGAAGGGGACGAAGCTATTGAATATATAAGAACAAGGGTGACAGAAAATTTTCAACAAAAATTTTATGCACCACAATAGACAAGGACGAATAAAGTGGTGCAATGGCTCCATCTTCACAACAAGAGTGGGAAAGGGCAGAGAAAAGGGTTCCTAGTAGTACATCAACAGGCCCAGATGGCATTCCAATTAGGCTGATGAAGACATTAGGTCCCAAGTCTAACCAGGCTTTGAGAGAGGCAGTGAGCACAATAATAATCGATGGTGAAGTTCCCGATGGATGGAAACTTAGCAGGATGAGCATGCTCTATAAAGGAAAGGGGGACAAAGCTGACATAAACAACTACCGTCCTATAACAGTGACATCAGTGGTCTACAGGCTGGCGATGCAGATTATAAAGGAAAGACTGCAGGGGTGGATAGAAGATGAGGGGGTGCTGGGGGAACTGCAGAATTGTTTCGGAAACACAGGAGGTTGGAAGACAATCTGTTCTCACTGACGCAGTGCATCGAAATAGCAGAAAAGGAACACAGGCCCCTGTGGCTAGCATTTTTGGATATCAAGGGAGCGTACGATAGCGTGGTTCAAGAGGAATTGTGGAGAATATTGGACACACTAGGCGTGGAACATGTAGTCACTAATCTTTTAAAGGGTATCTATAAAGGTAACAAGGTAGTTATAAAGTGGGAAAAACAGGTATCCAAGCCTGCAGAGGTAAAACGGGGGCTAAAGCAGGGGTGCCCCTGTCACCCTTATTATTCATGATGTACCTACAAGGATTAGAGGCAAAATTAGAGGGAAGTGGACTGGGCTTCAACCTCTCTTTAGTCAACCTCTCTTTAGTCTTTAGAAATTAAGCAACGTGGAATAGGTAGGCTTGCTTTAGGAGCTTACGGGAATACACCAAATCAGGGAGTACAAGGTGATATGGGATGGACATCGTTTGAGGGCAGCGAGGCTAGCAGCAAGATAAAGTTTGAGAAGCGATTGAGAGAAATGAGGGAAGAGCGTTGGGCTAGGAAGGTATTCAGCTCCTTGTGCATGAAGAATGTCGATACAAAATGGAGCAAGCGAACCAGAAAATTGACTGGTAAATACGTAGAAAACAGCAGGTGGGCAAACCAAAAAGAACTATCGGTTAAGAAGAAAGTGAAGGAAACGGAGACTGACATGTGGAGAATGGGCATGATTAAGAAGTCCGCACTAGAGATTTATCGAACATTTAAGTGGGAAATTGCCAAAGAAAGGATCTATGATAATACTCGGGGTAGTTCTCTACTGTTTGAGGCCAGGACGGGAGTACAGCGAACCAAGACATATCGGGCCAAATACGAAGGGGTAGACACAGTATGCAGTGCATGTGGAGAGGAAGAAGAAACTGCCGAACACTTGATAATGTTCTGTAAAGGGCTTCACCCTATAGTTTAGGATGATGGCGCAGAGTTTTTCAAAGCACTGGGGTTTAGGGACCGGGAGGGCAAAATAAACTTTAAGCGGGTAGACTTAACTAGAAAGAGGTTATCTGATTGGTGGCTAAAGTCAAGGCACGAGTGAAAATTAAACTCTTCACTGCAAAGTACGAATACTCAAACTCACTTTTTAAGGAAAAAAATAAATATAGTTTTTGGTTGATTAGGTATTACGGCTTGGTGGCGCTAGCCACCGCCCGATCTAAAGGGTATACCCATATCCATCCATCCATCCATCGCTTTCTCTGGCTTTCCCTGGTGCGGGCGGGCGCAGGGGACGAAAACTCAGCCTTCGCAGCCTGGGTGAGACGTTTAATAAAAAAATTACAACCGCTCATCAATGCAGTAGGTAGAAGTAGTTACGGGTGCCATTTAGCCGTTTAATTTTTGACGTAGACTAGGGCCGCTGTGAAGCGTAAGTAAATTCATTGCACATCAGTAGTTTTCATTTTTGTGGTGGTGGTGGTAAAAACATTTTATTGAGCAGCCAAGGGGGTTGGAAAGGGACGTGGTCAGCCTCCTACGTCCAGGAGGCCGCGATCCTGCGCCGAATGCAAGGCTCGTTGCATCAGGGCAATTTGATGCTCCGCCGCCAAGCTGGTCAGCGCAGACTCCCACTGCTCAAGGTCACGCATTTTTAAGAAAAGATAAGCCGTCTTGTTTTATTTCTGGAAAGCTTGTATTTGTTATTTTAGTACGTGAACGAGCGCGTGATACAAAGAAAGAGCGCAGTGCCGCTTTTTTTTTTTTTGTGTACCAAAGATATGAATTTTTTTGTTCGCATTCATTTAAGAGAATAATTGTTAAGTGAAGTGTAATCTTTCATGGCGCACAGGTGTTTTACAAAGCGTTGTCACAATCGAGTGTTGGGTAAGACCAACTTCCTGCAATGCTTACCGTTGAAGTTGCCTGGCTGGAACTGGGTCAATTTTTATTATGAGGTTTAACGCGTCGACGCTACATAGGTGATGAGGTACAGCGTAGTAGAGGGCTCCGGATTAATTGTGACCAGCTGGTTGTGGGCGCCGGCAGGATTTTACCTTGAGGGGGCAAATCTATTGTTGCGCGAAGGAAGAGGGAGAGGGCATGGGGTAAAGTGTTAAAATGGTTTGGTGGGGGGAGGGGGGAGCAAGTGCCTTTTTTTTGCACCCCCTCCCCTCGGCGCTCATACGCCTGGAAATTTTTAACGAGCGCCGAAATCTGTAACACACGGGCCGCTTTCGCCTCCAGCAGAAAAGCGGCCGCGAGTCGAACCCGCGTCCTTGAACTCAGCAGAAAATTTTTCCCGCGGTTGCCCTAAACATTGGAGGCTAATGCACCGAAGCTACATCTCGGAGAGAGGACAAACAAACTCATTTCAGGATGCATGATACTTTATTTACAGCAAGAAAAAAAAGGACGGTTTGCAGCATGTTTTTCTTCATTGCGCAATTCTGTTCACGGAGCACATTGCAGAGTAGTGACTTACATAGAAGTTTATACATGAGACTTCATTTACAGAAACAACCCAAAAACAGAGGCACATAGTATGCACCATGTTTTTCATGCGTTGCACAAGTTTACACGCGCAGCACTTTCCGGTACAGTGGCTTCCATGGAAGCTTTTTCCGGTAAGCTGCCCTGTCTGTCACAACCGCACCTACATTGGACAAGAGTGGCTTAATAAACTTGTCGAAGACCACTGACAGTTTGCTCGCACCATGCTCATCTCTTGCCGGGCATACAAAAAGAGGGCACTGTTCAAGGTGAGGCAAAATCAGTTCAGCCAAGTGCTGACGCACATTGCTCTTTTTTATGTGCGGCAGGGCAATGTCAACAGCCTTCTTAATGGTCACAAGTACCATGACAAATTCAGGCTTTGGGAAAGTTAGGCCACTCCTTGACTTCAGGCTAATTAGCCCCATTAGCACAGGACTGGATCCATCTGATTGATGGAGGTAAGGGCAGAAGGTACATGTTCTCCGCTCCTCGACTGCTTTTGCCACAAACCCGGCTATGTAAGCAATGCTAGCATTCACTATGGTTGACGGTGGCCGCTGCACTGAAAAAGAAAATAAGCAGATATGAAAAAAAACACCAGAATAAAAAGTATCCAGTGAGCCATCAGAATTTGACGAATGGCCTGCGGTGGTTGCACTGTCACAGGTTGAACCAGTCATTTTGGCATGGCAACTTGATAAACTTGATGACTTTTTTTGTCTGAAGGGAAGTCCGGTACCTTTCGCTCCAATTTACGCCGTTATGGTGGTTTTGCGGATGCATGTAGGTTGGGTATCCCGAAAATACGCTCGTAACAGCATCCCGTTTGAGGCGGCGAAGCTTTGTGGACCCCAAAGTGTAGTCTCAATCCGCAAAATGAAGGCTGCAGATGACACTGCTCGATGATTTGTCATTTGGGACAAAATCTTTTCTTGATATCGCCTTCAGCCACGCTTGGCGACGGTCATCGTTCGCAGGAAATTCATGAAAACTTATTCCGAGCTTTCTTTTCCTGTCCGACTTGCAGAAAGGCACGCTGCAATACATTCTTCTGAAAAAATACAGAAGCAGAGCGGACAGCGGTGTGTAATGCACGCCAGAAAACCGTGTAATTTTCACTCACAGCAAATAATGAGGCAGCGAAATTGTGATAGCTACGTAAGACCGCTAAGCACACCTGCAACATATACGTGATAGTAAACCAAGAGTCAAGAAAAAATTGTCGCTTCGTACGCGTGGTCGCTTCGTTCACGCGGAAGACTTGCTTAGAGCTTTCGACAATTGCAATCACCTGCCCATAAACAACACTCGAGCGCTAATCGATATTACGCTGCTCTCTCTCACTCTGTCTCGCACACACGCGCACGCACACACATTCAACGCGTGCGCGTGTGAACCTACACACACACATTAACACGCGGCGCGGACACACCCACATGCGCACGCACACACACACGCGCGCGCGCACGTGTGAACCTACACACACTCACGTAAACACGCGCCGCGCACCCATTCACATACGCATGCACACACCCGCACACACACACATGCGCGCGCGCGAACCCCCACGCACACCACGTAACATGCACACGTGCGCAGCGAACGCCCACGCAAGCACATGCGCCGTGGAACAACACGCGCGCACACACTCACACACAAAATAGCCCAGCTCACTGTGGCCAAGTACTTTCGAAACAGCCGGCAAGGCATAGCAAGGTGAAGCGCCGTGATAGCTGGCGAAAAGGCCGTAAAAGTGACAAAAGAATTCAGCACACTGGCATTCAATCTGCTGGAAATGCGAAAGGAGTTTGGGCTGCCTCATTCGATTCACGTAACACCGGCTGCAGCAAAACAAACTTTTTTAACGAAGTCTTTTAAAAAACCTACGCATGTTAACTTTGTACTGCTTGCAGGAATGAGTACAAACACATCGAGGACATACTCAAGGTTTTTCTGCAGTGAAAACTCGACAACGAAGACTGGCGAACACCTGAAATCGCAGGCACTGTCGGTCAGATTAGCCTCCTTCATGGATGGATGGATGGATGAATATGGCTGTACCCTTTAGATCGAGCGGTGGCTAGCGCCACCAAGCCGTAATACTTAATGAACTCAAAACTATATTTATTTATTTTTTCCTTAAAAAGTGAGTTTGAGGATTCGCACTTTGCAGTGAAGAGTTTAATTTTCACTCGTGCCTTGACTTTAGCCACCAATCAGATAACCTCCTTCTG
Source organism: Rhipicephalus microplus (assembly GCF_043290135.1). Lineage (NCBI taxonomy): Eukaryota > Metazoa > Arthropoda > Arachnida > Ixodida > Ixodidae > Rhipicephalus > Rhipicephalus microplus. The sequence continues at coordinate 136,255,449 of NC_134701.1, read as the reverse complement.
GTTAAATCTACTTGCTTAAAGTCTATTTTGCCCTCCCGGTCCCTAAACCCCAGTGCTTTGAAAAACTCTGCGCCATCATCCTGAACTATAGGGTGAAGCCCTTTACAGAACATTATCAAGTGCTCGGCAGTTTCTTCTTCCTCTCCACACGCACTGCATACTGTGTCTACCCCTTCGTATTTGGCCCGATATGTATTGGTTCGCAGTACTCCCGTCCTTGCCTCAAACAGTAGAGAACTACCCCGAGTATTATCATAGATCCTTTACTTGGCAATTTCCTGCTTAAAGGTTTGATAGATCTCTAGTGCGGACTTCTTAATCATGCCCATTTTCCACATGTCAGTCTCCGTTTCCTTCACTTTCTTCTTAACCGATAGTTCTTTTTGGTTTGGCCACCTGCTGTTTTCTAAGTATTTACCAGTCAACTTCCTGGTTCGCCTGCTCCATTTTGTATTGACATTCTTCATGTACAAGTAGCTGAAAACCTTCCTAGCCCAACGCTCCTCCTTCATTTCTCTCAATCACTTCTCAAATTTTATCTTGCTGCTAGCATCCCTGCCCTCAAATGATGTCCATCCCATATCACCTTGTACTCCCTGATTTGGTGTATTCCCGTGAGCTCCTAAAGCAAGCCTACCTATTCCACGTTGCTTAATTTCTTCAACCTTAGGCTAACGGCACCGCCTCGCGGCGTGTGTCGGAGTTAGCAAAATTACACCGCTCCCATTGCTTTCGCGCCGAATGGGACGGCCGGAGCAACGGCGCGCCGCCGGCAGCAAATCGCGGAGGCCACGACCTTTTCATTGCCGTGTTACACTGCCACAACTCCTTCTCCGTCGAACTACCTAGGGGAGATTTACGTTGACGGTGTTCAACGGAGTTTGGTGATGTCCGTGTGACAGGGGTATAAGTACGCTTAGGAGACTGTAGCGGGTGCCGCTGCGCGATGTGGTGACGTGCGCTAATTGCGTCATCTTTCCGGTAATGCCGAAAACACGGCAGCGGTAAGTGGTAGATATAAATAGCTTGCCGTTCTAACAATGCCAAACGCTCTTCGATTGGCTCAGGGGTTAACGCCTCACTTTCAAAATGTAAAGGTTCCACGTCCGAATTTGCACGCTAAAGTGCATTTTTTTCTGGTTTTTTTTTTCTTGCGTTTTCGTATATATTGATACGTATACATATACGGTGCATGGCATCAACGCCGACAGAAAAATCCAGCCGAGAGCGTTCATATTGTCGCGTAGATATAGACGTAGCTATTTTCTTTCCACTTTTGGCTCGTTCAAATGTCGCGGGTCTGCCCAGGAGCGGGGTTTGCGGTGGTGTCCTTGAGTGGCTCACCGGCTTTGTTGTACGAGCGCGTTATCTCCCTTCCTGCGAGGGTCTGTTTCCAATTTAAGGGACGGCAGACGGCTTTGCTTCCGCGGCGCCTCAAGGTGTGCGGGGTGAGTTGTACGGTAGAAGCCTAACGGATGTCGCGGTAGCTTGTTGTATGTTTTTACTTTAGTTTAGGTCATTTTGTGTTTACGCGGACGGCGGTCATCGAGTTCAAACTCGGTGGAGACCGCCCGCTATTGGGTGTACCTGTTTGAATCCGTGACACCCGATTGGGTGTGGTGAACGAATACTTCTGAGTGGTCCTTTTTGTTTGTCTCGGGGGTCGCTTCGGGACGCTTCGAGGGGAGCCGAGAGAGAATCGCACCGGAGACGCCACGAGAGCAGGTTGCAGCGGGTGCTGCTCCGAGTTGTTAGAGTTATGCAGCGTACAAGTGTGTACGACGTCTATTATGAACACCAAGCCAAATAAATCGGTTTAGGAGCAACTCTATGGATCTGCTGTGTGTACGTGTCATCTCTCCGGCGGCGACCAAGTAGCGACCAGAACACTACGCTACAATATAATTGCTACCCCAATAATATGTGCTCCCGACACGAGCAGTGGGGTGCTACGCTACCCAAAGAGTCAAGGTGTTCGACGAAAACTACTGCAATCGTTCCCAGCCACAACGCCCTGCTTGAGGAGAGTAGTGTTACGGCGGATTACAAACAGCCCCGATAATTGAGCGTGGCGAGTGGCGGTCCTTTTGTTGCTCCGATGCACGAGCGTTAGACCTATGCCCCAGCACCCTTATCACATCAAGAAAAGGACACGTTGGCGCCATAGGTAAAGTGTGGTAGCAATACCTAGTCAAAAACGTCGACCTGGGCGGGCGTGGCCTCAGTAGAGACATGTTTGTCTGGTTCCACGATATGTTCGTCAAGTAGCAAAATGCTTGCCCTGTAAGTATTCTAAATAAACGTCATGTTTCCTTCAACTGAAGGAAACTTGGCATCTTCAAGCTGTCTCGACCCCGTTTTTGCGAATCTCCTGTGCCAGAACGACCGGACAGAACACTTCAACAACCTCTAGAACCGCTGATATATCTCTACAGAGTTTTACGCTGTTTCGTAATCTAGTTGTCATACAGAGAGTTCTTTTCTTTATTTGGCAGTTTTATCAATTATTCGTTTACTCGCATGACGATGGTCTATGGTAAAATGCTATGCAGAATTAAGATTATCTTTCTGAATATCTCGTACAACATGCTGAAAGGAGGTCGATCGGTCTGTATAGTTTGTGGATGAATGGTGAAATAGATAGTGCGTTGATGAAGCTGTTTGATGAAGTCATTTCGCATATGCGCATAATGGGAAGTTATCGGGGGAGAGGAAGGGTGTGAGGATAGTTGTTACGGCCCTCACATATGACAATAAACGTGATGATCTCTAGCGACGTATACTTTGTAGGAAACCAGCCACAAGCACGAAAAAAGCGGATGAACCAGACGGGACAACTGCTCGACAAACAACTAAATATTTATTAAAGAAAGCCCCCATACCCATGAGCCATCAGCGCATGCATAAATGGGCTCTCTGAGCCTAGTAACGCTGCACATTTAACAATACAAAGCCAAGAATTAATAAGCATGTCAAGGTGTTGCCAATGACGCATTTCCACAAAACGCCAAAACATTGACGCCACGTGCGCCCGTTGACTAAAAAAAAAAAAACTGAGGGTTCGCATCACATATGTCACGTCGCTTTTTTTATTATTTCGAATGGGTTCAAAACTTTCATGTTAAACGTTCCTTCAGAATTCCCTTTTTTATGACAACCCTGATATCTAATCAGAGACGCAGATACAGCCGTTGCCGCGCAGATAAATGTAAGTTTCGATATTCCCTTGTCATGCAGCCGTGTCTCCAAAGGTCAGAATAGCCGATCAGCTTCAATGACAGAGTGCGGGAACATCGCATTATACTCCCTACGAGTACTGGTGGAAACCCATCTCTGCACTGTAATGCCTCTGCGTGCCTGTTTTCAAATCATTAAGTGCCATTGGCAAATGAATAAAAAATAAGCTTGAACGTAAAGTATTTAAAGCCTTCGAAATAAAACAAAACATGGCAAAACATCATGTGTAAATCATATCCATCAGTTTCCCTTACAGATAAAGAATCCGCGTTGCTACATACTGATTGCACGGTGGCGTCGATACTCTAGCCTATTTATGCGAGTGTTGCTGGGTTGTGTGTGGGTGGGCTTTCTGCAATAAACATTGTGTTTGAATTCCGACGCTTCTTCTGTGTGGTTGTTCTCCTTTGCTGTCTTCGTGTCTTTCGTTGGTTCCCTCTTCCGAATACTATGAAGCAACTCGCACAGCAAGCTGCGTTAGTGGTGTACTGTTTCAAACACCGTTGTGACAAATCGGCATCTAGATCTAGTTAGTCAAATCCAGTCGAAAATAGAAAATGGGCGAACTAAGCGCAGATTACTCGGTTTGATTGTCTGGCGAGTGAATGACCAAGCGGAGGAAACACAAGACTTTACGTACTTAGTGTTTTATCCGCATGCATTCATTTTCTGTGCAGTACTTCACACGGAGTTTATGATGATCCTAATCTCGCGCAATTACCAACCTTGCTGAACCTGCCAACTGGATCATTAGTTTAATAGAGCATACTTTATTTATTTATTTATTTATTTATTTATTTATTTATTTATTTATTTATTTATTTATTTATTTATTTATTTAGTTATTTACAGGTACCTCAAAGACCCCAATGAGTGGGGTTTTACATGAGGGGTGTTGAAGCACGAAAATTACACAACTGATCAACAAACGCAAAAAAAACAAAAAAAAATATAAACAAAAACTGCAAAAACTGCACGAGCGTATCACGAAAGGGTATCAAGCACGCTCTGTTAATAAAAAGCATACAATGCCAACCAACGAAGCATAAAAAGCATAAAGCATACAATGCCAACCAGCGAAGCAGATAACACCACTAAGGATAATCGCATACATGACACAAAAATAATCAGTACAGAAGTTTTTCAACGGCAGCTTTGAACAGAGTCGTGTTTGTTTTGGTGACGACACTTTCGGGAAGGCTGTTCCATTCGATGGCTGTCAGAACAGGAAATGAATTTAGATAGGCGGTCGTGCGTGCACGAGGTGGGTATACTGCTTTTGGTGGTTGAGGCGATTCGATGGGTGGTGAGCAGTTTTTATGTGGAGGCTTTCGCATGATAACGAGTTGTAGAATTTGTGGAAGAGGCAAAATCGTGCTACTGTACGTCGTGTTTTGAGACTTGGCAATTTAGCTTTACGTTTAAGAAGTGTTACGCTTGTGTGGTATGAATAATCGGAAAAGATGAATCTGGCCGCACGGTTCTGAACGGATTCAAGGATGGTACTTGAGTTAGCTTGTGGTAAGTCCCAGACTGCACACGCGAACTCCAGCTTTGGGTGAACAAGCGTTTCGTAGGCCAATAATTTAACTGTGGACGGAGCCAGGTTAATGTTACGTCGGAGGAAGCCCAGCGCGCGATTCGCGTCACTGGTAATGCGATTTATGTGGGATGACCATGTAAGGTCATGAGAAATAAGAAGACCTAGATATTTAGTGGACGAGACAGGAAATATAGCGGAGCCACTTAAGAAATATTTGTACGTGGAATAGGAGTGACGCCTGTGGAATGACATGATGGATGTTTTGTGAACGTTTAGCACCATGAGCCATTTGTTGCACCATTCGTCTATCTTCCTTAGGTCTTGCTGGAGTGCTGCGTTATCACTGGGATCGATAATGGGGCGATAAATGACGCAGTCGTCCGCGAAGAACCGAATGCTTGAAGAAATATTGTCTGGTAGGTCGTTGATGTATATGAGAAAAAGTAAGGGCCCGAGGACCGTCCCTTGAGGAACACCTGATAGGACAGGAGATAAGGATGAAGAACTGTTGTTAGCGTAGACAAACTGCTGTCGGTTAGTTAAAAAGTTTGAAAGCCATGCAAATACATGTTCGTCAAGGTTTAAATGTGAAAGTTTAGATAGCAAATGCTTGTGGGGAACTTTGTCGAAGGCCTTCTCGAAATCTATGAAAATAGCATCGACAGGGACGTTAATGTCTAATTTAGAATTAATGTCACTTAGGAATCTGATGTGTTCGCCTCTTGTTTTCTTCATTAAAGGCTGCGTTCCAATTCTTTAACTGAATGCCTTTAACCTTTTCTAAATACGCATGCCGCAAACAGCTGGATTTTGCTCGTTTAGACGATAAGCAACTGCTTTCATACGCATAGAAGTGCTTCTACATTAACTAGCGCCGATCTTCCCCTTTGAACTGTAAATGTTCCTTCACTCGTTTTCACAGTCGTATTGATTGTCCACGCCTTTTATTCATACATATCGTGTGAACGGGAGTACGTAGACTCGATCGTCAGCCAGGATATGCTTGTATACAGTCCTCGCCAAACACCGCCGTTGGCGCTGTCACCGACCTGCATTCGCCTAATTACAGCGAGCTTGAAAGGAGCTGAAAATTAACGTTTATTTTGACTCCAACACCACCTTCCAACGTTATTAGGAGTATTGAACAAGTTTTTTCTGGTCCATTTATGTAACTGTAACCGGCAGGCGAATCGATTGCAATGCGTTTACTAAGGGCAGAATTAAGAACTGTTGAAAGCCATGATTACTAAAAAAAATTATCGTGGATAAATGGCACGCCCAAAAAAACACAATAGCGGGGGCGGCGGCGGCGCGCCAATCAGTTGGTGTCGGCGGCAGCGCGTCGACGTCTCGGCGCCCACCTCTAACACAGTTCAACGTTTTTAGCTATCTAAAAACGTTGACACAGTCCCGGCACCAATGGGCCAACAACGCACCAATTACATTGCTGCAACTGTCATAGGCGTGCAACCGGCGCGATTCTCCATCCGATTCAAGTTACAGCTAGCAACAGCCTCCACCGCGTTCCTGGCATTGTGACCACGTGAACCAGTTCACGGGGTGCTGCACTTTGCCATTCGTTTAAGTGGTGCAGCATTGACGACCTTCGAACCCTGTCATTCGTTTCAAAAGGTGCAGCACTGGTTCAAGATTTTCCTGCACCTCCTACGCAGACGGTGCCGGCTTGGTGCAGCCGCATGTGCAGCTGAGCAGACGACGCAGCACTTAGGCGTAGGTGGCTTAGGCGTCATACCCGCCTCTACAAATGCGGTGTGTTTTGCCAATATGTTCGCGCCTCATAAACTGTCCAGATGTGTGGTTCGCCATCGTTCAGTTTTAGCTGTACGGTGTAAATTAAGCGAAGAGAAATAAGGCCTGCACACTGTTGGCACATCGTCATTCGTTTCGGGGGTCGCGCTGTGCCTGCGCCGCTGAACTCACGCTGCACAATTTCTGAACTTCGCTTGCACAGCCGTGAACTGGTTCCCATTGGTGCAGGTGAATCGAACGGACCTTGAGTGTCAGTGCATGATCGACAACAACACGTGTGGAACCAACTACCGCCCTGGTTCAGAAGGCATGTTGCTAACTTGCATCCGTAAAATAATTATGGATTCTATCGGCGTCATGTCGTGAGACTCGAGTGCTCTGGGTTTCATTCGGATGCTGTTTGTAATGTGCGCACACATCGAATAAGTTGTTTAACTCGGCAAGCGCCGACCACTTGACGACGAGTTGCCCCAGAGACACCCGACTGCCAGCCAAGCGACCACATCCAACGCAGTGTCGTCAAAGCCATTGCATTCCCCAGTGCGCATGGACGGTGAAAAGGTAAGCGCCTTTCTTCTCATTGCACTCCTCACGGTTGTTTAACATTTGGATAATGGCACCTTGTAACGTTATTGATACACTGCGGTCATCACATTAGGGAATCCTACCAATCTGAAAGATAAGTGCACAAATGATAACTAGTGCTAATTGACGCTTCGCCTTACTTGCAACAACCGGGGCACAAAAAAAAATGTGTTTGTGTGAATGATCTGGCTGTAACGTAAACTTCATTTCGCCTCTGTGATCTGTTGTACGTGCATGATTTTTTGTCATAAAATATTTATAACGTTTCAAAGTGCTACTAATAAAATTGGCTCTAGGGACCATGTGCATCATATCCACTTAATTTGCATTATGTCCTGGCGTAACTACTCTTAATTTGATAGTCGGAAACAATGGCACTCGTAAAAATTACAATGCAAGTTTTCGCAGCGCAGTTTTTTTTTTTAATGAAAAACTAGACCCATGAAGTCAGAACCTAAAACCCTAAACAGGTGTGATCTCACAACCGTGTCAGCTGACACTGGTGTGAGAGGAGGTTGAATCATGGTAAAACATTACACCTAGTGATCACAAAGAAAAAAAAAGGGGGGGGGGGTCAGCAGTAAAAAAACAGAATAGGACAAATAAAGCATATGAGGCCGTCAATGTCACAGAAAGGTGTCATGAATTAGGTATGTGGTGATGCGGTTTCCTTCAAAAAGCTAATTTCTTTTCTTGAGAGAGAGCGATCGAAGGAGTGCTCATGCACCCTTCTTTGATATGCATGTAAAATGCTTCCATAATTTCCCCCACTGGCTGATCAAGAGATCGCTTCATAACTTTTGTGTGAGGAAACAGCACTGTACCTAATGAATGCCTTTTCTCACACTCTGGTGCCCGTAAAGGCCGAAAAGCAGCACAAGTCCACAAGGCTGTCATTTGCTCTATCATGGAGAAGATGGTGGTGTGCACTTTCAAAAATTGAGCAGGTGGCTGATAGTGGTACTTGGCACTGCACGTCTTAAAGTGAAGTGTCCCCCTGATCCTGTTTGAATGTACCTGCCTGTTAGTAAAGGTAGGCTGATTGATCTGTAATCCTTAATTTGTCTCCGATCTTTTGTTGTAACAATTAGTGGCATTTTTCCAGCACTCTGGCACTTTTGATCTTTGAAGCATTCAGCGGGATGGGTGTGTTTGATTCCGGCGTGGTACACAGAACTGGTGCTGCAAAAGTTCAGATGGCGCCACTGCAGGGCAAACGCCGTGCAGATGGTGCAAGTGCAGTGCTATCACCTTTTTTTTTCCTCTCTTGTATTGAGGGCACTGGTGTATCGCCTGTCGTCTGCTCTGCTCGATCACACAGGCTCGTTTTTCGTGCATCGTCCGCATTCAGCCGAAAAAATTCCCCTACCAGCCGCTGCATGAATCTCCGCGCTGCCGCCCACTGCTATCACCGCGTTGTAGTTTATGTTGGACACCATAAATTTACATCCACTATCAATGCCATGTTTAACCAAGCATCGGCAAATTGTGTCGCCTGCTTCCAAGCTGCACAGCAACGGCGCCTCCTATCGAGCAGGTTCAGAAATTCTCTGCACCGTGGCGGCACCGCACCTGCACCAAGGGGTACAGGTGAATCGAACGCACCTAATATGTCACAAGCTCTCTCCATGTGCAATCCCCCTGATATGTGGTGAAAGCAACTCTTTATGTTGTATTCTCAGGCCACTTTTCCACTAGACGTATCATGTACGGCCTTTTTTTTAACATAATCTAAAGTGCATATGAAACTTGTCTTGTTATATCAATCTCACTCAAAAATAAATGACATAAAAATATGTCTTCTCCCACCTTTCCTATTTTACTGAAAGTGCAGATAACACTGCCCTGCTTTATTCTTTAGTGCATGCTTGCGTGCATGATCTGTCCTTTCTAAGCAGCATTCCTTTTAGCAGGATTGATGCTAGCGCTTGGCTTACTACTTCCTTGCCTAGTGAACATTGCAATTTTATTTCACAGCACTTTTTTTTCTATCAGCCTTTTTAACTCAGCAAATAGAATTTTCCGTGTAGAGCTAGAAAATCTCGTGTATCGCCATTTCCTAAGTCTTGTGTGGTTGGAAAAGCATGCTTACTTCTTGCCTTAGTACATTACTTTGAACTTCAGAGATAAGTCTTGCAGTGGTGTAACTTTTTCTATCGAAATATTTTGCACTTGTTTTAGGGCATCACACTTCCTTTCAAGGCCAATCTGAAATTATTCGAGTTTTACCCTTACTTATGCGCCATCTAGTATCTGGCACATAATAGCCATTGCTGCTTTTGCACCATGAAACCCAACATGATGAAGTAACCTTACATGTAGATTACCCTTTACTTTACCGGTCAATATTACTCTTGTTCTTCTCAGATTGTGGATGTAGCAGCATGATTTTAGTTGAAAGTGCATGAGCGTTTACTTTGGTGCTTGTGTGTGCGGCGCGGACCCAAAAAGTGCCTGTGTTCGAAGACTGTGGCTAGAATGTGAGACGTGCGGGCTCTAAAGTGCTTGTGTTTAGTGCACGGGGTCACAAAAGTGTGCGAGTACATGTGTGAATGTGACTTGTGTACGGGTTGCATGAGATGCTCTCAAGCACTGAAGTCAATCGTATTGAGCAACGGGATAGCTCGTTGGTGTTTTGACGGGGCAGTGGAGATTGAATGTCGAATCACAGCCATTACTTTGTTGTCTCGACCCTGCTCAGCTGGGCCTTTCCCCAGCTTCCACCATTGTTAGCGTTCTGCTAGCCTAAGCATCGCCCTGCTTAACCCTGGTGCTGTTATTGCTACAACAGGTGAGTTCCTCGGCAACAGTTGGGAAGTACCGGAACACGGTCTGGCACTGCTGAGGCAGTCTACCCCAGGGTGTTCACTATCATACTGAGGCAGCGAGGCCAAGGATGGTTCCAGCTTTTTACCAGACCAGAGCCTGTTGCAGCCCATCGCGCTACCACCCCTGAGACACCGAGAACAGCTATGCTGGCCAAACTGTGAGTGCTTGGATAGTTGACTAGTGTGAATGATATATGAGCGATGAACTCATTTGTCTTTTTCGATGTTGGAACGAAGCAAGGGGAATTCTGAAGGAGTGGTGCCACTGTATTTGTGGCTAGTACATTTTTTACTGCAAGCGCTTTTTCATAGCTCCTAGAAGCATGATACATGCTCCAAGATTTATGTATTCTCGCTAAACAGTTTAATATTCTCTCGTTTCTGTGTACAATTTTCGGTTTCAGTTTCTGGGCGCTCAGTAGGGCAGCGACATAGCAGTGTAAGTGGCTTTGTCCTGTGGCCACACAAAGCCAAGACACGAGTGCTGAGTATTGCCTGCTCTTGCATACACATACCACACAAGTACCTGCTAAACAAACAAGCCGCGATGCTGTGTCAGTAAATGCATGGTGGTGGTCCGGATGTCACTCACCTCACTACAGGTCCAGTGTGATGTCACTACAACGTTTGCTGCCTTTGATACAGAGCTCAGTTAGTGTTGGATGCACTATGGAAAAGCCTCTATTGAGAGAATGAGCATTTATGCACACATCTTAAAGGAATATGAAGCATTATAAACCTTGTGGTGTCTCACGATTTGTGTGGAGTGTCCTTGCATTCAGGTGAGTCCCACAAGAGGCTTGTTATAGCCTGGAAATTTGATGTCACCTTTTCCTTAAGGGCTCGATTTTTCTTTGTTAGACACAAAATTAATCTAAAAGGCAAGCTAACCGTCAGTCAAGTGAAGGAAATTATAGGTGATGCTATTTTTAGTGATTATAGTATAAAAGAGAAAAAAATTCAAAGTGGACGAAAAAGTAACTTGCTGCTAGCCGGGAGCGAACTTGCAACATTCAAATAATTCATCCAATCAACAGCACATCTCCGGCGGAGACCAGCAGGAGAACACAGTAATGTTGGTAGCAGGAAAGTTTTGAGCACATGGAATGAAACCTAAGCGATTCGGCTAATTGATAATTGGGCAAAAATGCATGATTGACAAGATGTAGTTGCAAACTACAAAGCACGGAAGAACTTCATGGAGCCAATCGTCATCCTGATTCAGAGGGCTTGCTGCCAACATGCATACAGAAAGAAATTGAGGATTCGATCTGCGTCATATCGCGAGACTCGAGTGCTCTGTGTTTCATTTGGATGCTGTCTGTAATGTGTGCACGCATCGAATAAGTTGTTTAACTCGGCAAGCGTCGACCACTTGACAACAAGTTACCCCAGAAACACCCAACCGTCAGCCAAGCAACCACGTCCAACGCAGTGTCTTCAAAGCTCTTGCCTTCGCCAGTAGGCATGGACGGTCAAAAGGTCAGCGCCTTTTTTCTCATTGCGCTGCTCACAATTGTTTAAGATTTCGGATAATGGCACCTTGTTACGTTATGGTTACGCTGTGGTAAACACATTAAACAATGCTACTAATCTGAAAGATAACTGCACAAATGATAACTAGTGCAAATTGACGCTTTACCCAAGTTGCAACAACTATGACATATAGAGAATATGTGTTTTTGTTAAGGAAGTGGCAGTAACATACATATTATTTCTCTGTGCAACTTGCAGTTCAAGCATGATATATATATTTTTAAAATATTTTATCAATGTTATCGAAATTCTAATAAAATAGGCTGTAGGTATCAGATCCATCATCTGTACTTTATTTGCATCATTTCACAGTGTAACTCTTCAGTTGATAGCTCGAAGAATGGCTTGTGTAACAATTATAATGCATGTCTTTACAGCAGAGCTTTTTTTTCTGTTATTAAAGCTACACCCATAAAACCAGAACCCACAGCCTGAAACAGGTGTGATCCCTCTACCATATCAAGATAAGGGCTAGAGAAAATTGGAGCTAGAATTATGCAAACATGCTCCATATTGAATGCCTTTTTCGCACTCTGGTGCCCTTAGTGGCCCAAGAGCACTTATACAGCCCTGGAAGGCTGTCATTACACCACTGTGAACAAGATGGCTGTACATGCTGTCAAAGATGAGGCAGGTGCTGCAGTGGTTGGCTGGTAGCAGTATTTGACACTGCACATCTTCTGAAGCCTTGTTGCATTGCACTCGTTATTGGTTAAAGGGAAGTATCTCTCTGATCCTGTTTGAATGTATCTTCGTAAGTATTTTGCATGATAGTGAAAGTACGCTGATTGTCCCGTAATTCTTCTTTTTTTTTCTGTCACTGATATTGTGCATTGATATAGTATTGGCATTTTTCAGTACTATGGCACTTTTCATCTTTTGAGGCATTCAGCATTGAATGTTCCAAGCATGTTTTATGTAAAATACCCTTGATTGTTGGTAAAGGAAAGATGGCTGTATTTTCGATGGAGGCGGAAGTGCTGTAGGCCCGTGTGATCAGATATTGGTGCACGTTAATTATTAGGGCAACACGAGAACCCAAGGTCGTCAAAATTTCCGGAGCCCTCCACTACGGCGTGTCTCATAATCATATGGTGGTTTTAGGGCGTTAAACCCCACATATCAATCGATTGCTAACAGCAACCATAATGCTGTATTCTCTGGCCATTTTTCTACTCGACGTATGATGTAAGGCCTTTTGTAATGCAATCTGAAGTTACATATGATACTGTCTCTTTTTATTTCATATAATTCGAAGATTGATTACTTGTAAGGACATGTCTTGTCACAACTTCACTGTATTGTTCAAATTGCTGATAATGTTGCCCTGCTAATTCTTTAGTGCCCGCTTTTTCATCTTTCCTAAACCGTTTCCTTTCAGCAGGCTTGATGCTTCCACTTGTTTTACTGCTGCCTTGCCTGGTAAACAGTGTAATTTTTCATTCACTACATTTCTTTTCTTTCAGTTTTGTTAGTTCAGAGAATATAATTCTACATGTTGAGCTAGCAAATCTTGTTTCTTGCCATTTCTTATGTCTTTTGTGGAGGGAAAAGCATGCTTATGTTTTGCCCTAGTACTTTACTTCTAACTTCAGTTGCTACATCAGAAATTAGTCTAGCTGTGGTTTAATTTTTGCTTGGTCAATATTTTATGCTTCTTTTAGGTCATCACATTTCCTCTCATGGACAAAGCGAAATTCTTTCTGTTTTACCCTCACTACATCTCTATTGGCTTCTATTTTACCATTTACTATTGCTGTTGTTCTTCTCAGATTGTGGATGCAGCAGCACGATCCTACTTGAAAGTACATGAGTGTCCTACTTGGGAAGTAAAAGCAGCACAAAAATATGTTCGCTATTATGGCATGAGTGTCCATCTTGGTGCTCTCGTCTGGCGTGTTGAGCCGAAAAGTGGAGTGCCTATGTTCCAAGTGCGGGGCCAAAATGTAAATTATGATGACTGAGTTGGTTGTATAAAGTGTACTGGGTCAAAAAAGAGTGGGTGTGCATGTGACTTGTGCACGGATTGCAAGAGACACTCTCGAGCTCTGGAGACAACGGTATTGAGGAATGGAATTGCTCGGCAGGATTTAAACTGGGGTAGCGGGAAAAAAATGCCCAGCCACTGCCATGAATTCGTTCGCCCATCCCTGCTCAGCTGGGCCTCACCCTGGCTTCTGCTATTTTTGGTTTTCGGCTAGCCTAAGCATCGCCCTGTTTGCCCCTGGTGCTGTTACTGCTGAACATGGCGAGCTCTGCGGCACCAGTTGCTGGGAAGGACCAGAACACGGTCTGGCACCTCTGAGACTGGCTTCCCACAGTATTCACTATCAACCTGAGGCAATAAGTTCAAAGATGGTTCCAGCTTTTGACCTGACCAGAGCCTGTTCGAGCCCATCGCGCTACCACCCCTGAGGCCCCGAGAACAGCTATGTCGGCCAAACTAAGAGTGCTTCGATATTTTACTGGCGTTAATGATATATGCGCCACAGACTCGCATGTCTATTTTTATGTAGGAAAGAAAGAAGAAAAATTTTAAGGGCTCGTTTCTTTTGTTAAACACCACATTTATAATAACTAGCAGTAAATCAAGGGAAGAAAGTAATAGGTTATGCTATTTGTAATAACTTCAAGCCCTTGCCTTTTCTTACCACCTGGACATCGAGAAGGGACAGGCTGCCGCCCCTTTCACACTCGGCAGTGAATTGTATGTCTAGATACAGGGAAGTCGAGTGCTGCCGAAAGTTTTCAATTTCAGATGCCTTCATGACACAAAAAGAATCGTCTATGTAACAAAGAAATAGCTTGGGTTGCAGCGAGATGGAGCTAAGTGCTTTCCCTTCTATATGTTCCATGATCAGGTTTGCCATTGTGACGGAGATGAAGGCTCTCATTGTGGTTCCACTGTTCTGCCTGCAAATAGTTCATTTGTAGAAAAAGTATGTACTATACAGGCAGAAGTTCAGTAGATGGCAGAGCTTGTCAACAGCTAAAGGAGTCCTTTCACTCAGGCTTGGGTCATCCTCAAGCACAGCACAGGCACACGATACCGCTAAGGATACTGGTACATTGGTGAACAAAGAAATAATGTGAAATGAGACCAGGCTGTCGTCTTCATCAGTGCTAACCTCTGATCAGGGGTGCAACAGCGGCACCAATCGCCCAATTTGATACGATTCCTGATTGCTGTACCGAGCTGCGCCAAAACAGCGAAATTTGCTGAAATCGCATCACGCTGTGCCATGATGCCAAGCTAGCCTAGAATTTTCTTTTCAGGTGCGCTGATTTCGGCAATAAATGCACGCCACATTGACCACTGCTTGCCATGATTCAAAGTGCGCAGACCTGCACTACAGTGCCAAAAATATACTTAAAATATTCTAGGAATATTTTAGGCGCCCATCATACGTTCGCGAGATGCGGTAAAACAGATAAAGTAAACACGCTTCGCACCCCTCGATCTGCTGACCGTAGCGGATACCTATCGGCCAATTGGTATCGGCTGTGGTCAGCGGACCAACGGAACTTCAAGACAAAAATGCGTTGCTGTAGCCACCAATGCTTTGTGGGAAATGTAAATTTCTTAGCCTGAAAACGCAGGTATAGCTTGCTAACAACTAAAGCTGGAAGGGTGAGTCGTGTTTCCCTCGAATTTCAACGTGCTGCGAACGCTGGTATTGCCAGCCACCACATTGATTGCCTTAGCAGGGGCACATTAAACATTTATTTTTGTCTTGGAAGTTGCGCCGCCCTTGCCGTAGTCCTGGCGATAGGTATCCAGTACTGTCACCGGGCCAACAGATGAGGCCGTTGTTACTTTACCTGGTCGAACCCGCCTTCCAAGAGAGCCGACGGTGCACCTATTAGCCCCCCTGTGAAAAAAAAAAGTAATGTAGTGGTTAGAAAAATTCTTTGCTTTGGTTCTAATGCTGCTTGAGCCACCTTCGCCGCAATACACCAGCGCCCTGCAGAAACGCGTATTGATTTTTAGAAGGGGCTGTTAGCGCTAGTGGGACAATACACATTGTGCTCAGTTTCTCATGCATTTGTATGCCCCACAATTTTGAGTACCGGTATATAATAATGTATAAATAAGCTTCTGCCAATCATTTGAAGCAGTGTATGACATTCCTGCTTTCCTAAAAAAAAGAAAATTTTATGCCAGTTTTTTTTTTCGTCACCTTCACTCCTTGGTTTTACAAATCTCCCAAATTTCAAGGTTGCGAGCTTGGCAGATTGATATATAACTTCGCAGTGTCTGTCAAATGATCTTACAGGCGCAGCAAATGCTAATATGGACATCATCATTCTTTGCTTTAGCCGTGTGGTTCAAAATGCTACTTTCATTGAAGTGGCAGTGCCGATGTTCATACTGCAGGATTTAGGTGATGTTGAATCGCTTATAGATATTTGTTTTTCTATATGTAAGCTCTCTTTTGTGGTACTGCTTCAAATTTGGTATTTCATGATAAAAAATGCATTTTTCCCCTGTAACCTGCTCCAAATTAGGACTTTAGTTCTCCGAAAGTAACATTTTGCTGCTTCAAAAATTGCTCCAAAATGTGTTTTGGCTGTTGCACCCCTGCCTGATGCTAGCTGCATGAAGTGGCTGGAGTCAGAGGCTTGGAGTTCTCCGTCTATAGGAAGCTGACGCATATCGGCCATTACCTTCAATATGATTCATCTCAGCCCACCAGCCACAGGGCCTCGGTTGAGAGCACGTTACTTCAGAGAGCGAAGAACATATGTTCCAATGACATGCCGTGTAAGAAAGAAGAAGCCCGCGTAATTGCAGACCTCAGAAAAAGCAGATACCTGAAAAAATTCATTCGATTTTTCACCTGCCGTGCACAGCAAAAGAGGCAAAGCAAACCTCAATCAGAATTTATTGGCAGCTCTCCAAAATGCGCTGGTTTCATACGCCCAAGGAACCAGCGAGGCTATGTACGGCTGACGCAGAAGCCTAGCTATTGATCCAGCCGCACACAGTCGCACCATGCACTATTTACATCCCCTTTCCGTAGCTCGACTCATCGCAGCTACAGGGGTTTGGATGAATAAGGCAACAGGCTAGGTCAACAAAACTCTATTGCTTCGTTAGCAATAATATGTAATTGTCGCGTAGAGGGACTGTCCGCTCTAAGAAAATAACTTAAGAGTAGACGCTTATGCCTTTCATCGTCAATCACCTTGGCTCACAGGGAAATCCGGGGGGTGACCTCCTTCCTTGGTGGCCGATGCAAAAGAAAGTGTCCCGCTGTTGCCACGTTCGTTTTCTCCATCGTCACGGTTTTCCTCTTCTCTGACAAGGGTTGGTTCCATCGCTGAGGGAAGGGAACCCGTTTCGTGAGCTGGAAAAAGGGAACAGTGTGCGCGGCCGCGGAGTGCCCTGTCCCTTCGCAAAAGACTTTGACTCTTTTCTCGAAGGGACAGACCTGTCCTCGCAACTAGGCTGCCGTAAAAGCGAAAAAAACTATAGGCACAATGTGCTTCCCGTCAGGCGTTGGCCCGCATCTTCAAAAAAGAAGGGGTGCACATCGCGCACGTGCCTTCATGCATGCTGGGTCACCTCCTCCCCCGCCCGAAAGACCAGTCAGCAATAGACAGGACTTACAGTGTCGTTTACAAAATCCCGTGCACCGAGTGCCCCTGCTCGTATATTGGAGAGACTAAAAACCAACTCAAACAACTCATCAATCACCTCCGGAAGTTGAACAGAAAGCGCAGTGCCGTCGCCGAACATTGTGAAATGTTTGACCCCACGATAAAGTTCAAAGAAAGGACCATTCATGAAAGCAAAACTAACTGGAGAAGGCTAGTACTCGAGTCATGGCACATACAGCGAACGGCCCAAAACATCCATCGTGCCCTCGGAATCCTTCACCCAGTGTATGCACACAGACTACACTCTGCGACAGAACGGGTAATCAATTGCCACGCTAGTGTCTTAAAGACACCACTGAAAGGTCGCCACAGTGCCCCCTGATGATGGAACAGTAGATTCCGAAACATCGGGTTTTTACGTGTTTACTTTGGGTGGAGTCCAAATAGTTTTCTCAGTTATTATAAAAGAGCCGTTCCCTTCCAAACATTCATAATGAATAAGTGACGATCCGTGATAAAGGCAGCACTCCTAAACATTATGGCAACTAAGCGTAAAGTATTGTGAACTTACCTATTGAGGCAAGTTAATAGAAAAAATCACTGGGTATTGATAAAATCTATGCATACATTCATAAAAAAACGGATCATTTGGCAAAACATTTGCTCCACATTTTCCCTTCAGAGACCCGTAAAATGGCTCCTAGTTATTTCCAGTATTATAATGAAAACTCAATTCGGTCAATATGCCAAACAGTAAGTAAAATATTTGCTACTGTATACTCAATTCACTCCCACACATTAATGTAATTGTTTTCTGAATCACTTTGTAAGAAGAGTAAACTGAAGTGAATATAAATGTCTGGACAGTAGCAGGAGTAAGAAAGGCAGTTTGAAATATAGAATAACCAGAGAAATTATTTTGGCAGCACTTCGGAAAACATATTGCAATCACCAGACCAGAAAAAAATGATTGTTCAGAGGCCTAGGTATGGAATATAAGAAAAGGACAACTGAGGAAGCACTTGTGCTAGCAATCGTATGATGCTTTCAACAGCTCTTTGAGTAAAAATGGCAGGAATAAAGTGATATGGTATGCCAAGACATTGTCTGATAGGTAAACACTTGTTCTATGAAATGTAGCGTTGGTACCGGCTGTGGTATGGTTAGAATCTTATATGCGCATAAGTCAATTGCATGCGAGCAAAACTTACCATCGCAAGATTCTTCAAACCGCTGATGTGCGCAAGCCAAGAATTGCAAAGCAACCCCGTGCTTCAGATTTTGTAATGAAGTATCACAGAAGAGAGCGGCATAAAAATTTACATCATCATCACTGCATGCATTGCAGTACGTGGCGCTGGTAAGTATCGAAGGGTAAGTGTCATCGCTCTGAAGCAACTAAAAAGGTTGGAAATTGAGAAAACCAAAGGGACGTGGGCAAGCACATGAATGTCTACATTTACATGCTCGTTTCTGTCAAGACTGCACTAGTTTAATCACGTTGCTCCACTCCACCAAAGGTGACGTGCACACTTCATTGCCTGCCCTCACTGGTGGAGTATGGAAGGAAGGTAAAATTATGTTGCTGCCCTTAGTTTTATTAAGGTGCCTTTATCAGTACCAGCTTGAGAAGTGGAGTTCAGTCAGTGATTAAGGTATTGCACGGTAGCGTTGCGATCGCAGTATCTTGTGTCTTAAGGAGCACGATGCATTATTCAATGTAATGAGAATATAAATACAGATACTCGTCTTGTGAGACATATCGTGATACAAATACATGATACTTAAAAAAGTATCTAAGATAGTATGTAAGATGCATGCATCTTTGGTACTGCCCAGCCCTGCCTCAGTAGATGCATTTCACCAACACTTTCTACTCAGTGTCACAGCTGTCGTATTTGCTGCAGTGAGTGGTTAGCTATATCGCACAGCTGCATAATGCTGAGTATATACAACTTAGTAAGCCACGAGGAAAAATGAAGGACTTTGTTTTATTGCGAGTACTAATTTCTTAAGCCGAAGCCGAATTGCATACAGTACTTGCTTTATAAGGCCCCAAGATGGGAAAATGCAGCTCGTTTACATAGTGTGAACATTTTCATGTTTTTTTTCCTTGATATTGCTGAATTGGCTAAGCAGTTCTGTACATACTGCGTGAGCACGTTTTGAACTGTGTCGTCCAGTCAGTGATTATTATTGCGTGTGTGCACTATTCTGCCTGCAGACAAGCTTGCGACTTCCTATGTAAAATCAATTATTTCTAAATGGACTTTAGAGCATTATCACTGTGCAATGCGGTGCTAGTGCACAAATGCAAATATTTTTCATGTTTATACATTAGTGATGCAGAACTGTTGTGAAGTAGAATATCGATAGCATCAATAGCTTCTAAAATAAATCAACAGTATTTAGCTATCAACTAACTACTGATAGTATTACTGATAGCATTACTGATAGTATCACTTATAGTACATTTGAAAGTGCCATCACTAGCATCATTATAGGTAATACTATTGATAATGCTGTGAATAATTATGTTATTGTTGGCCTCTGATATTGTCAAAACATTCACGATACGCTACTCTCGGCAATACTCAGTTCGTTAATGAAAAATATTTTAAGAGAAAAATTATTTCTACACCAAAAATGTTGGATAATATCCATCTAAAAAATTTATTCAAAAGCAATCAGTTGCACTTTAGAGTTAACAAACACAGTTTTCGATATATTTTTGGAAGGTTTTTGTAAAAGCCCAATAAGTACTACTTGATACTTTTGCTTTGGGATAACAAAATGCGATATAAATTTAAGGCCATGCATTTACATCATATGTAACGGCTTCCTCACTCCTACAGATGGACAGTTCACTTATGTGTTATCAAAGCATTTCGGGGAAAGAATCTGGGCATGTGAACTTGCTTGCCCTTCAGGCTCCTCCTCCTGTTTCATCATGCACCTGAGGAACGAAGTGTATGCTGCAACGAGTTTGCACGGTTGATTTTGTACCATCGATACTGTACTTTCAGACCTGCTATCGATTGCTCTGCATCACTATTATACATGCACATCTCAAGTAAGCTGCATTTGTCTGTCGCTGTGGTGCAGCAGTTAAGTTGCTCATTCTTATGACCCAAAGGTTGTGGTATTAAAACCGGCCCCAGTAGTCACATACCTACTAGCTCTTTCGATTTTCCTGTAAATTGCAGGAATTTCGGCCGCCCGTATGATTTTAAGAATATTGCCTGAAATCTTATGAAAAATATTTCATTTCCGACTAAAAAAATAAAATGAGTAAAATAGTGTGTCTTCTGTGGTTGGCTACGGCGCATCGTTGTAGCTAGTCGCAAAGGACACGAAAACATCGTTGTGCTATATTTCGCCACCAGAAGAGAACAATATGTATTGGTGCTATCATCCTTACATACCTGCCAAGTGTCCTGCATTGTACTGGAGACTCCCAGATTTCGACCATTTCTTCCATTTGTACGGTTGCCATGAAAATTTCTCGGAAATCGAAATTCATGTGGGAGATCTGGCTGCATTGACAAAAATGCAGGTCAGTTTGTTCTAGGTTTTTTGGAACGCCACCATATTTCACTATAAAGGAATTTGAGAGGCGTTTATCTAAACATACAGTAGAGTCTGTGATGCGAAACTCGTGGCATATATGAATTTGTGAAATTCCCCAGCCAAATTCATGTGTCCTTTGGACGGAAATTCGAATTTTCCGAACACTTCCTGATCGTGGCATGCGATACGAACTTTGGTGCCGCAACCCTCAAACGAAGGCCGATCGAGAGCAGCGTACTCAAAGCTTCGGAAGTACGCATGCAACCAGCACATGCACTGTTTTCTACGGTGGATGTGGTTGTTGTTGCCACAACCACTGTAGACGAAACTGCGGTCGTTCGAAGTCATGGAGGTTCCTTCGTGTTCGAAACGATCATATATGGTGATGACGTTCTGACAGAACTCCAAAAGTGTGCGCACGGCCAACGCTTGACCAGCCAAAGCAACGCGACTTTTCGCAAACTCTGTGGACAAAACTGCGATAGCTGTGATCATAGATAGAATAAAACGACTTAGTTTTGAAGGCACGTGGATTGAAAACAAAACAACCGTTTACCGCAAACGTCACGCAGAAAACCCCGATAGTAGCAATGCGATAGCGATCTACAAGCTCCGAGGGCACATGGCTGACACAGCAGTAGATTAAAGGCAGTAAAGACGTAAAAATTCCTAGAAGCATTTTGGCGTTCCTGTCCAAAGAATCTAGTAGCGAGCGAAGCCGAAGCTTTAACCCGCTCTTTTGCGGCAGCCAGCTGCGCCGTCCCATCTGTTCACGTGTGGAGACATACGCGAGTTGTTTTGAGGAATATAGATTATTTTGCTAGTTATTTTCATGACGCAAAATTTGGGGAGCATTTGCGCTTCCCCTTTGAGACTCTTTTCTTAGCGGTAAACCCTACCCTGGTGTGTTTGGCCACAGCAAGCCCTTATGAGACTGCAACGCCGATGTTTGCGCTTGCGTTTGCCCCCCCCCCCCTCTTATTTTTTGCGATGTCGTTTGTTCGTATCTTTTGGTTTTAAATATGGGAAAAAATACTTCAACGCGCCAATTTGACTTATGGCAACAAAATATAATTATGCTTGTCGCTAAAGGCAAATCTGTCACAGCTACAAAAAAAAAAGTCAGTACCCCCACCCCCTTTCCCGCTCAGTGGTTTCACGAATTTTTCTGTAGCTAGGTTGGCAGTTATGCATTTGAATGCAGGCAAATTGTTGATGGCCTTTTCTTATGCAATGTCAGTGCAAATCAGCGAACATCAGATGGCTGATATTTTCAGAACTGTTCACTACAACGTGCCCCACAATAAAAAAAAAACCCAGATATTCAATTATTTTGCGAAGTGCTTTGTTTGATTACCTCATAGAGTTTGGTAGGACGTCTGTTTTTTTTTTCGGCAAACATACAGGTAGAAAAAGATTCTGGGTGCTGTAACATCTAAATCTTATCTTATTCTAAGTGTTCAATTCACCCAGCACTTTTCAAAAAAGGTTAATAATGAATGCTGCTTCCTGTGTGCTCTGTAGAAATCAGTGGTGTTGCCCTTTTGCTAAACTTAATGCGGTGTGGATTTCCAGTGTAGAGACATTCTATTCCTCCATTTGGTTTTCACACGTGCCTGTTTTGGTTTATAAGTTAGTTTAATTGTGCTAAATACTGCTCAAATTTCAACCCCAACTTACTTTAAAGTATGTACCAATGCGGCAAAAACAGTTCTACAAGTGCATAGGTATCTGGTCTTCATTATTTTAAAACATTCTCGGCGTATCTTGATGCACTTGCCAAAGTTACTGAGATCTTTCATGCATGAAACGTTATAATGCATCAAATTGAGATAGCTCAAACATTAAACTTAGACTAATAGTGCTACATAAACATCTTACCATAGAGCCCCGCTGTGCATTTTATGTTTTGGCCATTGGTGTCAAGAAGTCTGATTTCAGGAGATCGCTGTACAGAAATATTAACCAACTAAGATTTATGCACCATATGTTTGAAAATCTAATAACCACCATCAAAGAATACCTGGTTGTGATAGCAGACATAACTCTTAGTCCAAATGCAAATCCATACAGCATTTCATTTATTAGTTGCTGTATTTATTGGCCTAGACATTAGGATATGTGACCAATCACATTTCATTTACTGTTCAAAAGCATGTTCTCAACGATGGCCAAATAAAATGAAAATTCGAAGATAAGCTGGCATACAGATGACCTGGTAACACTGATAAGGCGCAAGAGCCACGCAGTTGAGCAGTCCTGTAGAGTGCGGGGAAGTCTTCTTGCAGTGAATGGAATTGTAGCTCTGTTTCAACTCTCAAGCAGGTTGAGCTAACTTGTGATGTACCATAGAATGTGTTGCACACCCTGGTGTTTGAGAGCCGTTTCTCAACTTTTCAGATAAGGTTAGGGGGCCAGGCAATGCTAACACTAGATCCTTCTGGATTCAGCTTTTATGCCATGCTGCACTGGACTATCCTGTTAGCAGGGTGGTGTCTGGTGCTTGAACTCTCATTTCTGCAGATTCTCTACCTGTAGAAATGGGGATCTCAGTATGTGTCTAACAACACACACTTCATTATCTCCAAACTTTGCCCTAAAATACATGTACCATGCCTCTTTTAATCAAAAACAAGGTTGAAAGCCTATTTCCATGCGTCTCCAGCATCTGAAGAGATTTCAAATGCATCCTGCATTAGCGATTTGCTCATGGAATAGAGCGATGTCTTTTCTCAACCTGTGGAACACATGGCTGGTTTCTCATTACAGGTAAAAAGACTGTCGTCTATGTTCAGAAAGACATCTTGCTGTCCCTACAGGTGCAAGAGAATTAAATGTTGGTGGTGATGAGTCATCACAAATCACCAACCCATGTTTGGGCCCTCTACTGGCTAGATATATTTCTTTCATATTCAAGAGGTCCCCAGCGCAACAAAACATTGACTGTGAAGTACTCCAACTGCACCTGTTTATCGTACAATAAATACGAAAATACTGTACTATTGGGGTCAGCACACAGCATTTTTTTAACTCTTTGACCTCACGAGTTGCTAATTTCATACGGTTACTCGATGAGACTATAAAAGTTGGTGAAGAAGGTCTTGAAGATCAAAGAAAGTTACATACTGTTGACGACACTACGGTATATCCGTACTTACTGTATGGTTTCACCGTCAATGCTTAATCACCCGGATGTCTCCACAGCTTAATTCCAAGTGGCCAACTAGTCGAAAATAGTTACTCCTTCATGGTTCCAGGGATCACCATCGGAGAGCATAGCTTGTTACACAGTGTCACCGCATTGCAAAATGATAATTCATCGCACTACACTTTTCCGCGTGGTATTTTCGACAGTAATGCACTGAACAGCCAGAAACGGTGCCGCCAGAGGTAGCCGTGAGGTGGGCACTCTCCATGGAAAGGCTATGAAGCATGATTGATGTAGCGTTAAAACACGAAGACGTAGGGCAGAGCTCTCACAACTAGCGCCAAATACTAGTTTTTTTAAATTGCGAAGCACTTGTCCTGTACACTTTGTTTTACATCTTCGTGTTTTAGCCCTGCATCAATCATACAAGTATTCCTACTAGCCCAAGTTTCCATATTACCGCTATGAAAGCCTAGCTCGTACTCTGCTGGTTGCGTGGCTTCGGGTACACCGCCACAGCAAGAACAGCTAGCCTTAGTCGGCAGTATTCGCAGGGAAATAAAAAAGAGAACCAAGAGCGATTTTGGGCACAGCTCACTGTTTTGGTCGGGCAATGCATGGCACTACAAAATAAATTTGGGAAAGGGGGTTGTGGGTGCTGAAACCCTATTGTCCTGCCCTCCGTATATGTCCTTTGTTTTCATTGTTCATCATACCAGCAGTCTGAAAGTCGGTCTTGGCTGTCATGGAGTGACGTCTGTATTTGCTTGTGCTAGTATGACACATCATTACAACTACTGCAATATATAGGGCTGATAAAGCTACAAACCTTATACATAGTCTTTTAATGCACTGTTATTCTAGTGAAGCTCTACCGCAGTTAGCGCCACCACCATCCTCCTCCCCAAGGGTCCGTCCCCATGTGTGTACCCTACCACATGGGTTTCCATCCGCCAGTAGCGTAGCCAGGGGCTAGCACACCGAATCTGTGCCCCCCCCCCCCCCAAAAAAAAATATTTGCCATAGTATATGCACACAAAATAATGGTCTACCACCTCTGCCTGCCCGGGCTCAACTCTAATCAGAGTGGTGCCCCCTCCGAAAAAAATTTCTGCCAATGCCCCTGTTGTCCGCGACTTCAGCTCTTAGGCTCGATTTCTCACTTATAGATTTCGTCTGTAGCATGGGCCCTTAGCCGCTGTCACTTCCTGTCAATCTTATTTTGACCTACAGGTGAACACGTGGTCAGCTTCGTGAATTGATTAATTTTCTAAGAGCTGCCGTGAAATATAACACAGCTTAATAATGAAGCTGCAAGAAAAGAGAGAAAACTTTACATTGGCAATTTTACGGAAACATAAAATTGCCGTTTAGATCACTGTACGCAATACCTCGCAGCATGCACATTCAAAAGCGCAAAATGATATGGCTGGCTGATCGCATTTTTTTATCCTGATTTTCCCCTTTGTAGAAGCTGTTGAACTGAACCAATCATTTATAATTTTCACCCACACATGATGGCGATCGAGTGAGCAACGTGTGACCATCATAAAAGCTTTGTGCAATAGATATTAGGATCGTGCCGCAAGGAAAAGTTGCAACTCTGAATGAAGCATGCTCGTGCATGATTCTCACATTTGCCTGCAATGATGAATAAAAGGCTGCCGCTGCATGCGGTTGCAAGAGTGCTGTGTTGCTTCCAACAAAGTGCGGAATCCATTTGCACTGTGCTTCCTAGGGCTATGTGTGCTAAACAAAAATGTAATTTATGCATGCTTGTCATGTCAACCACGGCCCCTCTTTAGATACAAACCTACAATGAATAAAATAGCATGGTTTTACACATTTCTTTTAGCAAAGATAAGTTTCTTTACCGTTAGTACTCATTTAATCTTTCAATTCGACACAGAATGAGTTTCCACCTTACACAAAGGCGCCGCGCTCGGCCTTCTGGTTTTTGTTCAGATGGCTATAGCAGACGACTCCAGCAGTCAGGCATTATGAGAAGTGTAAAACGTTTCCAGGGCAGTTGTTTAGCACTTCATACAGTCTGGGAAGAAGCTGCAGCAGTATTTCATTGATTTTGTTGAGTGAACTACAACAAGAAAATAATAAAAAGAGGAGGTGCAAAAGCAGCTGCAGGCTGTGCGCAAGAGGGCCGTGGAGCATTGATTGATATGTGGGGTTTAACGTCCCAAAACTACCATACGATTATGAGAGACGTAGTGGAGGGCTTCGGAAATTTCGACCACCTGGGGTTCTTTAACGTGCACCCAAATCTGAGCACACGGGCCTACAACATTTTTGCCTCCATCGTAAATGCAGTTGCTGCAGCCGGGATTCAATTCCGCGACCTGCGGGTCAGCAGCCACTAGACCACCACGGCGGGGGAGGGCGGCGGAGCAATCCAACCCCATACGTCACATAGGCACCTCCACATGGTGGCGCCACGGTATGTCCTTACGCCCAATCTCGAGGCATAATGAGTCTACTCGTTAACTTTCTGTGCTACTAACATCTGCTTCGCACTTAGATAACTGACAGCACGAAAGCTTTGGCAACTAGAGTGATCATTGTCCCGTTAGCCAGCGTTCTTTTGAGTTATGGGATATCGGATCTAAAATAAGATACAATTTGTTAGTTTCACTTATGCTCTTAGGAGTGAACGCAATACGAACAAATTGTATGGCTATACAAAATAATAAGGCTTGACGTCATCGGTGAAAAGTCCTAGCGGCGGGGTCGCCATTTCCAAGGTCCGCGCACTCGCAAGGACTTGCTGCACGCGCGGTGTTCGATATCCGCGACTTGGGTGGCTGGAGACCTTCGAAATATCTCTTGCATGCCGATGCACGTACAGATGGAATCAGACTTGTCTCTAATGTCCAGCCAGTCACTCCAGCTGGAGTTCTCTTCAGAAATATGTAGAGATAAGCGCTGAATGCTACCAAACATGGTCACACTGCGTGTTAGGCTCATGTGCTGTAATGTAAGCATCAACGGAAAATTGTAGCTAGCATGAGATAGAAGCCGCGGCTAACAACAGTGTCGACAGGCACGTGCTCTGCTGCTCTATACCACTGTGATTTCATTTGTACAGCACAACGGCACGTACGTATGGACTTCAGAAATGGCGCGACGATGATGTGGCTGCCTTGTGTTCAAGGCTCAGTGCATACCCTTATATGGCCACTCTAGAATGCGAAGGATTTTTCGCACAGTCTGTTCCCATTGAGAATACAAGGTAGAAGCCTATACCAGTTGTAAACACCGCGTGCACCAGCGATCACACCCTTAAAGTTAAAGCTCATGAGAACGCCCCGACCCCCCTCGAGTTCCCAGCTCGATCCTTCCTGTTGCTTGGACACAGGCAGCGCGTTCCTCTCTGCTTGAGTAACAATCGATGGAAGGCCTGGCACACGAGGCGATGTTATCTTATCCGCCCTCAGTGCAAAGGAGAGAGATCGGCTCTTCGCATTTCTGCTTTAGCCACGTTCGTCGCCCCCGCTCGCGCGTTTTTACCCTCGTGTAAAACACAATGCGTCGGGAGATGTTATGGATTGGGACATTACACATAACGTGACGGCCAGTGGTGCAGCCAGAGAGGGGGTGGGCAGCACATCGCCAACACGCCCTCCCCCACCTCTGAAATTTCTCGCCATGGCATATATAGCGCAAAATGACCTTTTGCCGGCCAACCCCCCTTCAGATCAAAATGCACCCCCCCCCCCTTTTTTTTTAATTTCTGGCTAAACCCCTGGCAAAGGCAAAAACAAGTCGAGAATGTCCATATGATTGCTCTCCCATTAAAAACAAAATGGATCTTGCCTTCGAGTTGTCTTAGGCGCATGCGTAAGGTACCCTGTGAGATTTTTTTTTATGCACTGCTTTCTAGAGAACATTGTAGAGGGTTTTCGGAGTATAGACAGAACGCCCTAGCAACAAAATATTGCTGCAAAAGGAAAATGAAGTTTATTAAATTTTGTAGTTTCAGCACAGGGATGAGTGACGGAGGAGGTTGGCTTTTTCAGAATAGCTGAATGACGTCATATTACGCCCATCAGTATAATCATCCGTGAAGAAAAAGAACTTTGTGTTATTCTTGAAGTCACCTTAGGGATTCACGTTTGAGACTACTTGGGACTGTGCGATTCTCTAGCGTTGTATGTCACAGCGTTTGTCTACCATATCTGCTGATATCCACATAGGTGTATTTATATTGTCATTTCATGAAGTACAATTTTTATTCAACCAGTATACTGTTTATTTGCTACAGAAACAATCGCTGAACAAGTTTTTCCAGAATGCTCAACAGCATGACGCCATTATTTTTGCATCATCAACTTAAATAGGGAGTACTTCTAAGATGATTGGCTCCATGAAGTTTGTAATGAATCTAAATATTTCCACCTCTTCACAAGAGCCTCAGTTTTCATGTCCTTGAATGCAATTGATTGATTGATATGTGGGGTTTAACGTCCCAAAACCACCATATGATTATGAGAGACGCCGTAGTGGAGGGCTCCGGAAATTTCGTCCACCTGGGGTTCTTTAATGTTCCTTGAATGTAAATGCAACTTGCTTCTCATCCAGGATTTGAAGTTAGCTGCTCTAGATTGCTCCAAAATGAAAAATTTTGCTGCTCCAAATAAAAAATTTTGCTGGTCCAAAGTGCTCCAAAATGAGAATTTTTCTGCTTCGAAAATTGCTCCAAATTGGAAGGCCTTGGTGGCATCACTGTAATGTTGCAAGAGAAGTTAAACAATGGATCTGCCCTGCTGGGGAGTCTGCTGCTGCAGACTCTTGGTGTGTAGCGACACCACGGACCCGAGCTAACTAAGAGGCAGGTTCGACTCCCTCCCACACCTAGCTGTACCCACACCTAGCTGTAGTCTCCAAGGATAAGGTTTCCCCAGCTTGAGATGATTGAACCTTTAACCTGTTAATTGCTCTTTTTTTTTTCTGGTCAAAAAGCCAAATTTTTATTGCTGATTTCGATTCTCATTGTACTAAAATGTAGCTGGTCGATGTTACTGTGCGTTACGTGTTACGATGTTACTAATGGTACTAATATGTATATTTAAATAAATGTGTTTCAAACGTATAAGTTAAAGCTCATCTACGTGGAAAAGATGTTTTTTACAATGATTTATTTCATCACAAGAGCTTGACACTAATATATTGAGCATGTAGCTTTAGTGAACTTCTCATGCGAACTTCAGTAAAACTTATTTTGAGCTTAGTTGGTTCACCATCATAGAGGTACTTTCACAATGTAAACACAGACAAACCACAAAGAAAGAGATGACACACACAAGTTCTGACTAACAAGTGATTTTATTTCGGGAAAAGTCAAGGCATATATACCTCCAAGGCAGCCATACCGCACATGCGCCACGCAATCAACAAAAAAACACACACAAAAATTTAATCTGAGTTGATAAATGAAGCAGTGTATTACATACACGAAGAAATGAAATCAAACTCTGATAGGTGCAAGGACAGAGACGTGTCACTTATTCAGAGATGAGCACTTTTTCTGATACAATAGGCTTCCAAAGCCAGCAGCGCATGCTCTTTGTTGCTCCTGCCAAGGATCGATGTCCCTTCAAATTGTGTCTCAGAATTGCAGCAAGCGTTAATATGTGTCACAAGATGGGCTGCTTTACTAGCATTCTTCTTAACCTTTCACGAGTGTTCCCCGAACCACTCGTTTATGTATCTTCCAGCTTTTCTGATAGAACTTGCCACAGGAGAGTGCGATGGCTTAAACAATGCCGAGGGCGCACGGAACATAGGTCACATCGTGTCAAATTTTGCACCCTCCTCTGCTCAAAGCTTAGAAAGCTTGTTCAAGGCAGATAGCGCCAAAGTGACACCATGTCTGCCAGCCACTTTCTTGAGCTAATGGGAGATCCGATGCATAAAGGAGACCACCTCAGGCCTCTCTTTGTCCCGTACAGCGTCCGCCCGCTTGATAGATCTCCTTTTCTGAGTGAGCGTTTCCGCCACTGCGGTCAAGAGCCACTCTGAGAACCCAGCAGCCAAAAGCCGGCTGATCTTGCATCTTATGAGTGCATGATTTTCTAAGAGTGCGTGATGTCGGCCATGGAAGCGACGATTAGGCACAATCAGGGAATAGCTACTTTAATAACAATCATCTCTGAGCACTGAGCCTTCCTGGACAACCTGCTAGAGCGAGCCTCTTTGAGAAAGTGTTCATCCAAACGCTGCTTTGTGTTTGGGGCACACAGCATTCCTCTTCATTGTCCCGTGGTGCACTCTTCACAGATGGCATGAAAGAACAAAGAAAAAGAGAAGAAATAAACCATTACAACCCTCCCCTGCCTCTTCCACACACACACACACAAAAAGCTCTTTAAAGCACAGTGAGCGAGTACCTTTCTTTTCTCCACTGCGCACGAATACATTCACATGAGTGGTTAGTGGTAGGGTGTAGTGTTGCTGAGCATAGGTGGCACCAGGTTAAACAACGTCACTCCTGTTGAATTTGCTGCCAATTATAAATACACGCAGAAAGCACACACAACACTTTCTGGGCCTGTAAAATGCAAACCACTGGACTGATTTGTATAAAAATTATACCATAACAATTAGGAAAGAAAAGGGAAGTGTGGAAATAATTTAAATAACTGATTTATCGTCTTCAGGAGACAACAGAAAAAAAGCGAAGCTACTAAAGTGCAATTTTTCTGGATATTTGCCTCTGCTTTGTAAATAAATAAAAGCCTGAGTAGAGAATCTGTCCACTACATTTCCTCCATGCAGTAAAAAAGGAATACAGAGCTAGAAACCCCGTGTACATGTGACCAAATTTGGACGAGCTAGAACTTGAAAAGGTACAGATGCATTCTCTATGGGCGCTCACACTGGTCAGGTGTCTGCTTGTTAAAGGTGCACATGCAATGTGATGCCATTTGACCAAAATAAAGCACTGTTCCACACTCGCTGTCATGGCAAAGAGCAACGCTGATGAACACTCCCACAGTTTGCATGCACATAAAAATACGATAAGTGGAAGAAGGGATGGCCACAGCTGTAGCAATGATGGTAAGAGCATCGGGCACTTAATTTGAAGCTGTCTTTTCATCCACCTTAATTTGTTCAGATCTGTACGACACGGACTATATGTAGTACACTTAAAGAGAGTAGCATTTACGCTCTCTATAGCTGCCTCTGTTTGATTATCTGCTGGTTTTCTTTAGGCTTGTGTTCAACAACCGAGCCTTCTAAAATCTCCTTTCGTCGTTCTGTCTTGGGGTTTCTAGCACACAATCCAGCTAGGACACTTTGTGGTGTCCAAGGAAAGAAACCTCGTAACAAACACTGCTGTGCAGCTCGCGTCAATGTGAAGCCCATTGTAATGCTGGCAGACATCGTTCACTGTCTGCCAGAGGTTTAGTGACATTGAATCACCGTACCAAATCAGATGGGTTGCCAATGCTACGTGTTATAGAACCATTTTATGTGAAGGGAAAGCTAAAAGTTGAAACTTGTTTAGCTGAGGTGCTGAGATGTGTTGATTAGCAAGTTTAAAGTCTTGTAACAAATTAAACGCTTGACACAGAAATGTTAAATTGGTCTGAAAATGGTCCTTAGGACTTGTTTCACCATATTAATGCATTTAGTACGAAATTGTCACAACTTTTTCAGGAGTTTTAAAAACATTAGTGCCATCACCTCTTTAAAGATCTGAATATGAGTACTACACATTCTAGAAGTCGGAACTTTTTGAGGAGTTTTGTAAGGACATTAGCAGGATCACCTCTTCGAAGATCTGTATATGGATATGAGTTCTATCTATTCTAGAAGTTGTGTTTTTTGATTACGTTGAAGCTATTCCCGGTCGAGTTTGAGTTTATCAAGTTCAATTGTGTTAATTACTGTTCAAAACTTTGTTCTAATTTTAAGGCATACGCCAGTTTGACCAAAGCGATTCCAATGAAAGTGCACGAATATGGGGTCTTCTTTATTTTGAAAAATATTCCGAGACTACTCATAACGACTGGTGTACCAATGGTTTGTGGTATGTTATTGACAAGGTCTTAGCCGTGTAAATCGGAAAGATGCATCTGAGTGACATGGCTCAAACTAAAAAAACGAAGATGCCTCGCCAAGAGCTTAACATTGAGCCCTGCAGTGTGTTTTAGGTGTTAACAATGTGGTGTTGAGAGATTTTTCAATAATCGGTGCATTGATAGCAAAACCATTGTATGCACAGAATTAACACCTATCTGAGACTTATGTGGTAAGTGCTCTGAACACAAATTGCCACCATCAAGGGTAGAAGCGGTCTTAGAGACCAAAAATTGCAAAAAAATAGTATTTTTTTTTTGAAAATGCTACATTTGGAGCATTTGAAAATGCTACATCGCTGCATAATCTCGCCAATTATCACGCGTCCTAGATTGGTAATTTAGCCATGAGAGTGGTTTCTGCGACGTTAATGAGCTGAATTTTTGGCGATGGACGCGTGAAAAACGGGCTTTTTCAGCGCCGCAGTGTTGCCGTTCTACGCTTGCTGTCTTGGTCGCATTCGAAAGAGCCGCCTTTTTCTTTCATATCCCGCCGCGCTTGTTTTCGCTCACTCACTCACGGCCGGGCTAGAGAGCGAGCGGCGCGCGCGCTTTTACGGCCTTCGCAAGAGGCCTAGTTCCTGCCTGCGGCCGCTGCTAGGAGCTGGCGCTGCGGGCCAACCATGCGGACGCGTTCGTCTACCACTCCGCGCGCGGGCGAGCTATGCGCGGCCTCTGCTCTTCTTTTTTTTTTTATTTTTCACTACAATCACCGCTACTGGCGTACGCAGAAGGGGGGTTAAAGGGGGCCGGGTAGGAAGAACCAAACGAAGACTGCGTGCCCATCCCCGAATAATGGTTTCTGATCTTCGGCTGATTATTTGTGTCGCACGCTACGCACCAGCCCACGGCCGGGCTAGAGAGCGGCGCCGCGCGCGCCGCTTTCTCTCTAGCCCGGCCGTGACCAGCCATACGCGACTTCGATGTATGTTCTCGAAGGGACGATGAGCCATTTTGCAATTTCTCTGATGAAATTAATGAAATAATTACAAAATTCGACAGAACGTGGAATCGCCCTAAATTTTTAGTGTACCGTGAATAAATTACAAGCTTTGGCTTTTTTCTGTTGTGTGGTTTAATTTTTGTGTACTTTTTTGGTCTTTCACGCTGCCCTCCCTGCCCCCCTCCCCCTTTTCTGAACTGAAATCCTAAGTACTCCGCTATCGTGGGCGCCCGCCATCAGGTGCAACAAACAGAATTGCTGCAAAATTTTGCTCTCAGCGCAGCGTGATTGATTCGCCTTGGCTAGTTTCAATGTTTCGGTTTCATATGCAGGTTGAAGCACTTAGCGGCGTACTCTAATTGTCATAGGTCACGACTTAAAACTTGCAGAGCGTTAGTTAGAAATCTTTAAAAACGCATGCCGAAGAAAAAGCATCGGGGATAATCTGTGAACTGAAAGGCACCAGGCAAACTGGAAACGAGTTTATTAGTTTATTATATGGAAACGAGTTCGAGCACCAGAAAAATCATCTTCGGCGTGACAGAACAGTCTTGCACAAAAGAAACGTTGTTCGAGCTGGAGAAGCTTCACAGTCGGAAGTGCTTCCTCGACGGCTTATGTGTATAGTTCATGTGCTTTTCATTGTCGTCGGTGACTCGAGTGGAGTGATTCACTAAAAGGATCCTGAAGAATTTGTCAGCAATCAAACTTGCTGACCGTCTTCCCTGACTATTGTCAACACTTTCGGGGCAGTTCAGCAGAGGTACGTCCTCAAGATGCGGTCCTACGAGCAGCTGTAGAACTTCGAGAACATGCGTGCGTGGTGGGTGTTTTGCTATTTTCTCGAAGAATGTGACGATCCCGTTTAAAAGTGCAAGGAACTCTGGCCTCGGGTAGGCACGGCCGCTTCTGTCCTGGCCTCTCAAAAGCACGTACAGTGGCTGATCTTTGTCGCTTGTAGTGAGGAGCATGGCGCAAGATTCGCACCCGAAGTCCGTGATTAGTTTCGCGATGTAACCGCCGACGTAGGCCAAACCAGAGCATGTCACAGACAGTGGGGGAGCGGAAGTACATTCCCTAAGCTCTTTCAGGTCGTCAGAGAACGTCACCGACAGGCTACTGACCAACTTGTCAACATCAGTGTCGCACGTCACGACTTCAGGTGGCCTTGCGAACTTGGATTTTACAATTTGGTCCAGAGCAGCCGTCACAGCCCGGGCGTCGAGCATGTCGTTTCCACCGCACATGTACCCGACTCTGCCGAATACTGCTTCTATGGGGTCGCTGTTTAGCTTCCTTGTTAGCATGTAGTTGATGCCTTGGGTTAGGAGGTATCGAGTTGTTTCCACTGTTGACTTTGTAGTGAAAAGCAGGGCCTCAAACGTTTCGTCGGTGAAAGCGCCCTTCTCAGAGGCGACTGAGCTTGCTTGTACTTTCTTTACATAGCACGTGAAGTCATTTTCTAGCCACAATAGCCGGCCATCGTCCACGTCTGCAATGGGGGCCTTCTGCCCCGTTCCCCCGAAAGAGGTGTCGTGCATATCAAACCAATCTTTCATTGTCCTCATGAAGTGCACGGTGGAACTTGCTCGCCTAAATGCGGAGAGTGCAGGGTCATTGCGGGAGTTTTCTTCGAGGTGTTCCAGTGCTGCACAAACCTGTGGGGAGAAGATCTGAACCGCACGAAGTACATTCATCTTCTCCAGGTTTGTAGGGTAGACGTGCTTCCTCGTCAAATTCATGGCAAGCTTGATTGTCATATTCTTCTGGTGCTCGTACAGCTGTTGTACGAAGGTGCCACTAATCACACCTGAGCCATCCGTAAGCTGTCGCTCCAGGAACTGGTTGCGCACATTCTTCAGGACGTGGCAAGGATCGAAGCTGAGCAGAATGATGCGGCTGTCATCGTATGGGTGCCTCACGACTGTTTGCAGAGAGCCACTCCCCAAGTGTTTAAACAAGGTGACGTTGGCTGAGTAATTGTCAGTCACAATGCGGGTCACAACGAAGCCACACAATTCCACCGCAGCGATCACCTCTTTTGTCCACGTGAACAGGTCCCTGCCGCTCAGCTGTTTTGTGAAGTAATACGAACAGGGAATTTCGTACTTGCTTGACAGGCCTTGCAATACAAAGCACAAAACTCTGTTCGCGAGCACTTCCTTCGAGCTGCTGGGCGTATCACCGCCGGGCTTGTCTTTAAGGCCAAACACAGCGTCGGCCTTCCTGTCATAGATGCACTTGGGTCTGATGCTTGCTTCATCGATTATCAAGGAGGCCATATGCTGCTTGCTGCTCAGCATCGACGCCTCGGAAACGAGCCTCTCCTTCATCGCGGCGCTCATTCCGGATGTCGTCGGGGATGGACCCATGTACCTCTGTAGAGTACACTTTGCAGGCAAGGTTAAAAGGCCCGACGTGCGAGCGTAGTCATATCCTTTCGGCGAAATGAAACGCCATATTACGCACTCTCGAATGAACTCTTCAGGGTAACTGTCATGCTTTTTCCCGTACCTTCCGATCTGATGTAGAAGGAAAACGGCCTTTTTTTCCCTCGCTCAGCGTCTGCCACAATTTCCTCAAGTGCAGCCAAGTGCCTGTTTGCACGGTACGCCTCGCTTGCCTTTTGTTCAGCTCTCAGCAGAGACAGAGACTTCTGACTTTGAGAACGGTGATAGGCGTCTTGAGAACGCAGTCTTCCAACCATAGAAAGGTACCGACTTGCTCGCTGCGCATCATTGTTAGTGGTCTGGGTGGAAACATTTGCAGACGGCTTGTCGAAGCTCTCCGGAGCATCCAAACCCGCAGGTAGTTCCCCTGGCTCTGCCTTCCGCTTATTTGGTTTGCGAGGGGGCAAAGATTGTCTTACGACTGGTTCTTTCCGGGGCTTCTTCGCACTTGGCGCCAAGTATGCGGGATAATCTTCAAAGACAGTTGGCACGGCTCCGGGAAGCAGCTTTCTTATCCTGCAGTCAGGAGCGTAATCGATCTGACGGAAGTGCCTGCTGCATACGACAGTCGACGGCGACCTGTCGTTTATTACGAGGTTCTGCCTTGAAATGTTCCGCTGCCATTTTGAGCACAGTTCTTGATCCACAGGGAACTGGTGGAACGAAACCCCCGGCGTTTTCCCGGCACGCGATTTGCAGTACGGGACACAACAGTACACCATCACAGCACCGGTCGAAGCATATACACTGAGTTCACTTTACTATGTTGAACAACATGCAGCGCACTGCGATGAATTTCTGAAAACTCACGCCTTCAGCCTCTCTCAGACCGAAGAAAAGTAAGACGATGTGATAGCGGTTAAATCACAGAAGCACAAACACTGCGAAAACAGCCCGCACGTGCGTCAAAAGCAACCTGCAAATGCAAGCGCGCAAGCAGCGCAAGTGCCAGGCAAGGGTTGGCTCGCGTAGCCCCCGTGCAGAGACCGGCGGAACTGTACGTTGAGACTCCTCCCCTTTGTTCTCGCCGCCGCTGCGGAGGCCGTATGAAAGCGCGCGCGCCGCTCGCTCTCTAGCCCGGCCGTGACTCAGTATGCACGGCGCAAATCCGCGTAAAAAAAAAATTCCGCCATATCCACGAAGTGAATGATGATGAGTGGGCGAAGCTCCGGAGGTAAACCTGGTAAACCATGAATCCTCTGTACATTTTGCCCACTCGATTTTATTACATCACTCCCCCTAGCGTACGTCGCCGCACTAAATCGAACGATTGCCTTCAACCAAAGACACGCGCCATATGTGACATCATTCCTATTTTATAAGATATCGCGTCTTTCATCAACTACAAGTACCGCTTTCTAGTTTATAACATCTTGCATCTTTTCATCATCAGCTACAAGTACCACCATCTAGTAAACACTACAAGAACTAAACGAGAGGTGGCAACATACAGGAGACGGTACCGCCATCTAGTGAACACTGCAAGAACTAAACTAGAGGTGGCTACATACAGGGGACGGTACCGCCATCTAGTGAACACTGCAAGAACTAAACTACAGGTGGCTACATACAGGCTACAGGGGACGCACAGCCCATGCCCTAAGGAGCTTTGCCCCTAAAAAAAAGGCCCCGTCGCGTGAGCCTATTGGTGTGGTGAGCACACGTGACTGAATCGCGCCTTCCGATTCGCCGGGCCTCCCGAGCTGTCTGCTGCGTGCGGCAGCGGAGCGAAGCGCACGCGAAGCGGCGAGTGTATGTCACTTTGTTCTTGTCGGCTTCCTGAACTCGCGTGAGCAAGCATCTCTGTATACTCTACATACGATGGTATACTGGTACGGCGCTGAACGAGCTCGAAGAAGCTCTCGGCCGCGTTTCCCCGAGCTGTCTGCTGCGTGCGGCAGTGGAGCGCACGTGAAGCGGCGAGTGTATCTCGCTTACATGCCATTGTTCTCGTCGGCTTCCTGAACTCGCGTGAGCTAGCGAGAAATTGGAGCGAGCCTTTCTCAAATCTGCACATTCAGGCACGCCGCCGAACCAGCCCGACGAAGCGCGCTGCCGCCACCGGGCCAGTACGTTAGGCCTACGCTCTCGGCCACGGTTTGAACCTGGCTTGAACATTTCATCATGCCCAAGCCGTATCGCAAGTTCCGCACGGCTCACAAGTTGGGAAGGAAGCGCAAGAAATCTACGGCAAAAAGACAATGGCGCTGG
This sequence comes from Rhipicephalus microplus, assembly GCF_043290135.1. NCBI lineage: Eukaryota > Metazoa > Arthropoda > Arachnida > Ixodida > Ixodidae > Rhipicephalus > Rhipicephalus microplus. The sequence goes on along the minus strand of NC_134701.1, from coordinate 136,217,928 downwards.
TATATCCGACACGCACCTAGTACGGGACGGCGCGGCGACGGAACATAGTCGAACATGGTCCATCGGATGAAACGCCGACATCTCCGCCTGTTTCCCCGGCCGCCTCGGACGACGTCGGCGATAGGCAGCGCATAAGGAAAGGCACAACCTTTTTGATGGGCGCCGATCGTGCGCAACAGCAGAAAGTGAGTGCTGATAAGATCAGCAGCTTATCGGCAACTTCGGCGAGCGAGCGCAAGCTGGGAACGCTCGCGACAGAGCGCAAGGACTCGGACCCGTCGGCTGCTACCTACGGGATCGTCAACTTATCCGCGATCAACAAGCTTCTTGAAAGAACGGCCAAACGCCGGACATGCAGTGGGACCATTTCTATTGAAAAGGGTGAGCGTAAATATGGACTTGCGATGAAGCTGATTTCAGAGTGCCGCAACTGTGGACTTGTTGACAGTAAGTGGTGCTCTGGGAGGGCACCCACTCAGGCTAAATGCGCTGCATTTGAAGTGAATATCCGTGCGTCTCGTGCCGTTCAAAGCACAGGGAATGGCCAGGCAGCCATAAATGACACCTTCTCTGTAATGGGAATTTCTTACTGGGGACTTCACCACAAAAGCTATCAGAGCCATTTGAAAAATAAACTAAATCCTGCGGTAACAAGAGCTGCAACCAAGGTCCTCTCTGATTGCGCCATGTCAGTGAAAACATTATACAAAGATCTGTGCTTTGACAACCCAGGTAATGCGGCCATCTGCTAAGGTGGCATATGGATGACCAGAGGTCACCTGTCGCACATTGGTGTGGGTGTTGTTATAGAGCTTTTTTCTGGCTATATTTTAGACTATGTTGTCCTGTCAAATTATTGTGCCAGCTGCAAGCGCGCACCACCAGAAGAGCACCCAAATAACTTGGTTTGAGAGTCCACGCACATCTGCCAGAAAAATGCAGTTCAAATCAGGGCGCATGGAAGTGGAGGCAGCAGTCACTTTCTTTGAGCACTCAATTTCTCATCACGGCTTGCGGTACACAGTGATGCTGTGTGATGGGGACAGTAGATCATTTCGTGCTGTTGAAGACTCGACAGTTTATGGTTTCATACAGGTTCAAAACGAGAACTGTATAAACCATGTCCAAAAACGAATGGGTACTGCACTATGCAATCTTGTCCAAAAGCACAAAGGTTCTGGCGAAACACTAAGTGGAAGAGGCCGCTTGACAGGTGATGTCATAGAGAAATTGTCGAGATACTATGGCTGGGCTCTGAAGTCCCATGTTGGTGACCTAGATGCAATGCAGCGGGCAGCCATGGCCACATACTATCATGTGACATCGACTGATGAAAGGGCCAACCACACCTTGTGCTCAAATGTCAGTGACTCATAATGCAACCAGAGTGCTGCTGCTGCAAGGGGAGAACCGCTGCCAAGACACACCTACAGCTTCCCACAAAATGTCCGTGATGTACTACTTCCAGTCTATGAGCGACTTTGTGACAAGGAGCTGCTAAAACGCTGCCAAAGAGGCAAGACACAAAATGCAAACGAGGCACTCCATTCTGTCATATGGTCTCTAATGCCTAAAGAGAAGCATGCTTCACTCATAGCTGTTGAGACTGCAGTGAGGCCGTGATGCGCTTCAATTCAGAAATGAAAGAAGCCTCCAAACATATCCTCAGAGAACTTCAGCTACAGCAAAACTTCATGAGCGAGCGCCGGGTAAAAGAGGATTCTCGTCGGATAATAAGGGCCGAGCGAAAGCGTTCGGCATCTTCCAGGTTCCTGCAACAAGCAAAGCGGCGGCAACGACAAAAGTGTGACAAAGAATATTGCCCTGGTGCTTTCTGAGGCATTTATATGCAAGGAGAAGCATTTTTGTTTGTGTATAAGTCCTTGAATATACAGAGCTTTGTTTTTTGCCATTTTCTCAGTTTCAGTTTTTTTGGCCACCTTTCATTCTTCTGACAAGCGCTTCTGAACTTTGGTACACTGGAATTTGATAATTTTTGTCTTGCTGAGAAGCTGCATGCTTAGTGAGTACAAGAAAGTGCCATATGCCACTATAGGACACCATAAATTTTTAGAAAAAAAAACAAACATTATCATTCCTTGATAATGAAAGGAACTTCTAAGCTTCATAACTTTTCTTTTAGGAAAGCTAGAGGCATAAAACTCTTTGCTAATTGTAAAATGCAATGACACTTAATTCAGCAAGATCTGTGCAGCCAATTCACTGAATAGGTGATCAAAAGAACTTTTTATTAATAACTAATTTATAACAAAGCGGTAAGAGGTACATGAAAACTGAGTTCATATTTGACATCTGCCCATGTAAATACACCATCCCATAAGTTTTCATCGTCCTAGCTTAAATAAGATACCTGATGGCCAAGTGCCTCTTCCCCTCTTAAATCAAAACTTGGTTTCAATGACATAGCTAGCTCAAAAATTGTGCAATCCAATGTGTAATGTAATTTAGTAGCAATGCCTATGGGCTTGATGATTTTGTTTGTGATTATTTTCTCTGTTGGTAATTTGTTGTTCCTCTCTTTATTTCTCTGGGTATGTGTCGCCCAACACCAGAGGACTTTGAGGTCAATCTTGGATGGGAAACTTTACAATACGAACACCTGGTGTCTGCATTGTTTTAATAGCTTAGATGTTTTTTGATGACTGCCATATCTTGTAATCACCCTGCATTTTCACAACCTATCCTGTATGTGGTTTGTCTTGTACACTTAATTCGTTTATGTTTTTCTGTTACGTCGTGCATTTGTTCACTCAAGTGTTTCAGTATACGCTTCTTCAAACTGCCTTAATACTAGTCTGCTGCCCCACATGCTTGGGAGAGCATAGCTGAAGCTTTATGTAGTGGCAGTATTTTCAGATCAGACAGTTGCTTTACTATGTTACTTTGATATCTATTCTTGGATTCGGCTAAATATTATTAGAATTTTTCCTTGTTCACTATCTTAACTTTCATGCATATGATGCCTTTTATTACATGCATTTTCTTGCTCTTTCAGGATTAGGACTAAATCAATTGCAAGAGTGCCACTATTGTTTACCGTATGATGTTTATATTAGCATACCTTGTCATAAATTATGGTTTTCGTAACGAGATATCAGAAATGTCAAGGAATGTTTACAGAATATAGAGCACACGACATTATGTTCAAAAGGGTTTTCCAAGTAACCATATGAATTTATTTCGATTACTTAATTATTTACCAGTATCATATGGGTCTTTCATGCAAATATAGGAGGGCCAGCTGGGCTTTTTTTTTCCTATTCCTATTAACATTCATTGGGCGATTGCTGCCTAATATGATTAGTCTCTTTTTATTATTTTTGGCATCTCATTATTCTGTGCCAGTGAAGTGGAAAAGTATCCTATATGTTGGATTCCCACTTACGTCTAAGAACCCAAGGTGGTCATAAATTAATATTGACCCCCCCCCCCTTGGGCAATATTCATAAATATAAAGTGGCTTTTGAGTGAAATGCTACAAATTAGTTTTTCTTTAAATGGCATACAGCACTCGACTAACTTCTTGTTTTTATTCTGCAGCGTTGGAGTCTTCTAACTGTCAAGCAACTGTAAATGTTGAGCACCGACGCCCAGGACGCCTTTTTCGTTGTAAACAGTGTGCCTATACGACAAAGCATTCGGTTAATATAAAAAAACATGCCATGATTCACACAGGCGAGCGACCGCACGAATGCCACCTGTGCCCCCAAAGCTTCATACGAAGCTTCTCTCTGAAAGAACACCTACGCACTCACACGGGTGAACGGCCATATAGTAAATGTCGCATATGTTCCCAGAGCTACAAGACAAACTTTAATTTGACAGAACACCTGCGGATTCACTGAGGGGAGCGGCCATATGAATGCCATATATGCCTCAAGAATTTCTCGGTAAAAAGATCATTGAATGATCATCTTCACACGCACTCAGGTGAGCGGCCTCATAAATGCGTCACATGCCTCAAGAGCTTCTCGACAAAGAAAGTGCTAAATCGACACATGCGCATCCATGAGCGGCCATAATAATCCCAGGCATCCCTGAAGAGCTTGCCACTACAGTCCACACTGAAGGCCCACTGTCACCTTTATACGAACCGCACCACTGACCTTCATTCACTGAGACGTTTGGGCAGACTGCCCACCTCCGAAGACACCTCAATCGGCATGATTTTGAGAGATGATAATCTGCTGTAGCAGCTTTTTGTGAAGCTATACTTCACTGGTTCTTTTTGAGAATTATGTAGGACCACCTTAAAGCTGTGAGTTTTAGTTGTAATACCTTGGCTTCATTGTTCAGAGCAAAGCATTGTTACGCATGCAGTAAAATGTCGCGTGAATATTTTTATTGAACTTTATTGCTGTGTAGTTCATTCATCAGTCTAGTACAGTCGAATATCAATAATTCGAACTTGAAGGGGCTTGAAAATTTTTTCAAATAAAAGAAGTTCGAAATAATGAAAGCTAAATGCACGGAGGGCTCACTATGCAGTGGCGCATGTGCATTGAGCTAACACACGAGAAGGTATCACTTATTCACAAATCACAGGACATACGTCATTAATTGAAGCAATCAATGATGCGCGTCTACCATGTTTCCCTTGGAGCGAGTCAATCAATTTCGCACGCAGTTTGCAAAGCATTTCTACTTCGCCTTCTCCTGGCAAGAGAAGTTGTGCGCAGCAATATGCAGTGTCGACACTCTCTAAATACAACGACAGCAACGACTGCGTCTCCGCTACTACCCTTTACGCCGTAGCCATGGCGTGGCCAGCCCGTGATGAGAAAAGAGGAGCATCTTCATGCGGAGAGAAGCTGATCGACATTTGAGAGATAAACAACACTCCACGGCAGCTTTGTTTGTTTTTTTTTCTCTCTCTTCAAAGGTGTCGTTGAAAGGAGAAGGGTCTATGTGGCAGAGAAGGAAAAGGGTGAAGTGTGGCACCGGGGCGTGAGAAAGAGCAAACACTTCGCGGCAGCTTTCTTTTTTTTTTTTCCTCTCTCTCTCTTCGCGCACGGCGTTGAAGGGAGAAGCATCTCTAAGTGTCAAGGATGGAAAAGAGAAAAGCGTGGCGCAAGCGCGTCATGAGAGAGAGCAAACATTCCACTGCAGCATTTTCTTTTCTTTTCCTTCGTGCGCAGCCTCGAGATGCTGCCGCAGGATTGGGTGTGGAGCTTAGAGCATTTTTGGAGCGTGTTATGTTCTAATTAACCGTCGTAAGTGCTTGTGCGTTCAAATTACAAGGCCAACTTGACCTTGTTTTAAAAATACCGACAACTGCCTAGAGCATGAAATAACATGACTGCATAGAAAGAGAGATTGTGCCTCATTCAAAGCAGCCCTGTTTTTCTGGTGAGAAGTAGAGTTTTTTTATTTCTTCATTGAAAATCTAGAAAAAATGGCCTGTAGCGCCACCTGGTGGCAGAACCTAAATATTTGATGTGCCCTGTGTTGTGACCAAAGATTAGTTTACATGGTCAACAATTTTATTGTTAGTATTGAAATTGTTTGGTTTTTATAGTGAAAATTATTACCTCATAAAAATGCACATAAGGACCTATGCTAGTAGGAAGCATTGAAGTGATGCTGCTTTTCCATCACGTAATGATCCTGTGCTCATGAACGTGTCTTGAGCAACATTGCTGCATGGTCATGAAACCGTGCACGCTGTATACAGGTTAAGATCTTGGAACGACGTGATCTTGAAACGACTGCTATTTGGCATGGCAAATGTCTCCGCGCATATGCGCAGGGATATTTTCAGTGATTTGGCTTGGCTCATGTGTCAAGAGAGTAACGTCGACGGGGCAAGACATCTACGACACGGGTACAACAATCTTGCGGGCAAGTGCACGCGACGCGGTATAAATAAAGGGAAGCTCTATAACGCCGCATAACCTTGTTGTGACGGCTTGCCGTGTCAAAAATAGTTCGTAAAGCTCGAAATAAGTGTAGTTAAGTATAGTTACAGCTACTCCTGCGAAAGCGGAACGACAGCATGCTCAAGTCACTAGAAGGGCTACCGGCATCGCTATCAATTCTCAGCATTGCTGGACAAAAGGGCACATCAGTGTGCAGAGGCTTTCAATCGAAAAATACTGCATATAAAATAGCTTCGTGCTCTTTAGGATAACTTCTGCAGCTATACAAACACTACAAATGGAAAGTTTTCTGTCACGCTAGAAACTACTGGGTTGAAAAAACTAGTTGTCGGTTCCTTCAAGTGAATGGTGACCTTTGTTCAGTACTTCTTAACCTCGATGCAAAGAAATTGACCAGGCCACATGACATCCCAAACAACTTTGTTTAATGTATGCTGATTGGTGCTTGAATCGTCTTATCTTTAGTGCAAGTCTGGAAAAGGGTGAAGTTCCTGCAGATTGGGTGATTGTACGAGTGATACCAGTCCACAAATCTAATGATAAGCATAGTGAAACAAACTACAAGCCATTTTCACTAATATGCACTCCCAGCGAGGTAATCAAACACTATTTTTGAGCATGTGAGCCTGTGTTCGGAAAGTGAAAACTTCACGAGCAGCCAACATGGTTTTCGACGGGGCCTGTCGATGTAGATGCAACTGCTTCATATTACTAATGAAGTTATTGCAACTTAAGACCAAGGGGGCAAATAGGTGTAATCTTCCTCAATTTCCAAGAACCCTTAGACCATGTGTCCCAATCTAATTCAATGACAAAACTTAAAAGCCTCTTAAACAACAATCCATTTGTAAAGTGGCTCACCTCTTATATATAATAAACCATCATCAATGCATCCAAATAGCAAAATCGAAGTCTAAAACAGTTTTAGCACCAGTGCTTCCCAGTGTACCCGAAGGCTCAATCCTCGGGCCCCTTCTTTTGTTTACTTATCTGAATAACTTGGTTTTAGACTGTGCAAAGCCATTTTTTTTGCAGATGACTACATCGTTTATAACAATATTGCCACGTTCTTTTCCTCAAATTTCGTTGTCATCTCGTTACACTACAATTGGCGCAAACCGCACCTACGATGTTCGAGAAGCTTCGAGGCTTTAATAGGTCATTTTGTTAAGATTACGGCCACTTCGGAAACTTCACAGATCATTCGGGAACCTACGTCTCTGCTAGCAATAGCGCTAGAATATTCAATGGCAAGAGTATAAATACCGACACACTTTGCCGCTTGTCTGTTGATCGACGGCCGACGCTCGGTTCGCCGCTATCAGTGCAAGACTGCTACTGTAATCCGACTTTTTGTTTAGTGGGCAAAGGTTCGCTCATATAAACAGTTTATTATTCAACTCGCAGTGTGCTTCATTCGTCCACATCACGACCCCGTGACATCTAGTGGAGGTGCTGTTTCTCCAATGTACAGAACGCCCCCGTCAAGCCGTGAACCCAGCCCACGCTGCGAAGAAGACACCGACGCCAGCAACGAGCAGCGAGTTAGCTGCAGGCAGCAAGGTCTGCCACCAGAGTATGGGCTTTTACCGAACAAGACTCGGAAGACCAAGACCATGACATCAACCGCGGCAACGATGACAACTGCTGGACCACAGCCCGCTATCGTGATGCAGCAGCCAAGGGAACCACCGATTTTTCATGGGTCATCGTTTGAAGATTCGGAGACTGGGCTGTAGACTTACTACCGGGTGGCCACCCTGAACCACTGGGACACAGAAGAGAAGCTACGCCGTGTCTATTTTTATTTGGAGGACGCGGCTAGGACCTGGTTCGAGAATCGGGAGTCTGCCCTTCAAACATGAGATCTCTTCCGCGGGGTATTTCTGGATACGTTCAGGAGCATTGCCCGCAAGGAAAGAGCCGCGACGCTGCTGGAAACGAGGGTGCGACTCCCGAATGAAATTGTTACAATCTTCATTGGAAAAATGACGCGACTTTTCTACCACTCTGACGCTGACATGCTCGAGGAAAAAAAGTTTGTTTTCTCATGCGATGGGTCAAGCAAGAACTCTTGGCTGGACTGATCCAAAACCCCCCCAAGATCGTGTAGGAATTCCTGTCGGAAGCAAGATCGATCGAGACGACGCTGGAAATGCGAACCCGCCGGTACAGTCGGCAAACGATGGAAGACAGCCAAGCTCTTCATGCTTTCGGCTCTCCAGACCTTCGCGAAATGATACAAGCAATCATACGGGAAGAGCTGCGTGAATTGTTGCCGGCTTCACAGCATCCTGTCGACCCGATTGCTGACGTTGTACGACAGGAAGTCCAGCAATTCTTCCAGACACCCTAACCAGCGCAGCCTGAGCCACAAGCCATGAGCTATGCTGCTGCAGCCCGCCGTCAAGCCCCTCCTCCACGGCCACGCCAAAACGCGGCCCCGTCGCACTTCCGTCGCCAGACGCCACCGCTACCACCACGACCTCCGATGTCCTACCGTTCGCCAGCGGGCCATCGCAGTGGGCTGAGGAAAACTAATGTTTGGCGGGCACCTGACAAACTCCCGCTCTGCTATCAATGCGGCGAGGCCGTGCACACCTACCGCCGTTGCCAGTACCGACAGATGGGTCTACGAAACCTCGACATAAACACGCCGCACCCACAATGGGGTGAACGACCGCATGACATTGCCGAATACCTCGTGGGATGGCAGTCGACACCCCGACGACCTTATCGTTCGCCGTCGCCAGGCCGCTATACCTCACTGCATCGCGGGCAGTACATTAGCTCTGTTCGGGGCCGATCTCCGAGCCCTTACTCGGAAAACTAAAGCCAGCAACCGATAGAGGTGCGGGTGCTGTACGACGAACTACAGAAGATCCTCCGCCGACGCTGCCACGAAATTGAAAGCATCCACCGCAAGACAAAACAAGGTCTTGACGTCGAACCTTCGCAGCCTGCAGAAGACGTCACAGCGTAACGTGGAAGCAGCGAAGCAAATAGACGTAGCCGTGACCCGACGCCACGACCCAACCGAAACGCACGGCGACGTACCAGTCACCTCGATGTATTGTTTGACGGCAACCTCGTCACTGCTCTCGTCAATACTGGGGCCAACTATTCCATCGTCAGTGGGTCTTTCGCGATGAAGTTGAAAAAAGTGAGAATGCATGGCGAGGCCCCGAAATCCGGACCGGTGGAGGTCATTTAATAACGCCGACTGGAGTCTACACAGCAAGAATCACCATCACTAACCAGACTTATCCTGCGAGCTTTGTAATCTTACAAAGTTGCTGGAGGGATGTGATACTTGGAATGGACTTTCTAAGTCAACACGGCGCTATCATCAACCTGAGCTCTGAGTCAATCACACTAACATCGGAAAACACGCTGCCGACCCCTACAACTCCAAGGAATCACGTATCGCATGTGCTAAAAAAGCAGGTCACCGTGCCGCCTTTCTCCTACGTCGTCGTTTCCATGGGCACGGAAAAAGCAGTGTAGCGGCGAGAGAAGAGAGACGTGAGACGGCGTCGTAGGCAGCCGACGGGGCCGTGCCGATCGCGCCACTTTATTCTACGCCCGAAGCCGAGCCGCGGTAGCTGTCCCCGTCCGACACGCCAGGTGCGTGAGCTCGTTCTAATCCTCGCGCAGCTCGAGCTAGCATCAGCTGCGCGAGAGGCACGGCGCGGTGATTGAGAAATGATGATGGTGATGGTGGCACTACAGGGCTCCCCCCCCCCCTTAGCGCTTTGCGCGATTTGAAGGCATATGAAAAAAAAGAAAGAGAGTGACAAATGCTATATACATGAACGTCAATCCATAAAGTGTTCATTTGGCAAGTCCCGGTTCTCTCTGGGAGAAGCGCAAGGGACGAAGAAGGAAGTGCCGGGTCGCTGTGTTCATAGACACGTCCATCCCACAATTACGCGGCGGGACCATTCGAATGCGCACCCGCCGTTTCGAGTAGAAGCGGCTGACAAACGTGCCCACAGCTGGAACTGTGGACAGGCGCTAAAGAGCTCGCGCCGGCAATGTGGGCAAAATAGTGTGAACGATCGAAACGCACCCATGATGACCGAGCACTGAAGTTTCACAGCCACAGCGGGGTCTCGGACAGCGCACAGGGTGCCGAGCATGCTGTCGACAAGGAGCAGCGTCGCGGTCGTGCTGGTGCGGACGTCTCTGTCGAAACACCGGCCTCCGCATAGCACTGCGACCGGCATGCCGGGGCGTGTGGCCGAGTCGACGGATGCGGAAACGCCGTGCATTGCGGCTAGTCATGTGCACGGCAAGTGGTTGGCCCTTGCGTCGGGAAAACCTCGTAGGTGTTTGCGCCGTCTTGAAGGCCAAGGCTGCAACACGGACGTGATGATTTCGTTGGCAGACTATCAAGGGCGGCAGATATGCAGTTGGACCGCACGTCGTCGCTGTTGTTACCAACGAGCCTGTGTGGCGGACTGCATCCGGCGCCAAATGCTCTGGGGAATAGTTGTGAAGCTCAGAAGACGTGAGCTTTGATGGAGGATCGGGTGGCACACCTGAAAGACCATCGGTTCTCCGCGCATCAGGGTTGGTGTGCAGGTCTGCATGATCGATGACAACCTCTACAGCATGTGTGGCATATGTAGTCTGCAGTGCCATAGGCGCGCCAGGTACGTCGTCCTCAGCTGCGTCAGTCATAGTCGCAGCCTCTCGGAAGTTTGGCTGTGGTTGATGGCTTATGACTTTAACTTCGGCTGCGGGAGACTGCGGGGCTGAAGATGGTCGCTGCTGGCTGGACGCAGAGAGCGTCGAGGTGGGTGGGGAGGCGCCTTCGGACATCGTCGACGCTGAAGTCTCCGCGACCAAGGGGCGAATAGTGAGCGTGAGGATATCCGTAGTCTTGGCAGACTCCGGGGCATGCGGCGATAAAGCCGTCGTGGAGTCTGACATGTCTGAGAAATCGTGGTCTGTGTAGGCCGGAGAAGACATGCGGGTGGCGAGAGTGCCCGAGGGACAATCGGCCGAAGACTTCGATAAAATGCACCTCGTGGCGACCCCGTCGTTGGCTACAGGAACGTATTGAAGAAGCTCGTCGGATTTCGTGGCTGACTGGTCGCGTGCAGCACGAATGTTCTGAACCTCGTCGGATGGGCATTCGTACGCGGGACTCGCGTTGATAGTGGCCGGACGAGATATTGTAGGAGACGTAGTCAGGGAAGTTAGGTCCCGGTCAGTGAAGACTTTCCGGCCGGAGGGTACCGCACGCTGCAACGCAGACGAAACCTGTAAGTCGCGGGTGAACGGCAGCGGGTGGTAGGTGAGGCCATAGCTGGCAAGCACCGCAGAGCAGAGGTCGTCGTAAGGCTGCTGGCTGGAGGTTGAAGTGCCAGAGAGATGACGCAACTCTACCGGAAGGGCGTCTTGAAGAATGGCGTGCATCAGCGGCTGGTCCGTGACGCCATTCAACGCCAGAACGGCATCGAGCTGCATGAACCATACCTTGGGGTAGGTCGATTGGAACGGCGGCACTGGTGGGCAGAGTTGCGGGACCATGGCAGCGGGCCGCTCGGCGAAGGGCGTGTTCTCCGGGTCACCAATGTAGCGGCGAGAGAAGAGAGACGTGAGACGGCGTCGTAGGCAGCCGACGGGGCCGTGCCGATCGCGCCACTTTATTCTACGCCCGAAGCCGAGCCGCGGTAGCTGTCCCCGTTCGACGCGCCAGGTGCGTGAGCTCGTTCTAATCCTCGCGCAGCTCGAGCTAGCATCAGCTGCGGGAGAGGCGCGGCGCGGTGATTGAGAAATGATGATGGTGATGGTGGCACTACAGCAGAATACTTTGAAGGCTTCGTCGAGGCCGATCAGTAGCTTCTTTTGAACTGTCAGATTTGCGTCCCAAGAGGCATAGCTGAGCTGACAAACTGGTGACAAAGGTGGTGCTGACAAACTTCAGCCATGAATATAGGCACCTCAACCATGGTACGGCAGTCGCCCACATCGACTAATTGGTGGAGGCCAGCAATTCATTCGCCCTCTTCGATGCTGGCGATGCTGCTTCGACGAATCCAGGTGCCCAACCAGATTTTGATGTCAACCCGAGCCTTTCGCAGCACAAGCAAGACCAGCTGAAGTCCCTGTTCTTGCAATTTAAGGACTGCTTCTCATCATCATCGCGAATTCGACAAACCCCAGTTGCGAAGCATCGCATCATAACAGAAGAAAGTGCCCGACCAGTTCGACAAAGCCCGTTCCAAGTCTCAGCGCGCGAATGCGGCACCGTGAAGAAACAAGCCAACGAAATGCTACATGACGACATAATTCAGCCATCCAAAAGTTCGTGGGCGCCACCCGTGGTATTAGTGAAGAAGAAGGACGGGACCCTACGTTTTTGCGTCGATTACCGCCGCCTGAACAAAATCATAAAGAAGGACGTGTACCCTCTTTCACGTATAGATGACGCCCTAGACCGATTCCATAACGCCAAGTACTTTTTTCGATGGACCTGAAAATGGGCTATTGGCAAATTGAGGTTGACGAGATAGATCGAGAGAAGACAATCTTTATCACACCAGATGGCTTCTTCGAGTTTAAAGTCATGCCATTAGGTCTTTGCTCGGTGCCTGTGACATTCCAGCGCATTAGGGGCACCGTGCTGGCTGGATTGAAATGGCAGACTTGCCTCGTGTACTTGGATGATGTCGTCGTATTTTCCTCCAGCTTCGAAGAGCTTCTCCGGCGCCTTGAAGGGGTACTTCAAGCTATCAACACCTCTGGACTAACCCTGAAGCCAGAGAAGTGCCGCTTCGCATACGAGGAGCTGTTGTTCCTGGGACACGTGATAAGCAAGTCTGGAGTCCATCCCGACCCGCAGAAAACATCCGCCATCGCTGATTTCCTACAGCCCACTGACAAGAAGACTGTACGCCAATCCCTCGGATTGTGCGCCTATTACAGGCGGTTAGTCAAAAGTTTTTCACAGATTGCCGAGCCACTAACTCAATTCACGAAAAGCAACGTAGAATTGAGGTGGGAAGTAGCACAAGAGTAAGCATTTCAAGGACTTAAACGACGCCTTCAGACACCACCGATATTTGTGCATTTCGATGAACATGCCGAAACAGAAGTACACACCGACGCAAGCAGCGTAGGACTTGGCCCCGTCCTTGTGTAGAGGACTGACGGCGTGGAAAGGGTTATCAGTTATGCTAGCCTGTCGCTATCCAAGGCCGAAGCCAATAATTCCACAACAGAAAAGGAGTGCCTTGCCATCATCTGGGCAGCGTCAAAGTTACGCTCCTATATCTACGACAGGCCTTTCGAATTTCTAAGTGACCACCATGACTTGTGTTGGCTAGCAAATTTGAAAGATGCTTCAGGTTGCCTCGCACGGTGGAGCTTCAAGGATTCGACGTGACTGTCGTTTGCAACTCTGGAAGAAAACACTCCGACGCCGACTGCTTGTCTCTGCCCCTGTCGAACCACCGACGCCCGACGGCCTGAATGAGCACAGCTTCTTAGGAACAATAACTGCCGACGGCTTCGCCGAGCAACAGCGAGCTGACCCGGAACTCGGAAATCTTGTGGAATACTTCGAGGGTAATAGCACGACTGTTCCGAATGTTTTCAAGAGAGGACTAGAGTCGTTTTTTTTTTCGAAACAGAGTTCTCTTAAAGAAGAACTTCTTGCCCCTTCGGGCCTACCACCTTCTCATGGTTCCTTCAGTTGTGAGACCAGAAGTACTTGAGGTCCTACACAATGACAGGACACCTGGGTGTTTCTCGTACGCTTGCAAGAATATAAGAAAAGTACTACTTGCCACGACTTTCCGCCGACATCACTCGCTACGTCAAGACCTGCCGCGACTGACAATGATGAAAGACACCGCCGACTAGGCTAGCCGGACTTCTCTAGCCCATCCAGCCACCGCGCCGGCCGTTCCAGCAAGTCGGCATGGCATGGACTTACTGGGGCCGTTCCCGGCAACGAATTCGGGGAAAAAATGGATCGTCCTAGCTACTGACTACCTCACACGCTCCGCGGAAACAAAGGCCCTACCCAAGGGCAGCGCCTCCGAGGTAGCAAGGTTCTTTGTCGAGAACATTGTTCTGCATCACAGAGCTCCAAAGGTACTCATTACTGATAGAGGTGCAGCGTTTACGGCGGACCTAACTCTATGCACTAGAAAAATCCATGCACTAAAATGGAGATTAATCACATAGAGCGTATTCAAAGAAAAACGCCTTGTTTTACTTACAATAAATTGGCAGGAACGTATCTGTGTCAGGATTTTACATGCAATATAGTCGTAGCCCTCGACGGGAGGAGAAGGTCACATAGCCAGCTTCGTTCTGTCAATGGGTGCAGTAAGAATTCGGTTCCGGAAACTGTTGCGGTGCTGTTGACCTCGACAACGCTTGGGAAAGGCTCTTCGGAGGTTCAGCCTCTTGCGACAGTTCCGGACGTATCCGCACCAGTCCCCCTTCAATCATCGGCCAGAAGCGATCCCAGAACGCCACGACAAAACGTCAAATGGGGGTCTAGCACATACTTGGCCTAAATGACAAGCATGCATGCTGTGTCGACTGCGACCATCAACAGGCTCACGGCAGCACAGCTATACGTTACACATTGGAGCAACAATTGAAGAGGATTGTTGGCTACATGCACTGTGGACCCAACACGACAGAGGTTAGACTACCAATGATCGACAGAACGAAATAAGATGGTAGCCCATTTAGGCTGCCGTGGAGTTTTTGACAATGATACCTAGAGGGAAATCTGGCACCACCGTCTATGCGAATTTCTTAAAGGGGCCCTGCAACACTTTTTTCAAGTAGACATGGAATGAATTCACTGAAAGGGCTTATCTCATAAGCTCACCACCCTCAAAATGTTTTAGAATTCGTCCAGTACACATGGAGTTACGAAAATTTGTCGCATACTGCAATTGCATTCTCTCTTTTCTTGTCCCATCGAAAGCACTGGAAGATGAGCAGGAAGGGATGGCACAGAGAAAATTAATACGTCATGTGTACTTCGTGACCTTGCGCACTTTTTTCTATTTTCTTTTTTTTTTCATTGAATGTGCAGTGTCTCTGTGCAATGGTGTATGCATGATCAGACAAGATGCGGCCTCCCCTGGGGATCTATGTAGCGACCAAACAGGCCATGCTAAAGTCACCCAATAGCTGTCTCTGAGGCTGTGTAGAATAAAGGAAGCCTCCTCGTTGAATGATGGAAAACAGAGCCACTTTATTGCCCAGAGCACCTTTTCATAAACGCGTCTATAGTCGGCCGATTCAGTTCAGTCCAGTCTCGCATCGCACGCTCCACGGGCTAGTCTCATCATTGTCCTTCTCTTCTTCTAATATTAAACATACTCCGGGGCCTGAGGTGGCGATCTTCAAAGGGTACAGTTTTTGTACAGGCCTGGACAGCTGAATGTCATTCAGTATTCTTAGTTCACAGGACTAAACTATGCCATTTTTAAGAAGTGACGCCTGACAGTGAAGAACTCTAATGCGCCCACGTTCTAAGTACATGTTGGTCGTTCACAAGTACTTGTACCAATTCCAGGTCACTCATTTTGTGAAACTCTGGGTTTCCTTCTGCGCCTGCTCTTCCATCGGTGTTTGTGATGCTTGTGCCACGCTCATGTTTCTGAAGGCATCGCCTTCGGTGAACTTGTGCTTTCGATGATCGGTTTCCATTGGCACAAAGATCCCTTATGCGCACTTCGAAGAAGTTCTCCTGCAGCGCTTTTTGAAGAGTTTTCTCGGTTTTCTTGTCTTCGCCTCGTTCACCCTCGAAGCACCAGCATTCTCATTCTGTCGCGGTCTAGGCGGTCTCATTCGCGGCCGTAATACTGCCTTGGCGTTCTTCGCTGTCATTTTGGAGTCACTGTACAAGATGGAGGTGGTAGGAGTCACAATAGGCCTCCTCTCACGTCTTCCTTTAGGTGTGTCGCGAACACTGGACTCGTGTTACGCACCTTTCTCACGGTCTTCTACCTCCAGTCACAGATGGTCCAATAGCTACTGTAGCTTCATCTCTGATGAACGAGTCTCATTGGGCCTTTCTGATAAGCTCTGTCGTTTGTATTGTCTCCCCACAATGTCATTGGGATCACCTTGGTCATAATATCAAGAAGCATCGCAGCTTCTGAAAGGTCCGATCGTCCAAGAGCCTTTAGACCTGTCACGTTTATGGTCACAGTATCTAGATTTCTCATGGCAGTCACGTCAGTGGAACATCGTACGGGCTTGAGCGTTTTGCGCTTCTTCAAGTACTTCTGCTCAATGATTCTCGTGTTGCCGAAACGGTTGGTCAGGATTTCAATAGCACCTGCATATAAAGAGTCCGTCACCTGAATTTCCTCTATCGCTTTGGCCGCTTGTCCAAACAAAAAGAATTTCAGGTGGCGAAATCTTTCGTTGTTGGTAAGGCCGGTGTTTGTATAGACAACATGCTTGAACACGTCCCAGGACGACTGCCACTGTAGCACTGCTCCGTTAAAGTGAACCTAGTCGAGCTTTGGTAGTCTAGAAGCATCATCGATGGAAGGGCTTTCCGAAGCAGTTCCTGGAGTCGCATGATCGTTGGGTGTTGGTAGGCCTCGGTCCACCGTCGTTTCAGGCTGAAGTTGCTCGATGTGATATGAAACAAGGGACAGCGTTGCTGCTGCGTTTTCTTCATACTCCAAGACCTATATGTAGTTCTCAGCTTCTTGCTCGTCCGTAAGGAGTCCTTCTAGTTGTTCGTTGAGCACGCATAGTCCATCATTGCAGTTCTTCAGTAGGTCGCACAAAACTCTAAACGATGGGGTGCTAAACTGGCTCAATTCAATTAGTTGGCTTGCCTCATTACAGAGAGCCATATGCAAAGCTCGTTAGGTCACTCGTTTGCCCTTGATCTTTCCATCTTCTTTGTTATGGAAGTCCTTTTCATTGTCAGGTCGCTCATGTCACAAATCCCGGGTTTCTGAGCACCATAAAATACAGAATAAAGAAAGCCTCCTCGTTGGAAGGATGGAAAACAGAACGACTTTATTGCCCAGAACACCTTTTCATAAATGCATCCATTCTCGACCGATCCAGTTCAGTCCAGTCTCGCACTGCACGTGTTGGTGTCATCAACATTCTTTTCTTCTTCTAATATTTAACAGGCTGTGACAAGTGATTTTTGAGCTTTTTTCGTCATTTGTCGAGAGAAGAGACAGCTACTAATTTTTAGTTGGCTTTGAGAATTTATTGTAAATACAGAAAACTGCCTCGTGCAAGTTAGGTGGGTCATTGAATTCAATTTATTAAGAAGTGTAGCCTTACTGACTATAACAAATACATACTTATACATCATAATTACAATGAGTTCCTGTAAATTACCCTGATTTATCCAACACTCCCACTTGCTTTAAATTTGGTCTCAAATTCTTGGCGTAACATATGTAAATTTCATGCATTTTTAAGCAGTCTATTATAATCAATGGCTAAAAGGGTTCAGAGCTTTTTTTACTGTATCTTCTGTAAGTACTTTTAGTTACACTTGATAAATTAATCTTTTGCAAATATTATGCATTGTTTATGTCTCAATACTTCTACAAAAAGTATATGTGATGATATTCACAATAGTATGCATAATGTTGCTAGAAATGTTAAAGAATGGTTCTGCCCACAGGGATGTCTGCTTCTGCAGGCGTTGGGTGAGTAGAGATTCCACGGACACGAGCTAACTAGCAGGTGGATTTCAATCCCTCACACACCCACCTATACGAGGCTTACCCCGTCTCCAGGGAATTCGGGAGGTTGAGCCAGCTTGAGTTGATTGAACCTTTACTTCCTCCCCTTCCCCAACAGAGGTATCATACCCCCAATTTATTGACCAGACGAACTTGAACTTTCTTCTTTGATAATGCAGATTGTCGAAACCTTGTGCTTCTGGTCATTTCAGTAGGCACAGCAGCCTGTAGCACGGTTTGCACAGCAACCGGCAAGGCCACTTTAGTGAGCACTTATCTTTTTCCTATGGTGCGTGGTTATTATAACGTCGAAAGAACTAACATATGCCTATTATAGCCTTCCCAACCAGACTGACTTTGTCAATCCTCTCATAATTATACCTCCAAGCCATCCTCCCCTCCTTAAATGGAAATTTGTTCAGAATACATGTGTGTCTGACCGTCTCCCACCAGGCCTGAGCACATCAACAGCAAGTGAACGACCCCTGACAGGTTCCCGGTGGAAGGTTAATAGAGCCAATTGGGAACGTTCCGAAACTTGTCTGTCGGCATGTATTTTTTAATATATTGAGGCTGCTGTTGAGTATTTTAGTGCTTTCATTATTGATGCCGCCTCCAAATGTGTCCCTGAAAGAAATGGCGTTGCATGGTAACACTGTGTCACGTGGTGGTTCGACAAGTGTCGTAAAACTCGAACAAAGCGAGGAGGCACCCGTGTAATCCTTCATCCATATTGTAGGGTATTTGTTGGCACTTAATCCTTGGCAGTGTTAGCAAGTACCACTCCTAGGCAAGGCAGCAAGTGTGAACACACATTTTGTCAGAAGGTATCCCATGGCAACTTTATCTCACTCAAGGTGGCTGCTGACCTATAAGCAGTTGCATGTTCCTCCTGCCATCTAGTTGGATGCAACGAGGCCTTCACTATAAAAGTAAAAAAGAATGGTGCATTATTCAAGGGGCTTATTTCTTTGTTAGGCACAACTCATCAAACCTTTAGACAATTAAGCCATGAAAGGCATAAGGACATTATTTGTTGTTTGTGTTACTGTACTATAATGGTCTTGCCCTCAACAGTAAGAAATGAAAGCGAATGAAAAATCACCCTTTCCGAAGATGGGATCAGAGTGGAAGCGAACAGGTGCCATTGCAACTGCGAAAGGAGTGCACTACACTTCAATGTCGAACATAACGAACTCGAAAGTGCTGCGATAAGGGTTCGTTATATCAGTAGTTCGTTGTATATGGACTCACTCCTAACTACAAAACTTAGCAACCAAACCTTTTTTTCTGTTTTTTTTTCTTTTTGCAAAGTGTTATCAAACACTCGGGTGACAAGTTAGGCTTTCCACGTGTTAAGTGACCCCCGTTTGCTCTCGAGTGATTTCAACCACATTTGCAATGAACTCGCACCGTTCCACTGAAGTGTGGTACTGCCAAGTCGAACCAATCGTTTCTTTTTAGTTGCGTGCAGCACGCACTCCACTCCCGCCCTCGCTTGCCGTGTTGTATGCAGTCGATTGCATGCACAGATTTGTTCAATCTTCATGCATGCTTCACTCGGAATCACTCTCGTGTGCGCCAAGCAGCTTGGTCGTCTTGTTAACACAACGAAGGCGAATTTTGTAAGCAACATGCGCAAGCCACTTTGCACGGCGTGGCGGTGGCGAACGGTGGCATGATGCATTTGTACTGCTGTCACCCCGCCTAGTAGATATCTGCAGGTGACTATGATAAGCTTGCCGCGGATGAGTTAAAATTTAAAACTAGATGGCGGTACTTGTAGTTCATGATGTTTGTAGTTAATAAATTTAAAACTAGATGGCGGTACTTGTAGTCGATAATGCTTGTAGTTGATAAATTTTAAACGAGATGGTCGGTACTTGTAGTTGATGATGAAAGATGCAAGATGTTATAAGAGGAATGATGTCACATATGGCACGCGTCATTGGTCGAAGGCAATCGTTCGGCAACATATGCTATGGCGAGCATTGTAATAAAATTTGTTCCCTGTTGGCGCGCGCTCAGCGTCGCTGTATTGACGAGGCTGCAGAACAGTGAGCGCTCAAGGCGACGGCAGCGCGCGCTCGCAAACAGAATCCCCATGTGCGAGCCCGCGAGGCAGAAGCGCGCCGTGAAGCTACGTGCCGCCGCTGCCAAAATCCTGCCGTATGAGAGCGGGAGGACCAAGCGGCACGGCGTACACACACAGCATTTGTCACATCCTTAAATTATGATCGACTGGGCGAATTACACGGAAGATTCACGGTTTACCGTTGATTCCTTCCGTAGCTTTGCCCACTCATCATCATTCATCCTGTGGATATGCTGCCATATTCGTGTTGTCTTCGATCTCAACGCCATCACTCTTTTCTGACGCTTATCCATTCAGGCACCAAGGCAACCGTGCAGAAGTTGTTATCACTAATCAACCGGTCTCCGCATTTACGGAAAGGCGGAAAACCTGTTGCGGCGCACATTATGGTGTTGGCGAGCGGAGCGTTGCAGTGAACTTTTATGCAATAAAATGTTATTGCTGCCCGAGGGGGGGGGGGGGGGATTTATGACTTTTTGCGTTAAAGGTGGCCTTTCATTCATTTTATTACCTCAAAAGTCGCAGTTGATATATTACATGAGGGAGTGGGTGATAGACAGGCTATTAATCTAAGGGTAGCTATGATGGGATGGTTTCAAGGAGCCTTTTAAATTCTTGAGTGTCGATTATGATGGCGACTTTGATGGGCAGGCCGTTGTTTGTTAATTGTCGGCAGTCGTACATGCCAAAGACCGCGTCAGAAAAGTTCGCAGTACGAAAGCTGGCTGTCAGTATTCATGCTGCCTTCGATCCCATTTTTCTCCTTTGGCTTGCACTCTGCCAGTGAAGAAATGCCTAGAAAGAAAAGCCTAGAAACGCCTAGAAGAAATGTGTAGAAATACCTTGCTCATGGCATCCGAAATCTGCGTTCGGGGCTCGTTCTAATCTAAGATATTTTTGTTGCAACTAAACTGTGGCAGGGCACGCGTGAACGCGTATTCGCAATGTTCATAGACTGTCGTGCTGCCTAGCGGAACCTAGGACCCTCCTCTCAAGGATGATCGGTAGGCAAACGCTCCCTTGTTCGGTGGTGCTAGCCAGACTGTCAACGCGCTAGCAACAAACGAACACAAACCACTTTGTGTGTTGCGTGCATCAGTGAATATACCAGACCGATCGTGACACGATAAATCTGATTTGTTCTTGCGAGAGGCGAAGTTATTGTGACAATACGTGGCAACTCGCCCTTTCGATAATAGCCCGTAGAAAGCACATATCAGCTTCATGAGATTTTCTGCAGCCACGTTGATTAGTTAAATTTTATTGTCTAACCGTTATGGTTGAAACTCGCCTTGTTTTACGTGCTTATAGCATTCGTCAGTGCTTTTGTAGTGCATGAAGCCCATGACAGAACATTCATTGCAAGCGGAAAGTAGCGCAGGCTTACTATTTGTGCTTCGACACCTTAGTCTATATGCTGCGCCGTTTATTTTTTGTGTTCGTCGATAGATTTCAGCACACTGCAAATGATTCATTTCTTGCCTGGTATCATCACGGCTAAATTTTCTCCGCACTCCCAGATAAATGTGGTTAGTGACGTCGTGTTGGGATTGTGCAATGATGCATTGTTGGTGCTATCGAAGTCGTTCAGCGGAGAGAATTCCTCACATTACTTTCAGTTGTTATGTTCAAAGAAACCGTCTTGACTTCGAGGATTTTTCGCTAGACGTAGATGGTTGTCAACGCACTGAGAGTGACAACGACGATGAAAAATCAGCTGCTAGCTCACGAGCAGCGAGTTGCACTTCCCGTCCCGTCGTGCGTTAACATTTTTTTTATTTTCACGCTCGTAAGTCACTTTGGTTGTATTTGTTGTGCAATATTCCTTAGCGAACTCAAAATAAAAAAAAAACTGTTTTTCTTGTGTATTGCATGTAGCCTAGTTACAATGAATATCACAAAACACCGCATGCCACCAAACGCTCGAGCTCGACCAGCGAAGTAAAATGGTTAGCATTGAGAAAAGCGTATGCGTGTATTCATTTTGATATTCTTGTTTCAATAGCGCTGATGGAACCTGCAACATCCAAGTGCAGCGAACTGCGAACCGTTGGATTCTGATCATGGCCGTCACAGACGCGCTACTTAATGGGAAGATAAATCTTCGTGTTCTGTTGAAGAAGCAGCTGCATGATGCTTACAAAGCAAGTAATGACGGTGGCGTAATATGTTTGCAAACCATCCCTACAGTAAAACATTCGGCCCTGTGCAGCCGCGATGGCGCGCTACCCGCTAGTGGCCTACTACTGCGACAAATTCGCCTTGCAGGTTTGGCACAAATTATCTCGGGATGCCGTTCAGTGTATATGTAAATATTAGTTTGCGCAGTTTTTTGTAGCACTCATAAGATTATACAAAGCATCATTGATAAGCCGACAATCGGCTGACACCACCACCTTTCGCACTGTGGCAAGAAATTGGGTAGCGATTATTCACCAGTTCCTATAGTTTGGGAAAGTTCTTTGTTCCCATATGTTCCCATTCATTTGACAATCAAGAGTTCATCCGGTGAAAGTGGCATGGGGAGTGCATTCTATCTTTTCCCGTGCGAGTTCACGGGGTGATCGTCCCTCCGCAGTCATCTTGGATTGCAGGGCGCACCACCTATAGGCCGTGGGCATTGTGAATATCAAATGCATATTTTTTTTTCACCTCGTATGCGCCATGTTTTTACCGCGTCCATGTCGACAGTGATCGTTGTAAAAATAGGAGGTTTTAAAAAAATGTTCTCTGTATGTGGACTCAGTTTGAAAGGGTAGCATAGGGAAATCGTAAGTGCATCGAAATATGGTCATTATAATCGATAGATCGTTATATTTGGAATCGTTATAAGTGGGTTGGACTGAACTAGCATTACAGTGGCAGTGGCTCATTGCTCTGTGTGCAATGGCCTAGGGCATCTGTGGGACATTATTTCTCTAATTGAGGCCGTGCGAGCTTGGGCTTCCAGAGTCTGATGTAACAACCTTCAACCTGGCAAGATTTGTTTTCAAAAGGTCCGATTTGATCTTTCTGAACTTCCTGTAGATGTGTACATTTGCCCAAGCTCAACACAGGTTACTGAGCACTTGTTATGGCTCTAGATAATGTTATGCTAATTCAGTGGCTTCTGGCAGAGCTGATGACTTTAAGAAAAATCTAACAGCTCATTGGTCAACTGTGCGCTCATTAGGTGCACGTGCAAGGCAACACCGTTTGACGAAAATAAAACAGTGTTCCACATTCGCCGTAATTGCTAAGAGTGGCATTAATGCTCCCAGGGTTTGCATGCACATAAATACCCGATGAGTAGACAAGGAGACGACCACTCCTGTAGTTCAGATGGTAAGTACATCGGGTGTGTAATCCCAACGGTGTAGGTTCACTCTCTGCCAGCAGCAAGTTGTCATTTCCTCCTTTTCACTTCATCTCCATGTGTATGACAAAACTACTATACACTTGGAAAAGTAGAAGTTATGTTCTCTATAGCAACTGTGGCTTCATTATCTGCCGGTCTTGTGTAGATTGGGTTAAACAAACGAGAATTCTGAAATTCTCTTTCTTCATTCTGTCGCTTAGTTTAAATGTAATTCAGTCAGGACAGTTTGTGATGTCCAAGGGAAAAAACCTCGTGACAAGCACTACTGCGCAGCTCATGTCAATGTGAAGCACATTTTAATACTGGCAGATGTCGTTCACTGTCCACCAGAGGTTCAATGACGTTGCGTAAACACAACAAATCAGAAGGGTCGTTAGTGCTACTGGTTAGGGCACAATTTTTTGTGTAATGAAAGCAAGTAGTTGAAAACTTATTGAGCTGAACTGCTGAGATCTGTGGTGATCAGCATGTTTCAATTCTTGTTACTAATTACACACTTTATGTAAAGAGCTCAAATCAGTCTCCAAATGATTCTTAGGACTTGTTTTACCACGTAGATGCATTTAGTACAATGTCGTCAGAACTTTTTTAGAAGTTTTGTGTGGACATTAGCAGCACTACCTCTTCAAGAATCCTAAAATGGATATTGGTTCTACCCATTCTGGAAGTTCTGTTCTTTGATTATGTTCAAGCACTTCCCGGTTCAAATTGAAGATGTTATTAGTTCAATTGTGTTTATTACTGTTCCAAACTTTATGTGTACTAATTTTAAGGCATATGCCAGTTTTACCAAACTAATTCTACTGAGAGTGCACAAATATGGGGTCTTCATAATTTTAAAAAATATTCTTTGACTACAAAATTGACTGGTGCTCCGTGTTAAGGTTACTGACAAGGTCTTTACTGCATAAATCGGGAAGATGCATCTCAGAGACATGGCTGAAACTAGGAAAATGTAAATGCAACACCAAGCACTTAACATTGAACCCCGAAGAGTGTTTTAGATGTGAGTCATTCACATGTAGCAATGTGGTCTCGGGAAACACCTTTATAAACTATGCAATGTAAAGGGGGTACTCACACAAAAAATTTGGCCTCGCGTTTTTCTGCCACAATGCGTTGCTGTAAAGCTGTTATTCATGACACGACACATTGTTTGCTGCAGCACGCGATAGATAGTTATTTACGGGCCCCTCATTATATCAGCTTCTGTTTTGGTTTGAGAGAGTTCCAAAACTGGGTGCAACTGTCGCCACCTAGCGTGTGCAACTCTTGACCACATCAGCACACAGAACTCCAATGCACTTCCGCATGATCCGCATCTAGAATTACATTTGAATAGGAAACGGCACTGGAATGTCGCCAAACACAGAACTTTGTAAGTGTGCGCCACGGCCACGAACTCTTAACCAGCCGCTGAGAAATATAGACTTCAAGAACTGACGCGGCAAAAAAAAAAAAAAATCGCGGCTATGACATCATGATAACTTGTTTTG
This sequence comes from Rhipicephalus microplus, assembly GCF_043290135.1. Lineage (NCBI taxonomy): Eukaryota > Metazoa > Arthropoda > Arachnida > Ixodida > Ixodidae > Rhipicephalus > Rhipicephalus microplus. The sequence continues at coordinate 136,193,359 of NC_134701.1, read as the reverse complement.
TTGACCTCAGCGTGGTGATGTGAGGGAAGTAGGGTGCCACCTCGGGGTCACCTCCGAGGGTGTCTATAGCGCTATAGAGTCTGTTGCTTACGAAAACTTCAAAATTAATTTAAAATACCTTCCAAGCTACATTCGCTGTTGATATCATGCAGATGATATACGAATGTTCACGGGAATTGATCCCGCAGGCTATCTCGGCCACGAAATTTTGCGTCAGTACCCCCTCAAAGGGTACTGACATTAGGGGGCACTGACACAAAAACATTGACCTTGCATTTTTGTGCAATCTCTTGGTGAGGGCATACTATTCATAACACGGCACATAGTTCGTAGCAACATGGGACAAATAATTAGTTACCGGTTTTACATTACATACCAGATGCAGTTTGAGAGAGCTCCAAGAATGACACGGCAATGGGTGTAACTATAACCACCCAGAGTGTGCAACACTCGACCACATCAGCACACAAGACGGTGATGCACTCTTCGGCATGGTCCTCATCAAGAAGTCCTTTCTAACAGGACGGAGGAAAGTAGTGTCACAGAACAGAAAACTTTCAGCGCTTGCGCCGCAGCCAAGGAGCTGGTGTGAACAGCTGCCGACAATTAGTCAGCTGGTGCAAGCGCTGCGAATTAAAAAAATGGTGGCTGTGAGTCCAATCTAACTCATTGCATTGACTGCAGTGCGGGCATGTGAGGAAAGTAGGCAGGCCACCATAGGTCACTTTTGAAAGTGTCAACACTGCGAGGCTCGATCTCGCACCCGAACTTCAAAAGTCATGTAAAATGCATTCCAAGCTATACTCGTGGCTATTCTGCAGACGATATACGCATGTTGACGGGAATCAAACCCACAGGCTATCTTGCCCACAAAATTTTGTGTTGGTACCCCCTTTAAGGGGAGATGCTACTTGAAGACATTTTTTTTTAATATTCACTCTAGAGCAATGAAACTTGAGCTGTTTATAGAGCTTTTCATGTTGATTTCAAATATATAATTAGTTTTCTTGCAAGTTACACGCTTTTAGCTCTGCAACATGACAAAGTGAAAAAATTAACCCTTTTCTCCCCCTCTTTTCGTCCCTAAACATCAGCAATTTTTTACCATTCATAGCTCATAATGCTTCAAATAAAGTGTATAGTGCAAATAACTAATTAGGAAGTACATACAAAATATGCAATACGTGTGAAAAATAGTAGACGTAAAAAGTCCATATTTCACCTACCCTGGTAAAGGTATACATACAGTTTTTTTTTATTATACAATAAAATATTGAATTTTAAGCTAGATAATTGCATTTGCCATACTTTGAAAAAAATTTGGGCATAATTTCATGCAGATCCGAGCACTCAACGTGCCCGAAAAAGGAGGGGCACATTGGAAAAAATGACAAACTTTGTGTTTTGAGAAAAACGAGATTTAAAGTTAAAATTGAGTCAATATTTATGGAAAATATCATTAAATCAGATGAAATTTGCACACCAAAAAGAACTCTTCTTGTAGTGGCCACTGCGACTAAAATACGCCAGCACGATGAGTTTGTCCCTCTCGGCTTTTTCGAGCAGACTCCTCACAGACATTTCGCTCACAGACAGGGCCATGAAACGCTTGCCAAACGTCCGCTCCATCTGGCAGAGCCTTGTGCCAACTGCAAGCTAGGAAGAAGTTCGACAGGACTGCGAAATCCAAACTAAGTCCAGTGTCATGCCATTTTGCAGCCATGCTTGTGCCACATATCATCGTACATGGTGGCAATGTCGTCCCTGCTAAGTTCTCTCACTGCAGCCTCTTTTGACCTCTCAATATTGACGCTGACGTCATCCATTGCCACATCACGAACTTTCCGGCTGACGGGTGTGAATGACTTTTGATGCATTGGCTTTTGCAAACCAACAGCTGTCGCAAATCGGACCAGCTGCTCGTAGCCTATTCCTACAGAGTGCGCCACACAACGGCTTTCACTTGCAATCAATGCTTTTTTTTCATTCATAATGGAGATAATTACACGAAAAAAGCATTGTTTAGCTGCGCTGCTCGACAAGACATGAACCCCGCAAATAGGTTTCACGGCACATACAAGCGCGCATCGGCCAATGGCGGTCCTTGATTTGTACCACGTGATAAGCCAGTGGCGGCGCTCGAAAAACGTGCAGCAGAGTAATTCTTTTTATTATTTCTTGCACTGCATTAGCGTGAGAAAATATTGTTGTTTGAAGAGTGAGGCTTGACTCTTAGACTCATGCGATCAACAATGGCGAGCGGCGGCGCATTGTCGGCGGCGAGGTGCTCGAAGAATGCACACTTTCGACCGTTTAACAGGCACCTTGTGCTCTTTAGAGCCAATTTTAAGGCATTTCCAGTTGAGTCTTGACTTGAATTATTTTTTTCATAACAGTAGAGGTATTAATCTTATCAAAACAGGTGAAAATAAAAAATCGGTAATTTTGAAAAAAAAACTCGCATTTTTCAACCCGCATCTCCCCTTAAGGCTACAGTCGTGTGCACAAAATCGACACTTATCTCCGACACTTATCTCAGACTTGTGCGATAAGGGCTGTGAAAACAAATGAACGCCATTGTAGCTATACCTGGTTTGGATGACATAGCCAGTTCAAAAATCATGCAACCTAATATGACATTTATTTAGTAGCAATGCTTATGGGCTTTGAGATTTCGCTCGTGATTATTCTCACTGTTGGTAATTTGTTGCTACTCTTTTTTTTTTCTAGGAACATGCCACCTAACACCAGAGGACTCTGCGGCCAATATTGGATGGCAAACGCTATGATAGAGACAGCTGTTGTCTGCATTGTTTTAATATTCCAAATGGTTTTTTGTTGACTGCTTTATCTTGTCATTACCTTTCGTTTTTGCAACATATCCTGGGTGTGGTTTGTTTTGTATGTTTTATTTCATGTTTTTTCTTCTCATGCATTCGTTGAGTGTTTCTGTATATTTTCTTCGCACCACTTTATTGTCATTCTCTGGTTGTACATGCTTCAGAGAGTGGAGTCCCTGTGAAATATGATTGGAATCTGGTAAATATTAGAATTTCTCTTTGTTCACTTTCCTAATGTGAATGTATATGATGCATTTCCTTGCTCCTACAGGATTAGCACTAAATAAACTGCAAGTGCTGCTTCTACCATTTTTTTGCGTGATGTTTAGATTAGCATACATTCTCATAAATGCATATTTAGGGCATCTTATATTCAGAGCGAGATATTTGAAATTTTAGGGCACTGTTGCAAAGTACAGAGGACATGGCATTAGGTCGAAAACTGTTTTACAAGTAACCTTGTGAATGTATTTCAACGCATTGATTATTTACCAGTGTGATATTGTGATTTTACGCAAGTATAAAGGGAAAGCCAACAGTGCTTTTTTTCTAATTCCTGTGAACATTTTATCAGTCAATTGCTGTCGTTTAGCATTAGTCTCTTTTCATTATCTTTGGCATCTGATAATCACAGCTGCAATAGCTGAATTTCTATAAAAGTGAAGTGCATACGTACTTGTGTGTTGGATGTAAGCTTATGTCAAAGAAACAAAGGTGGTCATAAAAGCAATATAGATTCCCCCACTCGGCAATGCTCATATATATATAGTGTGCAGTTTTTAGTGAAATGCCACCAATTAGTTTTCTTTTAAAATGACATACAGCACTTGACTAACGTCTTGTTTTTATTCTGCAGCATTGGAGTCTTCCAGCTGTCAAGCAACTGCAGATCCTGAGCAGCGACGGCAAGGACGCCTTTTCCGTTGTGAACAGTGTGACTATAAGACGCAGCATTCCAGTCATTTCAAAACACATGCCATGATTCACACAGGAGAGCAACCATATGAATGCCACCTATGCCCCTGGAGCTTTTCACGAAGCCACCATCTGAAAGGGCACCTACGTACTCACTCAGGTGAACGGCCATATAAGTGCGACATATGTGCCAAGAAGTTCACGCAAAAAATCAATTTGACCGAACACTTGCGCATACACTCAGGTGAGCGGCCATATAAATGTCTCACGTGCCTCAAGAGCTTCTTGAGAAAGGGTGACCTAAAGGTACACATGCGCGTCCATACGGGCGAGCGGCCGTATCAATGCGATGTATGCCTCAAGAGCTTTTCTTCTAGATCGACACTGAACACCCACAGTCAGATTCATACACGCAAGCATCAGTGACCTTCATGCGCTGAGACGTTCGTGCAGAGTGTCCACCTCAGAAGACACTTCGATCAGCATGATTGTGAGTGATATCATTGAAAGTCCTGCTCTTCAAGCTTTCTGTGAAGCCCCACTTAACTAATTGCTTCTGAGAATCGTGGCAGTGCTGGTTTTTGCATGACCACATAAATGTTTCATTCAGGAAAATGTTGTATGATTATCTTTGTAACGCTTCATTGCAGTCATCTTCATTTCCCAGTCTAGTATTCCGTATGTAATAATCTCCTCTGCTTTGTCGACTCAAGATCTTTTGCACGCTCATTTGAACAGGCATAATGACGGGTACCAACTACACTACAGAGCAGTTCATCCTCTGTGCACGTGTGCATTATGTAATCATTTATTGTTATGCAATCTATTTACAGTAGATCTTCGTTAATTCAAAGTCACTGGTACCGTGTTATACTTTCAAATTAAGCGGGTTTTCGAATTGACAGAACATGCAAAAAGTAGGATGCAAGGAACTTGAAATTATTCAAAGTATAATTAGTGCTGGCTGTTTGGTGTGCTGACTAGTTCGCAACTCCAAGGGTTATGTTTTCCAGCAATACAAGGTCACAGTTTTGCTATAAACTTGGGGGAACGCTGAGCCTCACTGCTGCAATGGAAAAAAAAGTCACAGCTTTGCCGCAAAGGCCAAGCTATGAACGCGATTGCAACAAATCGGAAGGTCACGCACAGAATGGAAAGCAGATCGAAACGTGCCCCGTGTTTCTCATGCAGAAATGACGCACAAAATGTACTCACAGGTATGGATGCACGCGAATAAGCGTCTCAGTTGTTACTTCGCTGTGTTCGGAAAGCGTGCGCTTTTAGCTAACGGAGAATGCAACAATTGCAGTGACCTTTGTACGTTCGGTAGCTACAGCAGAATCGTTCCAGGTAAAGCCCGAGGCCAGCCAAGATGTATAATCCTCCCTACCGCGAGATAAGGGTGTGCTAGCGAGCGTCGTTCCCTTTTTGTAAGCAGGGCAAAGTACGCGTAGGAGATTAGAGCGTCTGTCGTCACGCTATGTGGCGACGCGCGCTCATTGCATCATCTTGCTGGTAATGCCGAAAACACAATTGCCCCGGAGATGTTCGTCAGCAGCGGTAAGTCGTAGATATAAAGAGCTTGCCGTTTGAATGGTGTAGGACGTGCTCCTGCGTGGCTCAGTGGTTAACGCCTCGCTTTCACGGCGCAGAGGTCTCACGTTCGATTTCGCGCACTGAAGTCTTTTTCTGTCTTGCATTTGTGTGTGTGTGCGTGTGTGTGTATATATATATATATATATATATATATATATATATATATATATATATATATATATATATATATATATATATATATATATAAAGGAAGTAAAAAGTAAATAAGAAACACTGAAATGTGCATCTGCGAAAAACAAGACATCTTCACTGCAATACAGTACTGACCCGCGGGCAGCATGTGGCCTGCTTCTCGCTGCATCACCACATCATGATGCAACTATTCGCCCATTCTTTCCAGTAAAATAAAGAATTTCATAATCGACAGTGTGACGAAATTCGCAATGTTCTTGCTGGAAAACACTATCATTGAAGCTTTCAAACCGAGTTTCCAAAGCAGGCGTAGCTGGCAAGAACTCAGCGAGCGCTGCAAGTGCGCAAATTGCTGGAGCAACCGGCACTCTGAAGTTCGCATACATCGCGAGTTCCGCAATACTGTCCTTTAATAATTTCTTTGTATTTCCAAGACGAATAGGTAAATCTTGACGCGCTGACATTCTGAGAAGCAGGTCTTGTTTTGCACAGGCGCACATTTCAGCTGATCACGGGACAGTTTTTCTTACATTTTTATTTTTCATACTGGATGTATCGAGCCTGGGGTGCCTCATCTGCCACTCAGTAGTATCACTAAAGTACATTGCCTAGTGGCTCCTAGGGGCTGTCGTTTCTGCAATTCTGCGGCTAAATCGGAATAGGGAATGGGTACACTGCACCTAAAGTTTTCGAATTAACCAAAATGGTGCCGACTGCCACTTCAAATTATCCACTCAAACTTACATCGCAAAGTACGGGACCGCTGATCTACTTCAAATTAAGCGGGGTTTTGAAATAACCGAGTTCAAATTAGTGAGGTTTTGCTGTATGTAACCGTGAAGCTTCGCAGCATTCTAAACAGTCGGGGTGAATCGACACAGGAAATGATAGCGCACAGCAGGTGACAGAACAAATATAAGAACGAAAAGTCTACACAGTGCTTGTGTTGTTCTTTTTTGTTTTGATGTTTGCCATATCACCCAGTTTGTGTTGCCATATGCAATTCTGATAACCAGCTCGCTCAAAAGTACATTCTACTGAGGGAAAGGTCTTATTGAAATAACTATAAATAACAATTGCAAGCAAACTTCTGACATCAATTCCATTGTTCATTTAAAGATTGCGTGTGAATCAAGCTTAACTCGGATCAGTGGTGCGAAGAATGACACGGGCAACAACTCAAGGCTGGGCACAGCGCAATGTCAAACCTTGATATGTAGTCATTCCTATGTTTTCTAGTGCTACTGTTGTGGGTTATACAATACCAAGTAGCCCATCAATCTATCTTTTTGAATCGATCGTATCAAACCCCATCCTGTTGTGCTCAGAGGTGTGGTATAAGTTTGCGAGAAAGAGCACAATCATCACTCACTTGATTAAGGTGTGAGAGTAAGGCTGGTCATGTTGGGAGGGGGTAGTTGGGGAATGGTGTGTCGTCTTGCAGTGTTGTGGAATAAGCACCTTCGTTCTATTCCAAGGAATTGGAACTTGCCACAATGACATTCCTTTTAAGTCCTGAAATGAAAAAGTTTAGCCCATCCCCACTCCGGGAATGGCCAAGTGGCTGAATTCTATTCCTGTAATTCCTCAATGTAGGAAATGCATCTTGATTGTATTTGAGCTAATATGAACGCCCCCGTAAAGCTGGTGTCAAAAGGTGCATTAGGAACTGTAAAAGTACGCAAGACATGTTACCAAAGGTTAGTGATAGCAGCAAATAATATCATATCTCGTGCAGCAAATCCCCCTACTAATTTCCAATGGAGTGGATCTCCCACTACATGTAGTGTTTGGATGGTGAGCATGTTTGAACAAATCTGATGTTTGAGTCGTGTTGAACCTAAGTGTGTTAATGCTAAACTGACGACGTAGGATATACTTATGCTGACAAAAGTAGCGTTCAAAGACTAAGCTGTTTTCTCGTGTGTATGGAGCAGTCGTAAATAAAAAGAAAACTATGATTTGGGTCATTCCAAGTGAAACGTCTCAGCCCGAAATTCGACCACCAGCGATTCTATAGAAAAAAAACTGAGCTAGAAGATAAGTGCGTGAGAGTGATTTTAGTAAGATATTTTCATTCAAAACAATTTTCTGATCACGTGACTGCCATTTTAATGTTCTGGAGAAAAGCAAGAGTTAGGTGAAAATAACTTATGTGCATAGAACCTTGAAACTGGGCACAATGGCACATTGTGGTTTGAAGCATTGCACTGTCATTGTTCTTTTACGTGACATCACAAGTAAAGCTAAATATTAATATTCATGCTCAAGAAGGCTTAACAAGGAAGCTAGAAAACAGGCAAGTTCAGACAATTTAGTAAGTGCAGCAACATAGTTTCAGCTGCAAACATTTTTTTTGCATTATTACCAGTCAATATAGTGTCTGTAAAAATACTTTAAACTTATGTGAAAGAATGCTTATTGAGAAAAATGCTTGCAAAGTTCAGAAAAAATGACTTGTCGCTTGCATTTTTTTGAGGGCTGTTTCTGTTTGCGTGTCCTTGTAGCACATTATGCTCATTTATTTAATTACACATTCTAGCTTCTTTGTATCAGAACAGGGTCACTTAATATCTGTCTTGAAAATGAAGTTAATGAGCTGGTGAATATTGGCTCATTTATTTGGTAACTGAGATGGTGGAATTCTAATATGATCCGTGCATTTTATTACTTTTCCAACACCTGTGGAGTTGTTGCCTCCTGCAGTGTTTCTTTTTTGAGGATTTTATGCCGTCTTCATCCTGAGCTCCTATTTCTCTTGCTTCTTTGTTTTAGAACCTTTTTTTATTTTATGCAATCATTATATTTTGGACTTTATTTTTTCCTTGTGCACTAAAGCTCTGTACCATTTTTTTCCTGAATCATTAGACACATGATGAGCTCTACAACAATGTTCTGTGACATATAATAAACTACTGTATTTTGTGAGATTATATATGACTGATGCTTAATGCCCAATTATTTTCTGCTTCTAAAACGAAGAAAAAAAAGAATCACTGAAAAGATAACTCGAATAAACACAATTTCAAATTCTTTATTAATCTATTTGTTGTGATTGCCACATCAAACTTGTTTTTCAAATACATTTGATAAGGCACGAAGGTGAAGATGAAAATATATCCTGTCACTCCCAATATTTTCTTTACACCAATAGCCACATGCCTTTTATTACATGCATTTCGTTGCTCTTTCAAAATTAAGGCTAAATAAATTGCAAGTGCTGTCACTATTGTTTTACTATGTGATGTTTATATTAGCATACATTCTCGTAAATTATGCTTTTCATAACGAGATATCAAAAAAGTCAAGGAACTTTTACGAAATATAGAAGACATGGCATTATATAACGGCCATATAAATGTCACATATGTTCCCAGAGCTACAAGACAAACTTTCATTTGACAGAACACCTGCGGATTCACTCAGGGGAGCGGCCATATGAATGCCATATATGCCTCAAGAATTTCTCACTAAAAAGATCATTGAATGATCATCTTCGCACGCACTCAGGTCAGCGGCCTCATAAATGCGCCACATGCCTCAAGAGCTTCTCGACAAAGAAAGTGCTAAATTGACACATGCGCATCCATGAGCGGCCATAATAATCCCAGACTTGCCTGAAGAGCTTGCCACTACAGTCCACACTGAAGGGCCACTGTCACCTTCATACGAACCGCATCACTAACCTTCATTCACTGAGACGTTTGGGCAGACTGCCCACCTTGGAAGACACCTCAATCAGCATGATTTTGAGAGATGATATCAGTGATAGCTCTGCTGTTCAAACTTTTTTTGACGAATTGATTTGGAAAATTGTGGCAGTGCTGATTTATGTAGAACCACCTTAAAAGTTGATACCTTGTCTTCATTATTGGGAGCAAGACATTATTATGCATGCAGTAAAATGTCGCATTAATGCCTAATTATGCTTCATTGCTGTGTTGTTCATTCATCAGTCTAGTCATCATCGTCATCGTCATCGTCAGCCTGACTACGTCCACTGCAGGACAAAGGCCTCTCCCATGTTCCGCCAGTTAACCCGGTCCTGTGCTTGCTGCTTCCAATTTATACCCGCAAACATCTTAATCTCATCTGCCCACCTAACCTTCTGTCTCCCCCTAACCCGCTTCCCTTCTCTGGGAATCCAGTCAGTTACCCTTAATGACCAGCGGTTATCCTGTCTACGCGCTACATGCCCTGCCCATGTCCATTTCTTCTTCTTGATTTCAGCTATGATATCCTTAACACCTGTTTGTTCCCTAATCCACTCTGCTCTCTTCTTGTCTCTGCTTTGGAGAGCATGCAAAGGGGCAAAGCTGCTGGTGAGGATCAGGTAACATCAGATCTGCTGAAAGATGGAGGACAGATTGTGTTAGAAAAACTAGCCACCCTGTTTACGAGGTGTCTCCTGACGGGAAGAGTACCAGAGTCTTGGAAGAACGCTAACATCATCTTAATACATAAGAAAGGAGATGACAAGGACTTGAAGAATTACAGGCCGATCAGCTTGCTCTCTGTAGTATACAAGCTATTTACAAAGATAATTGCTAACAGAGTAAAGAAAACATTAGAATTCAATCAACCAAAGGAACAAGCAGGATTTCGAACAGGCTACTCGACAATTGACCACATTCATACTATCAATCAGGTAATAGAGAAATGCTCAGAGTATAACCAACCACTATACATAGCCTTCATAGATTACGAGAAGGCGTTTGATTCAGTAGAAATATCAGCCGTCATGCAAACACTGCGGAATCAGGGCGTAGATGAAGTATATATAAACATTCTGGAAGAAATCTACAGGGGATCAACTGCTACCATAGTGCTTCATAGAGAAAGCAACATCAGTCTAGTATTCAGTTTATAATAAGCTCTGCATAAACATTAGTTTTTACTGATGAGCAACTGCAATTCTATTTTGTCAACTTAACATTTTTTGTAGCTATCATGAACAAGCATCAAAAGACATGAAACAAACTTGTGAATGGGCCATCATCTGTGAACTTTTACATTGCTTAACAATTATGCTTATCATTATAGAATCCACATATGTGATCATGATGCTTCACAGCATTCTATACATTAGGGAAGTATTGTTACAGCATACGAACATGCAGTGGGCGAAATGACGAAAACAACAACCGAAATACAACCAGCGTTTCAGTTGTCCTTTTGTTTTCGTGTTTGTCGTTGCACCCGTTGTGTGCTTCTTTATTCCGTAACTATCAACCTCAAGTACACTGTGATAAGGCACAAGAAGTCTTTATTGCAGTAACTACTACGTTAACAGTACGAGCAATCTCTTAACATCAATTTCGTGGTTCGTATCACGTCTGTGTGCGAATCGATTATATTGCACTCCAGCCTCATAGTGCTCAGGTTTCTTAAAAATAGCTTGCAAGAATGAGCGCAATCATCATTCACTCGAGCAATAGGGAATTAATGTAGGAGAGAGAGCTGGCATTGCATGAAGTGCCTCGTATACTGTATGTACTCCAATCTAGCCTTACCCGAATTCTAAGCCGACCACCATAAGTCCAAAACCTGGAAGAAAAAAAAACTTACATCGTATGTAGGCCGAATGAAAAGGCGAAGACAGCGTTCACAAAGAGAAATTATTTATTAAAAATGAGATGAAAATACGAAGCAGTTTATTTGCTTGATGAACATACGATTGCTAGTCCTGTTGTGTGTTTTCTTGTCGTTTTTCTCGCGCTGCTTCTGGTTATTTGCATCATAAAGATGCCGCACTTGTCCATGCCGTGTTCATTCCAAGTCTTCGCTGTGTTTCCCTCGTTGCTGACTTCCTTGTCGCCGTCTTCAAACAGTGTGCAATCCTCGGTGCTATAAAGCGTGTTGGATATGCTGCACTGCTTAAAAGAGTGTACAATCAAAGTTCCTGGGTTGTTGTACCATGCTCCAGCCCTTTCAAAGACGCACATATATTTTTTTTTCGTCTTGTCCGAAGTTTTGCTCGGCTTTAACATTGGACGACAACTCCACACCTAGGACCACTTTCCTTTTACAAGCGGCACTATAATGGCACTGTCTGTTTGGTGCCATTGAAGTACGCTACACACATACCACTGGAAGCGCGACTCGAAATGAAAAACAGCTCGCCTCAACACTCGTTGCAAAGATCAAAATGGCGTCTTGCATGTGTACTTAAGCCAGCTGTAGGCTTGGCTAATAACGCCTATAATACTCTCTAGGTGGCCCTAGTTGTGTACCACTTGTCGTAATGAAAAATGGCACGTTATTCAAAATCCTCGAGTATAGGCCGACCCTGAAGATTTATGCAAAGAAATTCGAAAAAAACGATCGGCCTAGATTTGAATAAATATGGTAACTAGAGTATAAAGAACTCTGTCATGCAGGTGTGCGAGCATAGCTTGTCATTTTTGGAGGGGGTTTGCAGAGGAGTGTTGTGTCATCTTGTTACTACTTCTTTGCACAATAACAAGGGACTCGCAAGGCAATAGCCTCAACACTGACTATCAACACTCAATTTATAGTTGACACTCTGCCACTGTCCTGTTTCTTGAGCTGTTGTACGATTACACTACACCTATTTTACAGGTAATTAGTGGTAGTTCCCAATGGTCTGTAAGCGAACATTTGTGGCTGGGTGCTTGATGTCTGCGCTCTGTGTTTACCACTCCATATCTCTGCCTGCACAATGTAGCGTTCATTATTTCTGACAGTGAAATTAGGGGCCATTGTTCCTCCTTCTAGCATTGTGAAATAGTGCTGGCATCTCTTTAATGTTGTTTGTGTTTTCCTGTTCACGTGTGATATTATGATTATTTAATTAATTGTGCATTTTAGCTTCATGATGTCACATAAGGGCCTCTTAATCTTTGTCTTGTTGATAAGCTGGTAGATATTGGCTCATTTATTTGGTCCAACAGATGGTTGAATTCTGATATGTGCATTACATTATTACTGTTCTAACACGTGCGTAATTGTTGGCTCCTATAGTGTTTTTTTTTTTGGAAGAAGTTATGCCGCCTTCATTCTAAGCCCATATTTCTCTTGCCTCTTTGTTTTGGAACCTTTTGTTGTTATTTTTACACAGTTATTTTGTTTTAGACTTCATTTTTCTTTTGTGCACACGAACTCTACACCAGTCGTTGCCTAAGGCATTAGTCATATGATCAGCTCTGCAAGTATCTTTTGGGACATATGGGTAATAAACTACTGTACTTTGTGAACATTATGCATGGTCGATGTGATGCTCAGTGCTCAATTGTTCTAGGCTAGTAGCTAGAAAAAAAACGAAGGAATCAATGAAAAAAATGATAGTGGGCTCGGAAGAAGCTTGCAAAAGGCGTGTTACGAATTAATTCCTATTCATTCTACAAGCCGCTCTTTTCGTCAGAAACCCTTCTGCTGCACCATAAGGAGAATGCCAGGGAACAACCGCTCTTGATAAGATGAATCAGCACATTCTATGGCACTGTCATGGATGCAACAAGCACAGCAATGAGGGATGGGGCATGAGAACATAAAAGCGACTACATAGCAGCCACCAACTAATATGCTCGATGGAAGCTCGGAAACGGTGCATCTTACCAATCTGTTCATATTATTCCTACAGGCCATGCTTTTCGTGACAAACCTCAGTGCTGCACCATATGAAAAATGCCAGGGAACTACCATACTTGATATTATAGATCAGCGCGTTCTATGGCACACCCATAAATCCAACAACTACATTGATGAGGCATGGGACATGAGCATCAGGCCCCCGCGGATGACTGCGCAACGCCCACCAGCATTATCGTCAGCACCCTGGGAACATAAAAGCCCGGCTATATCATAGCCACCGACTAGTAGGCTTGGCAGAAGTTCTGATGCAGTGCATCTTATGAATTCGTTCCTATTCCTTTTGCAGGCCACGATTTTCATCGCAAACCCTAGTGCTGCATCATACGAAGAATGCCAGGGAACAACCACACTTGATATGATGGATCAGCACGTTCTATAGCACACCTATAAATCCAACAATTACATTGATGAGGCATAAGGCATGCGCATCAAGCCCCCGCGGATGACTGCGCAACGCCCACCAGCATCATCAAAGTCAGCACCCTGGGAACATAAAAGCTCGGCTAAATTGCAATCACCTACGAGTAGGCTCGGTGAAAGCCCTGAGACAGTTCATCATTAATCTGTTCTTATTCCTCCTATAGACTATGCTTTTTGTCGCAAACCCCAGTGCTGCACCATACGAAAAATGCCAGGGAACAACCACACTTTATATTGTTACTGGCTTCGTCCGCCGGGGGTGATGTTACGAGGTAGTGGGCATAGCTCCGCCATCGTAGACACAGCAACAAAAAAGAAGCGGACTTGGTGCGCGAGATCTTAGCAGCCTTGGGGTGTCACACCTACCTGTAAATATTGCAAATACACTCGTTTCTCTCTTCTGTGTGTTTGTAATCCCCATAACAATATGATGGATCAGCACATTCTGTGGCTCAGCCATGAATCCAACAACTACTATCAGCGACAAATAAAACCCGAACAGTGGCAAGCCTTTGCGATAGTGTAGTGCGTGCCGTCCAGTTATCACAATTGACAGGCGCGTGCATCCTGTTCGGCAGCTTTCCGCATATATGCATCCCTGTTCGTAGTGATAAATGCACGGCGCTCACTATAGCATCGCGAAGGCCTGCCGCTATTTGAGTTTTATTTGACGCTGATTGTACATCGACAAAGAAGACTATGCAACGACCACCAGCATCATCAACAGCGCCTTGGGAGCATAAAAGCCCAACTACATCGCCGCCATCGACAAGTAAGCTCAGTGAAAGCTCTGAGAAAATGCGTCTTAAAAATCAATTTTTATTCCTTCTACAGGAGAGAGATTATCGTTCAGTATATACATATTGTAATAACATTGTTTGTCTCTTGCTTCTGCCGTGCCTATGATCACTATATGTACGGTAGCTTATTGTGTATTTCTGTTTCGTTGATTTGCTGTTGATTTGGTGATTTAGTTGATCCTGTGGTGGCGTTGAATCTAACCCAAGGCCAGCAACCTAGAAAAAGTTCTTGAAAATACTTGACAACATTCGTGAGCTAAAACAGGGCATGGACTCCGCAAATCAGCAGCTTGGTGAAAAGGTAGCTTCCATTGAGCTGAAGTTGGATGGCTCGTCTGCAACTGTGGCTGAATATACAGTAAAAGTTGACGTGCTGCATAGCAATGTTAAAGGGGGACTCTGGTGCTTTTGCAATTATATTAAGATAATGCTGATTTCAAATAGTATTGACAGTCCTGTGAAAGCTTGGGTGGTCCATTTTGCCCAGGCTCTCGTCTGTAATGTCAATTAAGGAATAAACGATGAGCCAGAACGGAAACCGAAACTGAAAGCTGTCCCATGATCTATGGTGGGTATCCGATAAGGTCATGAGAATCTGTCGTTGATGACGTCACGAGATCTGCCACGACTGGGCTCGGTGGCTGTGTTTCAGCGCAGACCACTAATCCGTTGCTTTTCGCCATGCAGGTCCACAGTTTCTTCACTGGACTACTTTTGCCCGCAATTCTGGCCTTCCCCCAAACTACAGCGATCGCAGCAAACCGTTCCAGCACGCCCGGTGCGGGCCCCTGCCCTGCTCCGTCCGCGACCGATTCAGCGTGCCCAACAGCGCCGCCACTGCCCTCTTTGGTTTCCCAATCACCCTGGAAAGCGCTATCGTCAGCAACATCATCCACCAAGTCAGCTATAAAACCGCCCCTGTCGTCCCGCACGCTCTGTGGGCTCGGTGGCTGTGCTTCAGCGCAGACCACTAATCCGTTGCTTTTCGCCATGCAGGTTAGTCGAATGTCTCATTCTTTTGAAAAAAAAAACTAGCAATTACTTTCTTATACAGCTACCGAGCCCACGGTGTTGCGCTACAATTGTTGTTGAATGTGTTCATGCGATGCGGTCGCTTCTGCTTTTGGCGGGAGATATTGAAACAAACCCTGGCCCTCCCAGTATTGAGGACGTAATGAACGAGTTAAGAAAGCTATCGGCTGGCCAGTCGAAGCTGATTACCGATATGCTAGACCTTAAAAACCAGCTACTAACAACAGACAAAACCCTATCAGACCTCAATAAACGCATGACTGATTTAGAAGGACATTATCACGCCATTTCAACCATCCGAACCGACCTGGACACTATAAAAACAGATACCACTGAAATGGCTAACCGGATTGACCGTCTTGCTTCACAGATGGATGATATCGAAAACAGGTCCCGTCGCAATAACCTGATCTTTTATAACATTCCCAACCCAAACCCTAAAGAAACATTTGCAGAATCTGAAGAAATCGTCACCCGTCATTGTCATGATCACTTGAAGTTCACCGTTGACCCTAATCACATTGAACGCGCACATCGCCTAGGACGCCACACAGGAGGCCATAATCAGCCACTCATTGTAAAATTCAATCAATTCAAAACTAAAGAATCTCTACTTTCTAATGGCCCCAAATTTAAGGGAAGCAATTTCAGTGTTGGTGAAGATTTCTCTCATCCCGTTAGAGTTGCTCATAAAAAACTGATCGCCTTCGCTAAATCAAAATCTACTTCCTACTCATTGCGGTTCAAAACATTGCACATTGGTACCAAACGCTACGTGTATGACTACTCCACAGATTCTGTTCAGAAAATGTTGTAGCAATTGTCCCATCATCAAAATAGGCCTCACCGCCCTCGATCCGCCCCTCGATCAAACTTATTGCTCTCTGCTATCTTTACTAACATACGCAGCTTTATTCCAAAACGTGACATTATTTCTAATCTGGTGTTATCATCTGATAGCAACCTTCTGATAATAACGAAAACATGGCTTTCTAGTGACGTGACTGACGGCGAGGTACTCGCTGACCTCCCCAATTTTCGATTGTTTCGAAACGATCGCAGCGGCACGAGAGGAGGAGGAGTACTCGTCGCTGTTAGTCTCAACATATCCTGTTCGTCTATAAATATTGTGCCCGACCTTGAAATCTTGCGGCTTAAATGCCATGCCGCACCGCACTCAGTTTTACTTGGCGTTTGCTATAGGCCCCCTCACAGTACTCCCGATTTTTCTTCTAAGCTCAATAATATACTAAGCGAAATAACGACCAAACACCCTAACATGCATGTAATTCTGTTTGGCGATTTTAATTTTCCTAATATCGATAGGGCAAGCCAGCCTGCACCAGCGGCTACATCAAGGGAATCGAACGACTTCCTTGATGTATGCCTTAACTTTAACCTATCTCAAGTTCTTACAGAACCAACCCGCGTTACCGATAACTGCCAAAACATTCTGGATCTTATATTAACCAGCTATCCCGAGTGCGTGTCCTCCATTGCATACCTGCCTGAAATCAGTGACCATAAAGTCATTCATGCTGACTTTGTGATTAAGCCTGCTTTAGCCCCGACCATAAAAAAAACTATCCGTTTGTATGATAAAGGAAATTACGAAGCAATTAACTCTGAACTAACGAATTTTTACTCCACTTTTGACACTGCCTTTTCTCATCATAATGTAACCAAAAACTGGTTGATTTTCAGAGATAAGCCAAACGAAATGGTTGATAAACACATTCCCCAAATTAACATCAATCCTAATACCGCCCAACCCTGGTTCAATAAAGCACTGAAACGATTAGAAAACAAGAAAAAACGCTCCTTCCGCGCAGCCAAGTCCCGTAACACCCCTGATACATGGAACAAGTACAAAGCCGCCGAATCTGCTTATCTGCAAGCCGTAAGTCACGCCAAACACTCAGTCTTCCATTCGGACGTACCGAACATGCTTAAGAACAACCCCCGAAAATTCTGGCAAGTCATAAACCCACAGGACACGCGCAATATAACACTATGTAATGAGTTAGGGGATGCCCTAAGTGACACGGAATGTGCACGCGTGTTTAACGCCGCCTTCGCATCCGTTTTCACCCAAGAAACTGAGTTGTCATTTACCATCCCTCATGCGAACTTTGAATGTACCATGCCACCAATTACGTTTTTTTCCAGCGGTATTTCATCACTAATAGACAAAATCAAACTTTCTTCTTCAGCTGGTGTAGACAACATTACATCCAAACTCCTGAAAAATACTAAACATATCTGTGCAGCGTATCTGTGTCTACTATTTTCACAATCAGTTTCAACAGGAATGCTGCCTCCAGATTGGAAGCACGGAAAGGTCGTTCCAGTCCACAAATCAGGTAACAAACAATCACCATTAAATTATCGTCCCATATCATTAACCAGCGTACTCTGCAAACTCCTCGAGCATATCATCTACACACATATCATGGACTTCCTTGATTCCAATAATTTTTTTCATCCTGCGCAGCGTGGCTTTAGGAAAGAGTATTCGTGTGAAACGCAGCTAGTTATGTTTGTTCACGACCTGCATGTTAACCTCGACTCTCACCTTCAGACTGACGCCATCTTCATCGATTTCGCAAAGGCATTTGACAAAGTTCCTCATGAGCGCCTACTACTAAAGCTTGCCGCGTTGAATTTAAACGATGACGTATTAGCATGGATTAAAGAATTCTTAACTAATCGTTCGCAATCAGTTTCCGTCAACAATCAAATGTCTAACACTACCCCGGTAACCTCAGGTGTCCCTCAAGGGTCTGTCCTAGGCCTGCTTCTGTTTTTGATTTACATTAATGACCTACCATTACATGTATCTTCTAACATACGCATGTTTGCAGACGACTGCGTTATTTATCGTAAAATAAACAACGTTTCGGATAACAGGTCTCTTCAAACTGACTTACTAAGCTTACAGGATTGGTGTAACCTTTGGCTAATGGAACTCAACCCTAACAAATGTAAAACTGTTTCCTTTCACCGCCGTCGAAATCCGATAGTATTCCCGTACCAAATTGCTGACACAAACCTCGAATTAGTTCTTTCCTATAAATATCTCGGAGTAACCCTTTGTAGCGATTTAACCTGGGCAACGCATATTACGAACATCATTGCATCTGCTAACAAAACACTCGGGTTTTTAAAACGCCGTTTGCGTCACGCTCCTAATAATGTCAAATTACTAGCTTATCAATCTCTCGTAAGGACGAAGATAGAATACGCATCAGCCATTTGGAGCCCGCATCAAGCATATCTCATCAATCAACTCGAGTCACTTCAAAATCGAGCCACACGATTTATTCATTCTACGTACTCTTACGACGTTAGCATATCAGCATTGAAAACAGAATCTGGCCTATCATTGCTTGCATCTCGTCGCCGCATTTCTAGTCTTTCCCTTTTTCACAAGTTTTGTTACAGCTCGCTCGGCAGGCCACCATACATTCTTCCTCCGGCACGCATCTCCCATCGCACTGGTCACCCGCAACAAGTTGAGCGGCTGCGTACGCGCACCGTCACTTTTTCGTCCTCATTCTTTTTTCGTGCAGCTATGGACTGGAACGGCCTTTCTAACGAAATCACCGCCATAACCTGTCCTACCACCTTTTTGAACACCGTAACAAATTACCTTGCATTGTAAAAAAAATGGCTTTCACGTTTTCATATATGTACCCACCCCTTATGTAATACCCCTTCAATGGGGTCTTTAAGGTAATAAAATGAAATGATGAAATGAAATGACTGGCCAGTGTGTGAACACAGCTCATGAGCCTCTTCCGACGCACGAAAAGCAAGTTGGTGATGGCGATGTCATCCGGTGCGATTTCAAGCTTTGCCAGCTCTTCTGAACTTACCAGTGATAAATTCAGCGACGATTGCAGCTTCTTTGAGCACGTAAGCAACGCTTTTTGGTTTCGACCTGCCAGGGCGGGAAGCATTTTACATGCCCGAATCGATTTCCGCGTTACTCAATATTGTAAAACCCAACGTCAACGACAACTAACATGCTGTATGCAGTTGACGAAAGGGACCTGTACCCCTGTTGTTGTTGCTTTGCAGAAGAAAGCATGCGCTGCATCAGTCTACTGGGAAGGGCGGGTTTTTTTTTTTTTTAAAGAGTAGACCCTTATGTCACATACACAGGGTGGCTCGTGTTTATAAGTATGATTGCAGAATCTGCTACCAATTTTAAAAACTTTTTTTCTAAGAAATTGAGTGACTTACGGTTGTGTAATTTGGCACATATCACCAGGGTACCTACGAGTAAACATGTTCAAAGTGATAGTACACCTTTAGTGGTGAGCAGAAGAGACGTTTACTTTGTGGAAAACGTAGCGGTAGAACCGACCAGCTGTCAAGCGGAGCGAGCGCGAGCAGCAACAACACTCTTCCTTCTCTTCTTCAGCTGGCGTTCCGGCCTGTGCCAAATATCAATGCTACAAATCACTCCCCCCTCAGAAAAGGAGCCATCCTGGCGACCTATGGAACGGGTACGACGGGTGGGTCGTAGTGCGGCTTCAATCGATCTACGTGAACAGTCTCGCGGCCTCGATGCCGTCGGTCTGTTGATGGTTGAACCGGCTCAACAATATAGTTAACCGGTGAGGCCTGACGTAGGACTCGGTAGGGGCCTTCGTACTTCGGCAGTAGCTTGGTGGAAAGACCAGGAACAGATGAGGGAACCCGAAGCCATACCAAGGCGCCAGGCGAGTATGACTGCGAAGACAGGTTTTCGTCGTGACGGTTCTTCTGGTACGCTTGATCTTGGGCGGTTAAGGAACGCGCGAGTTGCCTGCATTCTTCTGCATAGGTGGCGACTTCAGATAGAGTTGTGGATTCCGAAGCGTCTGGATGATACAAGAGAATGGTGTCCATGAATGAGGAAGGTTCGCGCCCGTAAAGGAGGAAGAACGGAGAGAATCCTGTCGTAGACTGAGTGGCGCTGTTGTAAGCGTAAGTTACAAAGGGTAGTATGCGGTCCCAGTTGGTGTGATCAGCGGACACGTACATGGATAGCATGTCGCCCAGTGAGCGGTTAAACCGTTCGGTCATTCCATTCGTTTGCGGATGGTATGCGCTGGTTGTCCGATGCACAACGTTGCATTCGCGAAGAAGGGCTTGTACCGCTTCGGAGAGGAACGTACGGCCGCGGTCACTGAGTAGCTCACGAGGCGCGCCATGGCGTAGAATGAGATTGTGAAGGATAAATAAGCCAACTTCACGTGATGTGGCCTCTGGCAGCGCAGCAGTTTCAGCATAGCGTGTCAAGTGATCAATGGCGACAATCACCCAGCGGTTCCCGTTAGGCGTATAGGGAAGGGGACCGTACAAGTCAATTCCGATGCGGTCGAAAGGGCGGGAGGGGCAAGGCAACGGCTGCAGTTGTCCATTGGCTATGTGTGGTGGGCTTTTTCGGCGTTGACATTTGGAGCACGAACGCACGTACTGTCGGACAAAGCGGTACATTCCGCGCCAATAGTACCGCAGCCGGAGACGTGCATACGTTTTTATCACACCGGCGTGGCCGCATTGAGGATCCGCGTGAAAAGAGTCGCAAATGTCGGCACGTAGGTGGCGAGGAATCACAAGCAACCACTTGCGGCCGTCAGAAAGGTAGTTGCGACGGTACAGGAGTCCATCGCGGATGGTAAAGTGTCGAGCTGTGCGCTGCAGTGAACGATTGGGCGTAACTTGGGACGGCCGAGACAGTAACTCTATCATAGAGGCTATCCAAGCGTCTTGGCGCTGTTCATAGGGCATGTCCGCGTACGAAAGTGCCACAGCATCGAGGCTGGATACAGAAGTACTTCCGTGTTCATGGGGAAGTGGAGAGCGGGAGAGAGCGTCGGCATCTGAATGTTTGCGGCCTGACCTGTAGACGACACGGATATCATAGTCTTGGAGGCGTAACGCCCAACGAGCGAGACGGCCAGATGGGTCTTTTAGTGACGATAACCAGCAGAGGGCGTGGTGATCAGTCACGACGTCAAATGGACGGCCATAGACGTAGGGTCGAAATTTTGTGATTGCCCAGACGATGGCTAGACATTCTTTTTCTGTGACTGAATAATTCTGTTCAGCCCTAGTAAGAGTGCGACTGGCATAAGAAACGACGTACTCGTCGTATCCAGACTTGCGTTGAGCAAGAATAGCGCCAAGTCCGACTCCACTTGCGTCGGTGTGTATTTCTGTAGGGGCATCAGGATCAAAGTGACGGAGAATCGGTGGAGATGTCAGCAATTGACGTAGTTTCGCGAATGCCTTATCGCAATTGGAAGACCACGCCGAAATGCCCTCGGTGTCAGAAAGTAGCCGTGTTAAAGGGGCCATGACAGATGCAAAATTACGGACAAATCGGCGAAAGTATGAACATAAGCCGATAAAGCTCCGGAGTTCCTTAAGTGTCGATGGCTTCGGAAACTGGGCGACAGCACGGAGTTTTCCAGGATCAGGTAGAACGCCGTCCTTGCTGACAACATGCCCTAAGATGGTGAGCTTCCGGGCGGCAAAATGGCACTTTTTCAAATTTAGTTGGAGCCCAGCATGTGTAAGGCAATGCAGGACACTTGCGAGGCGCAGAAGATGGGTATCGAAGTCTTTTGAAAAAAACGACGACGTCGTCCAAATAGCAAAGACACGTCTGCCATTTAAGGCCTCGAAGTATGTTGTCCATCAGACGCTCGAAGGTGGCTGGGGCGTTACAAAGGCCGAACGGCATCACGTTAAACTCGTACAAGCCGTCCGGAGTTACAAACGCAGTCTTGGCGCGGTCAGCTTCATCCATGGGTACCTGCCAGTATCCCGATCGAAGATCCAGCGAAGAAAAGAATTCTGCACCTTGCAAACAGTCGAGAGCGTCGTCAATTCTGGGGAGCGGATAAACATCTTTGCGCGTGATCTTGTTAAGGCGCCTGTAATCCACACAGAATCGGATGCCCCCGTCCTTCTTTTTGACCAGTACCACCGGGGAGGCCCACGGACTGTTAGACGGCTGTATAACGCCACGATTGAGCATATCAGACACTTGATCGTCTATAACTTGGCGTTCGGCGTGGGAGACCCGGTATGGACGCTGACGCAATGGTGCGTGGGTGCCAGTGTCAATACGATGGACAATTGCAGATGTTCGGCCCAGACTGGTTTGTTTGAAGTCGAACGATGAGCGGAAGTGGTCGAGAAGTGTCAAGAGTTGAGTTCGTTGGTCAACAGGAAGGTCAGGATCAATCGATGGAAGGAAGACGTCGAGGGAAGAGGTGGCGGATGTGAGAGCGGAAGTAACACTGGCGATCTCAAGGCTTTTTGCTTGATAGGGCAGTTGACTGGTGCAAACACAATCGATGTCCTCAAGGCGGCCGATGCATTCGCCACGGAATAGGGTGACTGGTACAGAAAGGAGATTCGTGGCATAAATGTTTGCGCAAGTGGCTTCGACCGTCAGAAGAGCAAAAGGCAGAAGAACGTTTTTTCGAGAAGTGAAGTCTTCTGACGGCGTGAACATGACGTCCGAAAAAGCGGCATGGTCGCACGAGATCGGCACAATAACAGAAGACATAGGTGGAATATCAGTCTCCGCGGCGACGACAACACGAGAAATAGAAGGCTTATTATAATCGTCGTCGGAGAGCGATGACAATTCTAGTTCGGCCCGGGCACAATCAACAACGGCATGATGTGTGGAAAGGAAGTCCCAGCCTAATATGACGTCGTGTGAGCAGTGCGGAAACACGATAAATTCAACCACGTACAGAACGCCCTGGATGATTAACCGAGCCGTGCACGTCATAGAAGGGTTCACGTGATGCGCTGTTGCCGTACGAAGGGAGAGACCAGAAAGCGGAATCGTAACTTTTCTTAACTTGCGACACAATGCTTCACTCAATACAGACACGGCAGCTCCGGTATCTATTAATGCTTGAACGGGGATACCTTCAATCAAGACAGTTATTTCATTATTCGGTAGAGAACGAGGCCTTGTGGAGTTCGACGGTGGCGCAGTTCTTGCCTCCGGAACTGCGATGGTCAGTTTTCCGTTTGGGCAGGTGGTGCACGCCGAAGCATTGGTGAAGGCGAACGTCGGCGCGGGGAAGGCGATCGGCGTGGGTTGAAGGCGCGGCGGCTCGGCGGAGAAGTGTCCGAAGCTGCATGGAACGGCAGCGTCTGTGGTGGTTCTGTGGGGGCGTAGCCGTAGGTGCCATCAATAATGCCTGAGTGAGGGACGCGCCGGCGACAGAACCGCTCAACATGGCCAGGCTGACGACAGTAATAACAGATAGGTCTGTTATCCGATGTACGCCAAGGGTTGTTGGGAAGCGTTGAAGGACGGCGGTAAATGGGAACATGCGAGCCTGCCGGTACGTGTGTTGCGTAGAAGGCGTTCGCTTGGTGGGCAGGGTCGACGACGTTTGACGGCGCATGTACCTGCCTTCGCGCGACGTCAGCGTAAGTCAGGGGAGCGGACACAGGTGGTGGCTGGTACGTGGGGGGAAGTGCCTCGCAGACTTGCTCTTCGATGGTTTGGCGCAGTGACGAGGTCAGCCCATGCGTATTGCTGGGAAGCAAGGGGGCAAGGGACAACTGGCGTGCCACTTCCTCTCGGATAAATTGCTGGATTTGCGGGGTCAATACAGTCTGTTCTGGAGATATTGCACCAACGGTCAATGCTGGCGTGCTGGTCATGTCGAAAGTAGGCCGTCGCGTTGAAATGCGCTGTTTTCGCAACTCATCGAAACTTTGGCAGTGTTGGATGACTTCCGAAACTGTTTGCGGGTCTTTAGCCACCAGCATGTGGAAGGCATCGTCCTCGATGCCCTTCATAATGTGTTTTACCTTGGCGGTTTCCGACATGTCAGGATCAAAGCGACGGCAGAGGCCTACGACGTCCTCAATGTAGGACGTGAAACCCTCTCCCGACAGTTGGGCGCGATCCCGCAAGCGCTGTTCTGCACGGAGCTTGCGCACTGTCGGTCGGCCAAACACGTCCGCGAAGGTGGTCTTGAAAGTGGCCCAGTCGGTAAGCTCGGCTTCGTGGTTGTTGAGCCAGAGCTCTGCTACTCCTCTGAGGTAAAAGTGGACGCGGCCCAGTTTGTCGTTTTCGTCCCACCTGTTGTTGACGCTTACTCGTTCGAACGAAGAGAGCCAGTCCTCGACGTCCTGCTCATCGGTGCCGTTGAAGATGTCTGGATCTCGCTCTCTCGGGACGCCGGGACAGTGGACAGGTGGAGATGTAGGAGCCGTCTGCTGTGCAGCGTCGATGGACATTGTTGATGGCGAAGGTAGAGTTCGGTTGCGGAGTTCCAGGATGGAAAAAGGTACCCAGCACTCTCCACCACTTGATAGTACACCTTTAGTGGTGAGCAGAAGAGACGTTTACTTTGTGGAAAACGTAGCGGTAGAACCGACCAGCTGTCAAGCGGAGCGAGCGCGAGCAGCAACAACACTCTTCCTTCTCTTCTTCAGCTGGCGTTCCGGCCTGTGCCAAATATCAATGCTACAAAAGTTTTATTAAAATCGGCCAATATCAAAACAACGCCGGAGTTCCCCTTTAGCAGTTTAATAATAAAAGTCAATTGTCTGAAAAGCAGAAGCAGGAAGAAAATAACCTAATCATCTTTGGCATGAAGGAAACTCCAGAAAAAAACCAGCTGTCCCTTGAACATACAGTCTATAAAGAGATATTTCAAATCTGTTAAATATACAGGATGTGCCACTTAACGCATTCACAGAATTTGGAGACCCTTCAAGGACAAATGCTGACCAGTTTTCATGAAATTACTGGACAGAAGGGTCAAGGGCAAGATTATTAGAAACTGCAGGAAGCTAAGAAATTCGACATATAGCATCTCGAAGGACTGCTCACCTCATGTGCTACAAATTCTAAAAAACCTTAAAGATTTGGGATAGTGCAAGAACGCACAGAGATTAGGGGGACAAAGTTAAGCTTTTTTTTTTCAACAAAATAAAACTGGTAAATAATTTTATTGGGATGAAAATAGAAACGAAAGAGTGCCATTTGCTATGCAGTGACGAAGCCATTTCAATTGTGATAGTGCAGTCCCTCCAACCATGACGTGCAGATCTTCATCAGGCAAACTTTCTGTGCTTAACATGAATTTCCGAAGCATCATAAGTGCAATGAATTTGAAGGTTTTCTTCATGCTTATGATTCATATATCTTTATTCTCACTAAAACTTGGCTTCGTGAATGCATGTCTGACAAAGACATCATACCACATTCAAATGAGATAGTTCGTCTGGATCGCTGCACATGAGGGAGCGGGGTCACAATCGTAATAAGAAAAAGTCTTCAGTATACCTTCCTACGTCACACTATGAGTGTTGAAACGGCGTGGATCATCCTTAGGGTTTTAATCTCAGTATCTTTATTGATGTGGTCTACAGGCCCCCTAGCGCTGATTATTTCATGTTGGAATCACTGCATGACTTCTTTGGTGAACATAGTATATGCTATACCCAGATTATCATGGGTGGTGATTTCAGCTTGCCAAATGTTAACTGGGCTCTTTTGTGTGCTCATCCTTCTAGTCCACGTTTCGATTTTATTTGCTAGCTTTAAGAGAGACATATTGTTTTATACAATCATGAATAGTGTTCTTGAAATGCAGCTGTTAATCATCGGCACCTGATGTGCCGTCTACAATCATTTTATCTAGGTTATCATAGTTCAGTTCCAGAAGGTCTAAAATACTAGCGTCGTCTGCGTCGTTAAAGTAAAAAAACGTGGTTTCTTTTACCACATGTTTCTTGCCGTTTGGGGCTGCTTTTAAGAAGTACCATGTTCTGATTGGATATTCCTGGTAGAAGATCTACTGAGAAACTAAGGTGGCCAACCATATCAGAAATAAAAACAAGATCAAAGAACGAACTTGTAACCACAGTAACTCTAGTTGGTATATCAACCAGCTGTTTGAAGTCATAGAAAAACACAATATCGAGAAGTCAATCCAAGTGCGGACTAGAAAGATGAGCACACAAAAGCGTTCAGTTAACATTTGGCAAGTTTAAATCACCACCCATGATAATCTGGTGTATAGCGTATAACTTTGAATATAGCGTGTAGTGTATAATCAGGGTATAGCCTGTAACTAAGCTAGCTCATGATATTGCTTATCAAGTTATTTCAACAAACGGTCACCTATCGTTCTGATGCTTTAGAATCGCACATTGGTGCTCTGGAACGTTCTCTTGACCTTAATGAATACAGTGATGCTAGTGATTTACGTGTCGAAATTGATTGCATAACTTTTAAAATAAACAAACTGGTCCTAAAAATGATGACCTTGAAAATCGTTCAAGGAGAAATAATCTGATCATACACAGTATTTTAGAAGACCCCAATGAAAACTCTAGCACACTGTTATGCAGCGTAACTTCTATGTTTAACAACACTTTGATATTTGTCTGTCTGCAAATCAAACGCGTTCACAGGCTTGGAAAAAGTACGTACTGGCTAGACATGACCCGTCATTCTAAAGCTTTCTTCCTCGGGGGATAAAGCCGTTTTTCTCAAAAATGCATTCAAACTGAAAGGCTCAAACGTGTTTGTTTCAGAAGACTTTTCTGAACGTGTTAGATATATACAGAAAAACATTTGGGAGGCTTCACTTCCTTTCCGCAACGACGGCTCTGTGGTGAAGTTAAGATACGATTATGCATTCATTCACAATGTACAATAAAATTGGGACGACACCTCAAACTCATTGTGAACGTCTCAGGCCGAGCACTTGGCTCTCGTCTTCCTATCCCCGCATCCTCAAACAAATCCCACCTTATGAACTTCATGACCTTATCACAGCATGAAGATTTGGTAGTTTTGAGCATCAATACTCGTAGTATTGCTAAAAAGCTTCCAGATCTATTGTCACTTGTCACAACTTATTCCCCTCATATCATTGGCATCACGGAGTCTTGGCTTCATTGTAACATTTACGATTTCGAGTTTACTCTGCCCGTTTTTATTCTCATACCTAAGGACAGGAAACAAGGCATTGGTGGTGATATTGCACTACTTATCTGCTCAGATATCTAGTTCTCAGTGCTACCGTCGCCTCCTGAAACTGAATCCCTCTGGCGTAAGGTCCACCTAAATAATCAGTGTACTGCAGTTAGTGTAGTATATCGCCAACCCGGATCATCCCTTGAACTTTTTCATGTGCTTGCCAATTTCATGTGTGATATAAATATTGCTTCATAAAAATCGATCTGTATGGGTGATTTTAATGCTCCTGACATTCATTAGCCTTCTCTGAATATGATGGGTCGTGATGCTGCGATATGTCCTGAATTAATAAATATTTCTCTATCTTTGTGTCTTACTCAAGTTGGCTCATGTCCAACTAGGCTCGCTTATATGCTAGACTTGGTTTTTTTAAGTACAGATCTAGCTAACAGCAACTTCTCTTGCGAGACCGTTGAAGGATCATCGGACCATAAAGCTGTCTTGTTAACACTTTGCTATTCCACGTCCAAATCGCCTTACACATTCACCAGCTTCCCTGATTTCACTCGTGCTTACGACACTTCCATATCTAATATTTTAGCTGCTCAGTTTGATACATTTTGTGCGCTCTCTGACAGTCAGGATATAAATTGTCTTGTTAATTACTTTAAAGATTTTGCAAAGTCGTGTATCCGAAGATTCGTGCCAATAAAAGCAAAGAAAAGCAATGTTAACCTTCCTTGGATTACTCGTGATCTCTTACACTTATTTCGTCGTGTCCGTCAACTGAGGCACTTCCGAAGGTCTAATCACCCCGATGCCCTAGACCGGCTTCAGAAGGCTAAGTGTGAATGTAAATCAAAGATGAAAACAGGGAAAGATTTCTTTTATCATGTTCAGTTGCCAGATCTGTTAAATTAATTCGTGCAAATTTTGGTGTGCGATTTCGCCTCATGCCGACTCGCTTTCTTCTTTCAAAATAGATGATTACGTCATTCCCGACCCCCAGCTATATCTAATGCCTTTAATAACTATTTCCAGTCTGTATTCATTTCTGACAACAGCGCCATTCCTTCTCTGACAGGTATTCCTCATTCTAAACCAATCAGTGACATAGAAATAACGAATGAAGGCATTTTCAGTCTTAAAATTGTATGTAAGAAAATGCATTGGCTTGGACGGGATGCAAATGCATTTAGTTTGCTAATCTCTGTGCTCATCCAGATATTTAACAATCATATTCAATAAACCTTTGTCTTCCCGCTCTGTTTCCTCTTCATGAAAAATGGCTAAGGTTCTCCCTCTCTTTAAATCTGGCTATAAACTGTCTCTATTGAATTATAGACTGATATTATTGACTTCTCAGTGATGCAAAATGTTAAAATACATCATTCATAAGCACATTACGCTCTTCTTTGAATTGAAGCAATTACTGTCTCACAGACAACATGGGTTTAGACGTGGTTTCAGCACAACAACTCAATTGGTCGAATTCAGGCATGATGTTTTGCTTAGCCTTAATCATGAAGACCAGGTTCACGCTATCTTCATAAATTTCGCAAAAGCCTTTGACACAGTATTACATTCTAAACTCCTTGCTAAACTCGACAAGAACTAAATGATCTTCAATTGGTTTACTGGATATCTAGCTTTTTGTCATCTCAATCTGAGTTTGTTTCTTACAGGTCAACCAACTCTGATGTTATTATTGTAACATCTGGAGTGCCACAAGGGTCAGTTCTTGGGCCTTTACTTTTTTACTTTACGTAAACGACTTGCCTGCCCACACCTCCCCTTTAGTTCCCTTTTATGTCGACAATTGCGTTTTGTACGAAGCAATCTAAACACACAGCGACCACTACCACTTGCAAGAGTCGTTTGCTGGGTTTTGTAATTGGTGCAAACACTAGCAGATGAACATTAACAAAACCATGCTTATGTCCTTTTGTAACATGTCACCCTCTGTTTTTTATTACTCTTTTGATAACTGTACTGTAAGTAGGGTTTACGAATACAAGTATCTTGGTGTTATTTTTAAGCACAATATGTTATGGTTCAAGCACATCGCCTATTTATGTAAGAAAGCATTGAAAAAACTATGCTATCTACGTCGTACTTCGTCTAAATCCCCAAAAGAAACAAACCTCCTCTTATATAAACCGGTAATTCGTCCTGCACTTGACTATGCGTCCGTTGTCTGGAATCCGTATAAGCAGTGTGAGATTCAAGAACTGAAAGCAGTCCAGAAAAAGGTGTTAAGATCCATATGCCATCGTTACGACCGTGGTTTCACACCCTCTTCTAGTCTATTTTCACTGCAATTAACTCCACGGCATTTGCATCACCGAATAGAGCCATTAAAGTTCTTGCAAAGCATCGTTTTCTCCACAGTTAAACTGTCAAATAACAAGGAATACATAAACTTCACCCCACAGTCAACAACGAGAGGCTATCGCAATCTAAATTTGTGGCCTTACTACGCTCGAACTAATATGTTCAAGCACAGTTTTTTTTTACCCGTTCCATTGAAGACTGGTATTAATTACTCAGTTCTCTTCGTTCATGCCCATCGCAGAGTTATGTAGCCGAAATCTATAACACATATGTGTGAAATAAGCTGATCTGTTTGCAAATTCTATTTTCTTGTTCCTTTTTTCCATGCTCTGATATTTTTTTCTTGATGTTCGCACAATCTTATTATGTTACCCATTTGGTTTATGCTCATAGTTTTTAGTTATATTTTTGTCTGTTTTTGTATTCCCGCTCCTGCCATAGTACCATTAGCACTGCAGTATGTGTGAATAAATAAATAATGAAAATAACCTTATCACCCATGTTGATCAGTTCAAATACTTGGCTTAACAATTTATAAAAATGTTGTAGCTACAGCTTCATAACGGCTCAAATTGCTCAGGCATTGATTGAAACACCGTAATATTAATACAAAATTAGTTGCATACAAGTCCTTCATACGTCTATTACTCAGGTACGCAGGTGTGGTTTGGGATCCATACACTAAAATATAGATTAATCGCATAGAGCATATTCAGAGAAAATCGCTTCATTTCACTTACAATAAATTTAGTAGCAACATGTCTGTATCAGGACTTTACATGCAATTTGGTCCTTGCCCTCTACAGGAGGAGAAGGTCGCATTGGTAGCTTCGTTCTTTCGATGGGTGCAACAGGAATTCGGGTCCGGAAACTGTTACGTGGCCTTCGACATTGATAACGCTTGGGAAAGGTTCTTCGGAGGGGCAGTTTCTTGGGGCGGTTTCGTACGTACCCGCAGCAGTCCCCCTTCGAATGTCAGCCAGAAGCGATCCCTGGAACGCCACGTCATCACGTCAAACAGGGGGCCGAGCACATACTAGGCCTAACCAATGAGCATGCGTGCTGCGTCGACTGCGACCATGAACGGGCTCACAGCAACACAGATATACATTACGCATTAGAGCGACGATTGAAGAGGATTGCCTGCTACATGGGTCGTAGACTCAACGCAATGGAGATTGGACTTGCAGCGATCGATGGAACCAAGTAAGATGGTAGCCAATTCAGGCTGCCGTTGAGTTTTTCACAGTGATACCTAGAGGGAAATATGGTCTTAAAGAGCCCTTCAATACTTCAAGTAGCCATGGAACGAATTCACTAAAAGAGCTTAATGTCTCATGAGTTCATTGCTTCAAGATATTTTTAAATTCGTCTAGTACAAGTGAAGTTATGAAGATTAGTTGCATGCTGCAATTGCATTCTTTCTTCTCTTATCCCATCGAAAGCACAGGAAGCTAAGCAGGAAAGGATAGCAGGAAGTAAGCAAATAAGTCATGCACACTTCGTGATCTTGTGCACTTTTTCTCTGTTTTCTTTGTTTTTTCATTTAATATGTGCCCTTTTGGTGCAATCGTTCATCCGCAATCGGACAAGTTGCGGCCAAACATGCCGATCTAACTGACGGCTGAGTGCGTCATGCTCTAATCGACCAATGGCTAATACAACGGCTGTGACAAGCGATTTATGGGCTTGTACTGTCATTTGTTGAGAGAACATAACCCAATTGGAAAAAAACGAATGGTGGGCATGGTGTAAACCACCACCCACCATTATAGTGGATTAATGTAGTGGGTGAATGGTGGGAAACGCCCACCATGGCGCATGGTGGGTATGGTGGGTGCTGCAGTGCCGGCAACGCTTGAGCGCGAAATGACGTCAGAATCACCGTGACGAGCTACCACAAAAAATAAAAAATAATTCTATAAAAACGGTATAAAAAAACACCCGTCCCGTAAAAACAAAAACAAGGTACCATGGAGGATCGATCGTGCAACCTGCGGATGCCTACTCGGAGACACTAACCACTGCGCCATACCAACATGACGTTAGTTGTGCGTTAAATAGTTTGTCGAAATACAAACTTACGGTTCAACTTCAGTTATGTTTGTCGTGTACACGACATAGACTAGATCTGCACCTGCTACTAAAAATTGCACATTTAATAAACACAAGCAACTGCTGCCTGTAACGATTGCCACTGTGTTAATGGTACCAGTGCTTTTTTTACAATTTACAACTGCAAGAAAAAAAAACCAAACTGGGGAGCAGCAACAGTTTACCGGCGGGGTCTGCCACGTTTATTATCCGTTTCGCGCTCGTTCTAAAGGGCGACATCTGCTCACGCTTTATGACGCTTCTAGGCTCATTCCATCGATACGCCCACCTAATTTATTTGATTGAGATGCTTTTCGCGCAATGTAGAGGGCGGTCGTGCCAGCGCAATGCTGTAGCTTTTTCGCTAAAGCAGCAACTACATAACGGCTTGGCCAAAACGAATGCAGTGTGCCGGAAACATTACGCTATCATATTGGTTCCCCAAGCATATGAATTGCCACGTCTGAGTTCTCGCACAAAAGCTAGAGAAGTGCTCGCGAGTGTGACCAGCGGCTGTCGGTGAGAAGAGACGTACGTTCTCTGGGAGTGCTTGAATCGCGCGTCGCATTGATGTTTGTTGCTTCTTGAGCGGACACCATACACAATGAAAAATGCTTCATTTAGGTTAATTGATGCCATGGCTGCGCTGTATTGTCATTATTAATCGCCGAAATCGTGTATTCTGAAACCCGGAAGCACGGATAACACAATTGTACGGGCTCAGTCGGTAGGCCTAACCTTTGGTGGGAATCATGGTGGTAGAACGTGTAGTGTACAGATCCCAGCTTGGTACACTATATAAATTGCCCGACATTATAAGCCCACCCATCACCTGCTTACTTCTTCCCAGCTTTATCGCAATGGTGCGAAGAGTTTCTCAGCTTGGTACACCATGTGGCCCATCATAACAAGCACCACCCACCATATGCTTAGGGCTTCCCAGCATTATCGCAATGGTGGGCAGAGTGTCCCATTATTGCCCACTATCTAGCCTCTGCTTTCCACCATCATTTCCACTTTACCCATCATCTGTACACCATACCACCCAGTACGTCCCGGCATATCCACCATATTTTCCACTACGTCCCACCATATCCATCATTATTTCCACCATGCCCACTATTATTTCCACTACGCCCACCATGTTTTCCAGTATCCACCATGGCAATTTTTCCGATAGGGAAAGCTAGCAATTGTCAGTTGACTTTGAGAATTGATTTTGATTTTCATGCCGTGTGTTTAGGGAGCCTCAACTGCCAATCGACAGTGTTTTCTGATCATGATCAAAAGTGTTGCAGGGTCTCTTCAAGGGCACATTGGAAATGACAGTATATCTGTCTGCAAGGCTTGTGTGCCGGCTGGTGTTGAGCAAGCCTTCAGCTAAATAGCAGATACGACTGCACAAATAAAGCTTCTCTAAAACTTTTAGAAGTGGATCTCATTCATGCAGATTATGATTTAGAATAAAGGAGTATAACCTCCCCAGCACAACCAAGTGACAAAAAAAAAAGATACAGACGATGAGCAGTGGCAGAGCGAACGCTAGGAAGGAAGGAAAATAGGAGGAAAAGAACGGCAGGGAGGTTAACCGGCCTATAGGCAGCCGGTTTGCTATCCTGCACATGGGAGGGGGATGAAAGATAGAGAGGAGACACGGAAGAGAGACAAACACAGCACATTCAACAGCACACGCGTGCACATTCAGTCATAGTCCAGTCTTGTCTTTCGCGGTTTGTAACATTGCTGTTACAGCCGCTTGTTCAAGTCGCTGTCGCGGAGGAATTTCAACAGAGCTTTTGTCGCCTTCTGTTGCAATGTCTTCTCTCGGGCACTTGACAGAATAGTGTCCACGGACATTCGGCTGTTGTCGATGCACGCAAGAACAGACGCCAGTGGCTGTCTCTAGATATTGTACAACGGACAGTCGCACAGGATGTGGTGTAGCGTCTCTTCGCAATTAGAGGCATCACAGAGAGCGTTGTCCGCCATTCCTATGACAAAAGAATAATATTTTGTAAATGCCACTCCTAGCCATAAGCGATGAAGAAGTGTGGCTTGCTAACTTTGTCGTCTGCCTGCCAGGTTTAGCGTTTGTTAGTTTTTACGGTTCATAAAATTGTACATCAAATCGTAAGTTTCTATTGTTAAATACATCTTGTCTCTGTGAAATGATAAAAAATAAGTAGCTCGCTATGTGCTCCTTTACTAGGAAATAACCGTTTTGGCGATAGGAATGCGATGAAGCCAGACGTGTCTTCGAGGTGTCCAGGCTGTACAAGAATGATACAAATTCCAGTCAAGTTCGAAAGTCACATATCCCAGCATTCCCATGAGTCCAAAATATCGCAGCACCAGTTGTCTGTCTAGGTAAGTGTAGGTAGCTCTGTGTGGGCTAGGACCCGACGGCAAGGTCAAGGTGGCCAGAGTCCTGTTAGTGACTGCAGCTAGATGTAGTAAGAACTAATTATTTTAGTGTCAATTTACTTTTGGAGATTTCATTTGTTCTCTTTCAAGGTTTTTTACTGTTTGTTTGTAGTCTTTCTAGTTAGTCTTACTGTGTGTTTACTGAGTGTTCAACTTTTCTTTTAGTTTCTTGTTGGTTTTTATTCAACTATATTTGCTGTGTTCCCAGCATCCTCCCGATCCATCACGAGTAGCACACGCACCCGAGATTCATGACAGTCAGTAATTTCAAATAATTTTTAACACGAAAGTGCTTTAAGCCAGGTTCTACCAAGACTTCAGTTATGCATTTCCATTACAGAAATGAGGTTTGCAAGTGCCGCACGTTCTTTGGAAGAAACGCGATAAGGCTGCTGCCGGATGGGGCGGACGTCATCGTCGGTAATAATTCGATGCTTGGCGAGGTGTGTTTGATGGACTTTGGAAGAAGAGGCGAAGCAAGACCGAAACTCCTTTAAAAGGTCATGAAGTGCGGCCTTTCTCTTGTCTGACAGCGTCGAATTAATGTCGATGTGGTCTAGGAATTCTTCATCATCATGCGTTTCCTCGTACGCGAGTCGAACCCATGACCTCTAGGTCCGCGACATTAGATGCCAGGCACACTATCCACTACACCACGATCACATACTTTGCATGCTTTAAAAGATACGCCTTTTCTATTTACTACTGGTCTCTCGCAGCGTTCTTGGCAAAATGCAGTAATGCATCATGACTGTGGCATCTGCGATTAGTTCCTTCCACCCGTCCTTTTACTTCTGGATTAGTAGTCTTTCTAGGTTATTTTACTTTTTGTTTACTGAGCTTTCAGTTTTTCTTGTAGTTTTTTCTTGGTTGTTATTCAACCATCTTTGCTGTGTCTCCCAGCATCCTTACGATCTATCACCATTAGCGCACGCCTCCAAAATTTATGACAGGCAGTAATTTGATAATTCTTTTCTTTTTCATCTTTCTATAAATGCTCGTTGTCGTCAGATAACTGCCTTGTCCAAGTCGCCATTGAATTCAGTTAATGAACAAATGTAGTGTTACTGACTACAATATGTACATAATTATACATCATAATTCCAATGAGTGCCTGTAAGTTAAGCCAATTTATTCCAACACTCCTACTTGCTCCAAAATTTTAGCGTAACATATCTCGATTTCATGCATTTTTAAGCAGTCTATCATAATCAATCTCTAAAAGGATTCAGAAGTATTCTTTCTGAATCTTCTGTAAGTACTTTTAATTACACCTAATAAATTAATATTTGTTAATATTATGTGTTGTTTATGTGCCAATTCTTGCACAAAAAGCATATCCGATAATAATAACATTAATATACATAATGTTGCTAGGAAAGTTGATGGTTCTGCCCGCAGGGGCGCCTGCTTCTGCAGGCGTTTGGTGTGTAGCGACACCATGGACCCGAGCTTACTAGGAGGTGGGTTCGACTCCCTCATACACCCAGTTGTGCAGGAGAAGCATCACATCCCCAAATTAATGGCCAGACGAATGTGAATTGTGTTCTTTGATAAGGCTGATTGTCGAAACCGGCTGCTTTTGGTGATTTCAGTAGGCAGAGCAGCCTGTAGCATGGTTAGCACAGCGATCGGCAAGGCCACTACAGCAAGCATTTTCCTTTTTCCTCTGGTGCATGGTCATTATAATCTCGAAAAAACTAACATATGCCTATTATAAGCCTTTCCAATCAAATTTGTGATTCCTCCCATAATTATACCTCCAGCCATCCTCCCCTCCTTAAATGAAAATTCATTCAGAATCCATGTGTGCGCAACTGTCTCCCCACCAGGATGAGCACATCACCAACAAGTGAATGACCTTCACAGGTTCCTGGTGAGAGGTTATTAGAGCCTATTGGGAAACTTCGAAAACTTGACTTGTGTGTTGTTGGCCGACATGTCTTTTTTCGTATATTGATGCGGCTGTTGAGTATTTTAGTGCTGTCATTATTGACGCTGCCTACAAATGTATACCGGAAGTAAGTAACGGGGCATTGTAACATCGTGTTGCGTGGTTGAACAACAAGTGCCGTAAAACTTAAAGTGGGTAGGCTGCGGTGTGATTGCCCCTCTGCTGAAAATCTTATTAATTTCGAATAGTTTCAATCACAAGGCAGCAGAACGTGCCAGAGAGTTGAGGAGAGAGTTGGCAGAACTTGATAAGGTGCGTAACTTCCTGTACAGATAAAAGCAATAGAAAAAGAGAGCAAAAAATATATTTCTGGCAGCACATTCTAAACGTGATTGATTGATTGATTGATTGATTGATTGATATGTGGGGTTTAACGTCCCAAAACCACTCTATGATTATGAGAGACGCCGTAGTGGAGGGCTCCGGAAATTTAGACCACCTGGGGTTCTTTAACGTGCACCCAAATCTGAGCACACGGGCCTACAACATTTCCGCCTCCATCGGAAATGCAGCCGCCGCAGCCGGGATTCGAACCCGCGCCCTGCGGGTCAGCAGCCGAGTACCTTAGCCACTAGACCACCGCGGCGGGGCAAAAAAAAACGTGTGTCTAGTATGTTTCACTATTATGAATCCTTTATGTACATAATGGGAATACGACAACAAATGCTCAAATGAATATGAGCAGGAAACCAAGCGTGCAATCAAACATTCTGCATAACACTGCAGCAAGAATCCCTAAACCGTTACGAGTGAGGGGGCTCCTTCATTCACATTGTAGAATATTTGTAGGTGCTTAATTCTTGGCAGTGTTAGCAAGTTCCACTCCTAGTCAAGGCAGCTAGTGTGGAACACACATTTTACCAGAGGGTATCCCATGGCAACCTTATCTCACTCAAGGTTTTTGCTGACCAATAAACAGTTGAAAGTTCCTCCTGCCATCTAATAGGCCACAACAAGGCCTTCACTGTAAAAGTAAAAAAGAATGGCACATTATTCAAGCGGCTCATTTCTTTGTTAGGCACAGGTTATCAAACCATTAGACAATTAAGCCATGCAAGGCATAAGGACAATATTTGTTGTTTGTGTTACTATACTTTAATGGTCTTGACCTAAATTGTAAGGAATGAAAGCAGATGAAAAATCACCTTTTTTCTGTCGATGGGATCCAAGTGCAAGGGAACAAGTACCGTTGCAGCTGCGAAAGGAGGTTAGCAAAATCCCTTTTACTGAGACCTTTGGCCCTTGTGGTTGCACAAACTTGTACTGCACTTTGATGTACAGTCAAACCCGTTTATAACAAACTCCAAAGTGCCGAGATAAGTGGTCGTTATATTAATAGTTCGTTGTACATGAACTCGCCCATAACTACCAAGCTTAGCAACCAAACCTTTTTTCTGTTTTTTTCTTTTCGCAAAGTGCTATCAAACACTCCAGTGACAAGTTAGGCCTTTCCGCGTGCTAAGTGACTCCCGTTTGTTCACGAGTGAATTAAACCACATTCACAATGAACTTGCGCCGTTTCACTGAAGCGTGGTGCCGCCAGGTCTCTCTCCAATAGTCTCTCTTTTAGTTGCGCACAGCTCCTACTAAACTCCCGTCATAGCTTGCCGGGTTGTATGCATTCGAATGCATGCACGCGTTTGTGCGTTTTTCATGCATGCTTCACTCCGGATTGCGCTCAGGTGCGCCAAGCAACTTGTTCATCTTGTTAACACTACGAAGACGAATTTTGTAAGCAATATGTGCAAGCCGCTTTTCATGACACGGCGTGAACGATGGCAAACGCGCTTGTACCGCTGTCACTCCGCCTATCAGATATCTGCAGGTGACTGTGATAAGCTCGCCAGGGAAGAGTCAAAATTTACAACTAGATGGCGGTACTTGTAGTTTATGACGTGGAATAATCAATGGGTAAGGTAAAAACGCAGTATACTATACTGATGCGAGACTTTTATGCAAAGGTAGGGAAGAAGCAGGTTGAAGACCAGGCAGTAGGAGACTATGGTATCGGTACGAGAAACACCAGAGGAAAGCTACTAGTATAATTCGCAAAACGCAGTAATTTACGGATTTTGAATACCTTCTATCGAAAACGAGGAAACCGCAAGTGGACATGAAGGAGCCCTTATGGCGAAAATAAGAACGAAATAAACTTTATGATGAGTGCACACCCAGGTATCGTGCAGGATGTGGAAGTGGTTGGCAAGGTACGATGCAGTGACCATAGAATGGTACGGTCTCGAATTCGCCTAGACTTGAAGAAGGAACGACAGAAACTGATACGCAAGAAGCCAATCAATGAGCTAGCACTGAGAGGGAAAGTACAGGAATTCAGAGTCTCGCTTCAGAACAGGTACTCGGCTCGTAGTGAGGAAACCAACCTTAGCGTAGATGCAATGAATGATAATCTGACTAGTATCATTACAGAGTGTGCAGTGGAAATTGGAGGCAGGGTAGTTAGACAGGACACAGGCAAACTTTCCCAGGAAACGAAGAATCTCATTAAGAAGCGTCAAGTCATGAAAGTCTCAAATACAACAGACAAAATAGGACTGACAGAGGTTTCGAAGTTGATTAATAGGCGTAAGGTATGCGATGTAAGGAGGTATAACATGGAGAAAATTGAACACGCTCTGAAAAATGGAGGAAGCGTCAAAGCAGCGAAGAGGAAACTTAGGATAGGAAAAAATCCGATGTATGCACTAAGGGACAGAGAGGACAAAATAACTACCAATATGGATAGGATAGTTAAAATAGCAGAGGAGTTTTACAGAGATCTGTACGGTAGCCGGGACAACCATGACCTTAATACTATAAGAACTAGCAGCAACGCAGATGACAACCCACCAGTAATGATAGAAGAAGTCAGAAAAGCTTTGAAGAGCATGCAAAGAGGCAAAGCTGCTGGTGAGGATCAGGTAACATCAGATCTGCTGAAAAATAGAGGACAGATTGTGTTAGAAAAACTAGCCACCCTGTTTACGAGGTGTCTCCTGACGGGAAGGGTACCAGAGTCTTGGAAGAACGCTAACATCATCTTAATACATAAGAAAGGCGATGACAAGGACTTGAAGAATTACAGGCCGATCAGCTTGCTCTCCCTAGTATACAAGCTATTTACAAAGGTAATTGCTAACAAAGTAAAGAAAACATTAGAATTCAATCGACCAAAGGAACAAGCAGGATTTCGAACAGGCTACTCAACAATCGACCACTTTCGTACTATCAATCAGTTATAGAGAAATGCTCAAAATATAACCAACCACTATACATAGCTTTCATAGATTACAAGAAGGCGTTTGATTCAGTAGAAATATCGGCCGTCATGCAGACACTGCAGAATCAGGGCGTCGATGAAGTATATATAAACATCCTGGAACAAATGTACAGGGGATCAACTGCTGCCATAGTGCTTCATAAAGAAAGCAATAGAATACCAATCAAGAAAAGTGTAAAGCAGGGGGACACAGTCTCCCCAATGCTATTTACCGTATGCTTACAGGAAAATTTCAGAAGCCTAGAATGGGAACATTTAGGGATAAGAGTCAATGGCGAGTACTTTAGTAACCTGGGCTTTTTTTCCGATGACATTGCATTGCTGAGTAACTCTGGGGACGAATTGCAACTCATGATTACGGAGTTAGACAAGGAGAGCAGAAAGGTGGGTCTTAAAATTAATCTGCAGAAAACGAAAGTAATGTACAACAACCTCAGAAGAAAGCAGCGCTTCGAGATAGGTAATAGTACCCTTAAAGTTGTAAAAAACTATGTCTACTTAGGGAAAGTAATAACCGCAAAGCCGAACCACGAGATTGAAGTAACCAGAAAAATAAGAATGGGGTGGAGCACATTTGGCAAGCACTCTCAGATTATGACAGGTAGATTGCCACTATACCTTAAGAGCAAGGTATATAACAGCTGTATCTTGCCGGTACTTAGCTACAGAGCAGAAACCTGAAGACTTACAAAGAGGGTTCAGATGAGATTAAGATGAGGCAGATGAGATTAAGAAGTTTGCGTGTATAAATTGGCAGCAGCATGCACAGGACCGGGGTAAGTGGCGGAACATGGGAGAGGCCTTTGTCCTGCAGTGGACGTAGTCAGGCTGATGATGATGATGATGATGATGATGATGATGATGATGATGATGATGATGATGATGATGATGATGTAGTTGATGATTCTTATAGTTGATAAATGTAAAACTAGGCGGCGGTACTTATAGTTCATGATGCTTATAGTTGATAAATTTAAAACTAGATGGCGGTACTTGTAGTTAATAATTTTAAAACTACATGGCAGTACTTGTAGTTCATGATAAAAGATGCAAGATGTCATAATAGGAATGATGTCACATATGGCACCCGTGGTTGGTGGAAGGCAATCATTTGGCGGCGTACACTAGGGGGAATGTTGTAATAAAATTCTTTGGTGTTAACGCGCCCTGAGTCGTTGGATGCTCAAGGCTGCAGAGCAGCGAGTGCGCAAGGCGGCGGTAGCGCGCGCTCGCAGACAGAATCCTGATGTGAGAGCCCGCGAGGGAGAATCACGTGGTGAAGCTACGCGCCGCAGCTGCCTAGGTCCTGCTGCACGAAAGCGGTAGGTGCAAACGGCACGGCATACACACACAGCGTTTCTCACGTCTTTAAATTATAATCGACTGGACAAATTACACGAAATATTTACAGTTTACCGATGATTTTCTCTGAAGCTTCGCCCACTCATTATTATTCATCTCGTGGACATGCTGTGATAATCGTGCTGCCTTCAATCTCCTCGCCATCGCTCTTTTCTGACGCTTATCCGTTCAGGCACCGTGGCAACCGTGCAGGAGTCTTTATCACTAATAGAACAGTTTCCGCCTATACTGAAAGGCATAAAACCTGTTGCGGCGCACGTTGTGGTGTCGGGGAGCTGAGCATCGCAGTGAACTTTTATGCAATAAAATGTTATCGCTTTTCGTGGGGGGGGGGGGGGGGGATTTATGACTTCTTGCGTTCAAAGGTGTTCATTCATTCACTCATTTTATTACCTCAAAGGTCCCAGTTGGGATATTACATAAGCAAGTGGGTGATAGAAAAGCTAATAATATAAGGGTAGTTATGATGTGATGGTTTCAAGGAGCCGCTTGAATTCTTGGTTGTCGATGATGGTGGTGACTTCGGTGGGCAGGTCATTTTTGGTTAATATTCGGCAATAGTAGATGCCAAATTTGGCATCAGAAAAGTTCTCAGTGCAAAAAGCTGTCAGTATTCATGGTGCCTCTGGTTTCTTTTTTTTCCTTTCGCTTCCGTTCAACCGGTGAAGAAATGCCTAGAAAGTGAGTTAGCTTGCTCTCAACATTTGAAATCTGCATTCGGAGCTGAACGCGGTCTACAATATCTTCGTCGCATAAACTGCAGCAGGGCACGCATGAACGCATATGTCAAATGCACTTTCTTTTTCCACTTCGTATGCGCCATATTTTGAAAGGAAGTTTGGAAGTTTATGAGCGCAGTTAGGAAGTTTTGAAAAATGTTCACTGTACGTGGGCTCAGTTTGAAAGGGTAGCATAGTAAAATCGTAAGAGCACAGAAATATGGTCATTATAATCGATAGATCGTTATATTTGGAATCGTTATAAGTGGGTTGGACTGAACTAGCATTACAGTAGCAGTGGCTCATTGCTCTGTGTGCAATGGTCTAGGGCATCTGTGAGACATTGTTTCTCTAATTGAGGCCGTATGAGCTTGGGCTTCCAGTGTGTGATGTAACAACCTTCAACCTGAAAAGATTTATTTTCAAAAGGTCCTATTTGATCTTTCTGAACTTCCTGTGGATGTGTACATTTGCCCAAGCTCAACACAGATTACTGAGCACTTGTTATGGCTCTAGATAATGGTATGCTAATTCAGTGGCTTCTGGCAAAGTTGTTGACTTTAAGAAAAATTTAACAGCTTATTGGTCAACTGTGCGCTCGTTAGGTGCACGTGCAAGGTAACACCGTTTGACGAAAATAAAACAG
Source organism: Rhipicephalus microplus (assembly GCF_043290135.1). Classification (NCBI taxonomy): domain Eukaryota; kingdom Metazoa; phylum Arthropoda; class Arachnida; order Ixodida; family Ixodidae; genus Rhipicephalus; species Rhipicephalus microplus. Next base: position 136,151,199 of record NC_134701.1, on the reverse strand, counting down.
TGTTCCACATTCACCGTAATTGCTAAGAGTGGCACTAATGCTTCCATGGTTTGCATGCACATAAATACCCGATGAGTAGACAAGGAGACGACCACTCCTGTAGTTCAGATGGTAAGTACATCGGGTGTGTAATCCCAACGTTGTAGGTTCAGTCTCTGCCAGCAGCAAGTTGTCATTTCCTCCTTTTCACTTCATCTCCATGTGTATGACAAAACTACAATACACTTGGAAAAGTAGAAGTTATGTTCTCTATAGCTACTGTGGCTTGATTATCTGCCGGTCTTGTTTAGGTTGGGTTCAACAAACAAACGAGTGTTCTGAAATTCTCTTGCTTCATTCTGTCGCTTAGTTTAAATGCAATCCAGTCGGGACAATTTGGGATGTCCAAGGGAAAAAACCTCGTTACAAGCACTACTGCGGAGCTCATGTCAATGTGAAGCACATTTTAATACTGGCAGATGTCGTTCACTGTCCACCAGAGGTTCAATGACGTTTCCTAAACACAACAAATCAGAAAGGTTGCTGGTGCAATTAGGGAACAATTTTATTGAAATGAAAGCAAATAGTAGAAAACTTCTTGATTTGAACTGCTGCAGTCTATGGTGATTAGCATGTTTCAATTCTTGTAACAAATGACACGCTTTATGCAGAGAGCTCAATTCAGACGGCGAATGATCCTTACGATTTGTTTTACCAGATTTATGCATTCAGTACAAAATCGTCAGAACTTTTTCAGGAGTTTTTTAATGACATTAGCAGCACTACCTCTTCAAAGATATTGAAATGAATATTGGTTTTACCCATTCTGGAAGTTCTGTTCTACGATTATGTTCAAGCAGTTCCCTGTTCAAGTTAGGGAGATTGTCAGTTCAATTGGGCTAATTACTGTTGAAAACTTTGTGCCTACTAATTTTAAAGGACCCCTGACATCAAATATAAAAACTGGTGATGCTTGTGTTGTTTGAGTCCTGCATGCGTGGACACCTCTGACCGACTATTAGTGACGAGCTTCGCCTAGAAGATACTTTAATTTGGTTTTCAAACAAGGGTGCATGCTCTTCCGAGTATTCAGGTGCAATCGACATTTTCTGTGGTTTGACGTAGACCGAGACTCTCCTTGTGAGGTTGCAGGGTCAACATTTGCGGGGCCTGCACAATATTCCGACTGGCACCCTGCAAGGACTACTGTTCGACGTCCCTCTCACTCAGTTGTCAGGCTGCGCTCAAGGTGGTATCCGCTGCTTACGCCAGGAATGCTTTTCTTTTTTCTGAGGGAGACACTCTCAAAGCGCCCACATCACATCATTCTTCACTGCACGCATGTCTTCCTATTTGAAAACAGTCTCAGGCACTCCTCCACTGTGGGGAGCTAGTTTCTTACGGTGTTTAAGCAGGCATTTTGAACTGACACAAAATTGTTCTGAATTAGCACCGCTAACATTAATTATACGATGCTTTAGAGGATTTATGATATAATTTGGGCATAACCAAATGTACAGCTACAAATGTAAAAACTCGTAAACAAAACTTTTGCTGTCAAGGGTCCTTCAAGGCTTATGCCAGTTTGACCAAAGCAATCCCACTGAAAATGTACAAATATATGATCTTCTTGGTTTTGAAAAATATTCCAAGACTACCGAAATGACGGGTACTTGTTGTTAGGTTGTTGACAAGGTCTTTACTACGACATAAATCAGAAAGGTGCATCTTGGTGACATGGCTCAAACTATAAAAATGTAAATGCAGCACCAGCTGCTTAACATTGAGCTCTGCTATCTGTTTTAGTATGAGTCATTCACGTGTAGCAACGTGGTCTCGGGAAATACCTTTATAAACGGTGCAATGTTAAGGGGTTACTGACACAAAAATATTGACCTTACATTTTTTTGTGCAATCTCTTGGTGAGGGCCTGTTATTCATGATGTGCCGAATCATTTGCAGCAACATGGGACAAATAATTGATTACCGGCTCTACATTACATACCAGATGCAGTTTGAGAGAGCTCCAAGAACGACACGGCAATGGGTGTAACTATAACCACCCAGAGTGTGCAACACTCGACCACATCAGCACACAAGACGGTGATGCACTCTTGGGCATGGTCCTCATCAAGAAGTCTTTTCTAACAGGACGGAGGAAAGTAGTGTCACAGAACAGAAAACTTTCAACGTTTGCGCCGCAGCCAAGGAGCTGGTGCGAACAGCCGCCAACAATTAGTCAGCTGGTGCAAACACTGCGGCTTAAAAAAAATGGCGGCTGTGACACCAATCTAACTCATTGCATTGACTGTAGTGTGGGCTTGTGAGGAAAGTAGGCAGGCCATCATGGGTCACTTTTGAAAGTGTCAACACTGCGAGGCTTGATCGCGCACCGGAACTTCAAAAGAGGTAAAATGCATTCTAAGCTATACTCGTGGCTATTCTGCAGAGGATATATGCATGTTGACAGGAATCGATCCCACAGGCTACCTTGCCCACAAAATTTTGTGTTGGTACCCCTGTAAGGCTACAGTCGTGGGCACAAAATCGACACTTAACTTAGACTTGTGCGGTAACTGCTGTGAAAACAAATGAACGCCATTGTAGCTATACCTGGTTTTCATGACAGCCAGTTCAAAGGTCATGCAACTCAATATGACATTTAATTTAGTAGCAATGCTTATGCGCTTTGTGATTTCGCTTGTGATTATTCTCACTGATGGTAATTTGTTGCTCCTCTTTTTTTCCTAGGAACATGTGAACTAACACCAGAGGACTCTGAAACCAATATTGGATGCAAATGCTATGATATAAACATCTGTTGCCTGCATTGTTTTAATATCCCAAATGGTTTTTTTGACAGCTTTATCTTGTAGTTACCTTTCATCTTTCCAACCTATCCAGTCTGTGGTTTACTTTGTATGCTTAATTATTTTGTATTTCTCTCTAATGCTCTTGCATTCGTTCACTCAGTGTTTCTGTACATTTTTTTGCACCGCTTTATTATCAGTCTTCTTGTATGTGCTTCAAAAAGTAACTATATGAATGTATTTCTATGAAGTGATTATTTACCAGTGTCATGCAGTGATTTCACGCAAATATTAAGGGAGGGCCAGAGGTACTTTTTTTTAATTCCTGTTGACATTTTATCAGTCATTTGCTGTTGTTTAGCATTAGTCTCGTTTCATTATCTTTGGCATTTGCAGTGATCCCACTCCTCTGCCCATTGTGCCAATGTGTGCCAAATCAGATTTACTGTGCCATCCTAACAATATCAACGAAAATTTTGCCAAACTGTGCCTAAGTCTGATTTGAAAGCGTTTATTACTGGCAATAGTCACGCTGGCACATTAGTACATGTGCACCTTGTTTTAGGGCCCACAAAAGCCACAATCAGGTCAATCAGAAATGCTTGTGTGGGGGCTAGTTGGAACATACTGCAGGAAAAGGCTGCGCTGCGAAGTTGAGTAAAAAAATCTGGACTGACTCAGGGAAAAGTGCATCCAACAACTGAAGTTTACTGAAAGAAATAGCAAAAAAAGGAGGTGGAGTAACATACAAGAGAGGGCGCACTGCAAGGAAACCACGCATGATCCTACCGGTGCGCTATCTTGTCGTAATACACGTGCTTTTATCAAACTCTTATTTCTTGCTTGTTTTATTTGTCTCTGTAAACGTGCCACTTGTCTTTCCTTAAGTGCTAGCAGAGGTGTGTGCATGCGCTAAACTTCCCAGACATCATAAAGCAAGCTCGAATAACTGTTCTCCTGATTTTATCTTTGCTGTGAGCCAAAGTGGTAGTTTCCCCAAAGTTAGGTTGACATTTACAATGAACGCAGTGTTGAGCAAGATTTCCTTCTACTACAAGTCAAGCTGTCCCATCTTTTTGCAAAAAAACACGCGACTGGTTACCTCAGGCATTGTGGCAATGCAGAAACTATTTAGGACAACGTCAAAGCTGTGGGCCTAGTTGGGATTTCACAGCTTCAGTGTCATGAACAGGGCACTGTTGTACATGTAGCAAAGTGTCACATTGTGTGATTAATAATGTAACTGCTTTCTTCCCGTGATCTTCATTCGCCAGCGAAATGATCAATATATGAAAAGTTTCATAAAAGCTTTGTTTTTTTTACTGATCGATTGCCATACCTCTGCTTTCTCAGCTCAAAATTTTCTGTGCATTCTCTTGAGCATATGCAAAAATGTGGCACCATTATACCATCAAGCAAACTATCACCTGTTCCTGTGTCCATTGCATAGTACTGTATTTACTCACATAATGAATGCACTCACATAATAAACACACTCCCAACTTCAGTCATTGAAATTGGGATTTTTTTTCTCTTGCGTAATAAACGCGTCCCCTACACCCATCCTCTGCAGTTCCGCTAACCGACACCTGGGGTCTCCTCACTCGTTGGATCTCTTGCGTTTTTATGATTTTTCCGGCTCGCTTCGGCCACCTCCGCTCGCTTCGTCCCCACCTTGGCCCATTGCCGCGTGCCATATTGCTTTTCTTTTTATCTGTCCGCGGCACGTCCCCCGTCTTTTTTATCTGTGTGCCACAGTGGGGTTCACGAACTGTGCCACGTTGCCTTCCTGTGAATTCAAAAAGCCCAACCATGTGCACGTGATTTTCCAGCTACGACCACAGAATTTACTGTCGCAAAGGGTCATTCGTGGCTATCGCGTCGCAAGTTTCTGGAAAACCAGAAAAATATCTTGTCATCTAGAAAAGATCGTGACGATTTCCGCAACTTGGTAGCACCCTCGATTCTCGCTTCGCTTGATATCTACGCGTGCAGGAACTTCTCATGTAGAAGTGAGGTGGCGGCTGTATTTTGTCATTATACTTGTTATCGATGGTTTGTTTTGATGCTTCAAGAGTAGTTTGCTGCAATATTTGTTACTTGCTACAATGTCAGCTGTGCGGTGGTCGTGCGAGGTTACCGCGTAGCTGGCAAAGTGCGTCGTAGTATAGTAGCAAACGCTTCTGGGCACTCTTCGTGATCGAAGCAGACACCACTGTTGCGGTTAATAAATTGCGAGAAAAAATAGCCGCAAAATGCTTTTATGGCATGTGCGGGCAGCCCAGGGACATCTTGCAGAAGATAGCTCCAGCAACCAGCGAAGATGAGTAAAGTGCAACAAAGAAGCTGTTTCCAAACAGTGTAGTATGCGTGTGTCAATTGCAAAAAGCTAAGTGAACTAACTTCATTTTGCATTACCGCATTGCTCCTCCCGAAAAAGTTTTTTTTTAAATTTACCCCACGTAATAAACGTACCCCCCAACTTTGCTCGAACTTTTCGAGAAAAAAGTGCGTTTATTACGAGAGTAAATACGATAATTAAAATCTGATTATGTCATTTACATGTGGTCTTCATAGCAAATTAAAGTATCAAGGAGAATAGTCTGACACAAAATACGTATAGTACAAGCAGACTATAGTCAGCCACTACTTCTCAAGTATGCAGCGTTCCTTCCTTGCATTAATAGGTGCCTGTTCAAGGCTGATATAATGAGCCGGATGGTGGGTGACTCGATTTATGAAGAATTTAGCCAAATGCATAAGCGGTACCCTTTGTTTAACCACGGAGGCAGTCAGCCACCACGCTTCTATCTGCTTGGCAGGGCCTCTCCAGACTTCCTAGCTTGCATCCGACAATAGTTGTCAGTGTTGTAGAACCTAGACAGCAGACTTTCAGTAAACTGAAAATCTGTTAAACGGAACTGCTGCTTAAATAGAACAAGTGCCTCTGACGAGATTAGTTTTGTTCTTGCATTCTGCACCACTTGCCATCGCTCGATAAATGGAACTCCTGTTAAACAGAACATACTTTCGTGGTTCCTTCAGGTTCAATTGAATGAGAGTTTACTGTGAAGTCTGTGTGCGAATAGATTCTATTCCATTTCTTTCACATAGCACTGTGGGATTTAGAAGAAAGAAATGCAAAAAAGAGCGTGAACATTCTGCGCTCGAGTAGGTGGAAAAGAAGTGAGGGAGGGAGAAAGGAGGTAATTTAAGGGAGTGCTCCATACAAGAACACAAATCCAGTAAGCACTTTCATGCAGACGAGAGTAGAAGAGAAGTGCAGACACATCAAGGTAAAAAAGGGTTGTGTGGGAAGTTTGCCTCTTCCTTTGATAGCTTCTTCTCACCACCAAACAAAGCAGTTCCTGCAGCCTGCTTTATAGGTAATTAATGGCAGATTTAGAGAGTGAGCAAACTCAGGTTTCTGGTCTCTTCACTTGTGCTCTTTTTCATGCTCCATATCTTTCTGTGCCTGATTTCATAGCTTGTGTTGTCTCATAGAAGCCAGGAGCAATCGTATGTATTTACTCTGTCCTGTTTGAATTTTCATCGTGCCAGCATTGTAAACGTTGGCCTTTGGAGTCACTGAAGGATGTTTTTATTTGGGCATGTACGACGTCATCCTCTTTTATTTAGTTGGTAGTTCGCAAATGTTCACTGCATTATACGATGTGTATCCTAAAGTAAAACAAATTGTGCAGGGCTGGGTTGAGGTAGTACCATATTATGCATTTTTCCTGCTGGATGATCATATACAAATTTATTCACGTTCATCACATCCACTGTTATCTATTCAGAAACATTTTACTGCAAAAGCTGTTATTGCATCACAACATGTGTTGCGTGTGCGCCGTAGTTGTCCACCGCTGCCAGTGTTCGTAATCACTATCCCACGAAATAAGAAACAAAAAATTAAAAAAAACTAATTACACAATGGGATTTGAACCCTGTTCTCGTGCCTGCCAGCCCAGCATTCTACTGTTGAGCCATACAGGTTTTATTTTTTACATGCTATAAATGCAGCTTAGTATATACATAGCGTGCAACATATATAATGTCAAGTCAACAAATGTACAATGAACGCTACAAAGTAAATCTGATACAACACAATGTCTAAAGGGGTATTTGAGTAGCACACTTTATGAACTCAGCATACCAGTCCGGCTGAAATTGCCGTCGGTCATAAAATTTTCTTAGCCGCACAGTCATTTCCACAAAGAGGGATCGCGAAGACACCATTGATTTCGCATGCCTGTCCAACATGCGAGTTTTTTATAAACTATGCATGTCCATTAACAACAGCTTGTCAACTGGCATGTCATTGCATTTGGGTGATACAAGAAAAGGAATGCTATGAGAATATAAATCCAGTCGTTTTTTAAAAGGCCTCTGCAGGCAATCCCAAAAAAAGATGGCGTCCTTACAACTAATGAAGCAATAGTCTATTGGGTCTGGAAATTCACAGAGGTGGCAGTTAACTTAGAATACAAATATTCCTTTGGTGTTTAGCCAAGTTTTTACAGGTATTATTTCTGTATGCACTTTGTAAAAAATGCCGTAGTTATTAGTGAAATAGCCATTTTCGTTATATGTAATAGCACGTCATGACCAGAAAATCTAATATATAGTGAGCAGTAAAGTGGGGCCATAAATAGAACAATCAATACAGCATAATATAGGTCTTCTTGAGCTAGAAAATAAGTATTGACTGGAGAATCTGACGCTCAGAAAGCGCACTGATTCGTATACTTCACGCATGAACCCCTGCAGATAGGGAGGCGATGCTAAATTAGTAGATGTCACTAAATTTGCTAAAACATCCGCGTTATTTCCTTGCAAGAATGTTTGAAGCAGTAGATGAGCACAGTCACAGAAATAAAAAAAGCGCCACACCAGTTGTCTAATAAGGAGATGTATCAATCTAAGACCACCTGTGCAAACAGGTCTAAAAACATTGTCTCGCCTCATCGGTTCATAGGTTGATGACCAAATAAAGGTGCTAATATGTGGCGAAATTTCTGTGTGTAAACCCTCGAACCACAAAGTATTTGCAGTATGTAGAATATTTTCATTGCCACAAACAGGTTGCATGCTTTAGCTCTGCTAAAGATAGAGAGGTTCTGAGGAATAAAGGTCTGGGCATAGCACTTTAGGGCGGGTACACGTTCTTTCCAATAATGTGCGCTTGATCTATATGCATCTAATAGAACGCCTAGGTATTTTGGCACAACACAAGACCATTCTATACACTGAAAATGGTTTGCTTTATATGTCCATGAGCCAAACCACAGTCCCAGGCTTCTAGCAAAATTCATCCGTGCCCCTGAAATTTTTCCAAATTTTCCGATTGTTGACACCACTATTCGTATACTAGAAAGATTTGTACAAAAGAAAGCTAGGTCATCTGCATACATCATACGCACTGAAACCGCATACGTTACTAGATTACACTTGGCTCCAAGTAAAGATCAAAGATCAGTGGCTCCAAGTAAAGATCAAAAAGCATTGGCGACACTGGACAGCCCTGTTTCATGAACGAGTTAAGAAATACGGGCTTTGAAAGATATTCATTAACAATTAAACATGTTAAACATTCATTGTAGCACAGTTTCACACCTTTACCGGGGTATGGTTAGGCAGACCTCCTAAAAAATCGAATTTGCAATTTCCACACCAAAAAATCTGGTGTGCTCTGAGGAACAAACCTGTGGAAGCGGTTTTATGGCTGCACCGTAGTGCGCTGCGTGCCATCTGGTGTAAGCATTATGCACACGTAAAACTTTATTTTTCTCAAATTGCGTTCTCTTCTGTGAATTTTTCAACTTCAATGTAACTTTTCTCAAAAAGTATTGGATTGATTTCGATGAAACTTTGTATGCTTGAGCTACAACAATTTAAAAACAATCTGAACTAAAAATGCTGTTTTTTTAAAAAAAAGAAACTGTAAAATAATTACAATACGCGCCCTTCGTGGCGCTGAGCAGGTGGTTTTTTTTTTCATTTGCAGAAGCTTCATGAAAAATGTAGTATTTTTTTAGTTCAGATGTAATCTATGAGTCTCTACAACAACACGGCTAAATATGGTTGTATTCTTCTCAGTAGTTGTAGAGAAAAGGTACATTGGGTAAGTGAATTCCCTTTAAAATTGGGGGGGGGGGGGGGGGGCTCGGGAAAGATAAGCAACCTAGGCATACAAAAAGAGTGACACTTGATACCCAGTGATATTTTTTGTGTGTACGTAAAGTTTTATGAGAATACTTGCTGCCATTTATACAATATTCAGCTAAATCTGACATATACCATTTACCCTACCATACCCCCTTAAATATAGTCAATCCCATGTTGGCATGTTTGAGAAGAGAAAACAGAAAAGAATGGCAAACCCGATCAAAAGCTTTCACTAAGTCTACTTGTATGATATAGCCAGTTGTTCATATGAGTGTGAACAATGTTCCATACTGTGCGAGCAGTGTGTATGTTAGTTTGTATTGAGTGACATTTTAGACCACAGGTCTCTTGGGCAACAATTAGAATCGACACTGTAAATCAAAATCTGTTTGAAAGTACCATTGCAAAAATTTTGTATTCAACGTTGCACAGTCTAATAGGGTCTGTAGCTATGAATGTGACGAGGTTTTTCTTTCTTTGAGTATTTCGGTATAAGAACAGTGTGGCTTTTAATAAAAGAGCGAGAAAGCGTCTCTAGATTCAAACTCAGCGGGAAAATGCCGAGCATACAAGGCACAGTAATGACTTAATTGTTTTGTAATACTCACCAGATATTCTATCCGGTCCTGGTGTTTTCGACAATGGTAACTGTGTAAAGGCAAGTTGTATTTCTTGTATAGCGAATGGCCCACTAATCAATTCACATTCCTTGTCAGTTAGAGGAGTCATAAAGAAAAAAAACTGCATCACCAGATTTTCATTTTCGTTTTCAGAATAGCGGCTTAACAATTCTTTGTAATAAGTTTCAAATTCTGACATAATTTCACTGAAACTATTGACTAATAATCCTCCCGAGTAAAGGTCTGGCGTCAATTTGATTTTAGTGTTGCGATATTCATCGAGTAAGGCTTGACAAATTGGCTCTGAATGCAAAATACAAGTATTGTGAGATCGAACACAGGCACCTCAATAACTTAAAGCTTCATACCTCTAGAGTGCGTTTTTGGCCTTCGCAATTTTGGCTGTATAACGACCAGGAGTCTCATGCTCAAATTCATATAGGTTTTGAAGATTTTACTTTAGCATATTTAGTTCTAATTTTTCGTAATTGCCTCTAACAGATCCCATTTTTATAAGTATTGCCCGAACTTCTTGTTTGAATAATTCCCAAAAAGCAAACAAAGGCATGTCGGCCTAAAAACTGTTCTTCAGTGCCATGCGGACGCGTGTAGTAGACTCCTGGTCGCTCGTAAATGAGAAGTTCAGTTTCCATAGTGCCCACTGAGGTCTGAATTTAGATGTAATCTTGCTGCCTATCTTTCCATCTACAATGCAGTGATATGAAAAAGAAATAGGCTCCATTTTGCATGACAGGTCACGGGAAAAAGTGGTGCTGAAATGTAAATGCGATCAAGGTGCATATGTGTACTTCCTTGTGCGTGCGTATACAAGGGCAGGTTATTCAGTGATCCTATATTAACTAGTCCCGCATTTTCAGCGATAAGTGAACACTTCAGCACTCCTGTCGTTGCGACTAAACCTGGTCAATCGGATGAATTACAGACACAGTTTCCGCGGTAATTGACCTCGTCTTTCCAAATTACTGCAGGGCTTCATGCGCATACATATCTTCTAAACGTTCAGGAAGCCATAATAAATTTATTCTAACCTCCGTGGGCTCAGGGTCTATCGCAACACACCTTTAACCTTGAACAAAAATTCACTGTAGGTTACAAGCCTTGTTTTCGCTAGTGCTGTTCTGCTAGACGCCATCCAAACATGGGACACTTGAAACTGTTCAATTGAGGTTACATCTGTTAGGTCTATGATATTCCAGAGGGCATCTCGAAAGTTCTGCGCTCAGCCAGCAAAGTCTGCAAAACGGAGTCGGCGACGAGCTTATCAGTGGGAAGACGGGGAAGGGCGATGCGGTGCAGGTGTCACGCAGCTGCTTGGAACTCCTTTGCAAACTGTCCTCAGGCAGGCCGAATATCAAAAAAGTAATTGCATTAATATGAGTAATAAAGCATTTTAGGACAGCAAAGGAAAAGTTCAGTGTCACATGGTGGAAAATGCATAACGAATGGGTCGTCGAATGCTCCAAACATTTACAAATGCTTGATCTTGTTGACCTATTAACTGTGGCGCTCACCTACTGTAGGGGATCGTGGGGATTACAAAAGCTTCTGGCACAATATTTTATTGTCGTGAGCCAGAGCACAAAAAAATTGGACAAGGTCTCATGCAAGTGTGCAGCGGCTACCGCGCTTCTCAAAGAATGATGAAGAATGGCACTGTGAATGCATGCCTACTACCCAAGGATTATTGGGGTAGTGGGTACCCTGCAAGTGTGCTTCCAGCATCTACCCCAAAGTTTTTAAGAAGAGGCTCTGAAAGGGCATTCTTCGACCTTTCACTGTGACAGTGCTGTGCTTTCTATGCAGGCGTGGCGATTTTTTTCAAAGATGAATATATTTTTTTAAATATTCAGTTTTGTTTACATTTCTTTTTTTTTGCTTATTTAGGTGAACGGTGCGTTTTCTTCTGGCTGTTTCCTGCAAGTTGGCCAATACAGTGGCAACAAATATGAAATTTTTATTCACTGTTTGCGGTTAAAAATTTGATCAGTGTGTCAATCCTTCGTTATAAGGTTATCGAAAGTCCTAGCTGCATAAAACTGCTAGGTGCATGGTAGGGGCACGGCTCAAACTAACAAATGGTAGATGCTACCCCATCAGCTTAACCTAGAGCCCTGGAGTGCGATCTAGATATGAATCATCCAACTGAGGCTTCTTTGATAAAGGCTCTAAAAACGAATGACCATCGTTGTAGGGAAACTTCACTTGGATGACATTGCTAGCTGAAACATCGTGCAATCTGTTGTGTCAATTTATTTAGTAGCAACTCTTGTGCGCGTAGTGATTTTGCTTGTGGTTATTTTTACTGTTGGTAATTTTTTGTTCCTTTCTTTTCTTCTCTAGGCATCTGTCATGCAACATTGAAAGATTCGGAGGTCAATCTTGGATGGAAAACGTTAATATAGGAACTCATGTCGCCTGCATTGTTTTTTTAGATGTTTTTTTAACCGTATCTTCTAAGCACCTTGCATGTTTGCAACCAATTTCATGTGCGGCTTGCTTTCTTAATTATTTAATGTTTTTCTGTTATGCTTTCACACTTGTTCACTTAATGTTTCGGTATATTGATGCAATGCCTTAATGTTATCTACGTATTTTTGAAGACAAGAATTTAGTATTTAGTATTATTGAAGACAAGTTTTATGTATTACAAGTCTTTCCTATTCGCACAAGTGTTTTGAAGTGTTGCTTTGAAATATTATTTCTGCTAGATAGTACTGGAATTTATTCCTCTTCGTTTTGTTCCATTGGATGTATTTGGTGCCTTTTATTACAGGCATCCTCGTCCTCTTTCAGCATTGGCACTAAATAAATTGCAAGCGGTGCTTGAATTTTTTTGCTGTATGATGTGTAGATTGGTGTACAATCTCATTAATTGTGATTTTCAGGGCATGCTTATATACAGAGGGAGATATTAGAAATTGCCCCGCCGCGGTGGTCTAGTGGCTAAGGTACTCGGCTGCTGACCCGCAGGTCGCGGGTTCGATTCCCGGCTGCGGCGGCTGCATTTCCGATGGAGGCGGAAATGTTGTAGGCCCATGTGCTCAGATTTGGGCGCACGTTAAAGAACCCCATGTGGTCGAAATTTCCGGAGCCCTCTACTACGGCGTCTCTCATAATCATATGGTGGTTTTGGGACGTTAAACCCCACAAATCAATTGAGATATTAGAAATTTGAAAGAACTGTTGCAGAATAGATATGGCGAGGCATTATGTTGAATAGGGTCTTCGTTGTAAAGGTATGAATACAAATGTATTTAGATAAATATGCTTTTGTTGTAGCTTATTTAGATATTTAGCAAATATAAAAGGTGGACTTTCCGTGCTATTTTTTAGTTTCCTTTCAATACTTTACCAGATAATTGCTGTCATTCAGCATTCGTCTCTTTTTATTGTCTTTGACATTTAATAATCAAGGTTACAATGGCTGCCTTTCCGTAAAATCTATGTGTGAAAAACTTGTTCGTTGGAACTGAGCTCACGTCAAATCAATGAATTAATATTGATACTCAGACTCAGCAACACTTATAAATAAAGAGTGCCATTCTTGAGTGAAAGGCCACAAAAGCATTTTTTGTTTAAATAATATGCAGCACTTCAGACACCTCTCTTATTCTTTTTTTTTGTGCAGGTTTGCGTTCTTCCAACAATCCAGCAACTACAGATGGTGAGCAGCCACGCCAAGGACGCCTTTTCCAGTGTGAAATGTGTCGCTATAAGACACGGCATTGAGGCAATCTCAGAAGACATGCCATGGTTCATACGGGTGAACGACCTCACAAATGCCACCTATGCCCCCAGAGCTTTTCCCAAAGTCACCATCTTAAGGTACACATACGCACGCGCACGGATGAATAGCTATATCAGTGCCCCATATGTCTTCAGAGTTTTACAGTAAAAAAACATTTGACAGAACACCTGCGCATTCACTCAGGTGAGCGGCCATATAAATGCCTCACTTGCCTCAGAAGCTTCAGGACAAAGACAATTCTAACTGAACACGTGCGCATCCATACGGGCGAGCGTCCATATCAATGCCAGGTATGCCTCAAGCGCTATTCACAATTGAGCACACTGCGCAAGCAACGTAAAATCCATACAACCAAGCAGTCCAATTTGTAACCTTTGTGCGCCGAGATGTTCGTGCAGAGTGTCAACCACAGAAGACACCTCAATCGGCCTGAATGTGAGTGATCATATCGGTTAAAGTTCGATTCAAGCTTCTTGTGGGGCCCCACTTCACGGATTATTTCAAAGAACTGTGGCAGAGCTTAGTTATGCAGGACCACTTAAAGCTACGAGTTTTAGTCACAATACCTTGGCTTCATTATTTGGAGCAAAGCATTGTTATGTATGAAGTGTGATGTCACACTATTTTTATTGTCCTCTATTGTTGTCTTATTAATTCACCAGTTTAGTACTAAGTTCACCAGTTTTTTCTAAGCTCTGCGAAAACATTTTTTTTGTACTGATAGGCTACAGCACTTCGGCTTTGTCAATTTAAGATTTTCTGTGGTTATCTTGAACAAGCATAAACAGACACAAAACAAAGCACTGAACAGGCCATCAGCTGTGTGCTTGTACATTATGTATTAATTGTTATTTTTTTAATATCCACGTATGTGACCGTGATTTTTCACAGCATTTTAAAAAATCGGGAAGTATTGCTACAGCCTATAGAAGTATTCAGTGAATGCAATAATAAACACAAAAACTGGAGGACAACAGAGTGGTTGTGTTGGCTTTTTGTTTTTGTGTTTCTCGTTCCACTCGTTGTGTGCTTCACTATGACGTATTTATCGACCTACTTGCGCACAAGTACTCTGTGATCAGGGACAAGAAGTGTTATTGCAGTACCTACTACTAGAATAGTGCAAGAAATCTTTTAATTAGACATCAACTTCATGGTTCATATCAACTTCGTGTGCAAATCAATCCTGTCACACCCCACACATTTAGTGCTGAGGAATGTTGAAAACGAAGTGCAAAAAAGAGCGCAATCGTATCACTCACTTGAGCTTCTGGGAAATAACTTTAGAAGAGAGAGGTCTCATTACAGGGAGAGCTTTATATAACTAGCATATAACAAACTCTGCCTTGCAAGTGTGCAAGGAGGGCTTGTCATGTCGAGAGGGTGTTGCAGGGAAATGGTGTGTCACCTTAACAACATTTTATTGCACGATAACAAGTGACATACAAATCACTATTCTCAACACTGACTATCAACACTCAATGGGCGCGTTATGTTGGCACGCTCGGAACTCCAAGGAACAGACTCGTGTGCACTCGAGTGCGACTCCTTCGAAGTTGCGCTTAACGGCAGTCGGCCATTTCCGCCGACTGCCTTCGGGGGCGTGATAGTGTTACCTTAGGAATGTTACATTGCTTCCATGGTAGGAACCAGAGGGGTAATAGAACGCTCTTTGTCAAAGCAGAGAGCCGGAATTGGATCAATCTTCCGGAAGCCCTAGCGCAGGCGTGAGCTCTCAGGGCTGAAATGCTTGGAGCGCGCTCTGTAGTCACGCACAGGAAGTCACTTTTTTTCTGTCAAGTTTACAAGGGTGCACTACGCCACTAGAGCACACTCGAGCTCTTTAACATAACGCGCTAAATTTATTGAGTGCCATTCTCCCACTTCTTCAGCTGCTGTGCGATTACACTCGGCCTACTTCACTAGTAATCAGTGGTGGTTTTCAATGCTCAGCAAGCCAACTTTTGTGGTCGCTTCATGTGTGCGCTCTTTGTTTACCTCTCCAAACTTCTACCTGCCAATGTAGCGTTCATTATCTCTGACAGTGAAGCAAGGCGCTATTGTATGCATTCATTCAACTCCGTTACCATTGATCATTCTTGTGAAATTGTGAAATGGTGTCTGCATTTTTCGAATGTTGTTTGTGTTTTCTTGTCCAGGTAGGAGAATATGTTCACTTAATTGATTACACCTCCATGACATCATGTAAGGGTCACTCAATATTTAATATTTGTCTTGTTAATGAGCTGGTAAATATTAGCTCATATATTTAGTCAAACAAATAGTAAAATTCTGATATGCACCGTGCATGTTTTTTTTTTTCTAAGACGTGTGTAATTGTTGGATCTTGTGTTTATTTGGGGAGGATGTTATGTCATCTTCTTTCTAAGCTCATAATTCTCTTTATTCTTTGTTTTGCAACTTTTCATTCATTGTGTGAAGTTATGTTTTAGACTTCATTTTTCTCTTCAGCACAACAACTCTGTATCAATTGTTTTTTAAAGCATTAGTCACATAATTATCACTGCAAGTGTGCTTTGTGACATTTAATAAACTACTATTTTTTGTAAACAATGTGCGTGATTTGGGCTCTTTTCTTCTCTCGCTGAAAGTACTTCAAATAATCAATATTTTCATATGCCTATAGTTCCGAAGGTAAGTTTATTAAAGGCTGTCATGTACTCATTTGTTGCCAATAGGTTCAGTCGCATTCATAAATTTTTATCAGTAATAGGAATGTCTGCGTTTAAATGAAGGCATTTGTGATTTCACTGTCATTTACCAGAAACCTTTTTTACAGCAACTAACACATTTTCTCCCCAGTCATCAAACTGCTCCACGATGAGGAAATTATAAAATGCTGCAGTGCATACTATAAGCTTATTTCATCTCAAAATCGGCACCTGTGTTCATGCTGCATTGTTCGTATGATAACTTGGTTAAGATGTGAATGCCCTCATTGCACCTATTATCTTACCAGACTTCTGTGGATAACTCTTTTCCTGCTAGTTATGCCAAAAAAAATAAAGAACTGAAAATATTGAAACTGTTGTAAGCATAATTTCAAGTTTTCTATTGAAACATCTATTATGATGATGACCACAACACTCCCAAGGAAAATAGAAGGAAAAGAAAGGCAGGGAGGTTAACCAGCCTAAACACTCCCAATATTTTCATCTCACCTATAGCCAATACGGTTGAAGCTAACTTTTATAGAATCAAGTGATCAGCATAGAAGTAATTTGTGGCTGATACTACCACTTTTGAGGCCGAGAAAATTGGGGATACTGTATTTTTTATGACGCATTTGAAAGACTGAATAAAAAGGAAGGTTTACTTTTATGTAACAACTGTGATAGTATTGTAAACACAGCTGAAAATGGTTGCATGGGTGCCAATGTTACCAAAAATAAAGCTACCATTAATTTATATGCACCAGTCTTCTTTAAAAACTCATGTTTATTTTGTTTTCTGTGTTTCTGTAAACAGAACGGCTATCAACTCTGCATCAACTTTATCCCGCTGTATTTCACACATCTCAAAACTACTGCTGTTTTCACATTTTTTTTCTTAGGGAAAAAAAATGGGCAATCATTTGCGGTGCTTTCCCATGGCATTATATGCTTCACCTTTCAAACGGTTGCTAGTTTTCTATGATACTGTAAAACTCAACATTTTGCAGGACATCACCTTTGACGCGTTTCCATTGTAAACATTGAAACTTCCGATAAGCCCTCCAAAAGCCATCATGTCCGCCTGAGTGCGGGTAGTCATGATAGCTGCAAGATTTGAAACACTGTTGCTTCAGGGACTGCAAGCTTTCTGTTTAAAAACTAATTTTCTTCAGTTTTCTCCCACAACAGATTTGTGTCGATGTTTCTTGATCAAAAATTATCACTAGTCACAAAAGTTCAGCTGCACCCTTGAGGTGCTCCTCAGGCCTGTGATGGACCACGATCGTAAACTGCTGGAGTTCACCCACCCACTTAAACAATCTGTCTTCAAGGCTCTGCGAGGTTAAGAACGTAAGTGAAGGCTTGATGATTTGTGAGAACGTGAGGTTCCTGCCTTCCAGGTTAGGCCTAAAATAGGGTACGACCATTATTACTGCCAAAGCTTCTTGCTCTGTAGTTGTGTTGTTGGGTTGCACTTTTGAGAAGGCGTCCCTTAACCCTCTCTTGCTGGGTTCGTGGAGTGTGCGTCTCTTTGGTAAAATGCTGCATCTGTGCCATTATAAAAAGCGTTGGTGTTCAGCTTCAAGGGCAAGTCTCGAAGAATCAGAACCGGATCAAACGATCAGAGGCTCACTATTTTGTGATAAATGTGATTACACTTTCCTGTTCACTGAAATGGAACATTCTTTTTGGTCATATCACCAAGGTATTTCTCTAATATCGCATAATCTCTAATGAATGACAGAAAATACCTGGCAATTCCTAGAAACACCCGCAAATAGTGTAAGTCATGCAGCATCTGCATTTTTTCTATTCGTTCCACTGATTCCGGTTTTGTTGTCTTGGTTTGGCCATGAAATGCCCTTCCCAGAAACAAAACATATCCTTGTATAACCTCGCTCTTTTTTGCAGTAATTTTGAGCTTTACGTCACACATAGCTTGAATTACACTAGCAAGACGCTCTGAGCGTTTGTCTTCAATACGGGAAGTACATCTTTAATGTAACTGTTACAAAACTTCCCAGAAAATGGTCTCAAAACATCATTCATCCTATTCTGGAACCAAGCGGATGAGTTCTTCCATCTAAATAGGAGCCCAATATAGTTGTACACGTTAAAGGGCATTAAGAAGGCAGAATATTTTTTGTATTTTTCAGAAAGCTCAACTTGCCAAAAACGTTTGCATAAGTCAATGCACAAAAACGCTCTGCATCAACAAATTTCATCTATGTTAGATTGAATACGTGGCATAGCTAGGAAATGGAAAAAGCTCTGTCTGCCTAATAATTGGTCTCAGTCTGTGCAGAGTCAGAGACTTCTATATTTTTTAGGTACAATCATGATCGGTGATACGAATGCAAATGTGGATTGATAAATGATCTGTGCTTCCAACGCCTTTCGGATCTTGTTCTGATGCCGCATCCCCTTCTTTCGTTGCAGTAAGAGGTTTTTTCTCATGACCAACGTATCATGTTGCTTAAGTTGTATCTAAAACTTTGTAGTTACTGAAAAATGTCCTTTCAAGTGTAGAAGTTCTGGGTAAGGTGTTAAAGCATCGTCCCCTGACAATAACTTTCGTAGGGTCCTCGAAGGTGAAGTTGAAACGGTGAGGCTGGGAGTCTTTTCTTTTGTGATAACGTGCCTAGTCTAGTAGATATTGGTTGGGGTGAAGAGCACTGATGGCTGTACGTAAAGGGGGAAATTTGTAAGGCACTCTGTCCAGTGCCTGTGCTCACGCAGTGGCACTGTTGCCAAGGCTTGATATGGTAACACAAGTGTATTTATTGTGACCATATCACCTTACATCATATTCATGTGTTTTATGAGCTGTTGCTGTCTTACTTTCTCACTTTCAACAATACTCGTATTTATGACTGTTACGTTGGCACCGCTGTCAATTTACGCACTCTTTTGCTTTCTATTAACAAAACAGATATGTACAATAGATTTGTATAGAACAAACAAACAGTTTCTCTTGATGTCATCAGGCAGAAGCCGAAGCCGTTTTTATTTAGTTTTTGTTAGGTCATCTAGCTCTTTATAATGGCCCGAAACCCCCTGGTCGTTAAAAAAAAAGAGACACTTGTTGCGGGGAGCTTCTAGCTTGCAAACGGGCATCTTTCATCACGTCGTTTGGTACGTATAAACCTTGCTGTAGGTTTCAAAGGCTGATGCTAGTTCTATAAGTCCTGGAGGCAAATGTTTCTCATTGTGTGCAGAAGTTCTTCGCTGTCTTGAATCGTTTCACTAGTTTCTGCCTCTGGAAGTCCAGACTCAAGCCATGGATGATAAGCAGAACCACAAACGCCTCAATCTCAGGCAGGGTCAAATCAGCTGGCTGGAGCAACTGTCTTTTCTTTCGAGTTTAGTGCAGATTGAGACGTGTACTTGAGCGCTACTGTCCCATAGCAACACCTTGTTCTCGCTAAAAAATCTGAGAAAGGCTTCTTTCTCCTCTGTTCATGGTTTGTTGTTGCGAGCATTCTCACGCTAGTAAACAACTCATTGCTATTCTCGATAGAAATAATAGCCTGTTTTTCACTTTATCCTCGGCACTACTCCAGTAGTTTTCATTGCATGCATATTTGTAAAAAGTTAGCCGTGACTCGGCACTGCTCCGTCAAACATTCCTGATATCGCTCGTGTAAAACTGTTAATAATATATGTGGTTTGACATTTCAAAACCATGAAATGATCATGAGAGACGCCATAGTGGAGGGTTCTGGAAATTTCAGCCATCTGGTATTCCTAAACTTGCACTGATATCGCACAGTAGACAAGGGTCTACCGTTTTGCCTCCACCAAAATGTGAGCGTTCCAGTCTGGATCAAACCCACGGCCTTTGAGTCAGCAGCCGAAAACCTCAGCCACTGATCCAGGATGGCAGACAAAGACTCGGTTGCTCATTTGTTCAGTCTCTTACAACCAACCGCTTTAAATCATGTTACCTATTCTGTTGCAAGAAACTGTGTTACATCATTTTTCTGCCTTTGTGTTACTGCTACATTTGAAGAAAGTCGTTTTTCAGCATGACATAGCCCTCAGATGGAGCAGCAAAAGCAGGCTTCTCATATTTTCCTATTGAAGGTGAAATGAAACTCTCATAATCTTGAAGTTTATTGTTGATCCTCACTCTTCCTTTCTCAATTAAATCATCTAGATTCAGCTTCATTTTAGGCTTAATTAGGAGACAAATGCATCAGTGCTCACTGCTTGGGGAAGAGCTTGTTCCTCTTCATCTTGAGGCATTGCAGCCAAGATACGGATGCCACCACATATATTTTCTCCAATGGTAAATCTACCCACATCTCGACTTCAATTTCAACTCGGGAACTATCCCGTCAGCCGTGCCAATTTGTCATATCACAGCGTCGGGCTAGGCCTTGATGACAGCTATGTTTTTTTTTTATTTCGAGACACCCTCATCTTTCTCTTCTTCACTCAGTTTTTTCTCACTTTTTCACAACATCTATGGACAAATCTAGATGTGTTGTCAAGCAATTTATCACACTAATGCATTCTGCGGGGTATTTTTACAGTCGTGACGTGCGCACTTCCAATCGAAGTGCCATGAAACAAGATTGGTGCAGCGTTGAAACACGACACACGACGGAGTGCACTAGACTACTCGGAAATAAATCATTAAGTTGCGAATCATCGTCCGATGCACTCTGTTCCACATCTTTCTGTTTTACTGCTCCATCAATCACTCAGTATTTAGCCATCCCAAATTTCCATTTTCCCACTACGTAAACCTATCTTGTACTCCGTGAATGTTGAAGTCTTGGTAACCAAGAAAAATGAGGACAACAGCATAAGTCAGCAATAAGTGTATCTAGAACTGTGAAAAGGAAGTCTAGAAAAAAAAAACAATAATTTCTGGTGCAGGGTGGCATTTTTCATCAACAGTGCATGGCAGTTTGAAAAGATTGTGAGTACGAAGGGTGAGTGGAGACTGAAGCCCCCCAATCCTCCCCTCTGGCTAGGTTGTAGGCAATCTTTATCATGCCAGCCTTGCGAAACTAGGCGTCGGTGGTAATGGAAGCATGTTTAAGCTTCACCAAGTGTGATCAGTGATGTCTTTTCATATCATTAGTTGCATGCTAATGTTTTTTTCACTGCAATATATAGCTCTTTAATAATGCACTGTAATTTGCTTCAGTGCATTCTTTTTGTGTGGAACTTTGTATGCTCCCATTTGTTGGCCCTCACGATGGCTTTTTGCGTTGTTCCAGCACAACTTGCCTAGTTCTAATACGTTTAAACATGACCATTGTCACCTGTATTTAATACTACAAATTCTGATAAGCTAATGGTAAATTAATGAGTCTTGATATCACTTCTGCTTGAAAAAAATGTTTTACGGCACACGATTGCCTTGGTGAGGGCAGTAATAATGAGATGTCGTCCGCGCAGCATTTTTTTTATGTAACAACAAGAATTTTTCTTTACCTTTTTGGAAATGCTTGTTGTCAGCAGATAATTGTTTCACATAAATTGAGTTTGTCATTTAATACAATTTATGGAGAAACTTGGTGCTACTCACTATATATTTAGTATTAAATAATTATTTACATTGCAGTTGCGATGGATTCCTTTGAAACGCACCGTGATTCATTGTAATACTTCCACTTGCTTTAAACTTGGTGTGCACACTCTTGGCGTAAATTCATGTAAATTTCACTTATATAAAATAATCTATTATAATCTTTCTCACAATGGGTTCTGAGCTGGTGTTCTTTTTGTCTCCCTTAAACCTTCTGTAGGTTTGTATGTTTCGTCCCACTTAAAAAATTGGTGTTCTGCAAATGACATGTGTTGTTTATACATATAAGTGCTCGCTCTAATTGCATATTCAATGATTTCCATTTGAGTGTGCCTAACATATTTAGAAAAGTTAAACGATTGCAGTGCTCCTCTGGGGCGTCTGCTACAGCAGGCGTTTGGTGTGTAGCGCCACCACGGAGCCGAGCTAATAAGAAAGGGAGGAGTTTGACTGTCTCCTACACCTGGTTCTGCTTGGCTAAGCCATATTGTAGGCGACAAGGCATAGCGGTCTTTGGTGAAAATGGGCTTTTAGAGTTTGAGAAAGCGACAGGTGATTACACCTCTAAGCCACCTGGCCCCTTTTATCCTAGCAGAGGCAGTACACCCCCAATTAATAAGTTGAAATATATTAATGAGTTATCAGCTAGACAAACGAAAACCCCAATCTTTGTCATTTTTTAATAGACAGATTGCCGCAACCTTATGCTTTTGTTGATTTCAGCAGGCACAACAATCTGTGGGTTGACTGGCACAGCGATGCCCAAGGCCACTTGCATGAGCAATTTTCGTCTTTCCTCTGGCACGTGTTTATTGAACTGAAAAGAACCAACACAAATATATTAGTATTGCCTTTCGAACAAAACATTTTTTATTGGTCTCAACATAATTATCCTCCCGCCATCGTGTCTCTGCTTAAATTCAATGTAAGTAAGAATCCAGGTGGGAGCGACTATTTCCCAATGGGCTCGAACACACCGACAAATGAACATCCCCGACGGGTTCCACAATGGAAGCAATTAGCAGAAGTTCCAAAAGCTTACTGGTATTTAGTGGGCTGACATGTTTTGTTGGAGTATTGATGCTTCATAATGAGTATTGATGCTTCATAATGATGATTCATAATCTATCATAATGTACTGGTCATTGAACTAACGAATAGCCTCTGTAAACAGTTCGCAAAGATGATAAACTGGAAGCTAGTTCCTCTAATGGAGTCAGGTTGCTTGATTGCTACCTGTCGAACTTGAACATAAATTCCTAAGTTATTAATTTTGGGTTCACAACTAGCATTAGTGCTAACAAAGAGAAGTGTTTCCAGAAAAAGAATATTTAGAAGAGTTGTCACGCGTGCGTTGGGTAGTGAATATTAGGGTCTGAATAATCTGTATAAAGAGCCTCTTATACTTGAATCAATGTTATGAAGCCATGGTTTAAAAGTCTGCAACACCATGTACGTGCCTTGAAGATGCTAGACTTCATCCACCATCTAGGCATTCAGTTTAAGAGAAGCCTCTAGGACAAGCCTTGAAGAAAGACTCTGCATTGTACCAAACAACTGGTAACTCCACTTTTCGAGAGCCTACATTGTGCATTTTTTTAAGTGTTGACAAACAACAAAGAGCTCTGTTACTTTACTATCACTGATTTCTCCACTGCTTTCTCCTTTAACAACTGCTCTGAATGAAGAAAAAAAATTATGAAGGGCTTTTTTCTTTGTTTAACACAACCTATGTAATCAACACACAATAATGCCAAGAAAACGGTAGGGCCAATTTTTTTGTTTGTTTTTATACCGTGGTGTAATGATTTTAACATAGTTTCAAAGGAATTAAATGGGAGAAAAATGTCGTCTTTCTCCCATTGCAAAAGGAGGTCAACATCTCTGCCTGCCCTAGACCTTTGACCCTTTAAAGAACAGGTCATTTTGTGAGCCTCGTATCCTGGCGTCGCTTGGCATAATGCAGGGAAAACCACGTATAAACATAAGAAAGAGGAAGCTAGTGAGAAACAGAGAAAGAAAAGGTGAGAATTAAAAGTGAAATAGAAATGGGAAACAGAAAAGAAGGAAAAATTGGGAAATACAAAAAAAGAGGAAAGTAAAAGAAAACCGAAGAGAAACAAGCAACGCTGCCCAGCTCTGCACTTCCTTCAGGCTTGGTCTTTCGAAGCTGTTTTACTTTTGTCTCTGTGGTTATATCAGGGCTGAACGAACTTGCACTGGCACTTTTATGTACTATTAGCGTTACAGCAGCAGTGGCTCTTTGCTCTTCGTGGGATGGTCCGTGGCATCTACAAGACATTGCTTCCATTAATGTCGCCTCTGCTCCCATGCTGGAGTAAAAGCTTCCATTGGCTGATCCAAGAACCTTCAACCTGTCAAGACTTGCCTCGAAGAGGTCAGATCCAATTTTCTCAAATTCCAGATGATATGTGCATCTGCCCAAGCTCAACTATGTTGCGGAGCACTTGATGCACCTCCAGATAATGTTGTGCTGTTGCAAATGCGCTAGTATCTGAAGAAACATATTTGTGGAAGCTGATACGCATTGAGGACGACGAATCTATCCTGGTCAGTCTAAACAGTCACTTTACAGGCAATGCACAAGGAGCCAGCACAAAGACACTTGCGCCTTGGCCGCGTTCAGGGTGTCGCCATTAATGTGTTTGCCTCTGGTTGTCCAACTGCTCTATAGTTTGCAAATTACAGAATAGTGCTGAGCACAATGTAAGCCATAGGTTGGCAAAAGTTATGGAGCTCACTCATACTCGTGTAACTGGTCTCACTCTGACTCAAGCTGACCAAAATATTACTCATCCAGGCTCCCTCCGAGTCAAAAGCGTCTTACGAAACCACCATCTGAAAGAGCACCTGTGCACTCACCCGAGTCAACAACTGTATAAATGCCTCATGCTGCCACTGCTTATATAAAAAAAAATCAAGTTGACAGAACACTTGCACACTCGCACAGGCAAGCGGCCATATATATTCCATGTATGCCCCAAGAGTTTCATGATAAACAGAACACTGCAGAATCACCCAGCACTCATTCTGGTGAGCGGCCATATAAATGCGACATCTGACTCACGAATTTCTCAGCCGTTCAAGAGGCATCTGGGAATATTGCGAAGAGAGTGGCCGTATCAGTTTCTTTCGTGCCTAGAGATCTTTGTGCATAAAATCCGGCTCAACAGATACCAGTGTACTCAGTAGGAACAAGAATATTCACGTTAGTTCAAGTCCAGCTGTTCCAGGTTTTCTCAAAAGCACACTAGACTGGTTGCTTCAGACATTGTGACAGTGCGGAATCATTTGGGACAACATCAAAGGTGTGGGCCTAGTTAATATCCCACAGCTTCAATGTCGTGAACATGCTTTCTTGTACATGTAGCAAAGTGTAGTCACATTGTTTGAATAATATTGTAACTGCTTCCTTCTCGTGATCTTTATTCCCCATCAAAATAATCAATATGTGAGAAGTTTCATGAAATCCTTGTTTTTTTTTACTGACCGGTTGCCACACCTCTGCTTTGTCAACTCCAGATTGTCAGCTCGAGATATACAGTAAACTGAAAATCTGTGAACCGGAACTGCTGCCTAAATAGAATCAGTGCCTCTTACAAGAT
Organism: Rhipicephalus microplus; assembly: GCF_043290135.1. Classification (NCBI taxonomy): domain Eukaryota; kingdom Metazoa; phylum Arthropoda; class Arachnida; order Ixodida; family Ixodidae; genus Rhipicephalus; species Rhipicephalus microplus. The sequence goes on along the minus strand of NC_134701.1, from coordinate 136,126,004 downwards.
TGGTCTTGTTCTTGCATTCTGCATCACTTGTCATCTCTAGACAAATGGAACTCCTGTTAAACAGAACATACTTTCGTGGTCCCTTCTGGTTCCATTGAATGAGAGGTTACTGTAAATTCTGCGTGCAAATATATTCTATTCCACTCCACTCACTCTCCACTGTGAGATTTGGTAGAAAGAGATGCAAAAGCGTGAACATCATGCACTCGAGTAGATGGAAAAGAAGTGAGGGAGGGAGAAAGAATGCGATTTAAGGGAGTGCTCCATACAAGAACACTAATCCGATAAGCACTCCCTTGCAGATGAAGGTGGAAGAGAAGTGCGGACACATTGAGCTAAAAGAGGGTTGCGCGATGAGTTTGCCTCCTCCTTTGATAGTTTCTTCGCACCACCAAATAAAACAGTTCATGGAGCCTTCTTTAAAGGTAATCCATGGTGGTTTTAGAGAGTGAGCAACTTAAGGTTTCTGGTCTCTTCACTTTGCTCCCTTTTGCACTCCATTAGCTTCTGTGCCTGATGTCACAGCTTGTGTTGTCTTATAGAATCAAGGGGCAATCGTATGTATTTAATCTGTCCTGTTTGTATTTTCGTCGTACCAGCATTGTGAACGTTGGTCTTTGCAGAGTCTGAGTGTTTTTTTGTTTGTTTGGGCATGTACGACGTCATGCTCTTTTATTTAGTGTGTAGTTCGCAAATGTTTAGTACATTATACGAGGCGTATCTGAAAGTAACACAAATAGTTCAGGGCTGGGTGGAGATACCATACTATGCTGTAGAGTGCCCTGGGTACTAGAAATATATTGCAGCAAGATGGCAAGTTGGGCCATTTGGAATACGTTCACAATCGAAAATTTCGTTGAAGCGCACTAAAAAACAAGAGGCTGACAAGGACAGCAAGCGCTGTCCTTGTGAGACTCTTCTGTCCGTCTTTTTTTCAGTGCGCTTCAACAAAATTTTCAATTACTATATTATGCATTTTTTCCACCTGGATTATCATATGAAGATTTATTCAAGTTTATCACGTCCACTAGTATCTATCCAGAAGCTTTTTACGGCAAAAGCTGTTATGAGATCCCAACATGGGTTGCGTGTGCATTGTAGTTGTCCACCACCGCCTGTGTCCATAACCACTTTCACACGAAATAAAAAAAATGAAAAAACACCAAGGACACAATGGGATCCGAACCCGGGCCCCCTGCGTGCCAGCCCAGCATCCTACTGTTGAGCCATGCAGGTTTTTTTTCTTAAAGCTATTTAATACAAATGCGGCTTAGTATATACATAGCGGACAATATACATAATGTCAAGTCAGCAACTGTACAATGGACGCTACAAAGTAAATCTCGCACAACACAATGTCTAAAGGGGTTCTCCTCATGTGCCTCCAACAATCTCCTCACGTGCCCCCAACAGTTGTCGTCCAGGCTGTCTAGCTGCAAGCGGTATTCCGCCGGGCCGCACTGCACCCGGTCCTTGACCACGCCGGCCAGTCTCATGAAGTCGTGCATGCCCTGGATCCTCCGTAGCGCCTCCCGTATCATGGCTGACGCGTTGGCCTCAAGCTGGGCGACCCGCTCTGGCAGCGCGACGTGGTCATGCATTCGTTCGAGAGCCCCGGCGCAGTATCTGCAGAGGAAGCACACAAGTCTGCTGTGAGATGCCCTAACGGGACGTCTGGCGTCCGCAGGCTTGGAGGAAGGGAAAACTGAGGAGAGGCCCGATACTATCCCAATGCATTGCGAAAAATGTGGCGGAAGTGACGTCAAATTTATGGGACAAACAAACCGGTATGGGGCGAACAAAACTGCAGTCGCTCCGCGGCGTGCTCTCAGCGCTGGTTCGCTTCTGCACGGACTTATAGCCCCGGCGTAAACTTAACGTGTATTGTATGGTTGGCATGCAGTAAAATGTTGCGAGCACACCTTTCCGAGACTGTTCGGGCGTGGCAGGCCCAAGCGCGGCGTGCTGAAGTACTGCGTGGAGTGTTTTTGTGCAACAGCACCGGTACATGTCCTAACCAAAATCATCGTATACATAGTGTGCACGTGCGTCACGTAGCGCCGATTCGTCACTTCCGAAATGCGACAACGGCATGCCCGGGTACCTACTGACTCCTTGCCGACCGCTGCCGGGTTGTTTCCTCGTATAGCAGTCCACGAAGAGCGAGTAGAGCGTCAGGGTGTTCTCTTTGCCGAAAGTTAATACCTAATATTGAGAACACACACTGCGATTTTCTAAAAATCACCGGCATGTTTGGCTGGGACAGAATAACAAAAACGACTTGACGAACCGGTGATATTTGCGTCTACAGGTGTTATTTCATTACGGGTAAGTGCTATGTTCAAGCACGTACCTCCAAACAGAAATAAGTACTGTATATATAAGCTTGTCCGCGACCGCTGCGTGCACAATCGGCGTGTCAGGGAGGTGGTCAAAATTGTGAAGGTGATCGCGGGAATTCGAGTATTGCGTTGAAACAAACTGTGAAAATGGATGTGAAGCGATATTCGTTCACTCGCGATTTGAAGTATTGCTGATCGGTTCGAGTTGGGGAGTAAGGTTTTTTAAAAATTGGTCGATTGATTCCCTATAAAACGGTCTCTATCATTTTCAGGGACTCTACTGTACATTAGTGCACAACAACAAAAGTAATATACAAGGTAAAAAATTAGTCAAAACATATGCGAAAAAAAAAGTGACCGGCATCAGTGCGGCACGCGCAACGCGAAGTCTCTACCTTACATAATATATTCCTCGGTCGTTTCCACAAATAATATTAATATTATATCTCCTGTAAACATGCCTAGCTCTGCTTGATGACTCGTTTTCGATGGGAGCTGTGCGCTTCACTCATCCACTTCTAAAATTGCGGCTCGAGAGACTTTGAGCTTTCACTTGTTCTTAGACCACGCAATTTATAGTGAAAGCGAGATAATGGGCCCTCGTAGATCGTGGCGGGCAGCCTGTGTACGCGGTGGCTGGTGTCACGCGTTTTGACTTTCCGATTTTGCATCGAGTGAACAAGCGAGGCCTTCCTGACCCGATGAGCTCGTTAAAGCATGACTTCTCTTTAAACATCGCGCACAGCAACAGATGACGAGCCCTCAACAAAGCGCGCTGCAGCACGCAAGCTGCTGTAGGTATACCCAGCGAGGTATCCGGACATGGCGGGAGATGGCGACAACGGCGGAAGTATGAACACCCAGCAGTGACTTACGCGTTCTGCTCGCCGTAAGGCCTTTTTTTTGCCAGATTTCCCTATCTACGGGCCGATTAGCAGCTCTTTGCTCATAGATAGTGTCAGTGTGGCAATGCACAATTTGGAGAGCTTGCTTCATAGCTATTCCGTGCAATGCCAGCCTAGCGCTCGATGTACTTCACAGAGAAGGCACCACTAGCTGTATTGTATACGCGATCGTGTACGTAAAGTGTGTAATTCCAGTGCGCACACAACTAACACGCAGCGAGTGCACAGGTACAATACATACACATTTAGTCCGATCACTAGAAAAATTTATTGTCCTTCCGTATGAACGACACAACTTCTGCAAACGCGACACGATGCCTACACTAATACCGAAAGTTCGCGTGTGTTCTCGGTTGACACAATGAGTAAGAACCGACGGAGCGTACAGCTGAGAGCTCCACATGTAAATACCACAGCCGCTGGATGAAAGAGCGCGTCTTTTCATCCAGCGGCCATGCAAATACCATGCATTATTGATCAACAGTGAAGCGAACATATGTGAAAAGTGCCACCAGGTACATTCGGTGGTGCACGCGCTTCGCACCGAGTATCCACTACAGCTGGGCATCGCACAGCTTTCCTAAAAAAACACGCAAAAGAAGCAGTACTCGTGAATTGACTCGCTGCCGGCTGAGAAAACCTACCAGCTTCCACTCCGCCGGTGCCGCTTCCATGTAAGGCCGCCACGGCGGCTGCTCGCCGGAAATCGCGAAGTGTTTATCTACTTTTCCGCTAGAAGGTAGTGCGGGTTTTTGTCCGTCCTATAACAGTGACATCAGTGGTCTACAGGCTGGTGATGCAGATTAAAAAAGAAAAATTGCCGGCATAGATAGAGGATGAGGGGGTGCTGGAGGAACTGCAGAATGGGTTTCGGAAACACAGGAGGTTGGAAGACAATCTGTTCTCACTGACGCAGTGCATAGAAATATCAGAAAAGGAGCACAGGCCCCTGTGGCTAGCATTTTTGGATATCAAGGGAGCGTACGATAGCGTGGTTCAAGAAGACTTGTCGGGAATACTGGACACACTAGGTGTGGAAAATGGAGTCACTAATATTTTGAAGGATATCTATAAAGGTAACAAGGCAGCTATAAAATGGAAAAAACAGGTATTCAAGAATGCAAAGGTAAAACGGGGTCTTATGCATGGGTGTCCTCTGTCACATTTGTTATTCATGATGTACCTACAACGATTAGAGGCCAAATTAGAGGGAAGTGGACTGAGCTTCAACCTCTCTTTCGTCAAACAAGGAAAAATAATTGAACAGGCACTATAGCATTGATGTACGCAGATGATATCGTGCTAATGGTCGACAACAAGGAACATTTGCAGAGATTGATGGACATCTGCGGTAATAAGGGAGATAGGTTATATTTCAGATTTAGTAAGAAAAAAATCAGCAGTCATAATTTTTAATGATAATGAAGGTAGTGAGCTTAGAATACAGGAGGTCACGCTATAGAGATAACAGATAAATACAAATATCTGGGCGTATGGATAAGCGATGGGACCGAGTACCTAAGGAAACACGAAATATACGTGACGACTAAAGGTAACAGGAATGCAGCGGTGATGAAAAACAGGGCACTGTGGAATAGGTACGATGTTGTGAAAGAAATATGGATTGGGGCCATGCATGGTTCCTGGTCTGACGTTCGGCAATGCAGTCTTGTGCATGAGATCAGAAGTTCAAGCAAGATTAGAAGTTAAGCAACGTGGAATCGGTAGGCTTGCCTCAGGAGCTCACGGGAATACACCAAATAAGAGAGTACAAGGTAATATGGGATTGACATCATTTGAGGGCAGGGAAGGTGGCAGCAAGATAAAACTTGAGAAGCGATTAAGACAAATGGGGGAGGAGCATTGGGCTAGGAAGGTATTCAGCTACTTGTGCATGAAGAATGTCGATACAAATGGAGGAAGCAAACTAGGAAATTGACTGGTAAATACTTGAAAAACAGCAGGTGGCCAAACCAAAAAGAATTATCGGTTAAGAAGAAAGTGAAGGAAACGGAGACTGACATGTGGAGAATTGGCATGATTAAGAAGTCCGCACTAGAGATCTATCAAACTTTTAAGCAGGAAATTGCCAAGGAAAGAATCTATGATAATACTCGGGGTAGTTCTCTACTGTTTGAGGCCAGGACGGGAGTATTAATTGCGAACCAAGACATATCGGGTCAAATACGAAGTGGTAGACACGGTATGCAGTGCGTGTGGAGAGAAAGAAGAAACTGCCAAACACTTGATATTGTTCTGTAAAGGGCTTGACCCTATAGTTCAGGATGATGGCGCAGTCGATCGAGTTTTTCAAAGCACTGGGGTTTAGGGACAGGGAGGGCAAAATAGACTTTAAGCGGGAAGAATTAACTACAAGAAGGTTGTCTGATTGGTGGCTAAACTCAAGGCAAGAGTGAAAATTAAACCTTTCACTGCAAAGTATGAGTACTCTACCTCACTATTTGAAAAGAAAAAATAAATAAATCTAGTTTTCGGTTCACTCGGTATTACGGCTTGGTGACGTTAGCCACCGCCCGATCTAAAGGGTACAGCCCCAAACTGGTAGGTGTTCTGTAGTACAGCCATATATCAATCCATCCATCCATCCTGTCACCTCATGCTTTGCCTTTTATGCACTTCTGTGCTTCGATATTAGTGATAGCAGGGGTTCAACGTCCCAAAACCACCATGCGATTATGAGAGACGCCGTAGAGGAGTGCTCTGGAAATTCGGCCACCTGGGGTGCTTTAACGTGCACCTAATCTAGTTACACACACCTCAGTATTTGCACCTCCCCCGAAAATGCAGCCGCCGCGGCCGGGATTCGGATCCCGCGATATGCACTTGCATACGTGATTGCTGACACGTCCGCGAAAAGCTTTCTAATGGGTGTGTTTGTACTGCATTCAAAACAAAACGAAATGTCAAAGCCGCAACACGCGGTCAAAATGCAGGTATCAACAAACGACGACGAAGCAGTCATCCCTGGGGAAACTGCCTGCACTTTTTAAAGCTCGGTTGCTGAACGAATAAAAGATTAGGAAGACTTAGGTATTGAAGGAGCATTTATACACCCGAAAGTTTCTGGTTACATTACTGCTATATCAGAATGAATAAAAAATTAGGAAGACTGGGGTATTGAAGGAGCATTTATACACCCGAAAGTTTCTTGTTGTATTACTGCTATATCGAGTCGTAGTCTGCACACTCCGAAAGCTTCGACTTCGTTACGCGCGCGGCACCATTTTTGTCGATAGTTGCATCATGCAGTTTTAAATATGTTGCTAAGGTGACAAAACTGCCGTTTGATTGAGAGGCACGCCATAGCTGAAGACTTGGGAATAATTTTGACAGTCTTGGATCTTTAAACTATTACGCACCCGCTGAAATACTGCTGCTGTGGCCGGCATATTGCACTGTACAGTCAAAAAGAAACATCACTTGGCAACACTGTCAGACTGTAAGAAGAAACCCTTTATTTACCACCGCGCATACTGCAGTGAGCAGTAACACCGATCAAATTCGTCGCCATTCCGTGGAATCATCAGTTCACGATCACTTCACCACGGTGGCACCTTTATGAACACCGACTGATTTTCGCGTGCAGCTTTTTTTTCTTCGTTTTGCCTCTCGATACTGGTTGATCCTGGAACGACGTCTCGCACTCAGGCAGCAGTCTGCGATTTGAATCGAGTTGGTCGCGATTTCGAGGACTGCGGCAGTGAACGCAAGCAGTTAGGCGGTTCTCGGTGCTGGTTGAGTGGCTGAGTACCGGATAGTTTTTATTTTTTGCCTTATATTTGGTGTGCTTTTCATCATTTCATGCAGGATAATTTTTGTTTCCTTGATCTAGTTTTAAGGCTGTACTGATGTCGAGGAATTCTCCGGGTCAGGAGCGTTCCCTGTGGACGGCCTCGCTACACAATGATGACTTACCTCTCGATTTGTTTCTCCGCAGTGGCGTGGGCAATATTCCCGTCGCTCTGGTACCTTTGGGTGATTTCATTAAGCTGAATAACCCTAAGGCGACACAAGAACATCTACATGCCGTGACCCCAAACTACCAGAGCATAACCGACGTGCGGCAGTTTGCTCGAGGTGGCATTGTATGTCAGGCACCAGATCAGCAATGTGTAAAGGATCTTCTTAAGTGTTCTTCCTTTGCTTCGATCCCGGTAAGTGCGTATATACCACAGCATCTCGCATGCACTAAAGACATTGTGCGTGGGGTTGACGCACAACTAAGCCCTGCCGAGACGCTCGAGAAGCTGTCGGTGGCAGGTGTGGTTGCAGTTTACCGGTGCAATAGACTCGTTGACAACAAACGACATCCCACAGAGTCAGTGATTGCGACTTTTGCAGGTACGTCGTGTCCTTCAGAAATTAATGCATGGCCATTAGTATTTCGAGTAGATCAGCTAGCGTCCTGCCCATTGCAATGTCAGAACTGCTGGAGGTTTGGACATAGCTCTCGTGGCTGCAAAACGGAGGGTCGATGTCGTAGATTTGGTGAACGCCACTCAGATCAAGATTGCAAGGCCCAAGATGACTTGTGCTGCTTGTGCGGTGAACATCATGCATAATTTCGCAGAGTGCCCAATGTGCCATGAAGAAGTACAAATACTAGAAATCCTAGACAAAAGGAGATGCTCTAGAAATGAAGCCATTACAGCAATTAAGGAGAGAGCCCATGGCTATGCTGGCGTTACAGCACGTCATTCATGTCAGGATACTAATATCGCGCAAGCAGTTGAGGTTGCGGTAGGAAGAGCTATGGCTACAGTTATGGACTGATTGGTAGCTAGCATCTCCGAACGCCTAGCACAAGTTTTCAGTAATCAAATGACTAAACTGTTAATTCCAACTGCTTTGGGTAATCCTGAGCCCAATAAAATACCGACTACCAGTGATGCTACTGCAGTATGTAATTATGAGCTGAATAATGCGGATAACATCCAGGGCTCCTCAGAGTGCATAACAAACGTTGAACAAGATCAAGTGTTAGACCTCAGTGTGTCTACTGATGTCGAGCTTGATGCTCGGGCACAGAAACGCAGCCGGTCCCCATGGAACCATGACGTTTCAAGTTCCCTTCCGTCAAATCCCAAGAAAACTCAGTCTAGTAAAATACTTTAAAAAAGTATTTTGGAGAAAGTTTTCTCCGCAACAACTCTTACACCAAAATAGCGTCCCTGGGAGTTCTGCAGTGGAATTGTCGTTTTCTATTTGCTCCTTTCACTGATTTACATTTCCTGTGTGATAAACTAAATCCCCATTTAATCTTACTTCAAGAATCTTGGATTGCTCCTGATACTAATATTCATTTTAAAAACTACCGTTTGTTCAGACTAGACCGCCCTACGAGAAGTGGCGGAATAGTGACAATGATTTCGAACAAACTTTGCCACAAAGCCAAACTGATGTTAAAGTTCCTCTCCCCGGCATACGAAATATTAGTTGTAGGCTTAACTCTCCAGAGCGGGCAGGTTTTTTCAGTAGTAAATGCTTACTTTCCTTCAGGCATACATGACACTCGGCCATTAGATACCCTAATAACCACGTGTGAAGGAAATGTTTTACTAGCAGGTGATTTCAACTCCCACCATGTCACATGGGGAGTAAAAACTGATACGTGTGGCAGCCGGTTGTGGCATTGGGCCCAAGATAATCATTTTTTATGCCGGAATTCGGGAAGCCCAACCTACGTATGCAGTCATACTTCTTCAGCGCTATATTTAACTTTTACAAGCTCCAACCTTAATTTTTCATCTTGGTCAGTCGTTGATTGCGCAACAAACAGCGACCACTTACCGATTACTTTCGAAATAAAAAGTCAGATAGCCTCATCAATCTCTATTACTCGTACGCATATTAACTACTCAAAATTTAAGGATTCTTTCCTTTCTTCACTATCTTCGTTGTCAGATAATAGCTTGATGCCAAAGGCTCAGAGCTTATATTCTTTATTAAAGAATTCCCGTGAGAAATCTGAATTCGTGGTGTCGTCCGCGAATCATAACTCGAATGCCCCTTGGTGGAATGACGATTGCACGAGTGACTATAGACGCGGAAAGGCAGCATGGAAAAAGCTTTTGTACAATCAGTGCCCCCAAAATTGGAAAGACTACCAGTTCGTTGCAGGTGTTTTTAAACGTACAGTTGCCAAGTCAAAAGAAGAATACGAAAGGCGGAAGTTCGATTATCTTTCTATATCCAAGAATAAAAAAGCGTTATTTAGATGCCTACGTAGAAAGAAAATGATTCTGCAATCAATAAATGCTATCATTTTGTCGGCTGAAGAAACAAAGGCTTCATTAGAAGTGATTGGTAAGGGATTAGAGCAACGTTTTTCCAGCCAACTATCACCACCTCCTTCACCGTCGCGAAGGGACGAGGACTTCACAGACGTTTCCAGGCATGAATTGTCGCAAGTGTTGGCTAACTTGCCATCAGCGGCTCCGGGTCCTGACGGTGTTACCTCGTTCATGTTGAAAATGATGCATAAATAGTGCCAAGAATACCTATTAGATATAATCAACTATTCTTTAAGTATGGCATGGCTTCCATTTGAGTGGAAAATAGCAAAGGTAATACCAATACTGAAAGCTTCGGGTAAAGGATACGTTTTGGATAACATTAGGCCCATTGCGTTAACCTCAAACTTTGTAAAGGTAATTGAGAGAATTCTGAACATTCGAATAACAAATTTCATCAATGAGAGAGAAATTCTGAATCCATCTCAAATTGGCTTCAGATCCGGATGCTCCATATGGCAGGCCCATATAAACCTTGAAAGTCGCATAAAGTTAGCTAAGGGGATGGAAAATATGCTGCGCTCGTCACTCTCGTTATAGCAAAAGCGTACGACAGCGTTGAGCATATAGTGTTAATAAACCAGCTGCAAAACCTTAACTTCCCAAACTATATACAGTCATAGATAGCAGAATGTTTGCGCAATAGAACGTTTTATTGTTACAAAAACGGCATCTACTCTTCTAAATATGTGCAAACAAGAGGTGTCCCGCAAAGGGCCGTCCTTTCTCCGGTGTTGTTCAATATCTTGATGAGCTCTGTACCTCGGCACCAGGACGTCCACACTTATGTATATGCGGACGACATCGCATTCTTTTCAGCAGCAGAGGACATTCATAGGCTATTTAAAATATTACAGACATACCTATCGGCCATAGAAATGTGGCTTGATAGCTTACATCTGTATTTAAACGTCAAGAAATGTTCTGTTCTAACATTTCCACTCAAAGACCCGTTTCACATTTCGCTCTTCTATCACCTGGATCCTATCCCTTAAGTAGTGAATGTGAAATATCTGGGGGTGTCCTATGACCAATCAATGTCTTGGAAGACACACATTGACAACATTGCAGCAAAGGGAAGTCGTGCGATTGGAATAATAAGCAAAATTAGTAATAGTCGCTTAGCTATGCGGAGAAATACTCTTATCTCAATGTATTGTACGTATATTCGTCCGGTGCTTGAGTTTGGGTGTGTGTTATACGCGGGGGCACCTGCCTACAAGATACATTCTCTAGTAGTCATAGAGAGACAAGCCTTGAGACTATGCTTAGGTCTCCCCAAGCATGTTTCAATAAATATCTTGTATCTTGAAGCTAGGCTTTCCTCACTTGCGACCCGTTTTAAATTGTTAGCTACACAGGCATTTCTTAGGCTCTATGAATCACCGGTAAGGCGCTTGGAAACAGTTTTTATTGACCGTCCTAACTTATTTTTGGACAATACTGGTCGAGATCTCGTATACCCCAAATTTTGGTTATACAGCACTTTCTAGATGATTTAAATGTTCAAATTGATGCTGTTCCTTTTGTGACGTCTCCGCAAACACGGACTGAACCCCGGTCCTTTCAAGATGTTTTCGCTCGTTTCTCAAACCCACGCATAAAAAAAAGATAAAAGATAACCTTCGGTGTAACGAATGGGCATTCCGGGGTGGAGTGCCTGGAAGGATTATTTCTATTATTCTCACTAGCTCCCCCGCGCAAACACGAGGACTGGGCGGCGCCTTGTCGTCTACAGACAGTGTGACAGTGTACGGTGGAGATAATCCGCGCGCACCATTCAGATTTGTGGCATGGGGGAGCAGCAGAGCACCTTTTGTTGGTTCGGGAATGCGACGCTACCGCAGCGCCTGTACCGGGTGCAGTATGACTTTCCGTCAGCCTCCGTGGCTCCAGGGCTCGTTACTGCGTTCTGCGTGGATGGCCGCCTGCGGCGGTGAATGACGAAGAAGCGGCGGCTACGGAGAATTTTGTGGGAGACACCAAGCTGCATGGAAACGTTGAGACTTGGTCTGGACATCGGCTCACCAAGTACCGGAAGCATCGGGACCATTGTTCGCTCGTAATTAAAGTGTTTTCGGACGGCTCGCCGATCTCTCTCCCTAAGGCTTGAGTTTGTACGTTGTTACTTGCTCGGCTTTGTTTGGGAGAGGGTTTTCTACTGATGTAGGCCACGGGAGCGGCCGTCGAAGACGACACACTCCGACTGACAAGAAAATATGCCGCGTCGATAGTGGCGATTGGTTTGGGGCCCCGGTAGGGCGGAGTTGGGTCCTACAAAAGGGGACTACGAGACGATACGAGAGAGGTCAGAGAGACGATGCGGTGAGCACGAGATGGTAGAGAAGCTAAGATGGAAATCACTGAGAGGCACGACGTAGGCGACAATGACGAAGACGATGAAGACACTGACGAATTGGACAGATCAGACCTCGACGCCAAGAACCAACCTTCGGCCCTGATTCGAGCAGCCAACTCCGAGGCTCCTACTACATGGACATTCTGTGAGACGAACTTCACCTCCTTTACTTAAACGAGCTTTGCGGGAAGGGATGCGGCATATTGAGACATTGCGAGGTTTTATTAATTAATTACTTTATCACTTGTGTCGTCGTGTATTTTTTTATGCATACTGTTGTGTTCTGGGTTTTCGCTTTCGGTTTCGGATTGACATGTGAGGATGCCAGGGGGCGCCGCTCTGGCATCTAGGATTTCAAGGCGACTGTAAAATAAAGACAGTGTGTGTTGGGTAACCGTGGAGTGCGGTTGTTGTGCTTTCTTTCGGCGCTTCGCGCCAACCCGCGTGTTCGGACTGGTTGGTGTCTTGTCTTGTCTTGTGTTGTCTCCTAGGAGATCTTGGCTCGTACCCACATGGGGGATTGGCCACACTGTACCTCATAATATATCATTTTTTTACAACGCTTGCTAAGAAAATAAAGAGAAATTAGATAGGAACACTAATAATGTTCCTTTGAAAAAGCGTGAAAAATTGCAGACGAATGCGATAAACCTGATTGTATAAACAAAGTAACAAGAATGAGGAAGGGGGAGAAAGAATTGGATATATCTGGCAGTACCACTAACAGCGTATCCTTCCGGTTGCCTGAATGAATTTATGTAGCGCTGACATAATAGCACTGCGGCCCACACCCAACTGACTGGCTCCAAACGATAATAGGGTGGATGTATTGACTGGCAATCCGAGCATACCAATCGGTCTTTCAAGAATTATTCGGCGCAGTGAGGCGAAGCGGCGGCATGTGAGAAGAAAGAGATCTATTGTTTCCGGTTCATTGCAAACTACACATAAGTTAGTTAATGAAAATCCTGATTTGTTGAGATAAAAATTGAACAGAGGAACTCTACAGCGAAAGCTTGTGAGGGTCACCTCACATTGACGGGAAAGGCATTTTGCGGTGTTCCATGTGAATGGCAAGTGCCGAAATTTTTCAGATTGTAGAAGCGACGTTTCGTTGATATTTAAGATTAACAGGCGTTTGAATCATTCGGCAGTAATAAAAAAAACTGTGGAGCTACTAGCACCACCGGGAAATTTAAAGATGCCGAAGTGAGCGAATCAGCAATTTCATTTAGTTCAATTCCAGCATGCCCGGGGACCCAAATAAACCGAACTTCTGATAGGCTATGTGGTACGAGAGACCAAAATATCCTGAGAAGAGGAGACTTATTTGTAGACGTGAGATGTGTACATACAGACAAAGCATCCGAAATAATAATAGCTTTTGATTGCTGATAATTTAGTTTTCGAAGAGCCAATGTAATAGCCAGGAATTCTGCGAGATAAATTAGTGTGAAGTCAGGCAATCGGAGCGCAAAAGACCAATTAAGCTGATGAGAAAAAATACCTACTCCAGCCTTCTGAAGATTTTGCGTTGCGTCCGTCGAAATTACTACGTATTTAGGAAAATGACTGAGATGGTCTTGAAGGAGGCCCTCCAGAACATGCTTTGGAAGTAACTTGGCATTTTTCGGAAAAATATCATCGAAAATTAAGTCAACTGGCACCGAGTATTGGGTTTGGGGGGCTAAATGCCGTAGGGAAACGTGAAGATTTGATAACAGAGACTCGACGAAGATGACTTGGGGTCTTTGATAACGAAACCACGGGCGCTGGAAGAAAGAAACTGGATGTTTCATGAAAACTGTCTGTGACCAGAAGAGGGGTGCATCGTAAAGTTTTAAAAATGTTTGCACAGTAAGCTGTCGAAATCTAGCATCAAGTGGAATGATTCTAGCTTCCAAATAAAGCACGCTATTCGCGACACACCTAGGTAGCGCGAGACACAGCCGCAGAGCTTGCCGGTGTCCCCGCCGGCCGCGTACGTCTCCGTCGGCCGTCTTCGTCTTCTTCTGCTTCGTCGGAACCAGCCAGCCCTCAATACAGCAATGACGACGGGGACCTGTAAGAACCCATTTCGTTTTCCGTGTTCGTCTGTTACGTGCTTCTAACGGACCTACTCTGATAACCCTAGACGCTCTTTGTTCCCAGCAAGGTGGCTCCTGCGTGCTGCGTCGCTTCATTCCTTCTTCATTCAGCTACGCCGCCTCTTTCGTCTTCTTCAAACAGTGAACTGGCGTCATTTTCTTCTCGACTGCACCTCTCTTCTTCTTACTTGAAATGGCGTCTCCTATTCCACCTCCCCTATTTCTTCATTCGCCCGGAGACCCGCCACTTCCATGGGCGGACGGGAAATTGGTGTTTCAGCCCTACGCAGACGCGGTCGGGGAGGACGCCAGCAAGCCCGAGCGTCGCAAGGCCCTGCTGCTCAACGCGTTGGGCCCTGCCGGGTTAAAGCTCTTCTATACTTTGGAAGCCACCAACGCGTCACCGACGCCAGCGTCGGGCGATGCCTTCAAGAATGCTGTTGCTCTTTTCGATGAGCATTTGAAAGATGTTTCTAGCGATTATCTCGCACGCGTGAAATTCCAAGAAAGGCGACAATTGCCTGGTGAGCCAATCGCCGAGTTCATTACTTCTCTTCGAACGCTCGCCGCGTCGTGCGGCTTCGGCGCGCTCGAGTACAATATGATCCGCCATCAGCTTTTCACCGGGGTAACCTCGCAAAACGTCCGCTACCGCATGCTTCAAAAGGGCTCCTCGATTTCATTATCCAAAGCCCTCTCGATTGCGCGAGAGGACGAGCTTATTCGCTCCCTGTTGGAGCAATTCGCTCCACATTCAGTGCAGCAACTTTCTGCTGCGGGAGGCCAAGGCGGCGGCTCTTCGTTTCACGGGTCGCGTCAACATAGCGGCCCTTCATCTTCGTCTAGGCGCGGCAGCCAACAAGGACGCCCGCCTGCACAGTCCTTCCGTGGCGGCCAACATGGCGGCCTCTCTGCGTCGCGGGGGCGAGGAAGCCGGCAATACGGCGACCCCATTCCGCCAAATTCTGGTTTTCAGGAACAGCACCGAGCTCCTAACTCGCGTTCGCAATTTTCTCCTCCAAGCGCAACCGCGCATTGCTTTCGTTGTGGATCGGCTCGGCATTTAGCCAATTGCGCAGTGTCCCGCGAGAAACCGCATTTGTCTTGCGTGCGGAAAAATCGGACATTTTCAGTCCGTGTGCAATTCCCGTCCAGCAAATCTTCCGGAACCAGTTTCTTCGTCTGCTCCTTCGAGCACTGCACAAACCAATACGGTCACTGTTTTAAATGTGGATGGCCTCCACACTACGTCCGAGCCCAGCATCGTAGTTTCAGTGGGCCATGTGCCCTTGTCATTTCTCGTGGACACTGGTGCCTCAGTCTCTTTAATCAGTGCCGCTGACTTTCACAGTCATTTTTCCAACATTCGGCTTTTGCCTTCACACGTCGTTCTGCAAACATATTCCAAGGAAACGATTGATAATTTAGGTCAATTTACAGCTCAGGTCTCCTATCGCAGTCGCACTGCTTCCATTACTTTTTATGTAACTGCCAATGGCAGCTCGCTTTTGGGACGTGATGCCATCAGGGCTTTGTCCATCAACATCGTCGGTGCGTCTATGACGTGTGCTCAAGGCGACGTCCAAGATGATCTTCCGGCCAACGCGCCTTCTGAATTCCACCACCTGTTCACCCGTGAACTGGGTTGTGTGCGCGGTTTTGTGCATAAAGTGATGCGTCGACCAGGTGTGTGCGCTGTGCGTGCCAAGCTGCGCCGCATTCCTCCTCTTCTCCATGAGCAAGTCTCTACGGAACTGTCTCGCCTTCAAGCCAGCGGAATCATCGAGCCTGTCTCTGCTTCCGACTGGGTTTCTCCACTGGTCGTCATCAAGAAAAAAGATGGATCCCTTCGACTATGCGTCGACTTACGAGAACCGAACAAGGCGATCGTCGTAGACGGGTTTCCACTTCCTCACATTGAAGAACTGCTTCATCAGCTCTCCGGAGCGGTATGTTTCTCCAAGCTGGACCTCGCGTCCACTTATCACCAAGTTGAACTTTCTGAGTGCAGTAGCTACACCACATTTGTATCGCACGAAGGCTTGTTTCGGTTTCGCCGCGTGTGTTTCGGGCTTGCATCTGCCCCTGCAGTGTTTCAGAAAATGATGTCAATTATTCTTAAGGGTTGCAATGGCGCCCTTTGTTACTTGGATGATATTTTGGTGTGAGGACGTACTCGCGAAGAGCACGATGCTAACTTGCATACTGTTCTCAACCGCATCAGTGAATGTGGTATGAAACTTAATAACAAGTGCATTTTTTCTGTGAATGAGTTACAATTTCTAGGACATAATGTCAGTTCCCGCGGCTTAACACCTGTTGAATCTAAAGTTCAGGCCATTGTCAATGCCCCATGGCCTACTGATGTTAAAACCTTGCAATCTTTTTTAGGTCTTGTTGGTTATTATGCCAAGTTTGTTGCTCACTATGCTGATGTTGTTGAACCGCTGCGTACTCTACTTCGTCAAGCACAGCCTTTTAACTGGTCAGCTGAAGCTAAGCAGAGCTTCATTCAAGTTAAGTCAATACTGGCCTCAAAGCCAGCTGTTAGTATTTTCGATGAGAAGCTTCCCATCGTCATCACGACGGATGCGTCCGATGTTCGACTGGGAGCAGTGTTTCAACAACTCAGAGATGATCAGCTGATCACTATTGTTTTTGCATCTCGTACATTGACCCCTGCTGAACGCAGATATTCAGTAGGAGAGCGTGAAGCTCTCGCTTGTCTTTTTGCCTGTGAGAAATGGCATGTTTACTTGTGGGGCTGGCACTTCACATTACGTACAGATCACCAAGCACTAGTTGCTCTTCTTTCTGCAGGATCCGAAGGCCGCCGCCCCATTCGCATTTCCAGTTGGTGTGCCAAACTCATGTATTATAGTTTCAGTGTTCAATATTGTAAGAGTTCTAATAACGTGGTTGCTGATGCACTGTCGCGCCTTCCTCTTCAGATACCGGTTACTGAAGAGCGGGATGAGGAAGTTGTTTCATTAGTTACTTCCTGCATTACTAAAGCTGAGCTTCAGGCAGCTACAGCTGCAGATTCCACTTTGTCTCAAGTTCTCAAATATTTACGTGAAGGATGGCCTGCCAAAGGTGCTCTTGCTTCTGAATTCTTGCCTTACTTCGCAGTTCGACAGGAACTGTCTTGTGTCGAGGACTTGCTTTTCCGCGATGAACGCGTGATTCCCCCTGCTTCTTTCCGTAACAAGCTAATACAGCTTGCCCATGAGACCCATCCAGGCATTGTCCGCACCAAACAGAATCTCCGAGACAGGTACTGGTGGCCAGCCTTAGAAAAGCAGGTCGAGCATGCAGTTTACAAATGCCATATATGTCAGGCAGCTGACAAGTCTGCCAAACCTGCATTTTCTCCGTTGCAGCCAGTCCAGTGGCCTGATCGGCCTTGGCAGAAAATCGGCATGGACATTATCGGTCCTTTGCATATTGTTCCGCAAAATGCCCGGTTCATTGTTTCTCTCATCGACTACCATTCCAAATGGCCAGAAATTTGTTTCACACATACGGTTACTTCTGAGGTCATCATTGAGTTTCTGTCTTCAATCTTCAGCCGGGAAGGTTTTACTGATGCCATAGTTACGGACAATGGTCCACAGTTTCGATCCCAACATTTCGAGGCTTTTATTTCACAACGAGGAATTCAGCACTTGAGGTCATCAGTTTTCTATCCCCAATCAAATGGGCAAATCGAGCGCTTTAATCGCGTTCTGAAGGAACATAACCAGATCACCCAATTAGAGCACCGTCCCCTCAACAAGTCTCGACTGAATGTTTAGCTTCGTACAGGTTCACACCACAAGGCACCACTGGAGTGTCTCCTGCTCAACTTCTCCACGGTAGGCAACCGCGAGTTGCTCTCGACATAGTCTCTTTGCCTCGTAACATAGCAGTGTCTTCTCCTGATCAAATTCGTACCAGGGTTTTTTCTCGTCAACAAGCAATGAAAAAGTATGTCGACACCCGTCGAGGTGCAAAGCAGTCCAAAGTTCGCGCTGGCGATCTAGTCAAGGTTCGTGTGCCAGGCAAGCGCCCCAAGTATCGGGGTCCTTACAAAGTCTTGGGCAAGGTTAGCCCCACTTCTTTTTGCTTAAGTGATGGTAACATCTGGAATGCTTCACTCCTTGTTATTTTTCATATGGATTCGCCTTCAACACCTAAAAGTCTTCCTCATCACGTTCCGTCCACGCCTTTCAACTACGCATCAGACTGTTACATGTGGCCTCCATGTACAGGCATTTCTTCTTCAAGGGGGGAGGAGTTACCAGGCGGTGTCGCTGGTTCAAGTACACCAAGTCATACGGTTCACTTCGAACCTTCAAATACGGCTGAGACCGTTGAACCGGACTTCGGTCCGCAAAATTCTTCCGAAGCTCATGCTGCGAGCTCTGAGGAGACCGCAAATTTTAACGCTCGTTCAGAGCCTTCGCAATCTTCCACTGCTCTTGATGTGTCACATCAGAGCAGAAGTGACCAAGGTGCAGAGACACCTGATTCTACACCCAAAAGAGCCGGCCCTAAGCGGAAGCGGCAGAAGCCCCGTCGGTTCGAAGACTATGTGATGTATAACTCTTGTTCCGAACAGTTGTGTACATTTTTTTGTCAGTGCATTTTCAGGACTTGTAGTGTGTGAGGTCGGTGTGCCGTGCTCTGAATTTTCATGTGTTCTAATATACATACCTAGTAAAATATGTTGGTATCGAGCATGTATATATATAAACAGTGTATAGGTGTGCTTTTTTCGAGGAGGGGATGATTGTTGTGTTCTGGGTTTTCGGTTTCGGATGGACATGTGAGGATGCCAGGGGGCACCGCTCTGGCATCTAGGATTGCAAGGCGACTGTAAAATAAAGACATTGTGGGTTGGGTAACCGTGGAGTGTGGTTGTTGTGCTTTCTTTCGGCGCTTCGCGCCAACCCGCGTGTTCGGGCTGGTCGGTGTCTCCGCCGGCCGCGTACGTTTCCGTCGGCCGTCTTCTTCTTCTTCTGCTTCGTCGGGACCAGCCAGCCCCCAATACAGCACTTACCCTTATATTGTTGCAGTTTCTTTATGTGCCTGCCCTGTGTCGAACGTCGCGATTGTCTAAATCATGTGTTATAAATTTTGTGTATTGGTTGATGTACGCGTGTATACGATGTTTGCAGTTAGTATTAAATTTAATGAATCAGTAAACAGAAACAGGTCGCAGCGTCTCTTACTTCCCGACCCCAGCACGAATCCCTGTATGCGGAAAGTGAATGAGACACATAGTCAAGAGGGAACCGGATAGACAAATGGGTTGCGTTGTCTTCCCTCCCTTTGGTAATCGGTGGCGTAGCGGGGGACGTCTCAAGTGGTGGCAGCGGTGGGATTACTGCTGGTGCAACAGTGCGAGATTTCACCCTCGTACTAGGGAAGGAGAGGCAGCAAAATGAACGAACAGGCTACCAAGATGACCGACAGAGACGACCCACTAGAAATAAGCACGTTAATGTTAGCGGACACGGTTCCATCGTTTACGGGAGTTGATACGGGTCCGGATATTGGGGTTTTCTTGAAAATTTTGGAGCAGGTTGGTCGCTTGGGTGGATGGCGGGATAATGAGCTGGTCTGCATAGCACGATGCAAGATGGTAGGCGCGGCGCATGATTTTGCGTGGTGGGATGATGGCGTCGCTGCGGCTTCAACTTCTTCTGAGTTCAAATATTTGGCCCTCAAGAGGTTCGATACGGAGCCACTTATCTTTAAAATGGAGCGGTTTTTAAACGCGAGGCAGGGGGCAGATGAGAAGGTGTGGTCATTTGCGAGTCGCTTGCGCATCCTCGGGACCGCCACCCTGGCAAGCTCCGATAGTCAGGATCCGGTGAAAGCTTCACTGCGCCGCGAAATTCTAGCCGAACAATTGTTCTCGCAATTTTTATTAGGCATGAGGGATCCGGTTCGCAGATTTGTTCTCTCTCGAGACCCAAAAATGTTTGACGAGGCCATTGCCATAGCGGTCAAGGAGGAACAGAATGAGAAAGTGTCGAGGAGTCATTCGTTACCCATTCGATACGTAGAAGAGGACACGGATGTTCATGAGATGCATAGCCGCCTTGACCGCCTCGAAAAACTTGTGGAGAGCTTGGCAGTACGCAATAAGGTGAAACAATTGGCAGGAATTCCCGAAGCAGCTACCTTATCCCGGCGGGTGCTATAACTGTGGCAGGTTTGGTCACTTTTGGCGAGAATGCTATCGGTACCGGCTACGAATGTGGCATTCGATGGGTGGCAGCCGCATTCACAAAGACAAGGAGATGGTGACAAAATTCGAATCTGGAATTCTAGAGGCAACTCCTCCTCACGACGGTGACGCGCGGAGGTCAATCGCGGTCGTGAATATTCACGAGGAAACAAGCTCCGTAAAAACGAGTCGCGGCTCGCCGTGTGGGGATGTGGTTAATGTAATTTCCGTGATCAAGGAGGACGTTCCGCCATTGGGCGAGTGTGTGTTTGGGGGGAACGCTGGCACGCCGGTGCCACTGGGTGAAAAAAAAAGTTGTCGAGATTGCTAGAGTGTACACAGACGGTTTAGCTGCGGTTTCTACCTCGAAGATCCCACAAGACGATGAGGCATTACCAGTAGGAGTAACAGATATGGAGTTGGACGAGAATGGGTTTTCTGAAGGTGCAGTTGACGGAGTCTTGGCCGACACGGTGGTAGGTCATACGTTAGAGGGAGTAGATGAGATTGAGGAATGCCTAGATCGCAACGGGGTAGTTTTTGTGGGGTCAAAGAGAAACTGCAGCACACTCGATGTACACCGCACAAAACCCGGGCATGCGCAGCGTTGGTCTTATATAAGATAGCTTCGCACATGCCCCACTCCGCGACTGAGTCTAGTAGGTGGAAGTTCGGACCATCCAACGAGGGTCCGGAACTCGGAGTCGGGGAAGAGGTCTGCATACAGGTAGACGCTGAGCGCTCGGGGATCGGCTATGGTCATAAGAGTCCGCAATGTTGTATGCCATTTTATGTTTTATGATTTTTGCTCGGTCATTGTGCTTGTTATTTTAGGGGAGACCTTGTGTCGAAGTTTAAGTTTTTTTTTTGCTTTGGCTTGTACACTTGTTTTGTTTTGTTGATTATGTTTTGAAATGAGGCCAGGCAGGAGATGGTACGCGAGTATAATTCAGTATTGCTGCCTGTATGACCTATGTTCTCCCGCCATCCCGCTTTTCATTTGGTTTGAGATGTTCGATAAGATCTTAAAATTTTGAGCATGTGTGGATTGAAAGCGTATTGAAATGTGTGTATCCTCTGTTCGGTTGTGCCGAGAGTGGACAGTGCAGGCGAAGTGTGTGATGTGCTCGCATGATAGTGAACCTTCCGCATTGATGACTGTACGCTGCGTGCCAAACCATCCGACGAGCAGCTGTGACCAGTGTGCGTTTTGTCCACGCGTCATCCACGAGTTTCTGCGGTGATACTCAAGGTTTCAAGTGTGTTGTGCGTGGTAGAAACACGGAATCAAACTGCTTCGTGGTGGGTGATGATTCAGCGACAATCACAGATTGATTCCTCTCAGCGACGCGCTACCGCCAGGGCTGAATCACAAGTGTGCTGACTTCGCATATCGTATTCCTAAGACTGCCGCAATGTCTCAATTTCGCTGCGCAACCCGAAGGTGCTATGCGCCCGCATTTCTCGTGTTTGAATTTCCCCGCTGGGAAAATTCTTCTGCAAGATGAAGGCATTGTGACGTCCCCGCAAACACGGACTGAACCCCGGTCCTTTCAAGATGTTCTCGCTTGTTTCTAAAACCCACGCATAAAAAAAGAGAAAAGAAAACCTTCGGTGTAACGAATGGGCATTCCGGAGTGGAGTGCCTGGAAGGATTATTTCTATTATTCTCACTAGCTCCCCCGCGCAAACACGAGGACTGGGTGGTGCCTTGTCGTCTACAGACAGTGTGACAGTGTACGGTGCAGATAATCCGCGCGCACCTTTCAAATTTGTGGCATGGGGGAGCAGCAGAGCACCTTTTGTTGGTTCGGGAATGCGACGCTACCGCAGCGCCGGTGCCGTGTCCAGTATGACTTTCCGTCAGCCTCCGTGGCTCCAGGGCTCGTTACTGCGTTCTGCGTGGATGGCCGCCTGCGGCGGTGAATGACGAAGAAGCGGCGGCTACGGAGAATTTCGCGGGAGACACCAAGCTGCATGGAAACGTTGAGACTTGGTCTGGACATCGGCTCACCAAGTACCGGAAGCATCGGGACCATTGTTCGCCCGTAATTAAAGCGTTTTCGGACGGCTCGCCGATCTCTCTCCCTGAGGCTTGAGTTTGCACATTGTTACTTGCTCGGCTTTGTTTGGGAGAGGGTTTTCTACTGATGTAGGCCACGGGAGCGGCCGTCGACGACGACACACTCCGACTGACAAGAAAATATGCCGCGTCGATAGTGGCGATTGGTTTGGGGCCCCGGTAGGGCGGAGTTGGGTCCTACAAAAAGGGGCTACGAGACGATACGAGAGAGGTCAGAGAGACGATGCGATGAGTTCGAGATGGTAGAGAAGCTAAGATGGAAATCACTGAGAGGCACGACGTAGGCGACGATGACGAAGACGATGAAGACACTGACGAATTGGACAGATCAGACCTCGACGCCAAGAACCAACCTTCGGCCCCGATTCGAGCAGCCAACTCCGAGGCTCCTACTACATTGACATTCTGTGAGACGAATTTCACCTCCTTTACTTAAACGAGCTTTGCGGGAAGGGATGCGGATTATTGAGACATTGCGGGGTTTTATTAATTAATTACTTTATCACTTGTGTCGTCGTGTGTTTTTCTTATGCATACCCTTATATTGTTGCAGTTTCTTTATGCGCCTGCCCTGTGTCGAACGTCGCGATTGTCTAAATCATGTGTTAGAAATTTTGTGTATTGGTTGATGTACGCGGCTATACGATGTTTGCAGTTAGTATTAAATTTAATGAATCAGTAAACAGAAACAGGTCGCAGCGTCTCTTACTTCCCGACCCCAGCACGAATCCATGTATGCGGAAAGTGAATAAGACACATAGTCAAGAGGGAACCGGATATACAAAGGGGTTGCGTGGTCTTCCCTCTCTTTGGTAATCGGTGGCGTAGCGGGGGACGTCTCACTTTAATCAGCACAAGTAACAGTGCTATTAAATTACAGTTTGATTATATATTTCCGAAAAATTCAAAATTGATGCTGCTCAGTTTTTTAGAAGCTATATTAAGAGATTACCTGTAACATACGCCAATACAAGTAGCCATAGCAACTGATGCGTCACAATTTAAAGGAAGAAAAATGTGGAATTGGTATTTATTCTCCTGCCCTAGACTGGTCCTTTTCGCTTCGCCTTCCTGATTATGTGCCCATATTTGAAGCAGAATTTTTTGCGATAATTCTAGCTCTCCGTAAAATTTACTGCTTCAGTAAGAACCGCAATAATTTTAACAGATTCACTATCAGTATGTGCCTCCCTTACTGCAGATGAGAACTCGCATGCTCATAATGCTTTCAAAGCGTTAGTTCCCTCGCATCTCAATCTGATCAAACTGGTCTGGGTTCCTGGACATAAGGGCATTTATATGAATGAAATGGCAGATGCGTTGGCCAAGTCATCTTTAAATGGGCCTGTTATTGATGTATTACCGGTATCGAAATTCTGGATAGGCACTAGATTAAGAAAGAAACTGCTGTTAGAAAAATTTTCTACACCTTCACTAACAGCCATACCAGAATTCAAGCACTTGTTTTGCCATTGGAATAGTAAAATATGTCAAACGTGAGGAACGGAAGTCGCAATCACTAGACTGCGCTGTCAAATTCCACAGCTGAATTTATATTTACACAGAGCTGGTCTGGCAGCCTCCCCTCATTGTGCTGTTTGTGGAGTTAATGAGTCAACTGAACATACGTAAAAACACTTTAGGTGCCGTTTGCCACCTTCTCGGAATACATTTAAATGCTGAAAATGTGCTTTCTTTCGGGGCTTTGTGTCTAGGCCACAGCGACGGGAAGATGGTTGACGCATTGCAGGAGTTCGTCAAAAGTTCAAAGAAA
Source organism: Rhipicephalus microplus (assembly GCF_043290135.1). Lineage (NCBI taxonomy): Eukaryota > Metazoa > Arthropoda > Arachnida > Ixodida > Ixodidae > Rhipicephalus > Rhipicephalus microplus. The sequence continues at coordinate 136,101,920 of NC_134701.1, read as the reverse complement.
TTTAAGAGTTGAAATCATTGTCCGGTAGATTTTGTAATTTCCAAATTCATATTAAATGAAATACGACACTTTATTGCATTACACTACAGATTATTTACAATTCAACCATCAAATTTGTCTTGTTGCATCTTTCTTTTATGTCTCGTAAATGGATTACTTTTAACCTTTTATTAAAGAAGAAATTCATGAAAACTATCCGGTTCTTGGCCAATCCCCCCGCGTGGGTATGCGCCACAACGTCAAGGATATTGCTGCGTGCATAGCTGCATTTAGCGGCGAGATAGCGACGACAACGAAGAACGCGGATTCGCTCGAGAGGCGCAGCGCAGCAGAGTGAAGAAGAGGACAATCTTAGCGGCCTTCTCTGAGAGCGTCTCTACAAGTCCTACTGTCCGTGTTTTTAAATAAACCCCCCTGTCATTTATAACCTGCGACACTGGTGGAGGAGCTGGGTACTACCACCCCATGATCAGCACCCCTGTGAGAAGCCCCGAGTCCAGCCCTACGAGACAGCCACGCGTGGAGACGCCTGTGCACCGCTCAAGCCGTCGCCTTCAAGGTCTTGAACCAGAATTTGGCCTTTTAAAGGGAGCAACACTTCCGACAACCACCCCTACTCAAGAAATGGCAAGGAGTCCTGCACAGGTGACGGTCCAGAATATGCGCATTCCTGAACCATTTCATGGCCGGCCGAACGAAGATGCACAAGACTGGCTTGAGCAGTTCGAACGGGTAGCTAAATCGAACTACTGGAGTCTCGATGGAAAGCTCTTCCACGTATACTTCGCCCTTGAAGACGGCGCGAAGACATGGTTTATAAACCGGGAGGCAACATTGACGACATGGGAGGAGTTTTGTCGTCGTTTTCTTGACACCTTCGGTAACGCGGACCGACGCGAAAACGCACAACGCCTTCTTGAAGGACGCACCCAACAGCTGCATGAAAGCGTCGCCATGTTTGCTGAGGATATGGTGCGCCTGTGCCACCGCGCGGACCCCAACATGCCCGAGGCTCGAAAGCTAACCCATCTCATGAGGGGCGTCAAAGAGCAGCTATTTGTTGGTCTTGTGCGCAATCCACCGACAACAGTGGACGAGTTCACCAGGGAGGCCACCGCAATAGAGCGTGCGCTACAGCAACGGTACCGACAGTCTGATCGCCCGGCCACCGGCGCAGCTGCAGGCGCCGCCGCACTTACCGCAAACGACGAGTTTGCTCTACGCCACCTGATTAGACAGATCGTGCGTGAGGAGATCGCGAAGGAGAACGCGAAATACACATTGCAGTCACAGGCGCCCCCGCAGCAGGAGTCCACGGTAGCCTCCGTCGCTGAAATAGTTCGCCATGAACTTCGACAAGCGTTTGCCTCTCTTCAGCAATATTCCGCTCTACCGCACCGTCCAAGCGCGTGTACCTATGCAGACGCTGTGCGTCGTCCATTGGCTCCAGAAGTGTCGTGCCAGCCGAACGGATACAGCTATGCAGACGCTATTCGTCGACCCACGCCCATGCCAGCGCCGCAGTACCTCGAACCGTATCCTGTGGCAGCCTGGGCTCAGCAGGATTCTGTCAGGCGACCCTATATGCGGAAGACCGACATATGGCGCACTGCGGATCGTCGACCACTCTGCTACAATTGTGGAGAGCCAGGGCACATTTGCCGTTTTTGCCCACATCGCCGAGCTGAATACCGCGGTAGTGCACCTACAGCTACGCGCCGACAGTTCGACGAAAGCCGTGCCCCCATCGACGACGGCCAGGCTGGCAGGCGGGAAGGCTCTTCTACCTTCCGGACGCGGTCACCATCACCGGCTCGCTTTGGTTCACCAAGCCGCTGTAGTTTTGCTGACGCCGTCAGAGGTCGGTCTCCCAGCCCATGGCGGGGAAACTGAAAGCAGCGACCTCTGGGGGGAAGGTTGCAAGCCGTCGAATTGCCGAAAAACCCCCACTGCTGCCGAAACACGTGAGAGACGACGATGAAGACTTCGCCGAAAAAACTGTGACTGCCGACCTTGCTGTGACGATTGACGGCGTTGAAGTGACGGCCTTAGTCGATACGGGTGCAGACTTCTCCATAATGAGTGAACGATTGGCAGACGAACTCAAGAAAGTCAGGATGGAATGGACGGGCCCTTATATCCGAAGTGCTGGAGGCCAGATAATGACTCCCACGGGAAAATGTACAGCAAGACTCACTATTGAGAATGTGGCTTTTGTAGCCACATTTCTGATCCTACCGGAGTGCTGCAAACCTATGATTCTGGGAATGGACTTCTTAAGAGAGTACGGTGCTGTGGTCAACATACGCGACGGTGTGATCACATTTGCCGCTGACACGTCTGTGACCACTGATCCAGACCAAGAACCCAGGGTGTTACGTGTGGTCGACAACGACGTCTGCGTGCCACCACTGTCATGTAGTCTTGTTTCCGTGTGTTGTGCCGTGCACTGTAATGAAGACGCCATAGTCGAACGCATCACTGACCTTCTTTTTCACCAAGGCATCGCCATCGCTCGCGGTATTGTCAGCTTAGTGGATGGGCGCGCAGACGTGCTTCTGACCAACTTCACGAATGAGCGCCGGCACATCGGTAAAGGCACGGCTGTGGCGTACCTCGAAGAGCTGGACTACTCTCACGACTGTCTTCTAATGCAAGGGGAAGCCACAGTTCAATCACCTCCACATACACCACCAGTTGATATCGGTCTGAGTCTAACACCGACTGAAAGATGCCGTCTTATGGAGCTGCTCGACCAGTTCAAGGACTGTTTCTCATCGACATCACGAGTGGGTCGAACGCCTCTGACTAAGCATCGTATAATTACAGAAGACACAGCAAGACCGATCCGACAGAACCCTTATCGCGTCGCTCAGAAAGAACGTGAGGTAATCCAGCAGCAAGTCAAGAAGATGCTAGAGGATGACGTTATCCAACCATCAAAAAGTCCTTGGGCATCTCCAGTGGTACTCGTGAAAAAGAAAGACGGCAGCTTGCGTTTCTGCATCGATTATCGTAAGCTGAACCATGTTACAAAAAAAGACGTTTATCCATTACCACGGATCGATGACTCTTTGGACAGGCTACGGCATGCACGCTACTTCTCGTCAATGGACCTTAAAAGTGGATACTGGCAAATAGAAGTAGATGAGCGCGACCGAGAAAAGACCGCCTTCGTGACGCCAGACGGGCTTTATGAATTCAAAGTCCTCCCTTTCGGTCTATGCTCAGCCCCAGCCACGTTTCAGAGACTAGTGGATACCATTCTGTCCGGCCTGAAATGGAAAACATGCCTAGTGTACCTCGACGACGTGGTCGTTTTTTCGGCCACGTTTGAAGAGCATCTAAAGCGGCTACTGTCAGTCCTGCAAGCCATACGGTCCGCTGGACTCACACTCAAACCGGAAAAATGCCACTTCGGCTTCGAAGAACTCCAGTTCCTGGGACACGTGATCAGGCGCGAAGGTGTGAAGCCTGACCCAGATAAAACAGCAGCCGTCGCAAAGTTCGCAAGGCCTGTTGATAAGAAAGCGGTCAGGCGTTTTCTGGGTCTCTGCGCCTACTACCGGCGATTTATAGCACGCTTTGCACACATCGCCTCTCCACTCACCCGCCTTACAAGGGAAGACATCGCATTTGTATGGGGTGAAGAGCAAGAAGCTTCATTCAACGAGCTGCGACAGCGTCTACAAACTCCACCTGTCCTCGCTCACTTCGACGAGAATGCACCAACAGCCATCCATACCGACGCCAGCAATGTGGGCCTAGGTGCTGTTCTTGTCCAGTGCCAAGATGGTGTGGAGAGAGTGGTTGCCTACGCTAGCAGAACGTTGACACGTGCCGAGTCCAACTACTCAACAACGGAGAAGGAGTGTCTGGCCGTCGTTTGGGCAGTTGCGAAGTTCCGCCCGTACTTATATGGCCGCGCTTTCCAAGTCGTAAGCGACCATCACTCTCTTTGTTGGTTGACCAACATGAAAGACCCATCTGGACGTTTAGCACGGTGGAGCTTACGGCTCCAAGAGTACGACATGGCCGTAGTGTACAAGTCCGGAAGGCAACACTTAGACGCCGACTGTTTGTCAAGGTCACCGATTGAATCACCGGCTATAGAGGATGATGATTTCCCAGGTTTTTTAGGAGTTGTTGATGCAGCTATTATTTCTCGGCAACAACAAGATGATCGGGAGCTCAACTCGCTTATAGAATTCTTGAATGGACAAGCCGCCAATGCACCAAGAGTGTTTTCGAAGAACTTATCGTCATTCTGTTTACGGGACGGAATTCTGTACAAAAAGAACTTTTCATCAACAGGTAGAAGCTATCTGCTGGTAGTTCCTGGAGCTCTCCGCAGCGAAATTTTACAAGCCTGCCATGACGAAGCCACTGCGGGCCACCTCGGTTTCACAAGAACACTGACACGCATCAAAGAAAAATATTACTGGCCAAGAATCGCAGCAAAGATTAAACAGTACGTCCGAACATGCATTGACTGTCAGCGGCGCAAGGTACCACCTGTCAAACCCGCTGGGCTATTACATCCTGTGCCCGTGCCAGAAACCCCGTTTTCTCAAATCGGAATGGATCTGCTCGGCCCATTCCCAACATCGGACAGCGGCAACAAATGGGTTATAGTGGCGACGGACTACCTCACCCGATATGCGGAGACCAAGGCAATCGTGAGTGGCACTGCAGCTGAAGCGGCTCAGTTCTTCATTGAGAACATTGTTCTGAGACATGGTGCTCCAGCTGTCGTCATAACAGACAAAGGTACCGCGTTTCCAGCCGAGCTTTTGCGCACTGTGCTTACGCTCAGTGGCACAGCGCATAGGAAGACGACAGCTTACCACCCACAAACTAATGGGCTTACAGAAAGACTTAACAAGACAATCGCTGACATGCTTTGCATGTACGTCGACGTAGAACACAAGAATTGGGACCGAATATTGCCGTACGTCACATTCGCGTATAATACGGCGCGCCAGGAAACAACAAAAATGACGCCGTTCGCACTAATTCATGGCAGAGAAGTTACGACAATGCTTGACGCCATGCTGCCTTACGATTACAATGATTCAGAGACAGACGCCGCAGACTTCACTGAGCGCGCCGAAGAAGCAAGGCAGCTTGCCCGCGTCAGAATAATGAATCAGCAGCAACTTGACGCCCAACGGTACAACCTTCGCCATCGATTCGTCATTTATCAACCAGGAGATAGAGTCTGGGTTTGGTTTCCTGTACGACGACGAGGCCTCTCAGAGAAACTTCTACGCCGATACTTCGGACCTTACAAGGTTCTGCGTCGTCTTAGCGACGTGACGTACGAAGTCGTGCCCGACGCCTCCTCCTGTTCAAAACGTCGCCAGCGTCTGCCTGAGACAGTGCACGTGGTCCGCATGAAACTTTACCACTCTCAGTGATATAAACACTCGATGGCCGCATCTCTACCTGTTGAGCGTCGGGACGACGCTCACTCTGGCGGGAGGGTAATGCTGCGTGCATAGCTGCATTTAGCGGCGAGATAGCGACGACAACGAAGAACGCGGATTCGCTCGAGAGGCGCAGCGCAGCAGAGTGAAGAAGAGGACAATCTTAGCGGCCTTCTCTGAGAGCGTCTCTACAAGTCCTACTGTCCGTGTTTTTAAATAAACCCCCCTGTCATTTATAACCCGCGACACATATTGACTTGACTTGACTTGCTTGATACCCTTCACGAAAACATGAAGTCGTGACAGCACGTAAATGTCCGCTCTCTTTGACACGAGATGTGGTGTGATCGGGCTCATAAGGTAAACAAAGCTTGAGTAAGCGTTCCAGCGAAGCTGCAGTCCCTGTAGTGTTCGTCACCTCGGGTTTGTAGCCAGCAGGAAGGTCCATCGATGAACCTGAATCAGTGGCCTCGCCGTCAACACAGGGTGCTGCAGTTTTCTTGGATATGGTAGATTCGACCACCGAGTTCTTCCGCTTTCTCGGAGGTCTTGGATGCGGCGCTTTCTTCGATAAGTAGCTTCGAGCGTTAGGCAGTAACATCGGCACGGCGTCCGGCGTTAGCTCTGTCTGGTCTCCTACGTGGTACGCGAACTTCTTCGCCGTTTATAATGTGCACGTAGTCTCCGAGAACACATGAAGACTTGGAGTGTAGGTCACACACAGAGCAGCTTTCGTTCAAGGTCCCATATCCTTTCGATGTAAATAATGTTCCCAAACCTTCCTCCGTGCTTTGTCTTTAGGTGCAGCGAAAAACGACGGATGCTCTCCTTTTTTCCAAAGGCATACCCTGTTTCGCACCTAGGTGTAAAGCAGTGTCGTTGCCGCCGATGACTCGGCATCGCCTCACTGTTGCGTGGCCAGCAAAAACATTGCCAGAAAACTTTCGTAAAGCGGGCGCGAACGCAAGCAACTGGCAGAGCGAGAAGGCAGCGCGGCGCTGAGCTGACAATCCTGCCAGGATGGATGGATGTGGTTGTACCCTTTAGATTGGGAGGCGGCTAACGCCACCTAGCCATAATATTTCGTGAACTAACCATTAGATTTATCTTTTTTTTCCTTTAAATAGTAAAGTTGAGGACTGGTACTTTGCAGTGATGGGTTTAATTTTCACTCGTGCCTTGACTTTAGCCACCAATCAGACAACCTTCTTATAGTTAATTCTACCCGCTTAAAGTCTATTTTGCCCTCCCTGTCCCTAAACCCCAGTGCTTTGAAAAACTCTGCGCCATCATCCTGAACTATAGGGTGAAGCCCTTTACAGAACATTATCAAGTGTTCGGCAGTTTTCTCTTCCTCTCCACACGCACTGCATACCGTGTCTACCACTTCGTATTTGACCCGATATGTCTTGGTTCGCAATTAATACTCCAGTCCTGGCCTCAAACAGTAGATAACTACCCCGAGTATTATCATAGATCCTCTCCTTGGCAATTTCCTGCTTAAAAGTTCGATAGATCTCTAGTGCGGACTTCTTAACCATGCCAATACTCCACGTATCGGTCTCAGCTACCTTCACCTTCTTCTTAAACGATAATTCTTTTTAGTTTCGCCACCTGCTGTTTTCTAAGTATTTACCAGTCAATTTCCTAGTTTGCTTCCTCCATTTTGTATCGACATTCTTCATGCACAAGTAGATGAATACCTTCCTAACCCAATGCTCCTCCCCCATTTGTCTTAATCGCTTCTCAAGTTTTATCTTGCTGCCACCTCCCCTGCCCTCAAATGATGTCAATCCCATATTACCTTGTACTCTCTGATTTGGTGTATTCCCGTGAGCTCCTAAGGCAAGCCTACCGATTCCACGTTGCTTAATTTCTAATCTTGCTTGAACTTCTGATCTCATGCACAAGACCGCATTGCCGAACGTCAGACCAGGAACCATGCATGGCCCCTTTCCATATTCCTTTCACAACATCGTACCTATTCAACAGTGCCCTGTTTTTCATCACCGCTGCATTCCTGTTACCTTTAGTCGTCCCGTATATTTCGTGTTCCCTTAGGTACTCGACCCCATTGCTTATCTATATGTCCAGATATTCGTATTTATCTGTTATCTCTAGCGTGACCTCCTGTATTCTAAGCTCACTACCTTCATTGTCATTAAAAGTTAGGACTGCTGATTTTTCCTTACTGAACCTGAAATCTAACCTGTCTCCCTCATTACCGCAGATGTCGATCAATCTCTGCAAATCTTCCTTGTCGGCCATTAGCACTATATCATCTGCGTACATTAATGCTGGTGTGTCTGATCAATGAGTTTTCCTTGATTGACTAAAGAGAGGTTGAAGCCAAGTCTACTTCCCTCTAATTTGGCCTCTAATCCTTGTAGGTACATCATGAATAACAAGGGTGACAGTGGACACCCCTGCCTAAGTCCCCGTTTTTCCTCTGTGGGCTTGGATACTTGTTTTTTCCACTTTATAACTACCTTGTTACATAGATTTCCTTTGAAAGATTAGTGACTACATGTTCCACGCCTATGCGTCCAGTATTCCCCACAATTCCTCTTGAACCACGCTATCATACGCTCCCTTGATATCCAAAAATGCTAGCCACAGGGGCCTGTGGCCCTTTTCTGATATTTCTATGCACTGCGTCAGTGAGAACAGATTGTCTTCCAACCTCCTGTGTTTCCTTAACCCATTCTGCAGTTCCCCCAGCACCCCCTCATCCTTTATCCATGCCTGCAGTCTCTCCTTTATAATCTGCATCGCCAGCCTGTAGACCACTGATGTCACTGTTAGAGGACGGTAGTTGTTTATGTCATCTTTGTCCCCCTTTCATTTATAGATCATGCTCATCCTGCTAAGTTTCCATTCAGCAGGGACTTCACCATCGATTATTGTTCTGCACACTGCCTCTCTCAAAGTCTGTTTAGACTTCGGACCCAATGTCTTTATCAGCATAATTGGAATGCCATCTGGGCCTGTTGATGTACTACTTGGAACCCTCTTCTCAGCCCTTTCCCACTCTCGTTGTGATAATGGAACCATTGTTCCACTTGATCCATCCCTGTCTATTGTGGTGCATAAGGCACTTTCTTGTTGAAAATTTTCTGTCACCCTTGTTCTTATATATTCAATAGCTTCGTCCCCTTCTGGCCTAGCACGTTGAGCTGTAGTTATAAACCTCTGCTCTGGGTTTGTTTCATTTCTTAGGGAGTTTAGATGGTTCCCAAATTTTGCAGCTGCCTTTGTGTCCTTTTTATGTACTTCTGCCAGCCACTGAGCACCCTTTATTCTAATCTTTTCATTGATCAGGAAGTATGCTTCCCTTCTAGAGCTTAGAAAGATTTCCCATTTTCTTTCAACATCATCTGTCGGTTCACCCCATTGCTTAGCATGTCTGTGTTCCCTAGAGGCTTCCTGACGTTTTGCTATAGCTCTCTTAACTTCCTCATCCCACCAACTCTTGGGCTTGTGTCTTCGTTTCCGAGGTGACTTGTCACGTGCCTTAGCAAGCTCTAGCCCGAACAGTCTTATTAGATTTGGGTATGTGCACACAGTTTTATTATCCTCAGTGATTACTGTCTCAATTTGTTTAGTAGCAATATTCATTTGCTTTCTGAATGAAAATTTTCCTGTAGTTTCTCATGTTGTCTCCTTCCCACTTTCACTGCTCTTCCAAAACTTAGCTTGATACGTTTGTGATCACTACCCAGACTTCTGAAGCCACCTTCATCTATCATCATCATCATCATTTATTGAACTCTTAAAGGCCCCTTGCGGGGTATTACATAAGGGGGAGGCAAAAACACAATTCATCAGATGCATGATTGTCAATGGTACAAAGCATAATCGAAAGTGAACTACATGATAAAAAACAATGTCAACAGAAGGAAATATATGTATATATATATACGTGGAAGAAAACGGCAACAATCGTAAATTAACTAACATATCAAGTGATTTTTCATTAGCTGTTTAAATTTTAAGAGGTTTTGTTCGTGCACTATGGATTCAGGCAGGTTATTCCAGTCTTGAATGGCAGTAGGCAAAAATGATTTATTGAAAGCGTTAGTTGAACCATGAAGCGCTGTAAACATAGGGAGTTAAAGAGGCGACGCGATGAACGGGCGGGAGGTAGAAGAACGGTATTGCGTTGCTACGGGAAATTATGGTATAGTTTGTGCAGAAGGCAGAGCCGAGTGACTTTGTGGCGAATTTCTAGAGGAGGGAGGTTGAGGGATAGTTTGATACTGGTAATACTTAAGCGAGAACTGTATTGTGAGGTGATGAATCTGGCAGCACGATTTTGAATTGCTTCTAATGCGTCGATTAGGTAATTTTTGTGAGGGTTCCAAATAGCAGAAGCATATTCATGTTTAGTACGCGTGAAGTTTTCGTAAGCTAATTTTCGGATTTGCGGTGGGCAGGACGTAAGCGATCTTTTAATGTAGCCAAGTGATTTTGCTGAAGCGGTGACTAGTTGTTCTATGTGCTCGGACCATGTTAGTTTACTTGTTATTATTACGCCAAGATAACGATAGGAGTCGACCTGGGTTAAGGGTTGGAAGTTCACAGAATACTGGAAGGAAAAGTTAGTGCGCTTGCGCAAAACTTGCATGAATTTACATTTTTGTGTATTAAGCTGCATTAGCCACCACGAACACCAATTATGTATGTTAGACAAGTCATTCTGGAGTGTAATTTGGTCAGTGTAACATGAGATCACACAATCATCTGTGAAAAGCACACAATCATCTGCGAAAAGGCGGGTGGTGGACGAAATTTTGTCTGGAATATCATTAATAAAGGTTATAAACAAAAGAGGCCCAAGAACGGAACCTTGCTGTACACCAGAAACTACATCAACACGGGTTGATTCATTATTCGCGACAACAGTATACTGAACACGACCGGTTAGAAAATTTTTAATCCAAGACAGGGCGAAGGGGTCTATACTGAGACAAGAAAGTTTACTTATTAGACGGCGGTGGGGAACACGGTCGAAAGCATTGGAAAAGTCGAGGTAGAATACGTCTGTTTGAAAAGAAGAGTATAGGTTAAAATGAAGGTCAGTAGAAAATTCATACAGCTGTGTCTTGCACGACAGTGCACGCCGGAACCCGTGCTGGTTAGAAAAAAAGAAGGAATTTCGGTCCAGATGAGTTGCAATGTGGGAGTAGATTACGTGTTCTAGCAGCTTGCAGGCAATGCACGTTAACGAAATAGGACGATGTTTGAGGGGTCTGAAGGGCTTCCTGATTTGGGCATGGGGGTGACTTTACTTATCTTCCAGTCTTTAGGAATAAAACCAGTGTCAAGGGATTGGTTAAAAATAAATTGTAGGATAATACTGGATAATATTTTTGTGCTTTTCAGAGTTTTAGCGGGTATATTGTCTGGGCCAGGGGAACTCGAGAATTTAAGGTTGTCGATTAGATTCGCTATTCCTTCGCTTGTAACGAAAATGCGTGGCATCTGCGGGAAGTCTCTGAGCGGCAAGGGCGGAACATCGGTGGAGGGTTCATGCGTGAATATAGATAAAAAACGGGAATTCATGATTTTGGCGGAGTCAGTGGCGGAAATGGCCGAACCATCGGGATTAGTAAATGGCAAGTTTTGAGCAGCGCTGTTTTTAGGAGACAAATACTTCCAAAATTTTCGTGGGTTGTTGCGCAGGATGCCGACGAGATCATGACCGAAGAATTGCCTTTTTGCATTTTTAAGTGTACTCGCGCAAACATGTGCGATACTTTTCTCATTCAACAGGGGATTTCGATAACTTGGCTTCTCTGAAGAGGCGTTTTTTTTTTTTGACAGCCTCCTCAAGGAATTAGAGTACCATGGTCTTTCGGCATCGCCGCGAATACAGATTATAGGTACATGTCTGTCAATTAAGGACATCATTTTGTTTTTAAATAACACCCAGTTTTGTTCGACTGTTCGCGAAGCCGCACAATGACAAAACGTTTCATAGAAATCTGCCAGTTCTTCATTAATTTTGAAAAAAATGGCTTTGTTATAATCACGAATGTACTTATTGAGAGGTTGTCGGGTAGGAATAGGAATGGAAAGGCCAATTAATAAAATTTTATGGTCACTGATACCATCTACGCATTGAACTGAGTTTACAAGATCGGGAGTCGAGACCAAAAATAAATCGAGTATGTTGGTACCACGAGTGGGCATAGTAACTATTTGGGCAAAATTAAACATAACGCACAAATCTAGAAGGTTTCTTGAAAGGGGTGAGTGAGCAGCTAGGTGAAACCAATCAATGTCTGGGAAATTGAAGTCGCCACACAATAAGAAGTTCGAACGGCGAAAGCGAGAAGTTAGGTCCAAGACAACAGAGTAGAGTTCTTGTGTAAAATTATCGTCAGAGTCGGGGGCTCAATAACATGTGATTAGTACTGTTTTACTGGTTGGAAAAGTTAGATTTACGCACAGAATTTCATGACGGCATTCCGCATCAATTCTGGAAGAAGGCAAACTAGGCTTTACAAGCGCCACAACCCCGCATCCCCGGCGCCCCAGCCTATCTTGCCTGTGAATACAGTATCAAGATTTTGCGGAAAGTAGTTCGTTATCCTGAATGTCCGGGTTAAGCCAAGATTCAGTAAATATCGCGAGATCAGTACTGTTATCTTCCAGTAGAGCTTCAACGGTTTCTCTTTTGGGCAGGTTGCTCCGGACGTTAGTAAGCATTACAGTTGCGTTATGGAAAGCTGAAATGCTGTGAAGGGCTTGCTTGGAACGTTAGCATGAGAGAGAGCGGACTTGTGGACACGTGGAAATTGCTATGTGGTTAGTTCAACAACGGAATCGGTCATTGCATCGTAGGTGTATTGTTTCTTATCAATTGTCAGTTTGTCAAAGTGGATTTTAAAGGTTGCGTTACTTTGCTGCCCAAAAGAGTATAACTTTTGCCTTGCGAGGCGCACGCGTGCTGAATAGTCTTCCTGTATAAAGAAGGTTGTTTCCTTCAGTTTCCGAGAAGACTGGAGGATTCTAGATTTATCTTTGAAGTGCGCAAACTTAACGATAATTGGGCGCATTTTGTCGGTGCAGTAGCGACCGAGCCGGTGCGCATGCTCTAAAGCTGCGTCGGTGATGATTATTTCGAGGTTCGTGGCGCAAAAAGAAATTATTTTTGCTTCAGATTCGGCCCAAGTTTCTGTATTTTCGTCTTTACTTCCGAAGAACAATAGATTCGATCGGCGTAGGTGGTTTTCAGCGTCATCACATTTGTCAGCGAGTTGTTTTACCTCACAAGAAAGAGAAGCAATTTCGGAGAGAGAGGGGGGGGGGGTTGAGGGGTGGGCTTTTGCACTGGTTTATGTCGAATTTTTTTCAACCACATCTAGACGCGACGAGAGGTTGCCGACAAGATTTTCGATGTTAGCATGAGCCAAGCGAATGCAAGTTTGTCCCGAATGGTAGATTGCGTAAGTTCTAACCAGGATTCCTTTTCTGCAAGGCTTTCCAAAGTTTCCTGGGGTCCCGGGTTCATCTCAACATCACCCGACAGAATTAGAAGTAGACCGATAAGGTGGCACGTTGCACAGTATTCAAAAAGGGATTCATACACTGTTTTGAGCAGAAGTCAAGCACTTCAGTGGGGCTCGACACCGCTAACAAAAAAAGGGATCGTTAGACGAGCCTTTTGGGAATTCCCCTGAGCTTATCATACAACCTATGTGACATCAGTGCGTAATCTATCGTTGACTGCAGCCTTCCTACCTCCCATGTTATTTTCCCTTCACACTTCTCGGTACTATTTCAAATGAACAGATCATGCCTTTCACACATATCCATGATCATTTTGCCTGTTGGGTCAGTATACCCATCTATATCTTCTTTGTGCGCATTCATATCTCCTAGTATAATTATCTCGCACTCTCCTCCTAATTCCTCAATGTCCTTTGATATACACTCCACCATTGCCTGGTTTTCCTCTCTGTCCTTTGCTCCCGTCCACAGGTACACGAAACCAAGGAGTGTCATCTGCCCAGCTACTTTCCCTCTTAACCATAAATGTTCAATGCATCCCTGCTTCAGTCTTTGCCAACCCATGCTGCTATGTATAAAGGCACCGATTCCACCCACCCCCCCTTTTTGCTGCCTTCTGTTCTATTTCAATATTCCCATACGTAGTCCGGAATGCATGGTGGTTGCTCCATGTCCCGAAGATGTGTCTCCACAACCCCGTATACCATCAGCTCCTCCTGCCTCAACTGCTCTTCTATCTCTTCCCACTTTAACCTATTCCTGCCACCCTGCATGTTAATATAGCCTACGTCTAACTTAGCTCGGCCATTGTGCTTACGTCGATTTCTTCTCTTACGTACTTCGTGCGGCTTGAATATTTGTGCCCCTTTAAGTCCGTATTTGGCTACACTGTTGGCCTCAGGGCTCTGGGTCCCCCTAAAAAAGCTAGGGCTTGGCGACCCATTCTGTTACCGACCCTCCTGCCCGTCGCACCACTGCAGTGAATGCCATCCTGTGCAAAGGGGCGAGCGCCGGGCTCGTACACGTCTTGGTTAACTTCCATTACCGGTTGTATCCTAGTTGCCGGCTCAAACTCTTGATCACACAATTGACCTCCACTACCCTCATTTCAATCCCACGAGGCTGCCCCCAGACCTCTGGGACTGTGCATATGGTCACATGCACACTCCCAGAGGCTTCTCGGAGCTTACGCATCCCATCCTCTAACTTTCTCTGAAGATTCTGATCCTTGCCCTTCAACACATCATTGAGCCCAGCATGAATAATGACTAGATTTTTGCCCTCCATGCTGTTTTCTACAACCTCCTGAGCTTGGCCAAGTGCATTCACCATGTTCTTCCCTGACTGTGCCTCCACCCTGACTCTCCCATCTTCCTTCACTGTCTTGAAGACGCCATCTCTAACCCTGGCCACGTTAGAGTCCCCCACGACTAGGACCCTTCTACGCTCCAATCGCTGGCTTCCTGTTTGTGATGGCGCCCCTGTTTGCTTTACCTGTTTCTTTCTTTGCCGTCTGTCCTGTGTTTCTGCCCTGTTTGAAGACTGCTGCGCCACCGAGCTGTATGTTCTCGGAGCCTCCGTGCTGTGGCCAGACACTGCGGCCCCCTGACCTCCATTCTCGCCTGTTCCTTCCCGCCTGTCGCCTTCTCCGCTACCCGCGCCTTCCGTCTCACACCGCTCGGGGCCGGGGCAAAGCGCCATTAGCTCCTTTACCCGCTGCTCTAGCTCGGTCCGCCCTTCCTGTTCTTTTCGAAGGTCGCCCTTCATTTGCTTTAATAGGCTGGCGGTAGCCTCCTCCCGCTCATGCGACGCTCCTAGCTCTTTTTTGAGTTCTATCCTCAGCTCCTGTTCCGCCCTAAGCTCCTCCTGAAGCCCCTTGATGCTAGCCTTCATGCGCTGCACGGCCGCCTTCAGTGCCTCGCACAGCCTGCACACGAAGCTCGCCTTCTGCGCGTCGGCCAAACTCCTGAATGCTGTCTCATCTAAGTAGCACCAGCGTGTGCATTCTTCACACTGCACCAGCTCACTCTCGCTCTTGGTTTTCCTAGCCTTCTTAGCCATCGCCCGCCCGACCATCGGACCGAGTGCCCGACAGGCCTACGTTCAACCCTAATCCCGCTATCCAGCCGCGTCCGTTAACTCTCCTACCTCAACAACTGTTTGAAGCTGCCGCCTAAACCGCACACATACGTGTTCAATTTCGCTAGTAGCCTCACACTAGGTCCCCTTCGTGTTCGGCTCTAGCTATTTAACAACTACCCAGGCGCCCCGACCTTCATAGTGTTAAAGCCCCTATATTTTTGAAAGTAGCGACACTCTCCTCCCTCCGGCCGCTTTCCTCCTCGGATTTCGCTCTCGCACCGGCCGGCGCGCTGCACACGGCACGCTTTGCCGCCCTCCGCGCTCGAGACGCTGCGGCAGGGTCAATGGGATCGCTTGTTGCTTCGGCGTTTTTACGTATTATTATTAGAACTTTCGCATGCAGACGCCACGATGGCTATGCAAGGGTCAGACGATTGTGATGAACAGGTGTTAACCTCTTAGCGAAGAAGTGGCGACGAGAAAAGCGGCGACAAACACAGAACCCTGTTATTGTATTACCAGGTACTTTGCCACTCCGTTTGTGGCGTTTGGTTTTTTCGCTTTAGCTAACATTTTATATATTGTACCATGCTTAAAGTGTTTTTATTTACTATGAAGTTTATGTTTCTGTACCCACTCCCCTCTGTAATGCCCATTCGCTTGTGACGATATTATTTATGAAAACGAATAAATACACGTTGATCAGAGCATTCTACGAAAACTCTTTATTTGTACTTCATCTTTAATATAATTAGGACATCATGATGCACCCAGAAAATACTGGACACACATTTTTGGAAGACATGTTCACGAGAATGAAATGTTCACGAGAATGAATCTGAAGCTGTGCTGTCACTGGCAATTGAAGTCACAGGAACAAGCGAACCTGTGGAATGCAAATCAGAAAAAAAATCGACAAGCCCTAAACAAAGCTATCATTTCTCACCTGACAAACCCACGTCCATGTGTGCCTGTATATTGCTGGACTGCGGGCTTAGTGGGACTTCAGCTGTAAATAAAATTTAACATAAAAACCCTGTGAACAAACAGAAGGTGCTTCAACATTAATCGCAAACAGCAAAAAAAGAATCTTACGAGAAAGCTCGGGCAGGCTTTCCACATGCGCTATAACGCTTTCGTCGTCCAAACCCATCACTGCAAGTTGTGTCTGTTGCGTCGGCACCGACAGACTGGCGGAGGAGGATCCCGCATATTTCTCCCCAACGAACGAATTGAGGAGTTGGACGCAGAACCAGGCGATAACGAGGCAACATGTTTTTGACCGCTGCTACTTTCACATGTCCCGAAGTTCACCTTGCCTGCGGCAACAATGAAGTCATGCACTGAATGACACTCGCGTGCATTTATCCGCGCAAATAACTTCGGATAATATTGGCTACACTAATTCAAAACGCCAAGATAACGCATATCGATTGTAAATTATCAGTAGAGGTTATTGTCATTCCTGAGATCGCTCACCTTGGTGCAAGTGTGTGCGAATTTCGCATCTTTTGGCGGGAGGTTTTCGTTGCTTCGGAGCCGGCCGGTGCGAAAACAAAGTTGGAACGGCGTTTGGTTTCAACTTCTTTTTTCCATACTTCTGCAGTATCAATGGCTCGAACTGATCTTCAGTAAAATGGAGCTGCAAAACTATAATACGATTATTTGAAACTGTGGTATCCCGAACACTTCTCAGGTATTGGTTTTGACCCATTCCGATTTGCAAAAAAGAAAAAAAAAGAGCTGAATGATAGCCTCAATGCCCTCCTGTTGTGATTTAGAAGTTCATAGTTGCACATGAGCTCTAACCGGTACCTCACGAATGGGCAACCCAGGTAAATATACAAAATACAAATTTAAATACTGCATATTGAAAAATTACGTGTTGCTGGACATGACTAACATATTACAGTAAGCGGCTTTTTGTTTACTATAAAAAAACTTCTTTAAAGCATGTCTAAAACAAAATACAGCTGTGCAGCAATTTTTAAAGACACGTGGAAAAAATTCTACCAAAATAGCACGTCGTTACATACCAATAGAGAGGGGAAAATAAATGTATAAATGTTTTTAAGAAAGGTATCTTAAATCCGCATTAAAGTTGCAATCGATGCAGAGGCGCGCATTTTGCTGTACCTCACTTTGCGGTGTCCCGACCCGCTTCTCTGCAAAAAAAAAAGAGAAGCCTGGTTTCGCAAAAATTAGAAATAGCTGTGAATGTGAAAGAGCGAATTCACCACATTCTATGAACTCCTCGTGCCGGCGGGGAAATACCAAAAATTATAGTTTACCTCACACAAAGAAGTCCTTCTGGTAGGCGCAAAGTCTTTTCTTCCGATATTGTGCAGCCACTGCTTCTTGCGCTGGACATCTCTTTTTCCCCACGGAATGTTGAACAGCGAGAATCCTTTTTCGCTTCTGCTATTACATTGATAGGCACAGCAGAACGGCATTGCGGTGATAAAAACAAGCGCGAAGAAGCACGTGCGCGCTGAAAGTCGCCGTGGCGACAGGGTGGCAAATGGCGACCAGCGGAAAAAAAAAAAGAAAAAGGCAAACAAGTTTGGCCCCCGCTCGACGAGGGGCGGAGACGTCACGGTGACGTTTCGCTCCCCGCAGCCAATTAGGGACCGCGGAAGCCCTGTCGTCTCCCCTCCTGAGAGAGTATGCGAGGAGGGAAGTGGCGGGTAAGGGAAACGGCGGCAAAGATCCAAGAAAGTCGCTACTTTCCAAAATATAGGGGCTTTACATGGATGGATGGATGCTATGAGCGTCCCCTTTATAACGGGGTGGTGACAAGTATGCCACCAGGCTCGACAAAAAAAAAAACCTTTTTTTTCTTTTTATGTTGGCCTAATGCCTCTACTTCGATAAATTCTATCTTAATGGAAAAAAAGGTAAATTTTCAGCTTAAGTTCTCTGCCATTTACGGCACACTGTCCATATTTTATTTTTCCAATATTTATTTTTGTCCTTTCTCTCTAATTTTCTGCCACCAATACTCTAACCGTCTCTTACTTATTTCAATCGCGGGTGTGTTCAGCTTTCCATTGTTGTCCCTAAAACCCAAGGCTTCCTGTAGGCTCGTGCCCAAACGTACACCTGGGTGGATATCTCCACATTCAATCAGAACATGCTCCGCCGTTTCCTTATCTTTCCCGCAGCATGTGCATTGTTCTTCTTCTTTACTGAATCTTGCTTTATAACTACGCGTTCTAAGGCAACCCGATCTCGCTTCAAACAGTAAAGCGCTTCCCCTTGAATTATCGTAAAATGCCTCCCTCCTTATTTCATTTTTGCCCTTTCGGTAGTTACTCAAAGCCGGTTTTTTCTCCATAGCTGCCATCCAGTAAATCCTCTCCGCCTCCCTGACTTTTCCCTTAACGCTCTTTGTTGACATATGGCTTACAATACCAGCCGTATACTTACTAGTGAGTCTTCTAGTTCTTTTTCTCCACTGTGTGTCCACGCTCTTCCTATTCAAATAACGGAACACCTTCTCTGCCCATCTACTCTCCTTCATATTTCTTAGCCTTTCTTCGAACCTTATTTTGCTCTGCGCTTCCCTCGCCTCAAAACCTGCCCACCCCATATCGCCCTTTACAGCCTCGTTTGTCGTCTTCCCGTGAGCACCCAACGCGAGGCGTCCCACAGTCCTTTGATTTACATCCATTCCCGCTTGCACCTCTGCCCTCATGCACACCACTGAGTTCCCAAAAGTAAGCCCTGGAACCATTACACCCTTCCACAGACCTCGAAGCACCTCATACCTATTGTATCCCCACAACGCTCTGTGCTTCATTATTGCCGCATTCCTCTTTCCTTTTGCTGCCGAGGCTTTTTCCTGTACCTCCATGTATCTATCACTCTCATTTACCCATACTCCAAGGTACTTGTATTCACTTACCCTCGGTATTTCTTGGCCTTGTATGGACACCGTCTGATCACAAGGATCATTGAATACCATCAATCCACACTTCGTTACACTGAATCCTAGTCCAAGAGCTTCACCTTCCCTTCCGCATATATTCGCCAGCTGCTGTATATCATCTCGACTGTCCGCAAATAAGACGATATCGTCCGCATAAAATAAACCTGGAAGCTTCTGCTCAATCATCATGCCGCCCTGTTTGTGTGTGACAGATTAAAACCAATGTTGCTACCTTCTAGGGCTTTTTCCATACTCACCATGTACAGCATGAATAACAGCGGGGACAAAGGACATCCCTGTCTCAGACCCCTGCTAACCTCAACGTTCTCTTTGCTACGCATTCCTTCCCACTCTATGCAAACTGTATTTTCTCGGTATATCTCCCTCAAAAGCTGTATACAGTCGTCGCCCATGCCCATTCCTTTCAATATATCCCACAAAATTTCCTGATTAACGTTGTCGTATGCCCCAGTGATGTCTAGAAAAGCCACGTACAAGGGCCTATTCTCTATTTTGGATATTTCTATACACTGAGTGAGAACAAACAGGTTATCGTCTAACCGCCTGTCGACTCGAAATTCGTTCTGAAGTTCTCCAAAAATATCGTTATGTTCGGCCCATGTTTCTATTTTCATTTTTACTGCTTGCATCGCCATCCTGTATAGTACCGATGTAATGGTTAGTGGTCTATACGAGCGAATCTTGTCCTTTTCTCCCTTGCCTTTATAGATTAAGTTCATTCTACTTTGTCGCCAACTGTCCGGTATTTGTCCGTCCTTTAAGCTTTTTTCTACTGCTTTTAACAATGCTTCTTTAGTGTTATGTCCTAGTTCGTTAATGAGGCTAACGGGAATCCCATCTAAACCCGCGGCAGTGCGCTTTGGAATTTTTCCTTCGGCCTTTTTCCAGTTGAAATTATTAAGTACTAGCTCTTCCTCTGTTGCTTTCTCCGCCACACTTTTACTCACCGGGGAGATCCCCTGGACGCTCTTTTGAAACGAATCGGCTGTTACCTTTTGGATGTAACCTAGCGCTTCGTACCCTTCCAATTGATTTCCTCCTTCATCTAGAATATGTTGTTGCGTTGTGACAGACTTCCTACCTAGCGCCTTTATGTGGCTCCAAAAAATCCTAGGCGCGGCCTCCTTTTTTTCGTGTATCTCTGTCATCCAGCGTTCACTTTCACCTTTAATTTTTGCCTCTCCCAATTTCTGTACAAGGGATTTTTTCTCTAAATATATTTCCCATATTTTTTTGACTTCGTCCTGCGGCCGCTTCTCCTTTTTTGCCTTTCTATGCTCCCGTGAGGCTTCGCGTCGCTTCTCGATCGCCTCCCGGATTTCCTTGTTCCACCAACTTTTTGGCTTCCTTTTTCCTTTCCAGCAAACAGTTTTCTTCTCTTTCCCTATATCCTTCGTCATTAGATGTAACAGCTCACTATACTCCCAGTCCTTGCCTGGTATTTCGCCTACTTCTTCCTCGACTCTTGCGGCTATATTTATTATTTGTTTGTCATTTAAATACGAGCTGCCAGACTTTGATTCCATGCTCATATTTTCAGTTTCGTATCCCATTTGTAATGTTATTCGTTTATGATCACTACCCAAGCTGTTAATGCCTTCCTCGTCTATCCTCATTTCTGTCAGTTTGTGGTAAATTTCTTCAGTCATGAGACAATAATCAATACTTGATTGCTTGTTTCCGACTTCCCATGTGATCTGGCCGTCACATTTAGGCCCCGTGTTAACTATCTCTAGACTATGTTGCTCGCAAAGATCTAGTAATAACTTCCCATTGGTGTCTGAATATCCGTCAAGGTCATGTATGTGGGCATTCATGTCCCCTAGAAGGATTATTTCGGCCCCATTACCAAATTCCTTAATATCCGCACTCATGCAATCCACTATCTCCTGATTCTTTTCTCTGCAGTTATTCCCCGTCCACAAGTAGGCTACCCCTAGCCACGTTTCCTTTCCACCTACTGTGCCCCGAACCCAGAGGTGCTCTGAACACGTCTGTTTCACTCTAACCCATTTGGCTCCGCGGTGAATTAGCATTCCTACACCCCCACCTTTCCTTTCCGATATGGTCCTGTTACACCCTTCCCAAACATAGTGTCGGTCGCGAGCGCCGCAGTGCGGAATTTGTTAAAAACTGAAGGCAGGCCAACTCCGCTGGGAGTATGAGCCATTCCTCAGGCCAACGCCTCCTTTAGAAAATGCCTGCCGCATAAGAAGAAAAACGGCTGCCACACTTTTCTCTTCTTTATTTTAGAATGGATGGATGGATGGATAGATGGATGGATGGATGGATGGATGGATGGATGGATGGATGGATGGATGGATGGATGGATGGATGGATGGATGGATGGATGGATGGATGGATGGATGGATGGATGGATGGATGGATGGATGGATGGATGGATGGATGGATGGATGGATGGATGGATGGATGGATGGATGGATGGATGTGGCTGTACCCTTTAGATTGAGCGGCGGCTAACGCCACCTAGTCGTAATACTTAGTGAACTAACCATTACATTTATCTTTTTTTTCCTTTAAATAATGAAGTTCAGGATTCGTACTTCGCAGTGAAGGGTTTAATTTTCACTCGTGCCTTGACTTTAGCCACCAATCAGATAACCTCCTTCTAGTTAAGTCTACCCGTTTAAAGTCTATTTTGCCCTCGCTGTCCCTAAATCCCAGTGCTTTGAAAAACTCTGCGCTATCATCCTGAACTATAGGGTGAAGCCCTTTACAGAACATTATTAAGTGTTCGGCAGTTTCTTCTTCCTCTCCACACGCACTGCATACTGTGTCGACCCCTTCGTATTTGGCCCGATATGTCTTGGTTCGCAGTACTCCCGTCCTGGCCTCAAACAGTAGAGAACTACCCCGAGTATTATCATAGATCCTTTCCTTGGCAATTTCCTGCTTAAAAGTTCGATAGATCTCTAGTGCGGACTTCTTAATCATGCCCATTCTCCACATGTCAGTCTCCGTTTCCTTCACTTGTTTCTTAACCGATAGTTCTTTTTGGTTTGGCCACCTGCTGTTTTCTAAGTATTTACCAGTCAACTTCCTGGTTCGCTTCCTCCATTTTGTATCGACATTCTTCATGTACAAGTAGCTGAAAACCTTCCTAGCCCAACGCTCTTCCCCCATTTCTCTCAATCGCTTCTCAAATTTTATCTTGCTGCTAGCTTCCCTGCCCTCAAATGATGTCCATCCCATATCACCTTGTACTCCCTGATTTGGTGTATTCCCGTGAGCTCCTAAAGCAAGCCTACCTATTCCACGTTGCTTAATTTCTAATCTTGCTTGAACTTCTGATCTCATGCACAAGACCGCATTGCTGAACGTCAGCCCAGGAACCATGACCCCTTTCCATTATCCTCTCACAACATCATACCTATTGTAATTCCACAGTGCCCTATTTTTCATGACTGCTGCATTCCTGTTACCTTTAGTCGTCACGTATATTTTGTGTTCCCTCAGATACTCGGTCCCATTGCTTATCCATACGCCCAGATATTTGTATTTATCTGTTATCTCTAGCGTGACCTCCTGTATTCTAAGCTCACTGCCTTCGTTGTCATTGAAAATCATGACTGCTGATTTTTCCCTACTGAATCTAAAATCTAACCTATCTCCCTCATTACCGCAGATGTCCATCAATCTCTGCAAATCTTCCTTGTTGTTGGCCATTAGCACTATATCATTTGCGTACATTAATGCTGGTAGTGCCTGATCAATAAGTTTTCCTTGTTTGACTAAAGAGAGGTTGAAGCCCAGTCCACTTCCCTCTAATTTTGCCTCTAATCCTTGTAGGTACATCATGAACAATAAAGGTGACAGGGGGCACCCCTGCCTAAGCCCCCGTTTTACCTCTGCAGGCTTGGATACCTGTTTTTCCCACTTTATAACTACCTTGTTACCTTTATAGACACCCTTTAAAAGATTAGTGACTACATGTTCCACGCCTAGTGTGTCCAGTATTCCCCACAATTCCTCTTGAACCACGCTATCGTACGCTCCCTTGATATCCAAAAATGCTAGCCGCAGGGGCCTGTGTTCTTTTTCTGCTATTTCGATGCACTGCGTCAGTGAGAACAGATCGTCTTCCAACCTCCTGTGTTTCCGAAACCCATTCTGCAGTTCCCCCAGCACCCCCTCATCCTCTATCCACGCCTTCAGTCTTTCCTTTATATTCTGCATCGCCAGCCTGTAGACCACTGATGTCACTGTTATAGGACGGTAGTTGTTTATGTCAGCTTTGTCCCCCTTTCCTTTATAGATCATGCTCATCCTGCTGAGTTTCCATCCATCGGGAACTTCGCCATCGATTATTATTGTACTCACTGCCTCTCTCAAAGCCTGCTTAGACTTCGGACCTAATGTTTTTATCAGCCTAATTGGAATGCCATCTGGGCCTGTTGATGTACTACTAGGAACCCTTTTCTCAGCCCTTTCCCACTCTTGTTGTGAAAATGGAGCCATTGCACCACTTGATTCGTCTTTGTCTATTGTGGTGCATAAAGTACTTCTTTGTTGAAATTTTTCTGTCACCCTTGTTCTTATATATTCAATAGCTTCGTCCCCTTCTAGCCTAGCACCTTGGGCTGTAGTTATAAAGTTCTGCTCTAGGCTCGTCTCATTTCTTAGGGAGTTTAGATGGTTCCAAAATTTCGCAGCTGCCTTTCTATCTTTTTTATGTACTTCTGCCAGCCACTGAGCTCCCTTCCTTCTAATCTTTTCATTGATCAGAAGGGATGCATCTCTTCTACAGCTTAGAAAGGTTGCCCATTTTCTTTCCACATCATCTGTCGGTTCCCGGTCGCTAGCGCCACCTGTTCTCGGTCGCTAGCGCCACTTGTGGCGGACGGTCCAACAACGCCGCACTTTGCATAGCCTCCGAAATAGCGGTGTACAGTTGCAGGTCTCGAACAACTCTCGACTGACGCGCCCCTATGGGCCGCAGATGAAAAACGCTTAGCTGGTACCAAGGAGGATATAAAAACTTGCTGGAGTGGAAGCGACGCCCGTCAGGTGACGCCAGCGGCAGCCATCTTGCCGGAGGCAGAAAGCGCGCTGCCGGTGTGTCGCCTCCACGCTTCGTTGCTGGTGCACGCTGTTCTCTTCAAAGTTTCAATGAGTGCAAGTCTTGCTCTTGGATAATGGTTACCTCCTGCGTTGCCTACGGATGCACAAACAGGCTGAAGAAAGGTTCTGGCCTCACATTTCACCTGTAAGTACATGAAATTTAGCGTGTTCTATTCGCGGTGATTTCAGCCGCATTGTAGTTGCTTGCAGGCCCGCGCATGAAAGAGCAGCAAAATGGCATTGTGTGTACGTGTGCCGCAGTTGATTGTCGTATATTTCTTGACAGGTTTCCAAAGAATGCAGAAGTTCGGAGTCTTTGGGAGCGGGCAGTTCGCCGTGAAGGGTGGCGCGCTAAGGATGGAGACCGCCTGTGCTCTGTACATTTCAGTCCTGAGTGCTTTGACCGCACTGGACAAACGACGCGACTGCGGGTGGGAAGTGTGCCCACGTCGTTTCCAGCTTTTCCGCCTCATCTGCAGAAACCTGTGAGTATTACTGACATCGTTGGACGAGAAGCGTAATGTTTAGCGTGCATAACGCTTGTGGCGTTACGGCCGCTACATAATACTTGTTCCACGAAATGTTGTTGCGGGTATACGTGGCATTTTTTGCGTGCCGAGAATTGGCGGTACTGTGGAGGAGTAGCTGTAGATTTAGCATATCGTTACCGTGTTTGCGTTACCGTTTACCGCGTTACCAGACACCACCGGCGAAGGTGAAGTTACCGGTAATGGTAACTGCTTCACCTTCGGCTTAACTGGTGATCAAGATACTTATTTATTTATTTATTACTACTGACCTGTTTACCAGGTCTTAAGCAGGAATTGGCATACAGAAATGTTTACTACAGAAACATTATTGACATCTACAGCATACTGACAGTGGTTACAATTCAATACTTAAAGGCCTATCCGGTGAATGGAAAGTTATACCAGAGCGGGTGCATGTCCTTTTTGCTGGCATACAATGTCTCGTGCACGACTATGAAAAAGCTTGTTACTTAATACATTTATTATTTCTTCAAAGAAAATGTGTAGCTTAATCGTACCCACATTATACATGTGAGGTTTCATTTAGTTTTTGCGCTTTCTGCCTTTTTAGCTCGTCTGAGAAAACGTATGCTTTCAAACCCAGGTCAAACAGAAGCGTCCCGACCCCAAGTCTCGAGATTTCCCGGCCCCGCTTGGTCCTGAGTGTTCTGGGTTGTGCGACCTGCCTGGAGCTGAATATTTTCCTGAAGACTCGTCAACCAAACAGTTCTACAAAAACAAGGTCCTTTCCTCACAAGAAGAGATAACCCAGTTGAAGAAGAAGGTCAAAACACTGCAGCAAACTAAACGAAGGCTGGTCAAGAGAAATGAAACCGCCCAAGAAATCATCAAAGAAATCAGAGAGCGAAAACTCTTGTCAGAAGAAGGCTCGCATGTGTTTTCATCTGTTTTCTCGGATGACATTCAGCAACTACTGTGCAGGGTGGGCAATGAGCAGAAGGGCAAGTACCCACCTGAGCTGCGAGCATTTGCACTGACTTTGCATTTTTAGTCCAGCCGCGAACGAGTATGTACGATCCAAGTTCAACGAAGCCCTCCCATCCCAGCGAACACTAAGGGGCTGGTACAAGTCTCCCCGCGCTGCTCGTTTCGGCTATACTGTTCGCATATATTTTTAATGTTTGTGTGATTGTGTTCTTCCATTTTCGAGTTTCTCAAAGCGTTTACGTAGGCCATTTCGCCACCAAAAAGCAAAGAATAAATGCTTACAACCTGACACAACTGTTTTCATTGCTTTGAAGACGCGATAAACTGCACCTGCTGCTTAGATAAGCGCGAGCGCAGCTGTACTCGGCTGATTCTTGCCTCTGCCAAGATGGCCGCCGGCGGCTCGGCGCGGCTTCACCCGCTCCCATGGGTAAGCATAGGCGGCTTCCACTCCAGCAGGTTTTTATATCCTCCTTGGCTGGTACCGCCCGCTGCTGTGATTATGGATGGATGGATAAGGCTGTACCCTTTAGATTGGGCGGTGGCTAGCGCCACCAAGCCGTAATATTTAATGAACCAAAAACTAGATTTATTTTTTTTCTTTAAAAAGTGAGTTTGAGGATTCGTACTTTGCAGTGAAGAGTTTAATTTTCACTCGTGCCTTGACTTTAGCAACCAATCAGATAATCTCCTTCTAGTTAAGTCTACCCGCTAAAAGTGTATTTTGCCCTCCCAATCCCCAAACCCTCGTGCTTTGAAAAACTCTGCGCCATCATCCTGAACTATAGGGTGAGGCCCTTTACAGAACATTATCAAGTGTTCGGCAATTTCTTCTTCCTCTCCACACACACTGCATACTGTGTCTACCCCTTCGTATTTGGCCCGATATGTCTTGGTTCGCAGTACTCCCGTCCTGGCCTCAAACAGTAGAGAACTACCCCGAGTATTATCATAGATCCTTTCCTTGGCAATTTCCTGCTTAAAAGTTCGATAGATCTCTAGTGCGGACTTCTTAATCATGCCCACTCTCCACATGTCAGTCTCCGTTTCCTTCACATTCTTCTTAACCGATAGTTCTCTTTGGTTTGGCCACATGCTGTTTACCAAGTATTTACCAGTCCATTTCCCGCCATGGTTTGCTTCCTCCATTTTGTATCGACATTTTTCATGTACAAGTAGCTGAAAACCTTTCTAGCCCAACACTCCTCCCCCATTTCTCTCAATCGCTTCTCATATTTTATCTTGCTGCAAGTTTCCCTGCCCTCAAATGATGTCCATCCCATATATCACCTTGTACTCCCTGATTTGGTGTATTCCCGTGAGCTCCTAAAGCAAGCCTACCTATTCCACGTTGCTTGATTTCTAATCTTGCTTGAACTTCTGATCTCATGCACAAGACCGCATTGCCGAACGTCCACCCAGGAACCATGACCCCTTTCCATATTCCTCGCATAACAACATACCTATTGTAGTTCAACAGTTCCCTATTTTTCATCACTGCTGCATTCCTGTTACCTTTAGTCGTCACGTATATTTCATTTTCCCTCAGGTACTCGGTCCCATTGCTTATCCATACGCCCAGATATTTGTATTTATCTGTTACCTCTAGCGTGACCTCCTGTATTCTCACTACCTTCGTTGTCATTGAAAATCATGACTGCTGATTTTTCTTACTGAATTTAAAATCTAACCTATCTCCCTCATTATCGCAGATGTCCATCAATCTCTGCAAATCTTCCATGTTTTTGGCCATTAGCACTATATCATCTGCGTACCTTAATGCTGGCAGTGCCTGATCAATAAGTTTTCCTTGTTTGACTAAAGAGAGGTTGAAGCCCAGTCCACTTCCCTCTAATTTGGCCTCTAATCCTTGCAGGTACATCATGAATAATAAGGGTGACAGGAGACACCCCTGCCTAAGCCCCCGTTTTACCCCTGCAGGCTTGGATACCTGTTTTTCCCACTTTATAACTACCTTGTTACCTTTATAGATGCCCTTTGAAAGATTAGTGACTACAAGTTCCACGCCTAGTGCGTCCAGTATTCCCCACAATACCTCTTGAACCACGCTATCGTACGCTCCCTTGATATCCAAAAATGCTAGCCACAGGGGCCTGTGTTCCTTTTCTGCTATTTCGATGCACTGCGTCAGTGAGAACAGATCGTCTTCCAACCTCCTCTGTTTCCGAAACCCATTCTGCAGTTTTCCCAGCACCCCCTCATCATCTATCCATGCCTGCAGTCTTTCCTTTATAATCTGCATCGCCAGCTTGTAGACCACTGATGTGACTGTTATAGGACAGTAATTGTTTATGTCAGCTTTGTCCCTCTTTCCTTTATAGATCATGCTCATCCTGCTAAGTTTCCATCCATCGGGAACTTCACCATCAATTATTACTTTGCTCACTGCCTCTCTCAAAGCCTCCTTAGACTTCGGACCTAATGTCTTTATCATCATAATTGGAATGCCATCTGGGCCTGTTGATGTACTACTAGAAACCCTTTTCTCAGTCCTTTCCAACTCTCGTTGTGAAAATTGAGCCATTGCACCACTTGATTCGTCCTTGTCTATTGTGGTGCATAAAGTACTTCTTTGTTGAAATTTTTCTGTCACCCTTGTTCTTATATAGTCAATAGCTTCGTCTCCTTCTAGCCTAGCACCTTGGGCTGTAGTTATAAAACTCTGCTCTAGCCTCGTCTCATTTCTTAGGGAGTTTAGATGGTTCCAGAATTTCGCAGCTGCCTTTCTATCTTTTTTTATGTACTTCTGCCAGCCATTGGGCTCCCTTTCTTCTAATCTTTTCATTGATCAGAAGGGATGCATCCCTTCTACAGCTTAGAAAGGTTTCCCATTTTCTTTCAACATCATCGGTCGGTTCACCCCGCTGCTTAGCATGTCTGTGTTCCCTAGAGGCTTCCTGGCGTTTTGCTATGGCTCTCTTAACTTCCTCATCCCACCAACTTTTGGGTTTGTGTCTTCTTTGCCGGGGTGACTTGTCACGCGTCTTAGCAAGCTCTAGCTCAAAGAGTGTAATTAGATTCGTGTATATCCGCACTGTCTTATTATCCTCCGTGATTACTTTTTCAATTTGTTTAGTGGCTATTTCAATTTGCCTTTCTGGATAAAAATTTTCCTGTAGTTGCTCATCTTGTCTCCTTTCCACTTTCACTGCTCTTCCAAAACTTAGCTTGATACGTTTGTGATTACTGCCCAGACTTCTGGAGCCACCTTCATCTATGTGCATTCCCCTGAGCTTATCATATATCCTATGTGACATCAGTGCATAATCTATCGTCGACTGAAGCCTTCTACCTCCTCCCATGTTATTTGCCCTTCACACTTCTCGGTAATGTTGCAAATGATCAAATCCAGCCTTTCACACATATCCATGATCATTTTGCCTGTCGGGTCGGCATACCCATCTATATCTTCTAAGTGGGCATTCATGTCTCCTAGTATAATTATCTCGCACTCTTTTCCTAACTCCTGAATGTCCTTTGATATACACTCTACCATTGCCTGGTTTTCCTCTCTGGCCTTTGCTCCCGTCCACAAGTACACGAAACCAAGGAGTGTCATTTGACCTGCCACTTTCCCTTTTAGCCATAAATGTTCCTTGCACTCCTGCTTGACCCTTTGCCAGTCTGTACTTTTATGAATGAATGCCCCAATACCACCCCCCTTTCTGCTGCCTTCTGTTCTATTACAATATTCGCACGCGTAGTCTGGATTGTTCGGATGTTGTTACATGTCCCTGAGATGTGTTTCTGCAAAACCGTATACCATCGGCCTCTCTTCCCTTAGCTGTTCTTCTATCTCTTCCCACTTGAGCCTATTCCTACCACCCTGCATGTTAATATACCTTATGTCTGAATTGGCCCGGCGCTCGTGGATACGTCTATTTATGCCCCGGACTCTGCCTATCTTAGATATTGGTGCCACTTTGGAATCGTATCTATCCATACCACCTGTCGAAGAGTCTCCCTGGTTGTTTACCTCGTTACTAGCTATCCTGCACACCGAAGGGCTCGCTTACCCCCCAAAAAAGCTACTGCACGTCTTGCAAGTCACCAACCCACCTCATGACCTAGCCGCCCATCGAAGTGAATTCTGTCTCGTTGAAAACCACCCCACCTATGCACCTCTCTGTTTATTTCCACCACCTCAAAGACTTTCTCTCGACTCATCTACCATATCTTTTGGTTTGCGTGTACAACCGCTCTTTGCAGGTTGTTATCACGCACCGGTACCTCCGGTATCGTGCATATCACTACCTGTACCCTAGGAGACGTGGCGCGCATGTCATAGACGCCTTTCACTAGTGTGGTTGCTCGTCCTGCTGTATCTTCATTTAAGACATCGTTTAAACCGCCTGAAATTATCACGAGGTTTCGTCTATCAGCTGTAGTTTTGAGTTTTGCGCTCCCTTGCCTGATGACTGCTTCAAGCTTGCGTCCTGGGAATGCCCCTACTGCAACCCTCTTGTCACCTCTTACCCTCTCTTTGATGGCTTCTGTGCATCGATTTAAATTCGAGTCCCCGGCGATTATCACATGTTGTGACTTTTCAGCTGGAGCGTCCTCTGGGGGCTACTTGCACCTGTGACGCCGGCTGCTTCTTCCCCTCCCAGCCCCAACACTACCTCGCTGAAGCTGGGCCTTGGGACAATTGAACCGGCTAAACCTGTTTTTTCCAAACTTGCTTGCTTTTCCTTCTCCATCGTTCTGGTTGCCGGTTCCCTACTGTTCTCTCCGTAGGCCGCTTCTTTGTTCAGCTTCGCTAGTGCTTCCTCGGCGGACTTCAATCTTTCTCCCATTGCCCTCGTTTTCTCTTGCTCTGTCGCCAACGCAGTCTCGAGCTCGGCGATTCTCATCAGCAGTTCACTCTGGGCAACCATCATTTTCTCCATTTTTTTCTCGACCTCACACTGCCTACACTTCTCGTCAGCCTCTTCTCCATCCGCTTCTAGGCTTGGGTCCACTTTCGAACCCACTCCACATCCTGAACACTTTACAGTCTTTTTAACCATGTTTTTCTGACACCAATTGTCTCTATACTCGATAATTATTAAACTCGAGCCCTGCACTACGAAAAAAAAAGAAAGTTTAAACTCTACTACAAAAATTTTCGTGTTCGCTGTACGCGCACCTCCCCCACGGGGTGGCAAAAAAAACAACAAAAAATTCAACACACACACCCGCATTATCTAATAAATACCTGGTGACTGGTCCCCGAAAAAGCCGTACCATAAAATAAGTGCTACGAAGATTTCAACCGCTGCCTTATAATTATAAAGACAAGCTCAAAACATGCCAAAACACTTATGTGCGCAGTCGATTTGGAGCGCTCAAAAAACACGTCCATCCACCGTGACAGCCCGAACTGAAATAATGGATGCATGGATGGATGCATGGATGGATGGATGGATGGATGGATGGATGGATGGATGGATGGATGGATGGATGGATGGATGGATGGATGGATGGATGGATGGATGGATGGATGGATG
Source organism: Rhipicephalus microplus (assembly GCF_043290135.1). Classification (NCBI taxonomy): domain Eukaryota; kingdom Metazoa; phylum Arthropoda; class Arachnida; order Ixodida; family Ixodidae; genus Rhipicephalus; species Rhipicephalus microplus. Next base: position 136,070,869 of record NC_134701.1, on the reverse strand, counting down.
GATGGATGGATGGATATGGCTGTACCCTTTAGATCGGGTGGTTGCTAGCGCCACCAAGCCGTACCTAATGAAGCAAGAACTATATTTATTTTTTTTCCTTAAAAAGTGAGTTTGAGGATTCGTACTTTGCAGTGAAGAGTTTAATTTTCACTCGTGCCTTGACTTTATCCACCAATCAGCTTCTAGTTAAGTCTTCTGGTTAAGTCTACTTCTAGTTAAGTCTACCCGCTTAAAGTTAAAGTTAAAGTTAAACTTCTAGTTAAGTCTACCCGCTTAAAGTTTATTTTGCCCTCCCGGTCCCTAAACCCCAGTGCTTTGAAAAACTGCGCCATAATCCTGAACTATAGGGCGAAGCCCTTTACAGAATATTATCAAGTTTTCGGTAGTTTCTTCTTCCTCTCCACACGCACTGCATACTGTGTCTACCCCTTCGTATTTGGCCCGATATGTCTTGGTTCGCAGTACTCTCGTCCTGGCCTCAAACAGTAGAGAACTACCCCGAGTATTATCATAGATCCTTTCCTTGGCAATTTCCTGCTTAAAAGTTCGATAGATCTCTAGTGCGCACTTCTTAATCATGCCCATTCTCCACATGCCAGTCTCCGTTTTCTTCACTTTCTTCTTAACCGATAGTTCTTTTTGGTTCGGCCACCTGCTGTTTTCAAAGTATTTACCAGTCAACTTCTCGGTCAACTTCTAGTAGTCTCGGTCGCGAGCGCCACCGCGCGGTGCTCGCTCAAAACTGAAGGCAGGCCAACACCGCTGGGAGCGCGAGCCATTCCCCAAGCTTTGTTTAGAGGAGGCGTTGATCAGGCATCTTTCTAGAGGAGGCATTGGCCCGGCTTGATCCCTCGCGCCTCCTCGCGTATGCACCTCCGACGCCGCCAGGTGCATTTGACGCTTTTAACGCGCAGACGCAGGCATACACGTGCCAGTGGTTGTACCTCGATTGTACCCACCAATCAGATAGCCTCCTACTGGTTATTTCTACCCGTTCTATTTTGCTTTCACTGTCCCTAAACCCCAATGCTTTGAAAAATTAGGCGCCATTATCTTTGACTGTAAGGCGGATCTTTTTACAGAGCATTATCAATTGTTCAGCCGTTTCCTCCTCCTCTCCACACGCACTAAATACTATGTCTGTGCCTTCGTATTTTGCTCGGTACATCTTGGTCCGCATTACTCCCGTTCTAACCTCAAAGAGGAGAGAACTACCCCGAGAATTATCGTAGATCTTTTCCGTTGCGATTTTCTGACTAAAAGCTCGGTAGGTCTCCAGTGATGATTTCTAAGCATTCCCATCTTCCACTTGTCCGTCTCTGTTTCCTTCACCTTCTTCTTAACCGATAGTTCTTTTTGGTTTGGCCACCTGCTGTTTTCTAAGTATTTACCAGTCAATTTCCTGGTTCGCTTCCTCCATTTTGCATCGACATTCTTAATGTACAAGTAGCTGAAACCTTCCTAGCCCAACGCTCCTCCCCCATTTCTCTCAATCGCTTCTCAAATTTTATCTTGCTGCTAGCATCCCTGCCCTCAAATGATGTCCATCCCATATCACCTTCTACTCCCTTATTTGGTGTATTCCCGTGAGCTCCTAAAGCAAGCCTACCTATTCCACGTTGCTTAATTTCTAATCTTGCTTGAACTTCACATCCCATTCACAAGACCGCATTGCCGAACGTCAGCTCAGGAACCATGACCCCTTTCCATATTCCTTTCCTATAGTGTCGGTTTCGAGCGCCACCGCGCGGAGCTTGTTTAAAACTGAAAGCAGGCCAACTCCGCCGGGAGCGCGAGCCATTCCTCAGGCATCTTTCTAGAGCAGGCGTTAGTCAAGGTTGATTTTGGTGTTGTGCGACGTTGTGTATGGATTGCGGTAATATTCTTTGTCAATATGGTTCTGTGGGAGTGATTCTCGGCCGACCGATCCTTCATAGGGGGGAGATCAAGCGCCATGGGTGTTTTGTGCAAGCGGTAGCGTTGAATGACCAACATCCCGCGTCGATGTGATATGCTCAAGTGCTGGCTGTCTTGTGTGTGCTGTGTGGTGGTTTGTTTGACAAATTTACTTCCCTGCACATTTGATGACACGTTATTGTTGGCTGGTTCATGCGAGCCGTAGCGTTGAATTACTCCCGCGTAGGCGTGATCATGTTTGTGCAGACATACTTCCGTATGAGATTTAGGGTCTGACGCACTGTACTGACAACCCCACTCTCACACGGGTTCTTGTTTGCTGTGTCGTACCCTTTTATATCGCAGTTAGATGACGGCTGCACCGTATTTGAACCGATTAGTTCGGACAGTTAGAGGTGACTAATACTGGTGTCACTGAATACTCTTGATCGAGATCGACAGCTCTGTCGCTGCTGCGCCGGATCGAGTTTGGCGCAGACGCCCTTGCTGATTGCAATCAAAAGTGGCCGTGTGAAACCGGTATGATCGCACGTGCGAATGCTCAAACCCTTTCTGTGCGTTCTTGTGGTCTCTAGCTTTTTGGCTGCTGGTTGCGTCAGTAGACGAACATGCAAGAAAAACAGTTTACTACATATGCAAAGTATTCTATCAAAATTATGCAGAAAAGGTGCATCGTAGTGGGTAGCTAAGTCTGTAATAATGGGACGTCCGCAAATAAGCACGTGTACACAGAAGGACTGAAAGCCGGACCAGTTGGTGACAGTACTTAAACATATTTTAACACAGCGCACCACTATGCGGGCACAAGAGCGATTTGTCCCTTCTCTAGTGTCCGTGTAGTCCTGCCCTGTATTACAATACGTTCAAGCACATGTATGTGTTTGGTCTTGCTAAATCAAGTATTGCATGGAAAATTGAAGGACTTTTCATTCGTACACTGTCATTCTCGGTCATATTACCAGTTTTCCTGAGTGTTACTTTTTTAATCAAAAGGATGTGATGTTTACTTCACTATCAGATTACCACATTTGTCTCCGCTTAGTAGTCAGTGCACGATACAAGCTTTTGGTCTTTGTTGGTACGTGTGTGCAATAATAAATAGCATCAAGTTACATTTCTCGGCTCCTTTTTATCATAAATAACTTCATTTCATGGGATAGGCACAATGATAAAGTAATATGATTCTTGTAAAGAACGAAATTTCTCAAAATTTTGTTGAGCCTTATAAAGGACAAGTCCACTTGTCAAAGCGTCGTCTCCAGCACCCACCCCCCGTTTACAAAATTTTCATGGCTCCCCAATGTGTAATTTTTACTAATAAATACTAATAAAACTCTATCTAGCAAAATCATCTTACAAATTTTCTAATCTAACGAAGAATTTCCATTCACCAGCGAAAATCTGTAGAATGTAACATTGTTTTCAGACCGATTTAAAGTTTTTTGAAACGACTAGTTATAAAAGCAGTGATTTTTTTTATAATTTTGCTTCAACAGATTTGAGTATGCGCCCACATTGAAGCATTTATGTGCCCTCGCTTTACTTTTATGGAGTTCAGGGCCGTACCCAGGAATTTTTTTTTTTGGGGGGGGGGGGGGTTGCGTGTTGAACGGCTGCCATTTTTTAAGATTTATACTGGCTTATTTTCGTGAATAAAACAAGTACATCGCTTACTTGTAATTATTCGATGATACTTTTCAATTATTTGTATCCAAATAAAGAAATTGGTATGTCAACCTGAAATTCTGGTTAAAGCAAGAAATAAGTTTAGACAATAGCACCACCGAAGCCGGGGACACCGCGACCAACGGCTCCTGATGAAGTAACACAATGTAACCGCGGTACAAAAACGGTATGTATGTGTTACAAGCTGCCACTCTAGCATCGCCAGCACGAAGTCGGCGATGGGAATGGCAGCAGGTTAGGTCGTTCCGTACGTAAGCAGAGACAGTGAAGAGATCAGAGACGTAGGTGGAGAAAAACAAAACTCTAGTGATATTGCAGCACTGCAGAGGAATCTAGGAATATCGCAGAGGAATCAAGTACAACACTTGATACCAACTAACAAAATACATATAAAATCAATAAATCAGCTTACAAGAGAGAAGTATTACAAACTACACAAAACTAACCAACAATAAAACTACAGATGAGAAAGTCCGAAGGTATAAACAGGTGAAGGGATACCTGGGATGACCAGTAGCGTTGAGTCCACGACGATCGGATGCGAGAAGTCGGAGAGAGTTCTGGCACAACTGCGATGTCGGCGGTGTTGCAGCGCTGGTGTTTCCGGGAGGCTAGTGCTTGAAGCCGATCTCGGGCAGGTTGAGCTTACTCGAGATTCAAGTACCGATGCCTATGTTACAGACGTTAATTTCGCGTCACAACGAGACAAATGGCTAAGTTTAGGTAACCAGCCGACACAGAGCCACAACCACTTAAGGGATACTTCTTGATCTCCTTCTACACCATGTTGGTCAGCAACTAGACTGCTTAGCAAGGCGAAATCCTGCTCTTAAATCGACCTCCGTGTCCCCTGATTCTTGTCCTGGGAAAAAAGAGACCTCTACATGGGTCCGATCATGCACGTTTCATTGTTAGAAACTCCACCCTAAAAATATATTGACCACGTCACTTTTTAATTAGGAGAGGGTCCTCAACTGAGCAAGAGTGACAACCTGTTGGGGTTCTCTCATACGGCTTGTCCACAAGCAGTTTTGCCCGTGGGAATGGTCAGTTTCCTTGGTTTCAGCCGGTGCGTCTTGCAGTCTACAGCTAGTTCGGGGTGCATCGCGGCCTTTGACGACCCTTGTTAGGAATTTTCTCTGTCGCGATGGTAGCGGTGGCGAAGAGCGGCGAGCAGTCGAGCGGGCTTCGCTGAAGCCTTAGCCCCAAGGTGAAACAGGGAGGCAATCCGTTTGGAAAACAGCAACAAAAGTAGCGTTTACTATCGCAGGTTGTCGTTTTACAGAGCCGGCCAGCACGACAACGTCGGCTGGGGCAAAATCTCCTAACATGGGGCCGGCTCGGCCTTAAATAGCGTCCTTGGTCCATTCTCTCGGACCAGTTCTCGGGCTCGGAGGGGGGAGATGTAGCCATACCCGGAACTGCAAAGTGGCCCGGCGGAGGAAACGACGTTATCCCCGGACTGCACGGTTCTCCTGCACAGAAGGCGGCGCTGGGAGGGGGGGGAGACAGTTCGTCGAAACAGGGCTCGATCTCGTGAGACGTGCTGCCGAACGAGGAACCTGTCGGTGGCACAACAGCACCCCCGCCGCCAGACAATGCATCCGGAGTTTTGAGCCGTCAGCGCGGCTCGGAAGGAGGAATGCTGGTTGACCGTTGAGGCTGTAGCCACTCCGTGGTGATCTTCAGAGCCCTGCAGGGAATCACTGGGACGACGGAGTTGAACTCAAAGCCAAACCTTTTTCGTGGAAGCAAGCACCCTCTGAACGTCTCTCATAGCGCCAGACCAAGGCAGCAAAGAGATCTATTGAGTCTCTACTATTGTACGTTTTAAAAAGCACGAGAAACGTATCCCTTAGAGACCTCAAAACGCTGGCCCTCACGAATGCTGTGATTACACTGCGCAGTCCCGATGCCAAGAAAGGCCACGCGAAACCATCCCCAATGCCATACGAGCGGGTCGGAACCTGCTGAAGCAGCCCAAAACCAATTCTGTGCATTTTTTTTTGAACAATTTACCAGAATGGTAGAGGCTGGGCTTCCTGGTAAGATATCAGAGTACACTTCAAACAAAATTACATCTGTTAGTGAAATGCGATACAGTTTAAATCAAAATGAAATAATAGACGCCAAAATTTTGCGAAACACGTCAAACCAGAAGCATGTGCCTCAACTTGTAAGAGGGAGCTGGGCTGCACTTCAATAAGCTCTGCTGAGACCATCTGCATTTGTGTGCAGCTTCCCTTTCTTATAGCGCACACTAAAGTTATGGTGCTGAAGCGTCAGGCTCCACCTAAGTAACCGACCGCTTTTAGACGACATGTTGTGCAACCAAGTCAAGGGGCAGTGATCAGTTTCTACTATGAAGCTCGACCCTGAGACGTAACATGCTAGCTTACCAATTGCCCAAACAAGGCAGGCGCACTCTTTTTCTGAAGTGCTGTAAGCTTCCTCTCTGACACTGAGCTTTCTGCTGAGATACAAAACTGGCCGCTCGTGCCCTTCGGCGTCTTTTTGGCACAAAACTGCTCCTAGGCCGCGGTCACTGGCATCACACTGAATAATAAAACTCTGAGAAAAGTCCGGTGCCGCTAGCACGGGTCGTTTTGCGAGAGCGCTCTTGAGGCTCTTGAAAGCATTCTCTTTTCTTGTGTCCCACGAAATGACGGTGGGCTCGGTTTTGCGGAGAGAGTTCGTCAGCGGACTAGCGAGGTTTGAGTAACCTTTGACGTAGTGTTGATAATACCCCGCCAGTCCCAAAAACGCCCTCAATTCCGACTTTGTGGTGGGACGACGATACTCTAAAACGGCCACAACTTTCAGCTCGGACGGGCTACGCTGGCCACGACCCACGATGTGGCCGAGATAACTTACGCTTGCGCACCCTAAGTGGCATTTCTGCGCTCTCACGGTGAGGCCTGCATCACGTAGTCGAGCCAGAACGGTCCTCAAGTGAGTCACATGCTCGACCCACGTATCAGAGAATATTGCCACATCATCGAGATACGGCAGGGCGAAATCTCCTAAACCCCGCAACACCCGATCCATGAGGTTTGAGAAGCAGTAGGGAGCATTCTTTAGGCCGAAAGCAAGCAATAAAGGGCGAAATGTTCCCAATGGGGAAATGAATGCGGCATAACGAGAGGCTCGCTCCGTCAACGGGACCTGCCAGTATCCCCGTACCAGATCTAAGAGGGAGATATATGTGGATTTTGCCACGGTTTCTACTCTCTCCTCGATATTAGGTATCGGATACGTCTGATCTAAAGTGATCTTATTTAGCCGGCGGTAGTCCACGCATGGCCTAGGGTCTTTTCCCGGAACCTCGACTAGTATGAGTGGGGAGGTGTAATCGCTTTCACCTGGAATGATGACCCCCAAGTCACACATGCGGCGGATCTCGGCTTCCATGATCTCTCTTTGCCTCGGCGATACGCGGTAAGCCTTGCTAGAGATCGGTTCTTCACTTGATAACTGAATATCATGCTCTACCAAAGAGGTTTTCCCTGATTTGTCGCAAAACACGTCTGCGTAGTCTCTAACTACTTTCGTGAGATCATCACGCTGACTCTCCGTGAGACTTTGCCCTTCGGCAATAAGCTGTACGAGCCTGTTAGCTGGCGCGTCGCTCTCACGTGGAAAACTTAAAAGGTCGGTCTCTACTTCGTTCGCCGCATTCAGTGTCATGTTAACCACGGCATGGCGCTGGATGTAAGGCTTCATTAAATTACTGTGGTAAACCTTACCTTTCTTTCGGCCCAGTTTTACCTCGTAGTTTGTGTCTGAAAGCTTGGACATTACTTTAGCTGGCCCTTCCCACTTCATGTCCATTTTGTTCTTTTTACACTGTCGTAGCAGCATTACCTGGTCGCCGATGTTGAACGTGCGCTTCCGGGACAACTTATCGTAGTAAGTCTTCGCTAAACTCTGAGCCGCCTTCATGTTTTCCTCAACTAGCTCTCTGGTTTTAGATAGTTTTTCCAACAGATCTAAAACGTAGCTGACTACGCGTGGGTCTTCTTCATAACCTTCCCACGAGTCTCTCAATAGCCGAAATGGAGATCTTAAGTTTCTTCCATAGACAAGCTCGGCGGGACTGAATCCCGTTGTCTCGTGGGGAGCGGACCGTATGGCGAACAGTGCCGCGGGTATGCATGCCTCCCAATCTTTGTCATGTTCAAAGCAAAGAGCTCTCAGAACTCGCTTGAGTACAGCATGCATCCTCTCCACGGGGTTAGACTGTGGATGTCCTATAGAGCTGTGGATTATTTTTATTCCACAGCGTTCAAAAAACGCTGTTGTGAGACAACTGGTAAATACGCTCCCATTGTCACTCTGAATCTCGGCTGGAAAGCCAACGCGGGCAAAAATGGACAAAAGTGCGTCCACAATGCAGGGAGAGGTGAGCTCTTTTAGCGGAACCGCTTCGGGAAATTTCGTTCCCACGCACAAAACAGTTAAAATGTAGCGACAACCGGAACGGAACTCTGGAAGGGGGCCAACAATATCAATTACGAGCCTCCGGAACGGCTCTGTGATAACAGGCACTAATCTCATCGGGGACTTCCGTTTGTCAGTAGATTTGCCTACTCTCTGACACGTGTCGCACGATCGTACGGAGTTTTCTACATCTTTCCAGCATCCAGGCCAATAGAAATCCTGTGCGAGCCTCGCCTTTGTTTTCTTGATGCCAAGGTGGCCCGCCCAGGCATTTCCGTGCGCCAGTTCTAAAAACTGTCGTCGGTACTTCTCTGGCACTAGAAGCTGGTCGAACGTTCTACCCTCAGCGTCCCGATACTTTCGATACATGAGCCCTGCCTTCGTGTAGAATGAGATGTTCTTTCGGGCTACTCCTTCTTTCCCGTTATGCTGCAGATTCTTAATGGTATCATCACTTGCCTGCGCAGTGACGAGTGTGTTTCTGTCTACTTTACTGAGCTCTTCCCAACAAGTGGATGTTGGACCAAGCAGGGACGACTGAACGCTCTCCTGAAGCGCTCTGCTTTCATCCACCTCCACAGGCTCGTCGCGTTCGGCAGCCATTACCGTATCCGGAGCCCTACTGTCTTCGATGTCCGGTGATACACTAGTCGCCTCTTGGCCCGAGTCTCCCTGGGGAGTTGCCTCACGCTCGTCCGCCTCCTCGTTCGAAACCGAGACCTCAAGTCTCCCCGCGAGAGCGCGGGACCGCGATCGCGTGAGTGCCATGCACGCGAGGGGAGATGAAAATGACTGGCCCTTTTCTTTAAGGAGCTGCTCTGATTTGTTGGAAAAAAGGTACGGAAAATCTTGGGGCAAATTAGGGCTCACGGCCGCCTCAGTGCGCAATTTTCCAAAACTTCCCTCTAGAACAACCGCAGCAATTGGCAAACAGGCACTTTGCTCTTCTGCAACCTGTCTGATCCAGGCGCATTCGCCAGTATAGTCGCCAGGGGAGATGCAAGATGGGTGTGCTACGTCCATCGTCGCAGCTGAATCACGGAGTGCCCGGCATTTCTTTCCGTTGACCACAATTTCGCGCATGTAAGGCTCGAGTAACTTCAAGTTCTCGTCCGACTCGCGAATGCCAGTGAAAACAAACTTTTGCTTACAGCTAGATGAGATATGACCCTCCTTTTTACAATTGTAGCATACAATTGGTCGTTTTGATTCAAAAGCTCGAGCGGTGTCGACGCGTTCCCTCGCACTTGCTGTCGACTCAGGTGCCTCTCCTGGCTTTCTCCTTTCCCTCTCATTGTTAGTCGCTCCCTGACTGAATTCGTTACGCGGCGGAGCCATCTTTTGTGCTGCATTTTGAGCAGCAAGCCGCCTTGAGGAGTCCCTCTTCTCTTTTGTATCATCGCGATCCAACTGGAAATTCCTTCGCGTATAATACTCATCAGCTAGCTCAGCAGCTTTGTCAATGTCTGTTCCCTTCATTCTGTCCTGAAGCCAGAGTCTGGCATCTTCAGGCAACACACGATAGAATTGCTCGAGGGCCACACAATCAATCACCCTGTCGTGGTTACCGTAAGCATCCGCACTTCTAAGCCATTCTTTCAAATTAGACTTAAGCTGGTACACGAACTCTGTGCATGATTCACTGCCCCTTTTTGCTTGCCGAAATCGTTGCCGAAATGCCTCGGCCGACAAGCGGTACTTACGAAGGAGGGCCGCTTTGACCTTAGCGTAGTCGTCAGAGTCTTCTTTAGACAACCGTGCGATTACTTCCGCGGCCTCTCCCGGAATGACTGACAGAAGCTTCTGGGACCAGACACCCTCATTTATCCCAATTTTCTCGCACGTGCGCTCAAAGTTCACTAAAAAAAGCGCGATGTCTCCACCCGTCCTAAACGGCAGAATCAAATCTTGGGTTTTCTGTCTTGGCATTTCGTCTGCCACGGATAGCGAACTAGACTGCGCCGATGTTATGCGAAGTTGCTCAAGTTCCAGCTCTTTCATTCTAAGAGCATGTTGACGCTCTTCTCGCCTTTTTCGCTCCTCAGCCTCATCGCCTTCGCGTTTTCGACGCTCCTCAGCCTCCTCGCGTTTTTGACGCTCCTCAGCCTCCCGCTGTTTTTCTTTAATTGTCTCCATAGCCTCTTCTACCTCCTCTTCAGTTATTCCTTCCGCTCTCATGACATCAAGAATATTTCCTTTGCGGCTCGTCCTAGCAACAGAAACACCCAGCTGCTCACAAACATCGAGAAGGTCCCTCACTCTGAGCTTCTCCATTGTGTACCGCAACTCGTGCACGTTCCTTTCTGAAATAGCTTTGTCTCAGAAGCTATATTCTTCGACGTGAAGCAAGTCGAGAACCAGCCAAACACTAGCCACCTAAAGATCTAAAAGAACATACTTGGCTACTCTGTGCTAACAGGGTCTGACGACAAAAGACGAACGTCAGGCACTCACCCAACTAGAGCGGGTGACTTCGGCCATCTGGTCGTTGCCGTCGAGTGGTGTCGTGGGTGTCCTCGGGCCTGCCAAGATCCGCTCCAACTTTCCAGCCGTAGAAGTCGGCGTAGCGGGTCCCAGGGCAGCAAAACGATATCACGGTGGTCGTCCTCGGGTTTGCAGGGATCCGATCCAACTTTTCAGCCGTTGAGATCGGGGTAGCGGGTCCCAGAGCAGCAAAACGTTGAGGACAGGGGTAGCGTATCCCGCAGCTGCCAACCACTGTTAGGAATTTTCTCTGTCGCGATGGTAGCGGTGGCGAAGAGCGGCGAGCAGTCGAGCGGGCTTCGCTGAAGCCTTAGCCCCAAGGTGAAACAGGGAGGCAATCCGTTTGGAAAACAGCAACAAAAGTAGCGTTTACTATCGCAGGTTGTCGTTTTACAGAGCCGGCCAGCACGACAACGTCGGCTGGGGCAAAATCTCCTAACATGGGGCCGGCTCGGCCTTAAATAGCGTCCTTGGTCCATTCTCTCGGACCAGTTCTCGGGCTCGGAGGGGGGAGATGTAGCCATACCCGGAACTGCAAAGTGGCCCGGCGGAGGAAACGACGTTATCCCCGGACTGCACGGTTCTCCTGCACAGAAGGCGGCGCTGGGAGGGGGGGGAGACAGTTCGTCGAAACAGGGCTCGATCTCGTGAGACGTGCTGCCGAACGAGGAACCTGTCGGTGGCACAACACCCTGCCGACACCGCCGTAGGTACAGAGGATCAAACATCGGCAACTAACGTTTGAAGAACACCCCATTCAGTACTTCCCTGCACTAAAGGCCAGTCTTTTCATGAGCGAACGGTTCCACCGGTCAGCGGGAGAGTGCGGCACCCGTTAATTTGCCGTTACGCCGTGTCGCAAAAATGGCAGTTCGTGACAGCATGTATGCAAGCAAACAAACAAGTCGCCCGACATTCCGATCTTCTTGTTACTGTTCGCACATTCTGCTTGCTGGATAGTTTCCTCGTAATTGCGAAAAGATAGAAGGCTAGCTGGGTTTAGCTTTTAATCGACTCTTGAAACATAGAGGGAAGTTTAAAAGAGGAAGTTTTTCCTTCTCGGCAACTTGCAAAATTCTGCGAGGACTTGTTCTGGGGTCACTTGAAGTTCTGGATGGATGCTGAGCAGTGCTAGTCCGGTCAATCTGTCGTTGTTCCGTCGGTCAATCTGTCCGACGTCGTGTAGCACTATGATTTCGAAGGTAGCTCTTCAGCCTTCTCAGTGTGGAAAAAGTCCGTTCCGGGGTCGACGTCGACACGGGTAAAGTCGCCAGGATAAAAAGTAGGCTGTGGATGTTCGGAAAAAAGTCGCGGTTGCACATCTCTAATGCATGTAAAGCACAAGCTGGGTGATTCTTTTCTTCGATCTGGCAGCATTTGTTCACCCACAGTGTGAACTCTGCTTCGATGACGTTAGCCGAAGGAATGTCGCCAAGGTAAAACTGCACTGCATCATCAATATCAGAAAGGCTAGCCGATGCGCAGAATTTCGGCAGCAGCATGTTAAGGCCAACCACGACCTTCTTATGGGCATCGAACCAGTCTCTTAATTGATTTTCGAAGTCAGCCAGCAAAGGCAAATACACATTCCTCCGGTAGTACTCTTCGGGAGTAGCAGAAGGTACGTTGCTTCTTTGCATCTGCCTTCCAGTGATGCGTGGTAGGGCCATCTCAACATTTGTGATCTTCAGCAAAGAGAGCGACTTCAGAAAAATCTTATTAAATTCCGTTTCTGCACTAGCCCTTTTTGTGGAAAGAACGTCTATAACATTCTTTACGTGATCGCACGCTTGAGCCAAGTCACAGTCAATTTTTTAAAGAAACTTGCAAAGTGGCAGTGTCAAAGGGAAGAGGTCGCTACAGATCTGAAGCGAAACGACACACTCGGGCTTCGTAATGGCATGGAGCAGTTGAGAAGCTTTTGATGAAGTATCAGATGACGCGGCCTCTTCTTCCAAATATTCGAGGAATTCTACAATAGGCACGTACAGTTCAAAGAAACGCTGAAGTGCATTGTGACTCTCCACCCACCTTGTTTGACAAAAGGAGAGAACTGATTTTCTTTTTTCTTGTATTAAATCTTCTACTTTTCTTGCAGTTGGTTCGTCCTCTGTGGCGAAGTTCGTCCACATTTTGCTCTCATCCTAAGCAGTGCGCGGAAATTTCCATCATTTTTGAATGGCAGCACTTCAGACATATTTATCAGACCAGAGTCGTCTGTGCCGCGAAGCGGTACTTCTTGCCTGCCACAGAAAAGGATTGTTTCTATTATATGCAGCAAGTTCTTGCAGTTTTCTTCCACCTGCTTTTTAAGGCCGTGGTCAAGTTGTGTTAAGATGTCATGCTGTGAGCGGGACCGGACTGCTAAAAAGTTCTCCAATAGCGTTGTTGACATGGCGTGATAACCGCTGGATGCGTAGCTCTTAAAGGCGTCCATGGCTTTCTTGTAATTGGTGAACTACTTAGTTACAAAACAGCCCAAGCGCTGGTGCTCCCCTTTTTCTGTGCACTCGCTTGCGAAGACTACGCAATATTTGCATAATGCTCCTTGAAGCTTCTCTGAAAAAACAAGCCATGGGTAACGATCTACCCAGTGAGGTTGGAACTTCAGATTCCTTTTCCCTGCGGCTGGATAATCCAAGTTAGTCGGAGGGGCCCACGGATTGAGCAGCAGCTTCTCCATCGTCTCTGGATCATTTACATTATTGCTTTTCGAGACAAACAGTCCCAAGTCAAAAATATTCGCACTCGTCGCACAGAGGGGAGGCGAACCAGAATGTGTAGGGGCCATGCCACTCACCTTTCTTGGGCATTGCCCAGTGGTAAAGGGCCTAAAGGCGTCACTTTGCCCAGCGTTGACTGTAGAACAAAGATCACTTGGAGTTGCACTGCGGCCACCATCATTTCCCGGTGGCGCATGGGTGTCCTGCTTGTGTTCGTTCTCAGATGATACATATAAACCGGTGCATTCTCCCGAGTCGCTACAGAAGTTCGGACGCGCTTGGCTTTCCACCAGTGCTGAGGAGGGCAAAGTTTTATCCTTCGAAGGAGGCGGTTCTTCTCCGTCCGCTTCATCGGTTCGAACTTTCTTGAAGTAAGACGCAAGACTCCTTTGCTTCGTTGTTGCAGAGTGTCTTTTCATTTTGCTGCCGCAATCCTGTGCACGCACACAGAAGTGGCCAGTGGCTCCAAAAAGACGTTTGCGACTGCTTCGACTGCCTGGCGTGAACGGCGGGCGATGTTTTCTTCCTCTCTTATCCACTTTACAGTGGCTAGAATGTAGAAGTGTGATGAACGCGCCGGCTCCTGCGTGGCGCATGTGTTTTCTGAACGCCGCTACAGCTGGTGTGCATGCAGGCCCATTATTGTACTCCAGCTGCAGCAAACTGGATTAACGCTACTTAAAGACCTTTTCACAGAAGACTCCATGGGCACTGCATACTCCCCTTAATATACGTGAACCCCCAAGAATGCACTGCCGAGACATTTGCACTCCCGTGGTACAGTCCAGAAAGGAGGTGTTGCTCCGTTTCTGTGAAAAAGTCACCTTTTCACAGACGGCTCTCTGTGCGCCTGCACAATTCTCTCTGGGCTGCGCTAATTAAATAGCCGTTACCCCCCAAAAATGCACTTTGTAGGCTGTGACATCAGCCTCTGTACTCCCGCGCGCAGCCCAGCTTGGCGGCGTTTTTTTTTTCTCCTGTGAAAGTTGACTGCTGGTGCCGGATTGTGTGCCAGCTGTATCCTCGCTTTGTGCGCTTTGTAGGAAGGTGCATATACCTTCTGTGTACAGAAGAAGTAGATTTCCTTGCGTGTGGTTAAGGTTGTTCGAAGTTGCTCGGATATGCCAGTCTTTCAGTAGATGTCATCTTCGATGATTCGTTTCGGTGGCGAGGACTACAGTTTGAGAAAAGTTTGCCCTGTAGCCTGGGTCCTCGGAATGCGCCGCTAAGTTTTTCTGCTTAGGGGTTTCGTTCCCTGGCAAGTTTGCGCACGTCGTGTTGGTGTTGCCGTTGCTGTCGAACTGTTTACCTTCACAGAAGTAGACTCGCTTTTCGTAGGAAACCAAAGCCGACACGTGCGGTCCGCACAGACGGATAACTTCTCCAGCGGCAATGCACAAGGAAAGCATCTGGAATCAATAAAGGAGCTGCTACGGTGTGAAAGACGAAAAAAAAAAGACTCGAAGGAACGCAAGGGCGAAGTGCAAAGCTGTACAAATAGGGCAAGTGCGAGGGAGAGAGCGCTGAGGTGTTCTGGTAAAAGGGTAGGTTTGAAGAAAGGAAGAAGAGGAAAGCAATGCCAGGAACGTTGCAGTGTAACTTTGGCAGCTGGTGGTCGCTGTGAAGGTGTGTAAATATTTTAGTATCACCCGAAAAGTTAAAGCATCAAAAAAATTTCGGGGGGGGGGGGGTCAGAACCCCCTCAACCCCCCCTATTTACGGGCCTGATGGAGTTGCATGCCGTAAGCCTGTGCAGAAGAACAATGAATGCAGCCTTTGGTAGTGCTCTTACGTTCCAGATGGTGGCAGAGGTGACGATGGTTGCTTTTGTTATTTCATGGCTTATGCTACAGAAGGCACTGATCACTCCTAGCCTTTCTTTAGCTTGAAATGCTCGCACAATCACTGCATTCATTCTCCTTATCGTTACATATCGGTAACTTGTCATAGCCTCATGTCTCCCTGGTCTGCATCACCCAGGCACAGTGTCCCTCCTTTATGTCAAATTTGCCCCTACAGATTTTCAAGACACAAAGGTCAGGCTAAAAGTACTCTTTGCTATTCTAATCGGTCAACATTCTTGTGGAAGCCACGAAGATATGGCTGTTTTTAATGACAAAATAATGAGAAAAGGGGTCTAGGGGAGCTCAATGTTTTCATAGTTTATTCATCATATCCTGCATCGAAAATTATAGGCACACATGTGTGGAGTAAGCTAGGCTCACATTGAGAGCATACTAACTAATCGCAATCCGTGAACGTGTTCTCTACCTACCAGAAAAACAAAGTATCACTGATACCTAATGTACCTCGTGATTTTATACAGAATGCATCCATGCATTCTCGAGTAGTTGTGTCCCTGCTTCTGCCAATAATCCAAACCTTATCCAGACACGGCTCACACTTATGAGAATCGCAACGTGTCAGCAAATGTGCCCCATCTTTATCTTTTAACGAAAGCTCACGTTCCTGTGCATGCTCATTCACGCATATTCTTGCCCGGCCAACATTCATCTTTTGCCGTAGGATAGTGCAAACGACTACGTTGACACATTTTGTGCATGATTGGCGTGCCTTTGTTGCTTCCATCATATAGTATACATGAGAAAGCTGAGATGATTTTTGTGGCGCAGAAAAAAGAATCGGCATACCACCTCTGTTTGCAACCATTTTTAGGTCGTGTGCAGCTCGGTGCATACACGGTACAACCTCAGGTCTCGCTGTTCTGCGCTCTTGCTCTACCCCAGTACCGTGGTGTTCTCTCTTGATAGTCTGGTGGAGCAACTCAGCTACAGCATTAAGGAGCATGCGAAGGAAACCAACCACAGACAACCTGTACAATCGGTTTTGAAAAGTCTTCTGCATAACGTGGGAGCACGACCCTGCACATGCGCACTCTGGGCATTGTTCAGCTATGGCCCGTTTCACAGTGTTGGAATGCGTTAACTCATGTGGAAGCAATTTTTCAGCACACCTAGACAAAAAAGCCAACAGCCGTGACGACTCAGCAAGGCAATGCGCTAAGCCAAAAACTGCAAAAAGACACAAACCTTCAACTCATGTGTAAACACCAATCCTTTTTCAGTCTGCGAAAGCCTGCTAGAACATTGTTAACAATAGGCTAATATTTGACGGTAGTTAGTTGCTTTAAAATAATAAAAAAAATTATCATCATACATAAGAACTTCCAGAACCTCCCACTAATTAAAATGGTGGAACTTAATAAAAACGATTCCGGTCAAACATAAGAAATTCCACAACACAGGAGCAACATACGAGCTACCTTTAACATACAACTTGAGGAGGGCCATAAAAGCTTATACTGCCATGCCTGCGGCATTCCTGAAGGCAACCACACCACTCTCGTTTGTGCAACTTCTTATGCAGAAAAACAATTCACCGTGCAGGACAGAATAAAATAGGTCCTCAATATTTATCAAGAACAAGTACCCATCGAAAGATTCTTTGAAGAAAGTGGATGATGCATGGGAAATTTCCAGAAATGGGTCTCTCATGACAACCGAGTCTAGCCGCTTCATTAAAAACTGACTAATCATGTTCTGCCAGATACCTTAATCACTCACAATTGTCCTGAATGAAACACCCGGCTTATGCGTCTTGGCCATAAATAACACAGAAAGGGTGTTCTTTTTGCTAGCTGCAGTATGAAATAGACTCTGCTAGTTGTGCAAGTTCCAAGTCCTTACTCAGAGCCACTGCCTTGCTTTTCAAAACTCTTGTTTTGATGACTTTTAACTTGACAAAGTTCATGTAGACTGCTTGTCTTGCCTTGAAGATACACAAATCTACATCCACTACTACGGAGCCACTACTTTTATCCACTTGAAATGGGCACAAATTGTTGCACTTGAAGAATGACAACACCCACCAACATATCCTCCTGATGAAGAGGGTTTTTCCCCTAATCTTGCTAGATAGTAGACATTATCTTGTAAGCAATAGTCCCTAACTGCGACATCGACTTTTTCCGCAACTCGTCGGTACAATGCCAGTAATTAGTGAGCCAGCAACAGAGGTTCGTGGCTAAATTTTGGCCTTTGTTGAGTACATAGCGTACACTTTCCGCAATGTGAACATTTCCCAGCCCAGTGAGGCCTTCCCAGGTCGTGTGAACAGGCTTCTTCAGTATGAAACAGTGGGCATGCCTCATCTTCAGGTTCCAGTTTGCCTCAGTGATGCGGACTGCTGAGCGCTTGGCATTGCGAAACTTCTTCTGTGCCAGCCACTCCAGGTGGGAATTCTGAGAGATAACGAGTTTCGGCTAATAACACATGCCTGACTAGGCACTTGTTATTGTGCCTGGTCAAGTATTATACGGTTGGCATTGCTAAACTTCTTTAGCACCAACCACTCCAATTACAAACTAAAGCACATTGCATGAAGGAGGTAAAAAAATAAGTGCACTTGCCACCACATTTCGAATTTTAAAATTTCTGGAGCTGGAATCCAATTTTTTGGACTCCAGTTCCAAACTGAAGAAAAGTGCACGAAGCAGGTAAAAAAAGCACACCTACTGCCACAAATTATGATTTCACATACTTTCGTAACATGACCAAATGAAGGTGGGACTTCTCCACAAAGAGCACTCACTTCTTGTAGAACATGGCCTTTCGGGGAAGTCATGCCTCCATTTGGTTGTGTTATCAAATATGTGAAATTTTAAAATTTGAAATGTGGTGGCAAGTGCGCTTATTTTTTTACCTCCTTCATGCAATGTGCTTTAGTTTGGAACTGGAGTGATTGGTGCTAAAGAAGTTTAGCAATGCCAACCGTATCATACTTGACCAGGCACAATAACAAGTGCCTAGTCAGGCATGTCTTATTAGTCGAAACTCGTCATCTCTAAGAATTCACGTGCTGAAAGCGCCCTGAGGCACCATGCATCTACGGTTAAACAGGCACACCTTTTAACATGGTCACACTTGCGCAAAGCAGCCCTGCATGTCTATTAGGTCACGTGTGCTCCTGGAAACACCACGTCGGAGCCCACAACTTCTGCAAGGTGCCATGGATCATTAAGCCTGGCTGCAAATGCACTATAAAGAGTTAGGGACATGGCTGTACATGGTTCTGCTAAATGTTCCAGACATGTTTCAACGTCTAGAACTATGTCGAAAAGCAGTTGCTAGTACAACTACAATACATAAGCAGTAGCACTGCGATGTGACTTGAATAACCTGTCGGTATTGAAACCAACCTGCGATGTGCAACATCTCGATAACACATGCTCTTCTTGTATATCAGCCTTTTTTCATGTCCAATGCTATACAAAAGCTTCCCCCAGTTACCTACAATTTTCCCAACCCTGTGCAAGCTTATTCGATCTTATGCGTGCAAATCCCATCTAGCCTTCTACCTTTCTCAGCTATTTTTCCCATATTTTCGTAGCCACACAATCTCTCTAACTGGTCACTTTTCTCTCCCTCACATTACTTGACCTGCCCAGGTCCACCCTTTTTTTGTTTCTTAATGTCAGCTAGAATGTCATCTAGCCCTGTTTGTTCTCTGTCGAGCTCTGCTTTTTTAGTATCTCTATGTTATACTAACCATTTTCTTTTTCTATATTTCATAGTTCTTGGTCTGTTCTGGACTTTTTTCTTCTTCTTTTTTTTTTACTATCATTCAAGTTTCTGCACCATATGTTAGTACTCGCAGCATATAATAGTTGACCACTTTCTGCTTTAAGAACAGTTGTCAATTGCCTTTTATGATTTGGGAATGTCTTCAATTAAAGCTTTGGCCCGTGCATATTGTTCGGTGAATTTCCTTTTCATGAGTAGTGTGTCCTGTGAATATCTGACTTGAATACATATATATTGTAAAGATTCTATTGTGCTGTTGCAGACTCTCACTCTCTTGTTTGGCCTCGTAATATTAGATCCTTGTCTTTTACTTATTTATCTGTAACACTACAGGAACACTTTTTCGGTTTAGACCCTCATTTCATTGTAGTTCAACGACACCACTGCTGAAAAGCAAAATGTCATTTGCAAAGCGTAAGTACCGAGATATTCTTTGTAGATGTTACATGGTGGCTCAAATCCTTCTGCTAAGCATGCTATAAATATTGCTCAAATTTCGTCTCCTTGCCAGATGCACTTCACGAATATAATTTTTCTGCTCTGCAACAGCTCCTCCTCCATAAAGGGACTTTTCTAGTCGCCTCTGAAGACCTTAATAAAGTTTATTGTCTGTCTGTCTGTCTGTCTGTCTGTCTGTCTGTCTACTCTGGACTCTCTGTAGATGTTGGCCAGGGTATTTGTGCATGCATTATGCACTAGCTACTGTAAGACTGCTGGTATCTCTACCAAGTCGAATGCCTTTTATTAGTCTCTGCAAGATAAGTAAATAAATGGATGTGTTCTATTTCGCAGATTTTTCAGTTTGACAGCGCATGACTATGATCCACAGTGGGACATCTGTTTATCTGTGTTTAATTCTTCAAATCTTTCATCTCTTTTTTTCTGTATTTGTTTGGTATTGGCATTTCTACAGTTTGGTTGTACATTTGACTCGACAATACCTGAGGCATTGTGCAGAAAGCGTCACAGGCTTGTTAAACTCGAGATCTCCATCTTTGATCAAGTCAACAATTTCACTGCATGATTTTTTATTGGTCATGTTTTGTAGGGCTCCATTCCATTCTCTCAGGGCAGGGTATCTAAGGAGATTCGTTCCTGGTTAGGCTTCTGATATTATGTTTCTTTCTAACTTTGTTTATATTTACTCATGGAGTTTAAGTGTTTTGTTGAACTTTGGCTTCTTTCTCTGTTAGGTGGCTTATTCGTTAGCTGTAGTAAATGTCTTCTGCCACCTTACTATAGATGTTGAGACTACTGATTATGTTACTCTATCTGTTCAAGTGTGCATTTGTAACTAGTTTTCTGTTGTCAGGCTCTGTCCTTAGTTTGAATTCTTTATCTAATTCTCTGGTGCTATAAATCCCCATGTCGGCATTTTTTTTCTTTGTTAATCAGCCCTTTTAGCTCAGTTAATTCAACTTTAGATCTTGACTGGGTAGCTTTTGTAGATTGTTGTTTCTTTTTTTCATTTTTTTGTGTGATTTCGAGAGTTTGCTTACTTCTTGTCCTAGTGCTTTAACATAACTGCAGCTGCATTTTAGGAATGAATGTAGTTATGGTTTGATTCATTTACTCTATGTCATAATTTTTTTTCTTGTTCTAAGGCAGTGCTGAGAATGTGTGCGACTATGGCTCTGCTCCATTTTCAGAGGAGCCTTGTGAATTCTCTTCAAGTTATAATAATAATAATAACAATATTAATAATAATGGCATTTTTGGGTGCCTTGAAGTTCCGCATTCCAATTTGGCGGGCCTAATGATGATGATGACTAAGGTATTCAAGCATGTGAAGAGATCGTTTTCGTCAAACATTTAAAATGAAAGATTAAATACAAAAACGTATTAAGCACGAATCGCCAGTCATCGCTGAAGTATACGTTCAGGCTAAATTCAAAGCTCCTGTTGTACCTCGTTTCACTGGCGCAAGACCATACACGGGGCAAAACACTGGTGCCATGACGACCAATTCAAAATCAAACGATTCATTTGCCTTGTGAAAAGCGTAATCTTGTATTTGTGTGCACGTATGTTGGATGACAGTTACCGCACAACCGAAATGCACGAGCAGACGATCGAAAGGGCAACACGCAAGTTTTTATTTTTTGTGTGTTTTGGTACTTGATGTCATAACGACTTGCCGGACTGCTGCGTGAAGTCACCAGGATTACTACTGTAGCCTGACGACAAGCTAGTGTTTATCTCAGTAGGTGCGCAGTGAGAAACGTGACTTTAACATCAAAATAAAATATCTTATAAACATTTGCCGTGCATCGAACTTACTCAGAGTCCTCCTTTTATATAGGAGAATTGTATGGCAGAGTAAGTTCGCCTCAGACAAAAAAAGGTGTCAGTACCCCATTAGTGTCAGCACTCTTCCACTGTCCCATTTCTTGAGCTGTTGTGCCATTACACTCGGCCTACTTCACAAGTAATCTGTGGTGGTTTCGGACGCTCTGCAAGAGAACATTTGTGGTCACTTCATGTCTGCACTCTTTGTTGACCTCTCTGTACCTCTGCATGCCCGATGTAGCGTTCATTATGTTTGACAGTGAAACGAGGGGCTATTGTTCCTCCTCCCAGCATTGTGAAAAAGTGTTTGCATTTTTAAAATGTTGTTTGTGTTTTCTAGTCCACATAGGAGAATTTGCTCATTTAATTAATTACACATTTTACCTCCGTGACATCATGTAAGAGTCACTTAATATTTGTCTTGTTAATGACCTGGTAAATAATGGCTTGTTCATTTCGTCGGACATATAGTAGAACTCTTACATGCACCGTGCATGCTCCCACAATAGACTAAAAGATTCTATCGGCTCATCCAAGAACCTTAACCTGCAAGACTCTCCTTGAAGAGGCCTGATCCGATCGTGCTCAAATTACAGGTGATATGTGCATCTGCCCACGCACGGCTATGTTGTGGAGCACTTAATGCGCCTCCAGATAATGTTCAGGATGACTTCCAGTTGGGCGTGTTGGTAAAGGTTCATGATGAAACAAGCGCTAAGAATACACACACTCGGAGAGGACACAGACAAGTGCTTACTAGCAACTGAAAATTTTATTACGAAGCAAACACTAATAAATACATCATGTGTATGACATACATACGTGTGATGTATTTATTAGTGGTCACTTCGTAATAAAATTTTCAGTTGCAGATAATGTTATGCTGATGCCACTGCCCTATCTAAAGGGACATATCTGTGGGGGCTAATAGACATTGTGGACGACAGACCCATCCTGGCCAGTCTAAACAGTCGCTTAACAGGCAATGCACAAAGAGCAGCAAAGGAACAACCAGGTGTAACGTAATGCAAAATGCGCAACAAGTGGTCGTCGAATGTTTTGACCGTTTGCCAATGCTTCATCTTGTTTACTTATTAACTATAGCGCATACCCATTGTTGGGATTACAAAAGCTTCTGTCACAATTTTTCACCGTCGCCAGCTACAGCACGCAAAAATTGCACAAACTTTCTTGCAGGTGTGCAGCGGGTAGTACCACTCTTCTCGAAGAATGACAAAGGATGCATTGTGAATGCCTGCCTACTATACAATTATTAATGGCGTTGTGGGTACCCTGTGAGTGTACTTGCAGCATTTACCTAAAAAGTGTCAAAAAGAGGCTCTGAAAAAGTGCTCTTCCAGCTTTCACTGTGACAGTGCTGTGCATTCCACAAAGGCGTGGCGATTTTTTCCAAGAATGGATATATCTTTTCAAGAATTCAGTTTCGTTCGTGTTTCTTTTTATTACATAGGCTTATTTAGGTGAACGGTTCATTTTCCTTTGACTGTTTCCTGTCAACTATTACAGTGGCAACAAGGATGAAATTTTGATTCGCTGTTTGCTGTGAAAAACTTCACCAGTGCGTCAATCCTTCGTTTTAAGGTTATCGACAGTCTTAGTTGCACAAAAGAGCAAAATGCATTGTAGAGACATGGCTCAGACTCAGAAAAATGTAAATGCTACCGCAGGAGTTTAACATTGAGGCCCGCACTGCACTCTAGATATGAATTGTCTAACTGAGGTTTCTGTACTAAAGGCTCTGAAAAGAAATGATCACCGTTGTAGCAAAACTTGACGGGGATGACATTGCTAGCTCAAAAATTGCGCAATGAATTGTGGTATTTTATTCAGCAGCAATTTTTGTGTGCTTGCGAGTTTGCTTGTGGTTACTTTTACTGTTCGTAATTTTTTCATCCTCTCTCTTTCTCTCTAGGCATCAGGAGATTGGGAGGTCAATCTTCGGTGGAAAACGTTTTATATGAACACATGTTGTCTGCATTGTTTTAATACCTTAGATGTTTTTGCTGAGATCCGTATCTTCTAAGCACGTTGCATTTTTGCAACCAATTCTTTCTGTGGCTTGCTTTTTTAATTATTCAATGTTTTCTGAAATGCTCACGTATTTCTTCACATAAAGTTTCCGCATATTCACGCAATGCATCATTGTTATCTACATCTTTTTGAAGAGAAGTGTTCAGTTCTATGCATTACAAGTGTTGCTGTGAAATATTATTTGATTCTGCTAGATACTACTAGAATTTATCCTTCTTTGTTTGGATGTATTTGATGCCCTTTATTACGGGCATCCCTGTCCTTTTTCAGCATTGGCAACAAATGAATTGCAAGTGATGATCCTATTGTTTTGCTGATGATGTGTAGATTAGCATGCAATTTTGTTAATTATGACTTTAGGGGCATGCTTATATGCAGAGCGAGATATCGATTATTTGACAGAGCTATGGCTGAATAGGGATTATGTAGAATAGTGTTTGTTTTTAAAAGTATGAACACGAATATGTTTGGACAAATACGCTGTGCAGTACCCTTTTCTAATTTTCTTTCAAGATTTTATAAGATAATTGCTGTCAATTAGCATCAATCTCTTTTCATTGCTGTTTTTGGCATTTGATAATCAAGGTTACAAAGGCTGCATTTCTGTAAAACTTAAGTGCGAAAACACTTGTTTGTTGGAACTAAGCTCACATCAAACAACTGAACGTGATCATGAAAAAATATTGACTCCCACAGTCAGCAATACTTATGAATATATAGTGCAGTTCTTGAGTGAAATGCCACAAAAACATTTTTTTATTTCAAAAATATGCAGCACTTCACAAACTCTTTTGTTTTCTTTGTGCAGATTTGTGCTCTTCCAACAGTCCACCAACTGCAAATGTTAAGCAGCCACGCCAAAGACGCCATTTCCAATGTGAACTGTGTCACTATAAGACACAGCGTTCAGATGATCTAAAAAAACATGCCATGCGTCACACAGGAGAGCGACCGCATGGATGCCACCTATGCCCCCGGAGCTTTTCACAAAAGGGTAATCTGAAAGTCCACTTACGCACTCGCACGGGTGAACGGCCATATCAGTGCTCCATATGTTCCCAGAGTTTTACACTAAAAACACATTTGACAGAACACCTGCGCATTCACTCAGGTGAGCGGCCATATGAATGCCTCACATGCCTCAGGAAGTTCAGGAGAAAGACAATTCTAACTGAACACAAGCGCATCCATACAGGCGAGCGTCCATATCAATGCCACGTATGCCTCAAGAGCTTTTCACAATTGGGCACACTGAACAAGCACCGTAAAATCCATACAATCAAGCATTCGCATCTGTAACCTTTGTGTGCCGAGACGTTTGTGCAGAGTGTCAACCACAGAAGACACCTCAAATGGCCTGAATGTGAGTGATCATATCGGTGAAAGTTCGATTCAAGCTTCTTGTGGGGCCCCACTTCATGAATTATTTCAAAGAATTATTGCAGTGCTGAGTTATGTAGAACCACTTAAAGATATGAGTTTTAGTTAGGACACCTCGGCTTCATTATTCAGAGCAAAGAATTGTTATGCATCAAGTAAGATGTCACAATAATATTTTTGTTGCGTTCTTTTGCTGTCTTATTCATTCACCAGTTTAGTACTAAGTTCACCAGTTCGTGCTAAGCTCTATGAAAACATTTTTTTATACTGAAAAGCTACAGCAGTTCTGCTTTGTCAATTTAAGATTTTTTGGGGTCATCTTGAACAAGCATAAACAGACACGAAACAAAGCGCTTAACAGGTAATCATCTGTGTGCTTGTACATTACGTAATAATTATTGTTATCATTTTAATATCAACATATGTGAGCGTGATGCTTCACAGCATATTAAACAATCGGGAAGTATTGCTACAGCCTATGGAGGCATTCAGTGAGTGGAACAATGAATAACAAACTAAAAAACAACCGAGTGGTTGTGTTGTCTTTGGTTTTGTGTTTCTCGTTCCACCCATTGTGTGCTTCTCTATGACGTATTTATCGACCTGCATGCGCACAAGTACTCCATGATCAGGGACAAGAAGATTTATTGCAGTACCTACTACTAGAATAGTGCAAGAAATTTCTTAATTTGACATCAACTTCATGGTTCATATGAACTCCGTGTGCAAATCAATTCTGTCACACCCCACACATTTAGTGCGGAGGAATGTTTTAAAAGAAATAGCGCGATCATATCACTAGCTTTAGCTGCTGGGAAATAACTTTAGAAGAGACAGCTCGCGTTGCAGGGAGTTTTACTCTGTCATGCAGGGAAAGATGCAAGGCTCAACATGTTGGGTGACGTTTTCAGGGGAATGGTGTGTCATCTTGTGACCACTTATTTGCCCAATAAGAAGTGACAGTGAAGATGATAGCGTCATCGCACTTACTGTGGACACTTATTTCTTTGTCAGCGCTGTGCCACCGAGTGTTCACTGTCCTGTCTCTTGAGCGATTCTGCCATAACACTCAACTTACATTTCAAGTGATCAGCGAATGTTCCCAAGGCTGTGCCAGCAAAGATTTGTGGTCGCTTAGTGTGTGCGCTTTTTGTCAACTTCTCCACAATTCTGCTTGACCAATGTAGCTTGCTTTATCTTAGACAGAATAAGGAGGGGCAATCATATGTCTTTCAATCTGTTAGCTTCATTCTTCCTAGGAGTATTGTGAGTTAGTGCTGGCATTTTTCAAGTACTGTTAGTGTTCGCTTGTCGATGTAAGTCATTATGCTCTTACGTTTAATGACACCTTTAATAACACCATGGCAATCACCTTCATGCACTGAGGTCTTTGTGGAGGCTGTCCACTTCACAAGTAATCTCAATCAACATGATTGTAAGCAATGATATCAACAAAGGTTCTGTTGAAGCTTTTTAAGTGCCACGCTTAGTAGATTGTTTCAGAGAAAGGAAGCAGTGCTGTGTTACATTGGGTCTTGTGAGAACTACCTTGTCGGAATACACTGGCTGCAACATTGTGAGCAGAGCAATGTAATGCATGCCGTAAAGTCTGACATTAATATTTTTATTGTGCTTCCCTGCTGTCATGTTCATTAAACAATCTATTATTCAGTTTGTAGTAAGCTGTATGAAAACATTTGTTTGTACTGATGAGGTACTACACCTTTGCTTTGTCAACTCAGGGTATTTTGTGTGGAAGCTTGGACACGAAATAATTATTCTGTCTAGCAAGCCATCATCTGTGCATGTGTACTATATGTCCTAATAAGGTTATCATTACGGAACCCTCAGACGTGTCCATGATGCTTCACAGCTTTCTAAACAATCGGGGCAAATTGTTACGCCTTGTATTTGCTCAGAGTGGGTGGAACGAAGAACACAAAGACAACAGAGTGCTTGTGCTGTATTTGTTGTCATGTTTGTAGCTTCAACAGCAGTGCTCTAATATATGTCATAATGATGAACTATCTATCCAAGAAGTACAATTTACTAAGGGAGAACACTCATCGAAAAATCTGTTCGAATAACCACAAGTCTTAATGTAGTAACAGTGCAAGCAGTCTCTTGACATAAATTGCGTTGTTCATATCAATTCCCTGTGCGAATCAATCTTCTCATACCACACACAAGTCATGCTGAGGGATCTTGGAAAAGCCGTGCAAGAAAGAGCACAATCATCACTTACTTGAGAAACAGGGAAATAGATGTAGGAGATAAAGGTAGGATTGTAGGAAGTATTTCATATCGCTAGAGTGTAAATAAATCTGCTATGCCATGCAGGTATGGGAAGAAAGATTGTTGCAGGGGAATGGTTTGTCATGTTGGGACCACATTTTTGCACAATTATAAGTGACAGAGAAGGCACTACGCTCAATACTTGCTATAAACACTCATTTGATAGTCATCACTGTGCTGTTATTCTTAATTTTTTTTCTTTGAGGGATTGTGCTAAAACACTAATCTTACTTCACAAGTAATTGGCGGTAGTTTCCAGCCAAGATTTGTGGTCACTTCAACAGTGCGCTCTTCTTAGGCTTTTTACACCTCATGGTGCCATTTTTCGAACAAGCTAACATTAACTCAGACTGAGAAGCCAGGGCCAATAGTATGTGTTTATTTATTCTGTTTCCATTGTTCGTTCTAGCAGCACTGTGAATCAGTGCTTGCATTTTTTTAGTGCTGTTAGTGTTTGTTTTTTTAAGCAGGGTGCTATGCTCGATTATGTGACGACATGTTTTAGCTCTTTCACTCCACATTCATCATCATCAGCCTGACTACGTCCACTGCAGGACAAAGGCCTCTCCCATGTTCCGCCAGTTAACCCGGTCCTGCACTTGTTGCTGCCAATTTATACCCACAAACTTCTTAATCTCATCTGCCCACCTAACCTTCTGTCTTTCTCTAATCCGCTTGCCTTCTCTGGGAATCCAGTTAGTTCCCCTAATGACCAGCGGTTATCCTGTCTGCGCGCTACATGCCCGGCCAATGTCCATTTCCTCTTCTTGGTTTCAACTATAATATCCTTAACCCCCGTTTGTTCCCTAATCCACTCTGCTCTCTTCTTGTCTCTTACGGTTACACCTACCATTTTTCTTTTTATTGCTTGCTGCGTCGTCCTAAAGTTCAGCGGAACCCTCTTTGTAATTCTCCAGGTTTCTGCTCCGTAGCTCAGTACCGGCAAGATACAACTGTTATATACCTTCCTCTTGAGGGATAGTGGCAATCTACCTGTCATAATTTGAGAGTGCTTGCCGAATGTGCTCCACCCCATTCTTATTCTTCTAGTTATTTCAATCTCGTGGTTCGTCTCTGCGGTTATTACCTGCCCTAAGTAGACATAGTCTTTTACAACTTGAAGTGCACTATTACCTATCTCGAAGCGCCGCTCTTTTCCGAGGTTGTTGTACATTACTTTCGTTTTCTGCAGATTAATTTATGACCCACCTTTTGCTCTCCTTGTCTAACTCCGTAATCATGAGTTGCAATTCGTCCTTTGAGTTACTCAGCAATGCAATGTCATCGGCAAAGCGCAGGTTACTAAGGTACTCTTCATTAACTCTTATCCCTAACTGTTCCTATTCTAGGCTTCTGAAAACCTCCTGTCAGCATGCGGTAAATAGCATAGGGGAGATGGTGTCCCCCTGCCTTACACCCTTCTCGATTGGTATTCTGTTGCTTTCTTTATGAAGCACTATAGATCAATGGACATTAGGCTCACCTAATATTTGTGTCTTTAGTCACATCTGTGAACGAAGTTAATGAGCTTGTGAATATTTGATCATTTATTTGGTCATGCAGACTTTTAATTTGGTACTCTTAAAATGTGCTTACTTTTTCAGCATCTGGGTAATGGTTGCCTCCTGTTGTGTTTACTTGTAGTGGATGCTATGTGGTGTTCAACCTAAGCTTTTATTTCTCTTGCTTTTTTGTTCGAGACCTTTTGTGTTTTTCTTTATCTTACACAATTTTCATGTCGGTACAAGCATGTGGTGTACTCCATTTCGAGTTAGGAACTCAAGGTACTGGGCACTGGTGAAGGCAGGACCGTTGTTGGAAACTACGACATCAGGCAGGCCATGCTGAGTGAATGCGATTTTCAAGGCAGAAATGGTAGCTTCTGCAGATGTGGAAGACACAGAAAAGACTTATATCAAATTTGAGAACACATGCACAATAACCAAAAATGTATGACCTCGTAGAAATGGTCCTCCAAAATCAGTGTGAAGCCTTGACCAGGGTCGTTGTGGAAAAGGCCACGACATCTGCTGAACCGGCGGTGTAGCTTGATGTTGGGTCCAGCACGTAGCGCAGCTCTTCACGCTGTTGGCAATGTCATTGTCAGTGCCTGGCCACCAAACATGGCTCCTGGTTATCGTCTTGCTCTTCTTGATACCCGGGTAGCTGGCATGAAGAAAACCAAAAACTTGGGCCTGCAATAACATTGGGATCACTACTCTTGATCCCCTGAGTAGGCAACCCTCATGGAGACTGAGTTCTGAGCTTCTGGTATTGAAAGTGTTCCACTCTGGTCCTACTGGGAGGCTTTCTCCTTTCAGAACAGCAAGAACAACATGGCCCAGAACTGGATCATTTTGTGCTGTTTGGACCACAACACCTGGTGAGAGTAGTCTCGGATATGCCTCCTCTAGCAAGATTTCAGCGGATGGTGGTAATGCAGTAGTTTCAGTTGGGAGAGGCAGTCTACTAAGAGCATCAGCGTGGCCGAACTCTTTGCCAAGCTTGTATACAAGTTCGTACTTGTAAGCAGAAAGCTTCAGAACCCACCTGACCACTCGACGCGAAGCTTGCACGGGAACCCAGCACGGGTGTTAGCACCCAGCAGTCCAAGAAGTGGGTTGTGGTCAGTGTGTGGTTGGAATGAGATGCCTCACAACTTCTGGTGGAACCGATCCATACCAAACACTTAAAGCCAGTGCTTCCTTGTGGAGTTGACTGTCGTTTTGTTCTGCTTTTGACAAGCTCCTCGAGGAAAAAGCAATGGGATGTTCTCGGTCATCAGCATCTTTGTGCGCCAGAATTGCACCTATACCATGAGGCGATGTGCCACAGCTGAGGCAAACAGGCCTGGCAGGGTTGAAATGCACGAGAATTGGAGCTGATGTCACCAATTGCTTGCAGGCAGTGAATGCATCTTGTTGTTCTTGTCCCAACTCCCACTTCCCTTCACAAAGAAGCAAGTGCAGAGGACGAAGGAGTGACGAAAAATTGGGTTAGAAGCGCTCGTAGAATTTGACAAGTCCCAAGAAACTCTGAAGTTCACTGACATCTTTAGGCACAAGAGCATGCAGAATGGCTGCTACCTCGTCAACATTTGGGAAAAGGCCTTCTTTGCTGATGATGTGCTCGAGATAGTTAACTTGTGGCACGAAGAATTGGCATTTTTAAACTTTTAGCTTGAGGCCGGATTCCTGAAGCTTGCTCAGCACAGCACGAAGGTTGCGAAGGTTTTCAGCATCATTTGCGCCAGTCACAAGCATGTCGTCGAAAAAACTGCTACATGGGGCAGTCCCCTGAGCAAGTTCTCTATCTCGCGCTGGAATATGGCAGGAGCAGATGTGACCCCGAAAGGCAACCAGGTGTACTGAAACAACACCATATGCGTCGAAATTGTGACGTGCTCCCTAGAGGCCTCGTCAAGGACAACCAGCTGGTATGCATCTCGTAAATCCAATTTTTTGAATTTCTCACCTCCAGCAAGCGCAGTCCACAAGTCCTCGATACTTGGAATGGGGTACTGCTTCACTATTGCCGCTGGGTTTATGGTGACACCAAAGTCTGCTCTCATTCTGATGCGGCCATGATTTTTGGTCACAGGAACAAGAGGTGCAGCTTGACTGGAACAAGAATGGGATCTCTCCTTAGTCTATGGATTTCTTGAGTTACTCCATTTGTCAAGGCATACGGTAGTGGATGTGGCTTGAAGAACCGAGGCGGAGCATCTGAAGGAATATGTAGAGAAGCTTCAGCACCTTTGAATGTACCCAGGCCTTCTTCAAACACTTCGGCGTAGTCTTGGACTAGGTGGTTGACGTCGAAAAGTGCGTGGATGTTCACTTAAACGTCGGAGATGCCGATGCCCAGCTGACGCATCCAGTTGCGTCCAAGTAGAGTGGGCGATCCGTCTCCGGTCAGAAAAATAGGTATGCCATGAAACTTCACGCTGACGTCAGCTTTGCCCTGAACCTTTTTTAGTTCCCCAAAACAGCTTCGCAGAAGCACTTGTGACGGCTGCACAGGAACCGAAGGCAAAAGCTGAAGAATACGCGACTTGGCCATGACAGACACTTGCCCTGTGTCCACTTCCATGCGGAGCAGCTTGCCGCAAACGTCAACAGTGGCGGTGAAAGGCGGAGGCGGCCTGGCGTAGTCGACCGGCCACATGTCAAAAACTTCGTAAGATGAAGTGGTAGCGGCATCCTGCTTGCGTACAGTATTAACATGATGATGGTTATTCGACGACGGTGAACTTCAAGCCGAGAACGAACGTGCCTTGGTAGGGCTGTTCTTTGGGGTTGGCTGTTCCTTCGTCTCGAATTGCACACCTTCGCCAAATGATCTCGTTTGTGGCAGTAATTGCAGATTGTCTTTTGCATTTTGATGCAAGATGTCTGTCCCCGCAGCGGTAGCAGGTGACGCTCCAGAACCTGACGAGACACGGGGAGTCAAGAAAGCGCTGCTTGTGTTCGTTTGCGCTATCTCACCTGCGTCCTTTTTTGCGGCTTCCATTGCCAGGGTGGTCTGCACGGCGTCGTCGAAGGTGAGGTCCGGTTTTTCCAGAAGTCTTGTCTGGACATCCACGTTGTTTATGCCACACACGACGCGGTCACGGAGCATGTTTTCGAGTTTAGCCCCGAAGTTGCAGTGCTCGGACAGGCTTTTTAGTGCTGCGTTGAAATTGCTGACGGATTTCTCTACAGCGCGAACGCGTGATCGAGTTGAAACGAAAACGCTGCACGACGGCAGAGGGCTTCGGACAGTAATGGCTTCCAAGAACTTGAAGAATCTCGCAGAGCGTCTTGTCACTGGGCTTGGCGGGCTTTACCAAATTGCGGAGCAAGCATTCGTTTTCTGCCCGCAGCAGCCGATGAACACGGCAGTATGTTGTCTGGGGCAACATCATTCGCCAGGAAAAATGCTTGGAGCCGGTTCATATGTAACCGGGCCAGTCGTCGCCTCCCCCCTTGAACGGCTTGAGGTTGCCAAAACTTGGCATGGTGAACAGATGGCAGAGCGGTGAAGCAACGAAGACTTACAAGAAACTTCCTTTCATCCCCGTCGCCAGTTACATGTGTAGATTAATGGATGGCCGGTAGGTAGTGACTACCGTGAACGGTAGGCCATCAGGCCCGCGAGAGAGAGATAAACGTCATTATTCACAAAAGGATAGAGAAGGAGGACGTGGGAGGAACCCCTAGTTCGGGCTCCCTCGGACGACTCCAGCAACGAGCCGGGTCCCCTGTATCAGAGCTCGGAGGACCTCGGGAGGTTCATCGCAGAGAGCATCATCCCACAGTTCCTCGTTACGTATAGGGTAAAGGAAAGCAGGTAAGGGAGGGAAGATGTTCGCAGTGCACTCGATCGAGACATGGAAGGTCGTGGGCGAGTTTCCACAGCCAGGGCAACGGTCTGCATAGTACTGCTGGTAGTGTTTATGAAGTGATACTAGATTGGGATGTGTTTTAGTCTGTAATTAACGTAACGCTATACTGCCTCCTCTCGCGAGAATGATGGCGGTGGAGCGCTCCGAGTGCGACGGACGTTCCTGTAGTGACGAAGAATGTTTTTGTAAGTGAGAATAGAATGCCCCTTACTCCAAAATGGTCGCCTCGCCTTGCCGGGCCACCCGGAGGGAAATTGCGCGGGCAACAGCGTGTGCACGTTCATTGCCCGGCCGAGAGGCATGACCAGGAGTCCAGAGTAAGTGGATGCGAAAATTACTGTGTGACTCAGTGGAATTTGAGAATTTTGTGGGCCGCTCTTGCGATGGTATATCCTATAGGAAGGCCCGACATGCCTGTTGAGCGTCTGTCATTATGTAGATCTCACTGTGGACACGGATAACGTATCGTATGGCTAGAGCGACTCCAAGAATTTCGCCGTGAGCGGCACGAGTGCGAAGAACGTGAGGACGTGTTGAGCCCCTTTGCCCAGACTAAACTGTGTTTAGTGGTTCGTGAAAATAAGGAAGAAGGCACCTAATTCTATGGCAGTGCTACCTACGTAAAAGTAAGGGTTTTCGTACTTGGCCTTAGAGGCTGGCAATTTTGACGTTTGTTATTAATTTCAGTGTTTATGTCCTGTTTTGAAGGAGTGTTTTGTTAAATGACGGCGCCACTTCCGTAGGGTAAATTATAACTATGTTTATGCTTTTTAAAATTTTTACGTTATTTTGGTTGCACATAAGCCATAAAAACGTAAACATGTATTTGAAGACACTCCTATTTAGGTGGCGCCACCACAATAGTTCCGACAACAGCCATTTTTCAAGTGACCGCCGGTAATCCCGTAGGCAACGGAAATCCAGGAGGCTGTGGTTTGTTGTTTCCAAAACGCCCCCCCCCCCCCCCCCACTGGCCAGGCTTGCACAGCTGAACACACGGAGGAAGGAAAGGTAGGAGAGGTCCTGACGTCACTCGTTGTGAAGCCGCGATGAAGCTGGAAGTCGTCCATATTGACTGGGCAAATTCTCCTCTCTTGTTTACTAATTAATGCGAAGCAGAAAGCGCGACTCCCTCTCTGTCTCAAAAAGCACGTGGCCTGCACGCCGCGTGCGCTGGTGCTATCCGAAACCAGCGGAACAGATTTCAACACGCTGCCCTGCTGCGATACGGTTGACGTAATTTCTGCGTATGGGTGCTGTACTCTTGCACTGCCGGCGTTTACAATAAACACAGCAAGTTGCACGATGTGTTCTTTGTGAAAATAAAAATATTTCGGACATTGCCGCGCGACGAACCAGGCACCGAAATTTGTACAGCTTCTTTCAGATCACTTTTTCCCCTTTTGCGCCTCTTTTTAGGCTTTATAAAAATTTCGGTCAGGCTGTGGGCTAGACACAACGATAAAAAAAGAAAAAAAATTTTTCCCTGCAAATTAAACTCGGAGGTCCGTAATTATGGCAGTAATGTCGGTGGAGCTTACATGCGTTGCAGCCCGTTGAATTTGCGCCGGCCTCTTTGTTTTCGCCTCTCTTTTGTCCGACGCGCACTGGTTCCTACGTTTACTCCAAAGGTCATGATTTCATTAGGACGAAAGCAGCGAAGACCACGCGAAAGTGCGTGGGAAGACGTCTCCAGTCTGATTTGCGCGCACTAGTAGCTACGGAGAACGGAGACCAGGATCGCATTAGGGCAAAAGGTGGGAAAGTTAGCTGAAGGAATGCGTGAGAAAAGGTCTGCGGGCAGCTTCACGCGTCGACACAGCCGCCAAAGACGGCAGAGAAAACCAGCCAAATGCGAGGGAAGATGTCTCCGAAATAAGTGGCTAGTCATTAGAGGAAAATAAAGAGAAGGCCCTTGTTTCTGTCTTCCTTATCTGGAACACAGCTCAGCGCCAACCGCCAAGGATGGCGGGGAAGGCCAGCCGGTGAAAGTTGATGGGAAAGGTGTTCGGGATAATTGGTTGTTTATTGGAGGAAATGAAAGAGAAGGCGTTTGTTTCTGTTTCCCTCATCGGGGACACGGCTAAGTGCCTTGCGTGGTGTGTAAGGGGTGACGATAGTTATAGCGCGAGAACGAAACGACGACACAGAGACAAAAAGCCACACGAAAGACTCTGTGTCATCGTTTTGTTCTCGCGCTATAATTATCGCCATGCCATACCAACTAGCCCAAGCTGCCGCAAGTGTAAGGGGTGCTTCACGCGCAAACAGACCCTTCAAGGATGCCCGCCCGGTCCTAAAAGCACCCGTAAAGAAACACAGCATTCCTCCTTTCTCCAAGAAAGCAGGATATGATTGTGTATACCACACTGGAGGATTTCGAATAGTATTAGCGGCTCGTCTTGCTGCGTTCGCACTATCCCTCAAAGCTCCACTGCGAGCACTTCGCTGTGTGCGCGGTCACACCCACAATGCCCAGCTGTTGTGTGCCCGAATGCAAGTCACGCAGGTCGCAAGAAGTACCAGCCACCTCCTACCACTTGCAAGTAAATTTACTTATTTGGTGCATGCGTAAGAGTAGAGGCAAAAGTTGAATGTATATGACGCGCATAGTGGCAATTCTTCTGTATATTTATAAAATAACATATTAGTTACGCTGCGTGTATACTGTGCAACACATATGCAATCATTCATCATCAGGTTTCCCAAAGACGCCGTTCGTTGGACAAAGTGGATAGAAGCAATTTGGCCACCCCATATTCGCCGGGCGAATATGCGGTGGCATAGGGCCGGAGGCTCATGTTTGTTCGAAGCATTTCTTAGAAGAGCATTTTGATCGCACGTCCGCGTTCAAAGCCCGCTTACGAGAGTATGCAGTTCCTACTGTTTTGGTCAGAACGAATGAACTTTGGAACCAGTTTCCATTCTCTTAGAGCACATTTTTTATTCATGCTTTTCTCTTTCTGGTAAACGCTTTTGATACATGTATGTCGCTAGCATTATAGTGGCAAATAATTTACAAAATTGACGTACAATAAATGTTATACTGCAAAATAAATAACTAAATAAATAAATAATCGAATTGTCATGCACCAATTCGTATTCATCCATGCTTCCTTTTTTTGATATTGCCAAAAAATTATATTTTTATGTTAAATATTAACAGCACAAATTCATACCTGTTAGTAGTTTGTGCACGAATCGGTGCAATGCAAAAACACTTAAGGTAGCCCATAACTTGCATCCGAAAATTTAGATATAAATGTGGTAATTAAAAGCAGAATTTTTGTAAGTGCCTTTTATATCATGTATAATGCTTAATTTATGTTGGCATGAAGTGACGCAAAACCTGTGCTATTGTTATTTCTTTTCTTGTTCTATTTTTTACGTAAAATTTGCAATAGTAATACTGAAAGTCTTCAATCCCCCAGCTACCATATCCAGTACAACAAGGTGATAGAGTACCTGATTCAGCAAGCACCGAATCATCCTTTGATTCCCCTCAGCTCATACAAGGTTGTGCTGAAGGCTTGCTGCTGCTTGCACAGGTAAACATTTCACCTGATCATCATATTAGGCTTACAGGTCGAGTTGTGCTTGAAGAATGCACTTGACAATAAAATATTCTGGTCGCACTTGGCATATTAGAATTTAATGTGTATTTGTGTTTTTAATGTGTATGTGTATTTGCATAGCGGCGATGGCGTAGTGGTTAGAGCATCCGCCTCGCATGCAAAAGGTCCGTGGTTCAATTCTTGGTGCCGCGCAGTTCCCAACCGGAAAAAAAAATCCGCGTGGTGATGGAACTGCATTATGAGGTCTGGGGTGCGGCCTCACCGGTAACCACCGCCGGGAACGCACTCCCTCACCAGAGAAGGATTGGCCACCCTGGTGCAGTATCTGGCCACTACCTCCCCACATGCATACGTCAAATAGCTCATGGCCCTCAATCCCCAGCAGCTGCGAAGCAACTGACCACGGTGGCGGTCAGATCTGCAACGTAGCAGAGGGTGCTAAGAATCTCTGGATCCGGACAGGCTGCTATTGGAACCTGAACTTGGCAATAATTAACGCTAGAATTTTATCTAGTGAGGGAAGTCTAGCTGTACTATTCGAGGAGCTGGAGGGTGTTAAATGGGATATAATAGGGCTCAGTGAGGTTAGGAGGACAGATGAGGCCTATACGGTGCTACAGAATGGGCACGTCTTTTGCTATCAGGGCTTGGCAGACAGAAGAGAGCTGGGAGCGGGGCTCCTAATTCACAGGAACATAGCTGGCAACATAGAAGAATACTATAGCATTAATCAAAGGGTGGTAGGTATCGTAATTAAACTGAATAAAAGATACAAGATGAAGGTGGTACAGGCTTACGCACCTACATCCAGCCATGATGACGCTTCAGTTGAAAGCTTCTATGAAGACGTAGATTCGGCAATGAGTAAAGTAAAAACACAGTATACTATAGTGATGGGCGACTTTACTGCAAAGGTAGGGAAGAAGCAAGCTGGAAACCAGGCAGTAGGAGATTATGGTATCGGTACTAGAAACGCCAGAGGAGAACTACTAGTAGAATTCGCAGAACACAATAATTTATGGGTTTTGAATACCTTCTACCGAAAATGAGGAAACCGCAAGTGGACATGAAAGAGCCCTAATGGCGAAAATAAGAACGAAATAGACTTTATAATGGGTGCACACCCAGAAATCGTGCAGGATGTGGAAGTGGTTGGCAAGGTACGATGCAGTGGCCATACGATGGTACGGTCTCGAATTCGCCAAGATTTGAAGGAGGAACAACAGAAACTTATACGCAAGAAGCCAATCAATGAGCTAGCACTGAGAGGGAAAGTACAGGAATTCAGAGTGTTGCTTCAGAACAGGTACTCGGCTCTTAGTGAGGAAACCAACCTTAGCGTAGATACAATGAATGATAATCTGACGAGTATCATTACAAATGTGCAGTGGAAGTTGGAGGCAGGGTAGTTAGACAGGACACTGGCAAGCTTTCCCAGGAAACGAAGAACCTAATTAAGAAGCGTCAAATCATGAAAGTACAATAGACAAAATAGAACTGGCCGAACTTTCGAAGTTGATTAATAGGCGTAAGGTATGCGGTGTAAGAAGGTATAACATGGAGAGAATTGAACACGCTCTGAAAAACGGAGGAAGCGTCAGAGCAGTGAAGAGGAAACTTGGGATAGGCAAAAATCGGATGTATGCACTAAGGGACAAACAAGGCAAAATAACTACCAATATGGATAGGATAGTTAATATAGTGGAGGAGTTTTACAGAGATCTGCACAGTAGCCGAGACAACCACGACCATAGGAACTAGCAGTAACTCAGATGACACTCCACCAGTAATGATAGAAGTCAGAAAAGCTTTGGAGAGCATGCAAAGAGGCAAAACTGTTGGTAAGTATCAGGTAACATCAGATCTGCTGAAAGATGGAGGACAGATTGTGTTAAAAAAACTAGCCACCCCGTTTACGAGGTGTTTCCTGACGAGAAGAGTACCAGAGTCTTGGAAGAATGCTAACATCATCTTAATACATAAGAAATAAGATGACAAGGACATGAAGAATTACAGCCCGATCAGCTTGCTCTCTGTATATAGTATACAAGCTATCTACAGAGGTAATTGCTAACAGAGTAAAGAAAACATTAGAATTCAATCAAGCGAAGGAACAAGCAGGATTTCGAACAGGCTACTCAACAATCGACCACATTCATACTATCAATCAGGTAATAGAGAAATGCTCAGAATATCACCAACCACTATACATAGCCTTCATAAATTACGAGAAGGTGTTTGATTCAGTAGAAATATCAGCTGTCATGCAGACACTGCGGAATCAGGGCATAGATAAAGTATATATAAACATCCTAGAAGAAATCTACAGGGGATCAACTGCTACCATAGTGCTTCATAAAGAAAGCAACAGAATACCAATCAAGAAGAGTGTAAGGCAGGGGGACACCATCTCCCCTATGCTATTTACCGCGCGCTTACAGGAGGTTTTCAGAAGCCTAGAAAGGGAACAGTTAGGGATAAGAGTTAATGGAGAGTACCTTAGTAACCTGCGCTTCGCCGACGACATTGCATTGCTGAGTAACTCAGGGGACGAATTGCAACTCATGAATACGGAGTTGGACAAGGACAGCAGAAAGGTGGGTCTTAAAAATAATCTGCAGAAAACGAAAGTAATGTACAACAACCTCGGAAAAGAGCAGCGCTTCGAGATAGGTAATAGTGCACTTGAAGTTGTAAAAGACTATGTCTACTTAGGGCAGGTAATAACCGCAGAGACGAACCACGAGATTGAAATAACCAGAAGAATAAGAATGGTGTGGAGCACATTCGGCAAGCACTCTCAAATTATGACAGGTAGATTGCCACTATACCTCAAGAGGAAGGTATATAACAGTTGTATCTTGCCGGTACTGAGCTACAGAGCATAAACCTGGAGACTTACAAAGAGAGTTCAGCTTAAATTGAGGACGACGCAGCGAGCAATGGAAAGAAAAATGGTAGGTGTAACATTAAGAGACAAGAAGAGAGCAGAGTGAATTAGGGGACAAACGGGGGTTAAGGATATCATAGTTGAAATAAAGAAGAGGGAATGGACATGGGCCGGGCATGTAGTGTGTAGACAGGATAACCGCCGGTCATTAAGGGTAACAAACTGGATCAGAGAAGGGAAGCGGGTTAGAGGGAGACAGAAGATTTGGAGGAAAGATGAGATTAAGAAGTTTGCGGGTATAAATTGGCAGCAGCAAGCACAGGACCGGGTTAACTGGCGGAACATGGGAGAGGCCTTTGTCCTGCAGTGGACGTAGTCAGGCTGATGATGTACAATGCAATGCAAGTAAAGCAATATGCAGACACTGAGGGAATGAATACAGTTATGTTGACTCAACCCTTCAGTTTCAATGCCTCACTTTATCTGTATTGTTTTGAACAGTTTTTCATGAAGGAATTTTTAACTAGCAGTCACATATTACTATCAGGTTGCTGAAACTTCTCATGAAGGCATCCAAGCTAGCCTCTGCACACCTGAACCGCCTGACTTAGCTGCAGGCCTCCACGAACAGTCCACACTCCAAGAAGCGCGCGTCCCTTTTCCCCCCTGTCACTTTTTATTCACCTCATTAGCCTATTACTTTGAATACCTAGCTGAAGAGCAAATCACTGAATAGCATAGGTATTCTTGCTTTCAAGAAGCCATGGATATAGAGCCTGAAAGTACAGATCCAATCAGTTTACCCTAACCAGCTCCCTCTGACATAAGTGCCAGTCATTTCAACGTGTCAGCATTTGTACAGGTGAAAATTTACCTCTCTTCTACTCATTCAGCATGCTTGTCATCTGTTATAGGTAAACTACTGTCGCAGATGGTGTAAAAGTAAAAATTCCTAACACGTGCTCTTTTTGAAAGCCTCCCATGGATATTGGTGAGAACAGTGAAGCACAGGCCAGCATTGCGACACCAGGTCCATCTGGCCACGCTGCTGGTATTCAGTGGAAGCCGGTCCATGAGCAGGTAAACCACTTCCATGTGACATAGGTGTTGAATGATATACCCAGTTATATCTTCTCTAGCTGAGCCCGTACAAACATAATATGCACTTTCTCTTTATTTATGTTGTTGCAATGTCCTGATGGGAAGCAATGCATGTACTAGCCCACCTTAATTTTTTGGAAAATAGTATAGTTAAACTAATTGTTGTTTTGCAATGTGAATTTGGTTTGGTTGTAATCACAAAATAAATGAAGGCAGCACAAATGTGTAATAAACACATCTTACTTAAATTTAAATAAAGCAAATACTTATCGGAATAAAAATAATTGATCTTATTTCTGAGAAACTCAGTAAATAAAGCATTTTTAAGTGGGTGAATTTGAGGCTGCTACAAGAGCATACCAATGAGCTTACAGAGCTATTTTAAATCTCTAATTGCTTTCTGTCTCTGTTTTACTGCTACTGCCTATTTTAGAAAGACTATATACACGAGATGCAGCATTCATTTTAAATCAATCATGTCTTTCAGGGTTCACAGAGTTTGAAACATAATATTGTAATTTAATGTTTATAAAATACTTATCTGCACACTTAATTTGGGGGTACTAACCTGAGGGATGCATGTGTGTCGTTTGGTTTATGACTAGAGCTGTGCATTTATTGGGCAAATGGGAGTAGTGCTGATATTTACAATGTGATTTATTAGCTTTGAGCATTCTCTAAGATGTACCAGCTTGTATAATTAGAATATGTAAACACAACTGCCTTGTTCAGTCCCAGACACTTGTGAGTTAGTCAAAATTCTGTTAAGTGTGCAGAAGTTCCTCTTAAGACTGCTGGCTAGGCAAGCCCATGTGAATTTCAGCATTGTGAAAATTACAAATAACTGTTTTTTTATTAAGATCCTATGATCTACTTCCACAGTAATAACAAAGGCCACAAGACAACCTGGCCCCATTTGAAACACCAAGAAAAAGAAGGCAGGCAAAGGTAAAAAAGATCAACAAACGCAAGCTATCAGATCAAAGAAATGCACCTGTATACACCAAGAGTAACATAATCAGTCCTAATATTTATTTCAATAAATTAATAAAACAAAACAAGAAAGGGTGTTGAAGTCAAAGTTCAATCAAAGCAATCCATGTAAATTATACATGCTGGGTTTATCAGCATGATATATAAATTAATTAATAACTGCAATGTTAAATGACAAATGAGTAGTGCTCCAAGTTATAGGAAATGATTGGTAACTATCAATGGGGTCTTCATAGAGCTGACCAAAATATAATGGTACGAGGTTGTCCTAAATATGAAACCTAAATACCATAAGTGCGAGTGTCAACAGAAGAAGCAGAAATAAGGAAAAATTATGGCTGAATGTCCAAGTTCTTTGGCTTAGTCATATTGTTATTAGAAGTGGTTCAGCCTTTTACAAGTGACACACCTTACCACCTGAGAAATTAGGGTGTTTTGTTCTGTGTGGTTTTGCTTTATAGGTCAACACCCCTGAGAAGGCTTTTCTGTGAGCTCGCACAGCAAGACATGCCTCGGAGCAGCACAGATCAAGGAAAGCAACAAAAAAACTTCAGCAGTTCAAAAGGCACTCTAAAAAACAAAATGCTGAATTGAAATCAGTTTTGAAATCACTAACCAAAGAAAACATTTTGCTCAGAGAGCAGGTTTCAGTGGTTGACACCCTGGGTGCAGCAAATCAGCATCTTTTAAAACGACAGACAGCAAAACAGACAGGGAAACACCTAAAAAAGTATTCACCTGAGCTAAGGACTTTTGCTCTTACCTTGAACTTTTACTCTCCTCGAGCATACCAATATGTAGGGCAAGTCTACGACACACGTCTGCTACATCCTCGAACATTAAGAAAATGGCACGAGAGTGTTGATGGAAAAGCTGGGTTTTCCAAAGAGGCTGTGACTCCATTAAACTTGAAATGTTTAGAAACGAGCAATCGAGGACATCAAGCTGTGTGCAGCCTCATAGTTGATGAGATGTCAATTAGACAGCAGGTACAATGGCAAAGTGGTCACATTAAAGGCTATGTAGACATGGGCACAGGAACCGAGGGTGACTGCCTGCCACAGACAAAAGCCGCCTTTGTGATAATGGTTGTTGCCAATAATGGCTATTGGAAAGTTCCTCTTTGCTACTTCCTGGTTGACGGGATAGTGGGTGAGCAGCGAGCAAACTTAGGCAGGGCTTGCTGACAGCTCATGAGGCAGGGGCCATGATTGTTTCAGTTACATGCGATGGTGTGCCAGCTAACATTGTAATGTTTAAAGAATTAGGTTGCAATTTCACAAATATTCAGAACCTTCAAACAACCTTCAAGCACCCAGCAACCAACGAACCGATAGCCGCACTTTTTGATCCCTGCCACATGCTAAAGCTGGTGAGAAATGCCTTTGCACACCACAAATATTTTATAAATTAGGAAAAAAAAGTTGTATCATGGGCACACATAGAAGCACTTCATGACTTGCAAGATAAAGAGGGAAAGAATTTAGCAAATAAGTTGCGAAGGACTCACATCGAGTGGCAAAAACAACCAATGAAGGTTTGCCTGGCAGCGCAAGTGATGAGCCTGTCTGTGGAAACGGCTATCGCTGAATGTAGGGCGTTGTGCCTGAGAGGATTTATAGATTCTCTGAGGAATTTTTATTAACTATTAATAACCTCTTCGACATACTCAATCCCCGTAGCATGCATCAAGGAGGGTGGAAGAAACCAGTCAATGAACATAATGTAAAAGATATCAAAGAATTGTTTGACAGCACAATTCGATACCTTTCCCTCCTGAAAGAGCCTGCAAATAGAAGAAATTTGATAGGAGCAGCTCGGAAAACTGGCTTTTTGGGCTTCATATTATGCATGAAGAGTCTGTTAGCCATGTACGATTTTCTCATTTGTAAAAAGAAATACTAAAATACATTCCTGGGCATAAAATTTGCCACGATCATTTAGAATTATTTTTTGGCTTAATTAGGGCACATCGAGGGCATAATGACAACACGACAGCCCAACAATTTCAAGCAGCATTTAAAAAGTGATAGTCCAAAATTAACTGTCTGATGTTGTTTCTGGAAATCGTCAAGTGCTGGACCACATTACTATACTGTCATGTAGCTCAACCACGAGGCATTCAGCAACAGAAGTGCTGAAGGCCACTGTTCAGACAAGGCAGCTCTTGTCTGAAGACTGTATTGAGCAGAGCCATGTAGTCAGCGAACATGATTACTGTGCATCACTCGAACACATCAGTGATTTCGGTAATCGTGCTGTTACCTGCATTGCTGGCTATGTGGCCCACAAACCGGGCTCAAAGCTGATGTGTGCCCATTGTACTGAAACATTGTTTAGCACATAAAGAGCAGCAGACACTGCATTCATTCAAAGAAAAAGCAAGGGGGGGGGGGGGGGGGGGGCTTCACTACCTGTCGAAATTTGCAAGAAATCAGAATCTTTTCTTCGATGAACTGTGCACATGAATAAATTAGCATCAAGATCACTCTTGCAGGACCTTGTGCTGCAAGTCCTTGAATCACTGCAGCATAAACAACTGTTTGCAGAACTGCACTCACACATGTTTGATGATTCTCCACTGGAGAATCACTATGTCCATCTTTTAAGAAGTGTCGCAGAGAGTGTCGCATTATTACCTTAATGTGCACCTATATCATGTTGGTAAGCAGACAATGCAAAGCTTTCATAGCAGTCAGGTGCGCCAAACGTTCACAAAATTGACCCAGTTTAAAGGGCAATAGCACTCCATATGAACATTTACTTTGCATGGTAACAATCTCCACAATGTCTTTGCTATATGCTCCTTGTAGTCCAGATCAGTGTTCCTTATGTGTGATGTTGCAAGTTTTTGCCCTAATGCCTAAATGCTGCCAAGTATACTCAGATGTTCTGTGCTTGACTCTTATTTATCTGCTGTTTCGATGACATTATCCACAACCTGCCAGTTGAAATGTCTTCTCTTACGGATCTATGTGATTTTTACAAGCCAATTTGCACACACCCACTCTGTTCTGTGTTTGCCTCTCATTTGAGTGCTCAGTAAATCAATGAATAAGTTTATAACTGGATAAAATGACTATCATCCCAAACCT
This sequence comes from Rhipicephalus microplus, assembly GCF_043290135.1. NCBI lineage: Eukaryota > Metazoa > Arthropoda > Arachnida > Ixodida > Ixodidae > Rhipicephalus > Rhipicephalus microplus. The sequence goes on along the minus strand of NC_134701.1, from coordinate 136,026,960 downwards.
AAATGGCTGAAATGTACCTAAACTGTGTTTTTGGTACACTTTATGTTCATTACACAGAAATGATTATGCGCGCTTCAATGCTTCTCTCAGAATTTAGCATACACATAAGTTTAACACTTGCGTGTACTCGCAATTGTATTGGTATTCATATTGCACACCCCCTTCTTACTACCATAGGTTGGCGAACTCACTCAACTTACTGCCATAGGTGGTCTCAGTAAGTCATCTATGGTCTGAGTAAGTCGGTGGGAGTAATATAAAATTTTTTTTGAGTGTGAGTCTAGGCTCAGAAAAAATATTTGGTGAGTCTGAGCGAGTACAAAGCGCAAGATACATTTTTTAAGTGAGTTCCACTGTTTTTACCAAGCTATCTACTAATCTTCAGCATTACTATCAGCATCACCTGAATTCACGTTTATACTCATGTATACTCAAAAGAATTCCAAAGCAGTGTCGTTCACGCCCAATTGCACTGATTAATAAACGTATTCCAAACCAGCATCGCTCATGCCCTATTGCACTGTTTATTGATCAGGGGTGCGAATTACAGATGGACATGCCTTCACCTAACCACCTCTCCGATTCTTCTAGGGAAGCTCTTGATAAACATATCTTATGTTGCCATGCTTTCAAGAAAAATTACCGTACTAGTTTGGGAGCACTCACAACTCGTATTCGAAGGTACTATGTCAATAGGTGCCAGGAAGAGAACCAATTATGTGAGATATTGATGTTAAAGAGCAGCGACAGCATGGTTGAACAAGCTCATTCTAGGCTAACGAACTCACGAGACAGCTCACTCTAAATCAGATGAGTCTGTTAAGGTGAATTCGAAGGGGTTGAAGAAAATTCTCGCGAATGTGAGTCCGAGTGAGCCCTAAGCGCAAAATAGATTTAATAAGTCGGTTTGAGTAGGCTGCACAAGTTTTGCTGACCTATGCTTCTTACATCTGTATTGTTTAGTATCTAATTTGCATTTGCTTTTGAATGGTACACCTAAAACCTCCCCGAAGAAGACTTGAAATACATGCTGCTAATGCTCATAGACAAAAGTTTCTGTTTCTTATTTTTTAAAGACAAACAACGCGACAGATTTTTTTGATTGCTGTAGCCACAAATATTTGCGGTGAAGTATTTCTGTGCATCTATTGAATTATACATATACTGCTCCTTGTATACTTCACAATTTTACCACATACTTGCTATTGTCGTAAGTGTCATTAAAATATGTTTTACTTTTTCTATTCGAGTTCTCAAATCACTTGGTATACATCGTTCGAACGGCTTTGTCAGCTTCTGAATGCACAAGCACGCGCATCTAATGAGGTGCATCTAGTTACCTTGTAGAGGTGCGTGTAGACATTTTAACGAGTTTTGCTACAATACAGACAATATTGCGGAGAGCAAGACAATATTACGAAGAGTGAGCATCTTAAGCGAAGCAGAACAGGAACTTTAATGTTCAGAAGCATGAGGTAACTGTACAGGAACATGAAAAGCAAGATTAGATTACAGTCCTAATAAGGGCCTGTGGACCCCAAATGCATCGTCCGTTGTCATAAGAAGCAACACCGCATAACTGTCACTACCCTGCAAGGCATTCATCGAACGAATTCTTGAGCACAGTCGTTATCTTCTATGATGGCTTTTCAGCATAATTTTGACGGACGCTGCAAATTCGGAGTACGCATACGCGCGCTCCTTCAGTCGTTTCTAGCTCAGACACCTGGTTACAACCACCACCGGAGGAAAATCACGTAGCTAACAATGCGGCAGAAAGAACGGATGCTGTCGAACACATGCAGTACGCCACGGTTAGGTGCGAGGCCCATGAAAACGCGCACACCGCTGCTGGACCGTCTGAACGGTGCGGCACAGCACTACATAAACAATAACAAAACGCCGCCCCGTGGCTCAGATATCGCCGGAATGGTCGTCTGCACACAAGCTAATGGTTTCCCAGACGCTCAATATGAAAAAAACTTATTTGTTTTTGATTTCAACATTAAATAAGCAAAAAAATACAACTGCTACCCAGAGCCCTGAGGCCAACAGTGTAGCCAAATGCGGACTTAAGGGGGCACAAATATTCAAGCCACACGAAGTACGTGGGAGAAGAAATCGACGTAAGCACAAGGGCCGAGCTAAGTCAGATGTAGGCTATATTAACATGCAGGGTGGCAGGAATAGGTTAAAGTGGGAAGAGATAGAAGAGCAGCTGAGGCAGGAGGAGCTGATGGTATATGGGGTTGTGGAGACACATCTTCGGGACATGGAGCAACCACCCTGCAATCTGGACTACGTATGGGAATACTGCAATAGAACAGAAGGCAGCAAAAAGAAAGGTGGAATTGCTGCATTTATACATAGCAGCATGGGTTGGCAAAGAGTCAAGCAGGGATGCATGGAACAATTATAGTTAAGAGGGGAAGAGCAAAGGCAAGAGAGGAAAACCAGGCAATGGTGGAGTGTATATCAAAGGACATTGAGGAATTAGAAGGAGAGTGCGAGATAATTATACCAGGAGATATAAATGCGCACATAGAAGATATAGATGGGTATACTGACTCAACAGGCAAAATGATCAAGGATATGTGTGAAAGGCATGATATGATCATTTGCAACAGTACCGAGAAGTGTGGAGGGCAAATAACATGGGAAGTAGGAAGTCTCCAGCCGACGATAGATTACACACTGATGTCACATAGAATGTATGATAAGCTCAGGCGATTGCACATAGATGAAGGTGGCTCCAGAAATCTGGGTAGTGATCACAAACGTATCAAGCTAAGTTTTGGAAGACCAGCAAAAGTGGGAAGGAGACAACACGAGCAACTACAGGAAAATTTTCATTCAGAAAGGCAAATAGATATTCCTACTAAACAAATTGAGAAAGTAATCACTGAGGATAATAAAACTGTGTGGACATACACAAATCTAATTAGACTGCTTGGGCTAGAGCTTGCTAGGGCACGGGACAACTCACCCCGGAAAAGAAGTCACAAACCCAAAAGTTGGTGGGATGAGGAAGTTAAGAGAGCCATAGCAAAACGTCAGGAAGCCTCTAGGGAACACAGACATGCTAAGCAACGGGGTGAACCGAGAGATGATGTTGAAATAAAATGGGAAATCTTTCTAAGATCTAGAAGGGAAGCATCCCTCCTGATCAATGAAAAGATTAGAATAAAGGGTGCTCGGTGGCTGGCAGAAGTACATAAAAAGGACAGAAAGGCAGCTGCGAAATTTACGAACCATCTAAACTCCCTAAGAAATGAAACAAACCCAGAGCAGAGGTTTATAACTACAGCTCAACGTGCTAGGCTAGAAGGGGACGAAGCTATTGAATATATAAGAACAAGGGTGACAGAAAAATTTCAACAAGCAAGTGCCTTATGCACCACAATTGACAGGGATGGATCAAGTGGCACAATGGCTTTATTATCACAACGAGAGTGGGAAAGGGCTCAGAAGAGGGTTCCAAGTAGTACATCAACAGGCCCAGATGGCATTCCAATTATGCTGATAAAGACATTGGGTCCGAAGTCTAAACAGACTTTGAGAGAGGCAGTGTGCAGAACAATAATCAATGGTGAAGTCCCTGCTGGATGGAAACTTAGCAGAATGAGCATGATATATAAAGGAAAGGGGGACAAAGATGACATAAACAACTATCGTCCTATAACAGTGACATCAGTGGTCTACAGGCTGGTGATGCAGATTATAAAGGAAAGACTGCAGGTATGGATAGAGGCTGAGGGGGTGCTGGGGGAACTGCAGAATGAGTTACGGAAACACAGCAGGTTGGAAGACGATCTGTTCTCACTGACGCAGTGCATCGAAATTGCAGAAAAAGAACTCAGGCCCCTGTGGCTAGCATTTTTGGACATCAAAGGAGCGTACGATAGTGTGGTTCAAGAGGACATGCGGGGAATAGTGGACACACTGGGTGTGGAAGATGGAGTCACTACTCTTTTAAAGGAAATCTATAAAAGTAACAAGGTAGTTATAAAGTGGGAAAAACAAGTATCCAACCCACAGAGGTGAAACGGGGACTTAGGCAGGGGTGTCCACTGTCACCCTTATTATTCATGATGTACCTACAAGTATTAGAGGCAAAATTAAAGAGAAGTGGACTTGGCTTCAACCTCTCTTTAGTCAATCAAGGAAAACCTATTTATCAGACACACCAGCATTATTGTACGCTGATGATATAGTGCTAATGGCCAACAACAAGGAAGATTTGCAGAGATTGATGGACATCTGCGGTAATGAGGAAGATAGGTTAGATTTTAGATTCAGTAAGGAAAAATCAGCACTGCGAAGTACGAATTCCAAAATCACTTTTTAAGAAAAAAAATAAATATAATTTTTGATTCATTAAGTATTACGGCTTAATGGCGCTAGCCACCGCCCGATCTAAAGGGTACAGCCATATCCATCCATCCAGCCAGCCAGCTTCTACTCTCTATTTGGTGTATTCCTGTCAGCTCCTAAAGCAAGCCTACCTATTCCTCGTTGCTTAATTTCTAAACTTGCTTGAAGTTCTGATCTCATGCGCAAGACCGCATTGCCGAACGTCAGCCCAGGAACCATGACCCTTTTCCATATTCCTTTCCTGTAGTGTCGGTCGCGATCGCCACCGCGTGGAGCTTGTTTAAAACAAGGCAGGCCAGCTCCGCTGGGAGCGCGAGCCATTCCTCAGGCATCTTTCTAGAGGAGGCGTTGGTCAAGGTTAATTTTGGTGGTGTGCGGCGGTGTGTATGGATTGCGGTAATATTCTTTGTCAATATAGTTCTGTGGCAGTGATTCTCGGCTGACCGATCCTTCAAAGGGGGGAGATCAAGCGCCGTGGGTGTTTCGTGCAAACGGTAGCGTTGAATGACCAACATCCCGCGTCGATGTGATATGGTCATGTGCTGGCTGTCTTGTGTGTTCTGTGCGGTGTTTTGTTTGACAAATTTAGTTCCCTGCACTTTTGATGACACGTTATTGTTGGCTGGCTCATGCGAGCCGTAGCGGTGAATTACTCCCGCGTAGGCGTGATCATGTTTGTGCAGACATACTTCCGTATGAGATTTAGGGTCTGACGCACTGTACTGACAACCCCACTGTCACACGGGTTCTTGTTTGCTGCGTCGTACCCTTTTATACCGCAGTTAGATGACGGCTGCACCGTATTTGATCCGATTAGTTCGGGCAGTTAGAGGTGACTAATACTGGTGTCACTCGAATACTTTTGATCGAGATCGACTGGTCTGTCGCTGCTGGCCCGGATCGAGTTTGGCGCAGACGCCCTAGCTGATTGCAATCAAAAGTGCCCGTGTGACAGCGGTATGATCGCACGTGCGAATGCTCAAACCCTTTCTGTGCGTTCTTGTGGTCTCTAGCTTCTTGGCTGCTGGTTGCGTCAGTAGACGAACATGCAAGAAAAATAGTTTACTACATATACAAAGTATTCTATCAAAATTATGCTGAAAAGGTGCATCGTAGTAGGTAGCTAGGTCTGTAATAATGGGACGTCCGCTAATAAGCACATGTACACAGAAGGACTGAAAGCTGGACCAGTTGGTGATTAACATATTTCAACACAGCGCACGACTATGCGGGCACAAGAGCGATCTGTCCCTTCTCTAGTGTCCGTGTAGTCCTGCCCCGTTTTACAATACGTTCAAGCACATGTATGTGTTTGGTCTTGATAAATCAAGTATTACACGGAAAATTGAAGGACTTTTCATTCTTTAAGAAGTACACTGTCATTTTGGGTCTTATTACCAGTTTTCCTGCATGTTATTTTTTTAATCAAAAGGATGTGAGTTTTACTTCACTATCAGATTAGCACATTTGTCCCCGTTTAGTAGTCAGTCCACGATACAAGCTTTTGGTCTTTGTTGGTACGTGTGTGCATTAATAAATAGCATCAAGTTACATTTCTCGGCTCCTTTATATCATAAAAAAGAACTTCATTCCATGGGATAGGCACAATGATAAAGTAATGTGGTTCTTGTATTGAACGAAATTTCTCGAGATTTTGTTGAGCCTTATAAAGGACAAGTCCACTTGTCAAAGTGTCGTCTCCAGCACCCACCCCCAGTTTACAAAATTTTCATGGCTCCCCAATTTGTAATTTTTACTAATAAATACTAATAAAACTCTACCTAGCAAAACGATCTTACGAATTTTCTAATCTAACGAAGAATTACCATTCACCAGCAAAAATCTATAGAATGTAACGTTGTCTTCAGACCGATTTAAAGTTTTTTTGAAACGACTAGGTAAAAAAGCAGTGATTTTTTTAATAATTTTGCTGCAACAGATTTGAGTATGCACCCACATTGAAGCATTTATGTGCCCTCGCTTCACTTTTGTGGAGCCGCATGCCGTAAGCCTGTGCAGAAGAACAATGAATGCAGCCTTTGGTAGTGCTTACGTTCCAGATGGTGGCAGAGGTGACGATGGTTGCTTTTGTTATTTCATGGCTTATGCTACAGAAGGCACTGATCACTCCTAGCCTTTTTCTAGCTTGAAATGCTCGCACAATCACTGCATTCATTCTCCTCATCATTACATATCGATAACTTGTCATAGCCTCATGTCTCCCTGGTCTGCATCACCCAGGCACAGTGTCCCTCTTTTATGTCAAATTTGCCCCTACAGATTTTCAAGACACAAAGGTTAGGCTAGAAGTACTCTTTGCTATTCTAATCGGTCCACATTCTTGTGGAAGCCACGAAGATATGGCTGTTTTTAATGACAGTATAATAAGAAAAGGGGTCTAGGGGAGCTCAATGTTTCCATAGTTTATTCATCATATCCTGCATCGAAAATTATAGGCACACATGTGTGGAGTAAGCTAGGCTCACATTGAGAGCATACTAACTACTCGCAATCTGTGAACGTGTTCTCTACCTACCAGAAAGACAAAGTATCACTGATACCTAATGAACCTCGTGATTTTATACAGGATGCATCCATGCATTTTCGAGTAGTTGTGTCCATGCTTCTGCCAATATTCCAAACCTTGTCCAGGTACGGCTCACACTTATGAGAATCGCAACGTGTCAGCAAATGTGCCCCATCTTTATCTTTTAATGATAGCTCACGTTCCTGTGCATGCTCATTCACGCATATTCGTGCCCGGCCAACATTCATCTTTTGCCGTAGGATAGTGCAAATTCATAAACGACTACGTTGGCACATTTTGTGCATGATTGGCGTGCCTTTGTTGCTTCCATCATATAGTATACATGAGAAAGCTGAGATGATTTTCGTGGCGCAGAAAAAAGAAGTGGCATACCATCTCTGTTTGCTACCATTTTTAGGTCGTGTGCAGCTCGGTGCATACCCGGTATAACTTCAGGTCTCGCTGTTCTGCACTCTTGCTCTACCCCAATACCGTGGTGTTCTCATGTGATAGTCTGGTGGAGCAACTCAACTACAGCGTTAAGGAGCATGCGAAGGAAACCAACCACAGACAACCTGTCCAATCAATTCTGAAAAGTCTTCTGCATAACGTGTGAGCACGACCCTGCACATGCATACTGTGGGCATTGTTCAGCTATGGCCCATTCACAGTTTTGGAATGCGTTAACTCATATAGAAGCCATTTTTCAGCACACCTAGACAAAAAAGCCAACAGCTGTGACGACTCTGCAAGGCAATGCCCTAAGCCAAAAACTGCAAAAATACACAAGCCTTCAAATCATGTGTAAACACCACTCCTTTTTCAGTCTGCGAAAACCTGCTAGAACATTGTTAACAATGGGCTAATATTTGACGGTGGTTAGTTGCTTTAAAATAAAAATAAAATTATCATCGTACGTAAGAACTTCCAGAACCTCCCACTAATTAAAATGGTGGAACGTAATAACAGCAATTACGGTCAAACTTAAAAAATTCCACAACACAGGAGCAACATACGAGCTACCTTTAACATAAAACTTGAGAAGGGCCATAAAAGCTTATACTGCCATGCCCACAACATTCCTGAAGGCAACCACACCACTCTTGTTTGTGCAACTTCTTATGTAGAAAAACAATTCACCATGCAGGACAGAATAAAATAGGTCCTCAACATCTATCAAGAACAATTACCTATCGAAGGATTCTTTAAAGAAAGTGGATGATGCATGGGAAATTTCCAGAAATGCGTATCTCATGACAACCGAGTCTAGCCGCTTCATTAAAAACTGACTAATCATGTTCTGCCAGATACCTCAATCACTCACAATTGTCCTGAACGAAACACCCGGCTTATGCGTCTTGACCATAAATAACACAGAAAGGGTGTTTTTTTTGCTAGCTGCAGTATGCAATAGACTCTGCTAGTTGTGCAAGTTCCAAGTCCTTACTCAGAGCCACTGCCTTGCTTTTCAAAGCTCTTGTTTTGATTACTTTTAACTTGACGAAGTTCATGTAGACTGCTTGTCTTGCCTTGAATATACACAAATCTACATTCATTACTACGCAGCCACTACTTTTATCCACTTGAAATGGCCACAAATTGTTGCACTTGAAGAATGACAACACCCACCAACATATCCTCCTGACGAAGAGGGTTTTTCCCCTGTTCTTGCTAGAGCTTAGACAATGTCTTGTAAGCAATAGTCCCTAACTGTGACATTGACTCTTTCCGCAACTCATCGGTACAATGCCAGTAATTAGTGAGCCAGCAACATAGGTTTGTGGCGAAATTTTGGGCCTTTGTTGAGTACATAGCGTACGTACACTTTCTGCAATGTGAACATAAAACATTTCCCAGCCCAGTGAGGCCTTCCCAGGTCGTGCGAACAGGCTTCTTCAGTAGGAAACAGCAGGCATGCCTCATCTTCAGTTTCCAGTTTGCCTCAGTGATGTGGGCTGCTGAAGGCTTGGCATTGCGAAACTTCTTCTGTGCCAGCCACTCCAGGTCCAAACTGAAGAAAAGTGCACGAAGCAGGTAAAGAAAGCACACCTACTGGCACAAATTATGATTTCACATACTTTCGTAACATGAAGGTGGGACTTCTCCACAAAGAGCACTCACTTCTTGTTGAACATGGCCTTTCGGGGAAGTCATGCCTCCATTTGGTTGTGTTATCAAATATGTAAAATTTTAAAATTCAAATTGTGGTGGCAGGTGTGCTTATTTTTTTACCTCCTTCATGCAATGTGCTTTAGTGGTTGGTGCTAAAGAAGTTTAGCAATGCCAACTGTATCGTACTTGACCAGGCAAAATAAAAAGTGCCTAATCAGGCATGTGTTATTTGTCAAAACTCGTCATCTCTCAGAATTTACATGCTGAAAGCGCCCAGAGGCACCATGCATCTACGATTAAACAGGCACACCTTTTAACATGGTCACACTTGCGCAAAGCAGCCCTGCATGTTCATTAGGTCACGCGTGCTCCTAGAAACGTCACGTTGGAGCCCACAACTTCCGCAAGGTGCCATGGATCATTAAGCCTGGCTGCAAATGCACTGTACAGAGTTGGGGACATGGCTGTACATGGTTCTGATAAATGTTCCAGACATCTTTCAACGTTGCTAGAAACGTCGAAAAGCAGTTGGTAGTACAACTACAATACTTAAGCAGTAGCACTGCAATGTGAGTTGAATAACCTGTTGGTATTGAAACTAACCTGCGATGTGCAACATCTCGATAACACATGCTCTACTTGTATATCAGCCTTTTTTTATGTCCAATGCTATACAAAGGCTTCCCCCAGTTACCTACAATTTTCCCAACCCTGTGCAAGCTTATTCGATCTTATGCGTGCAAATCCCATCTAGCCTTCTACCTTTCTCAGCTATTTTTTCCATCTTTTCATAGCTACAGAATCTCTCTAACTGGTCACTTGTCTTTCCCTCACATTGCTTGACCTGCCCAGGTCCACCTTTTTTTTTTTCTTAATGTCAGCTAGAATGTCATCTAGCCCTGTTTGTGCTCTATCGAGCTCTGCTTTTTCAATATCTCTATGTTATGCTAATCATTTTCTGTTTCTATTTTGCATAGTTCTTGGTCTGTTCTGGACTTTTTTCTTCTTCTTTTTTTTACTATCATTCAAGTTTCTGCACCATATGTTAGTACTTGCAGCATACAATAGTAGTCCACTTTCTGCTTTAGGGACAGTTGTCAATTGCCTTTTAGGATTTGGGAATGTCTGCAATTAAAGCTTTAGCCCGTGCATATTGTTTGGTGAATTTCCTTTTCATGAGTAGTGTGTCCTGTGAATATCTGTCTTGAATACATATATATTGTAAAGATTCTATTGTGCTGTTGCGGACTCTCGCTCTCTTGTTTGGCCTCGAAATATTAGATCCTTGTCTTTTACTTATTTATCTGTAACCCTACTTGAACACTTTTTCGGTTTAGACCCTCATTTCAGTGTAGTTTAACGGCACCACTGCTGAAAAGCAAAATGTCATTTGCAAAGCGTAAGTACCGAGATATTCTTTGTAAATGTAACATGGTGGCTCAAATCCTTCTGCTAAGCATGCTGTAAATATTGCTCGAATTTCGTCTCCTTGCCAGATGCACTTCACGAATAAAATTTTTCTGCTCTGCGACAGCTCCTCCTCCATAAAGGGACTTTTCTAGTCGCCTCTGAAGACCTTAATAAAGTTTATTGTCTGTCTGTCTGTCTGTCTACTCTGGACTCTCTGTAGATGTTGGCCAGGGTATTCATGCATGCATTATGCACTAGCTACTGTAAGACTGCTGGTATCTTTACCGAGTCGAATGCCTTTTATTAGTCTCTGCAAGCTAAGTAAATAAATGGATGTGTTCCATTTCGCAGAGTTTTCAGTTTGACAGCGCATGACTATGATCCACAGTGCGACATCTGTTTATCTGTGTATAATTCTTTAAATCTTTCATCTCTTTTTTTTTGTATTTGTTTGGTATTGGCATTTCTACAGTTTGGTTGTACATTTGATTCGCCAGTACCTGAGGCATTGTGCAGAAAGCGTCACAAGCTTGTTAAACACGAGATCTCCATCTTTGATCAAGTCAACAATTTCGCTGCATGACTTTTTATTGGTCATGTTTTGTAGGGCTCTATTCCATTCTCTCAGGGCAGGGTATCCAAGGAGATTCGTTTCTGGTTAGGCTTCTGATATTATGTTTCTTTCTAACTTTGCTAATATTTACTCATGGAGTTTAGGTTTTTTGTTAAACTTTGGCTTCTTTCTCAGGTAGGTGGCTTATTCGTGAGCTGTAGTAAAAGTCTTCTGCCACCTTACTATAGATGTTGAGACTGCTGATTATGTTACTCTATCTGTTAGGTTAGGTTAGGTTAGGTAAGGTGCATTTGTAATTAGTTTTCTGTTGTCAGGCTCTGTCCTTAGTTTGAATTCTTCATCTAATTCTTTGGTGCTATAAATTCCCATGTTGGCATTGTTTTTTTTGTTAATCATCCCTTTTAGCTCAGTTAATTCAACTTTAGATCTTGAGTGAGTAGCTTTTGTAGATTGTTGTTTCTTTTTTTCATTTTTGTATGATTTTGGAAAGTTTGCTTACTTCTTGCCCTAGTGTTTTAACCTAACTGCAGCTGCATTTTAGGAATGAATGTAGTTATGGTTTGATTCATTTACTCTATGTCATAATTTTTTTTCTTGTTCTAAGGCGGTGCTGAGATTGTGTGTGACTGTGGCTGTTCACCATAATTAGAGAAGCCTTGCAATTTCTCTTCAAGTTATTATAATAATGATAATAATAATAATAATAATAATAATAATAATAATAATGGCATTTTTGGGTGCCTTGAAGTTCCGCATTCAGTTTTGGGGGGCCTAATGATGATGACTAAGGTATTCAAGCATGTGAAGAGATCGTTTTCGTCAAACATTTAAAATGAAAGAATAAATACAAAAACGTATTAGGCACGAATCGTCGGTCATCGCTGAAGTATACGTACAAGCTAAATTTAAAGCTCCTGTTGTGCTCCGTTTCACTGGCGCAAGACCATACACGGCGCAAAACACTGGTGCCATGACGACCAATTCAAAATCAAACAATTCATTTGCCTTCTGAAAAGCGTAATCTTGTATTTGTGTGCACGCACGCTATTTCAGACTTCGCTAGCTCGTGTCGCAGGTATGTTGGATGACAGTTACCGCACAACCGAAAAGCACGAGCGGACGATCGAAAGGGCAACACGCAACTTTTTATTTTTTGTGTTTTGGTGCTTGACGTCATAACAACTTGCCGGACTGCTGCGTGAAGTCACCAGTATTACTACTGTAGCCTGACGACAAGTTAGTGTTTATCTCAGTAGGTGCGCTGTAAGAAACGTGACTTTAACATCAAAATAAAATATCTTATAAACATTTGCTGTGCATCGAACTTGCTCAGAGTCCTCTTTTTATATAGGAGAATTGTATGGCAGAGTAAGTTCGCCTCAGACAAAAAAAGGTGTCAGTACCCCATTAGTGTCAGCACTCTTCCACTGTCCCATTTCTTGAGCTGTGGTGCCATTACACTCGGCCTACTTCACAAGTAATCTGTGGTAGTTCCGGATGCTCTGCAAGTGAACATTTGTGGTCACTTCATGTGTGCACTCTTTGTTGACCTCTCTGTACCTCTGCCTGCCCAATGTAGCGTTCATTATGTTTGACAGTGAAACGAGAGGCTATTATTCCTCCTCCCAGCATTGTGAAGAAGTGTTTGCATTTTTTAAATGTTGTTTGTGTTTTCTAGTCCACATAGGAGAATTTGCTAATTTAATTAATTACTCATTTTACATCCATGACATCATGTAAGGGTCACTTAATATTTGTCTTGTTAATGACCTGGTAAATAATGGCTCGTTCATTTCGTCGGACATATAGTAGAACTCTTACATGCACCGTGCATGCTCCCACAGGGGACTAAAAGATTCTATCGGCTGATCCTAGAACCGTAACCTGTCAAGACTCTCCTTGAAGAGGCCTGATCCAATCTTTCTCAAATTACAGGTGATATGTTCATCTGCCCAGGCACGACTATGTTGTGGAGCACTTGATGCACCTCCAGATAATGTTCAGGATGACTGCCAGTTGGGCGTGTTGGTAAAGGTTCATGATGAAACAAGCGCTAAATATACACACACTCGGAGAGGACACAGACAAGCACTTACTAGCAACTGAAAATTTTATTACGAAGCGAACACTAATAAATATATTATGTATATGACATACATACGTGTGATGTATTTATTAGTGGCCACTTCGAAATAAAATTTTCAGTTGCAAATAATGTTATGCTGATGCAACTGCCCTATCTAAAGGGACATATCTGTGGAAGCTGATACACATTGTGGACGACAGACCCATCTTGGCCAGTCTAAACAGCCGCTCAACAGGCAGTGCACAAAGAGCAGCAAAGGAACGACCAGGTGTCACATAATGCAAATTGTGCTACAAGTGGGTCGTCGAATGCTTCGACTGTTTACAAATGCTTCATCTTGTTTACTTATTAACTATAGCGCATACCCCTTGTTGGGATTACAAAAGCTTCTGGCACAATTTTTCACCGTCGCCAGCTACAGCACGAAAAAATTGCGCAAACTTTCTTGCAGGTGTGCAGTGGGTAGTACCACTCTTCTCGAAGAATGACAAAGGATGCATTGTGAATGCCTGCCTACTATACAATTATTAATGGCATGGTGGGTACCCTGTGAGTGTACTTGCAGCATTTACCTAAAAAGTGTCAAAAAGAGGCTCTGAAAAAGTGCTCTTCCAGCTTTCACTGTGACAGTGCTGTGCATTCCACAAAGGCGTGGCAATTTTTTCCAAGAATGGATATATCTTTTCAGGAATTCAGTTTCGTTCATGTTTCTTTTTATTATATAGGCTTATTTAGGTGAACGGTTCATTTTCCTCTGACTGTTTCCTGTCAACTATTACAGTGGCAACAAGGATGAAATTTTGATTCGCTGTTTGCTGTGAAAAACTTCACCAGTGCGTCAATCCTTCGTTTTAAGGTTATCGACAGTCTTAGTTGCATAAAAGAGCAAAATGCATCGTAGAGACATGGCTCAGACTCAGAAAAATGTAGATGCTACCGCAGGAGCTTAACATTGAGGCCCGCAGTGCGCTCTAGATATGAATCGTCTAACTGAGGCTTCTGTACTAAAGGCTCTGCAAAGAAATGATCATCGTTGTAGCAAAACTTGACGGGGATTACATTGCTAGCTCAAAACTTGCTCAATGAATTGTGGTATTTTATTCAGCAGCAATTTTTATGTCCTTTGCGAGTTTGCTTGTGCTTACTTTTACATTTGGTAATTTTTATTCCTCTCTCTTTCTCTCTAGCCATCAGGAGATTGGGAGGTCAATCTTCAATGGAAAACGTTCTTATATGGACACATGTTGTCTGCATTGTTTTAATACCTTAGATGATTTTGTTGAGTGCCGTATCTTCTAAGCACGTTGCATTTTTGCAACCAATTCTTTCTGCGGCTTGCTTTCTTAATTATTCAATGTTTTCTGTAATGCTCACGTATTTGTTCACATAATGTTTCCGTATATTCACGCGATGCGTCATTGTTATCTACATATTTTTGAAAAGAAGAGTTCAGTTTTATGAATTACAAGTCTTGCTGTGAAATATTATTAGATTCTGCTAGATAGTACTAGAATTTATCCTTCCTCGTTTTCTTCATTTGGATGTATTTGATGCCCTTTATTACAGACATCTTTGTCCTTTTTCAGCATTAGCTATAAATAAATTGCAAGTGATGATTCTATTGTTTTGCTGTGTGATGTGTAGATTAGCATGCAATTTCGTTAATTATGATTTTAGGGGCATGCTTATATGCAGAGAAAGATATCAAAAATTTGAAGAAGCTGTGGCCGAACAGGGATTATGTTCAATAGTGTTTTTTTGTAAAAGAATGAATATGAATATATTTGAAATAATATGCTTTGTAGTACGCTTTTCGAATTTCCTTTCCAGGTTTCATCACATAAATCTGTCAATTAGCATTAATCTCTTTTCATTGTTGTTTTTGGCACTTGATAATCAAGGCTACAAAGGCCGCGTTTCTGTGAAATTTAGTGCGGAAACACTTGTTTGTTGGAACTAAGCTCACGTCAACGAACTGAAGGTGGTCACGAAAAAATATTGATGCCCACACTCAGCAATCCTTATAGATATAGAGTGTAGTTCTCGAGTGAAATGCCACAAAAACATTTTTTGTTTCAAAAATATACAGCTTTTCACAAACCTATTTGTTTTCTTTGTGCAGATTTGTGCTCTTTCAACAGTCCACCAACTGCAGATGTTGAGCGACCTCGCCAAAGAAGTTTTTTGTGTTGTGAACAGTGTGACTATAAGACACTGCATTTGAGCCATTTCAAAACACATACCATGCGTCACACAGGAGAGCGACCGCATGAATGTCACTTGTGCCCCCAGAGATTTTTACGAAGCCACCATCTTGAAGATCACGTGCGCACACACACGGGTGAACGGCCATATCAATGCACCAAATGCCTCAAGAGCTTCCGTACAAAGAAAACTCTATCTCAACACGTGCGCATTCATACGGGCGAGCGTGCGTATCAATGCCACGTATGCCTCAAGACCTTTGTACAACAGTCCTCACTGTACACCCACCGCAAAATGCATACAACCAAGCATTCGCATCTGTAACCTTCGTGCGCTGAGACGTTCGTGCAGAGTGTCCACTTAAGAAGACACCTCGATCGGCCTGAATGTGAGTGATCATATCGGTGAAAGTTCGATTGAAGGCTCACTTCACGGATTATTTCAAAGAATTGTGGCAGTGCAGATTTATGTAGGCCTTTTAAAGCTGTGAGCTTTAGTTACGATACCTTGGCTTCATTATTCGGAGCAAAGCATAGTTATTCATGAAGTAAAGTCTCACATGAATATTTTTATTGTGCTCTATTACTGAGTTGTTCATTAACCAGTTTAGTACTAAGTTCACCAGTTTGTACTAAGCTCTAGGAAAAAATTTTTTTGTACTGATATGCCACAGCACTTCTGCTTTGTCAATTTAAGATTTTTTGTGGTTCGAATTCCTAACCTCCTCAATGACTATACCTTTACTATAGATCTCAAATCCAGAATGCGAAAGCAAGCATATCAAAAAACAATCAAAGAATTCTTATTTTGAGAAGACTGATGCAAATAAAAATATACTATGGTTCTGTATGAATGTTATACATTGTCCATTTTTCTTTTTCTCTGCCCACATGTGGATTGCGAGCCCTACAAGTTGTTCTAAAATTTTTTTGTATGTGTGTTTAGATGAGTATAATGCGATTTTCTTTTTCTGCTCGAGAGTAGTGCGTACATTTTTTTAAATTGTACTTATGTTTTCTTCTCTTTTTTGCTATATGACTGTGTAATATTGATCAGAGGTGCAGTATTTGATTTCCATGTACCCTTCTATATTTGTGAATTTCTTTCTCTGGCTACTGCTGTATGAGTGGCACGGGCCAGTCAGGCAATGTCTGCCTTTTCCCGTGCCTCCTTGCACAATTTTGTAATTGTTCTCAATAAATTAATAAAGAAAGAAATCTTGAACAAGCATAAACAGACACGAAACAAAGCACTTAACAGGTCATCATCTGTGTGCTTGTACATTATGTAATAATTATTGTTATCATTTGAATATCCACATATGTGATCGTGATGCTTCACGGCATTTTAAACAATCAGGGACAGTTGCTACAGCATATGGAAGCATTCAGTGGGTGAAACAAAATAAACACAAAAACTTAAGCACAACTGAATTATTGTATTGTCTTTTTGTTTTTGTGTTTCTTGTTCCTCCCGTTGTGTGCTTCTTTATGCCGTATTTATCAACCTACATGCCCACAAGTACAATGTGATCAGGGAAAATAAGTGTGATTGCAGTAACTACTATGTCAACAGTGCAAGCAATCTCTTGACATCAATATCGTGGTTCATATAAAGTCCGTGTGCAAATCAATCGAGTCGCATCCCACACTTTTAGTGCTGAGGAATGTTGAAAAACGAGTGCAAGAAAGAGCACTATCATCACTCGCTTAAGCATCTGGGAAATAAATGTAGAACAGAGTGCTGGCATTGCAGGGAGTGGAACTCTGCCATGCAGGTGTTGATGCAAGGCACAACATGTTGGGTGAGGTTTTCAGGGGAATGATGTGTCATCTTGTGACCACTTCTTTGCACAATATGAAGTGACAGTGAAGACGGTACCGTCATCGCACTTACTGTGGACACTTATTTCTTGGTCAGCACTGTGCCACCAAGTGTTCACTGTCCTGTCTCTTGAGCGGTTCTGCCATAACACTCAGCTTACATTTCAAGTGATCAACGAATGTTTCCAAGGCTGTGCCAGCAAAGATTTGTGGTCGCTTCGTGTGTGCACTTTTTGTCAACTTCTCCAAAACTCTGCTTGCCCAATGTAGCTCTCTTTAAGCTCTCTTTATCTTAGACAGAATAAGGAGGGGCAATCATATGTCTTTCAATCTGTTACCTTCATTCTTCCTAGGAGTATTGTGAGTTACTGCTGGCATTTTTCAAGTACTGTTAGTGTTCGCTTGTTGATGTAAGTCATTATGCTCTTACATTTAATGACACCATTAATAACACCATGTCAATCACCATCATGCACTGAGGTCTTTGTGGAAGCTGTCCACTTTACAAGTAATCTCAATCAACATGATTGTAAGCAATGATATCAACGAAGGTGCTGTTTTTGAAGCTATTTAAGTGCCACGCTTGGTAGATTGTTTCAGAGAAACGAGGCAGTGCTGAGTTACAGTGGGTCTTGTGAGAACTGTACCTTGTCGCGATACACTGGCTGCAACATTGTGAGCAGAGCAATGTAATGCATGCCGTAAAGTCTCACATTATTATTTTTGTTATGCTTCACTGCTGTCACGCTCATTAATCAATCTGTTATTCAGTTTGTAATAAGCTGTATGAAAATATATATTTGTACTGATGAGGTAACACACCTTTGCTTAGTCAATTCGGGGTATTTTGTGTGGAAGCTTGAGCAGACACGGAACAATTATTCTGGCTAGCAAGCCATCATCTTTGCATGTGTACTATATGTCCTAATAAGATTATCATTACGGAATCTTCAGGCGTGTCCGTGATGCTTCACAGCTTTCTGACTAATCGGGGCAAATTGTTACGCCATGTGGTAGCGCATAGTGGACGGAGAGACGAACACAAAGACAACATAGTGCTTGTATTCTTTTTATTTTCAATGTTTGTTGTTTCTCCTGTTGTGCTCTACTATAGGTCAGGATAAACTAACTAGCCAAAAAGTACAATTTAATAAGGGAGGACACTCATTGAAAAATGTGTTCCAATAACCACAAGTCTTAATGTAATAGCAGTGCATTAAATCTCTTGACATCAATTGCAGGGTTCATATCAATTTCCTGTGCGAATCAATCTTTTCACACCACACACGTCATGCTGAGGGATCTTGGAAAAGGCACGTAGGAAAGAGCACAATCATCACTCACTTGAGAAACGGGGAATAGATGCAGGAGATAAATGTAGGATTGTAGGGAGTATTTCATATCGCAAGAGTTTCTGCCATGCAGGTATGCAAAGAAAGCTTGTCCTGTTGGGAAGCAGTTACAGAGAATTTTGTCATGTAGGGACCACTTTTTTGCACAATTACAAGTGACAGAGAAGCCACTACGATCAACACTCGCTATTAACACTCATTTGATAGTAATCACTGTGCTGTTATTGTTAATTTTTTTTTCTTTGAGGGATTGTGCCAAAACACTAATCTTACTTCGCAAGTTATTGGTGGTGGTTCCCAGCCAAGATTTGTGGCCACTACAACAGTGCGCTCTTCTTCGGCTTTTTACACCTCATGGTGCCATTTTTGGATCAAGCTAACATTAACTCAGACCGAGAAGCCAGGGCCAATAGTATATGTTTATTTATTCTGTTTTCAATGTTCTTTCTAGCAGCACTGTGAGTCAGTGCTTGCATTTTTTAGTGCTTTCAGTGTTTGTTTTTTTATGCAGGGTGCTATGCTCGATTATGTGACATGTTTTAGTTTTTCACTCCACATTCATCATCATAATCATCATCAGCCTGACTACGTCCACTGCAGGACAAAGGCCTCTCCCATGTCCCGCCAGTTAACCCGGCCCTGCGCTTGTTGCTGCCAATTTATACCCGCAAACTTCTTAATCTCATCTGCCCACCTAACCTTCTGTCTCCCCCTAACCCGCTTCCCTTCTCTGGGAATCCAGTCAGTTACCCTTAATGACCAGCGCTTATCGTGTCTATGCGCTACATGCCCTGCCCATGTCCATTTCTTCTTCTTGATTTCAGCTATGATATCCTTAACCCCCGTTTGTTCCCTAATCCACTCTGCTCTCTTCTTGTCTCTTAACGTTACACCTACCATTTTTCTTTCTATTGCTCGCTGCGTCGTCCTCAATTTAAGCTGAACCCTCTTTGTAAGTCTCCAGGTTTCTGCTCCGTAGCTAAGTACCGGCAAGATACAGCTGTTATATACCTTCCTTTTGAGGGATAGTGGCAATCTACCTGTCATAATTTGAGAGTGCTTGCCGAATGTGCTCCACCCCATTCTTATTCTTCTAGTTACTTCAATCTCGTGGTTCGGCTCTGCGGTTATTACCTGCCCTAAGTAGACAGTCTTTTACAACTTCAAATGCACTATTACCTATCTCGAAGCGCTGCTCCTTGCCGAGGTTGTTGTACATTACTTTCGTTTTCTGCAGATTAATTTTAAGACCCACCTTTCTGCTCTCCTTGTCTAACTCTGTAATAATGAGTTGCAATTCGTCCCCCGAGTTACTCAGCAATGCAATGTCATCGGCGAAGCGCAGGTTACTAAGGTATTCTCCATTGACTCTTATCCCTAACTGTTCCCATTCTAGGCTTCTGAAAACCTCCTGTAAGCACGCGGTAAATAGCATTGGGGAAATTGTGTCCCCCTGCCTTACACCCTTCTTGATTGGTATTCTGTTGCTTCCTTTATGAAGCACTATGGTAGCAGTTGATCCCCTGTAGATTTCTTCCAGAATGTTTATATATACTTCATCTACGCCCTGATTCCGCAGCGTTTGCATGACGGCTGATATTTCTACTGAATCAAACGCCTTCTCGTAATCTATGAAGGCTATGTATAGCGGTTGGTTATATTGTGAGCATTTCTCTATTACCTGATTGATAGTATGAATGTGGTCAATTGTTGAGTAGCCTGTTCGAAATCCTGCTTGTTCCTTTGGTTGATTGAATTCTCATGTTTTCTTTACTCTGTTAGCAATTACCTTTGTAAATAGCTTGTATACTACAGAGAGCAAGCTGATCGGCCTGTAATTCTTCAAGTCCTTGTCATCTCCTTTCTTATGTATTAAGATGATGTTAGCGTTCTTCCAAGACTCTGGTACTCTTCCCATCAGGAGACACCTCGTAAACAGGGTGGCTAGTTTTTCTAAGACAATCTGTCCTCCATCTTTCAGCAGATCTGATGTTACCTGATCCTCACCAGCAGCTTGGCCCCTTTGCATGCTCTCCAAAGCTTTTCTGACTTCTTCTATCATTACTGGTGGGGTGTAATCTGGGTTACTGCTAGTTCTTATAGTATTAAGGTCGTGGTTGTCTCGGCTACTGTACAGATCTCTGTAAAACTCCTCCGCTATTTTAACTATCCTATCACTATTGGTAGTTATTTTGCCTTCTTTGTCCCTTAGTGCATACATCCGAATTTTGCCTATCCCAAGTTTCCTCTTCAATGCTTTGACACTTCCTCCGTTTTTCAGAGCGTGTTCAATTCTCTCCATGTTATACCTTCTTACATCGCATACCTTACATCTATTAATCAACTTCGAAAGCTCTGCCAGTTCTATTTTGTCTGTTGTACTTGACACTTTCATGATTTGACGCTTCTTAATTAGGTTCTTCGTTTCCTGGGAAAGCTTGCCAGTGTCCTGTCTAACTACCCTGCCTCCAACTTCCACTGGACACTCCGTAATGATACTCGTCAGATTATCATTCATTGTATCTACGCTAAGGTTGGTTTCCTCACTAAGAGCCGAGTACCTGTTCTGCAGCGACACTCTGAATTCCTGTACTTTTCCTCTCAGTGCTAGCTGATTGATTGGCTTCTTGCGTATCAGTTTCTGTCGTTCCTTCTTCAAGTCTAGGCGAATTGGAGACCGTACCATTCTATGGTCACTGCATCGTACCTTGCCAATCACTTCCACATCCTGCACGATTCCAGGGTGTGCACTCATTACAAAGTCTATTTCGTTCTTATTTTCGCCATTAGGGCTCCTCCATGTCCACTTGCGGTTTTCTTGTTTTCGGTAGAAGGTATTCAAAATCCGTAAATTATTGTGTTCTGCGAATTCTACTAGTAGCTCTCCTCTGGCGTTTCTAGTACCGATGCCATAATCTCCTACTGCCTGGTCTCCAGCCTGCTTCTTCCCTACCTTTGCATTAAAGTCGCACATCACTATAGTATACTGTGTTTTTACCTTACTCATTGCCGATTCCACGTCTTCATAGAAGCTTTCAAGTGAAGCGTCATCATGGCTGGATTTAGGCGCGTAAGCCTGTACTACCTTCATCTTGTATCTTTTATTCAGTTTAATTACGATACCTACCACCCTTTCATTAATGCTATAGTATTCCTCTATGTTGCCAGCTATGTTTCTGTGAATTAGGAACCCCACTCCCAGTTCTCTTCTGTCTGTCAAGCCCCGATAGCAAAGGATGTGCCCATTCTGTAGCACCGTATAGGCCTCATCTGTCCTCCTAACCTCACTGAGCCCTATTATATCCCATTTAACACCCTCTAGCTCCTCGAATAGTACAGCTAGACTTCCCTCACTAGATAAGGTTCTAGCGTTAAATGTTGCCAAGTTCAGGTTCCAATGGCGGCCTGTTCGGATCCAGAGATTCTTAGCACCCTCTGCTGCGTTGCAGATCTTACCGCCGTCGTGGTCAGTTGCTTCGCAGCTGCTGGGGACTGAGGGCCATGAGCTATTTGACGTAAGCATGTGGGAGGTAGTGGCCAGATACTGCACCAGGGTGGCCAATCCTTCTTTGGTGAGGGAGTGTGTTCTCGGCGGTGTTTGCCGGTGAGGCCGCACCCCACGCCTCTTAATACAGTTCCATCAACAGGCGGATTTTTTTTTTTTTTTATCCGGTTGGGAACTGCGCGGTACCGGAATTTGAACCACGGACCTCTTTTTATTAAGGTTATCTGTTATTCCACATTTTCTCTTGCACACATTATCACTTTCAATAAACATGTCAAGTGCATTTTGTGTTGATCACATACATGTGTGTTTAGTGTTTAGCAAGAGTTTGAACGAGGTGTTTGATGATGAAGACACACCAACCTCTACATTCACGTGTGAAAAATAGTGTGTTATGATGTGTTCTGTAGAGCAGACTGATTGGCTGCCTGAGAAGCACAATAATCAACTATCCAACTATCAAAATGTTTGCCTGTCACACATCAGCTTACGTTTAAGTGTGTGAACAGGACAACTCAAATGTTCTTGGGC
This sequence comes from Rhipicephalus microplus, assembly GCF_043290135.1. Classification (NCBI taxonomy): domain Eukaryota; kingdom Metazoa; phylum Arthropoda; class Arachnida; order Ixodida; family Ixodidae; genus Rhipicephalus; species Rhipicephalus microplus. The sequence continues at coordinate 136,004,461 of NC_134701.1, read as the reverse complement.
AGAACCACCAAACTGTAGAATATTAAATGAGTAAAGATGTGTGATTTCCTATACAGACCACAATTATCTAGAAGATATCAATCATAACAAGTAAACAAATGTACGATGATGACTGAGACTAAAATAACAAAATAGGGCAAAAGTAGGTAAAAGCTCACCTCAGCTGCCATAAAAGCAAATGTGTTGGCACCTGCGTGTAGGCCCACCACAACACATACAGCAAAAAGGCTCAATGAAAGGAGCAGGATGCCACACAGCAGTGCAAGCAGCCGTATGTGTGTCAACTTTGGTGTGGTTGGAGAAAATGAGAGATATTCAAATCGATCTCTATGCAGGCGGCGGCTAACGCCACCTAGCCGTAATACTTGGTGAACTAACCATTAGATTTATCTTTTTTTTCCCTTCAAATAATCAAGTTGAGGATTCGTACTTTGCAGTGAAGGGTTTAATTTTCACTCGTGCCTTGACTTTAGCCATTAATCAGATAACCTTCTTCTAGTTAAGTCTACCCGCTTAAAGTCTATTTTGCCCTCCCTGTCCCTAAACCCCAGTGCTTTGAAAAACTCTGCGCCATCATCCTGAACTATAGGGTGAAGCCCTTTACAGAACATTATCAAGTGTTCGGCAGTTTTTTCTTCCTCTCCACACGCACTGCATACTGTGTCTACCCCTTCGTATTTGGCCCGATATGTCTTGGTTCGCAATACTCCCGTCCTGGCCTGTAACAGTAGAGAACTACCCCGAGTATTATCATAGATCCTTTCCTTGGCGATTTCCTGCTTAAAAGTTCGATAGATCTCTAGTGCGGACTTCTTAATCATGCCAATTCTCCACATGTCAGTCTCCGTTTCCTTCACTTTTTTCTTAACCGATAGTTCTTTCTGGTTTGGCCACCTGCTGATTTCTAAGTATTTCACAGTCAACTTCCTGGTTCACTTCCTCCATTTTGTATCAACATTCTTCATGAACAAGTAGCTGAAAACCTTCCTAGCCCAACGCTCCTCCCCCATTTCTCTCAATCGCTTCTCAAATTTTATCTTGCTGCTAGCTTCCCTGCCCTCAAATGATGTCCATCCCATATCACCTTGTACTCCCTGATTTGGTGTATTCCCGTGAGCTCCTAAAGCAAGCCTACCTATTCCACGTTGCTTAATTTCTAATCTTGCTTGAACTTCTGATGTCATGCACCAGGCCGTATTGCCGAACGTCAGCCCAGGAACCATGACCCCTTTCCATATCCCTCTCACAACATCATACCTATTGTAATTCCACAGTTTTCTATTTTTCATGACTGCTGCATTCCTGTTACCTTTAGTCGTCACGTATATTTCGTGTTCCCTCAGATACTCGGTCCCATTGCTTATCCATACGCCCAGATATTTGTATTTATATGTTATCTCTAGCGTGACCTCCTGTATCCTAAGCTCACTACCTTCGTTGTCATTGAAAATCATGACTGCCGATTTTTCCTTACTGAATCTAAAATCATACCTATCTCCCTCATTACCGCAGATGTCCATCAATCTCTGCAAATCTTCCTTGTTGTTGACCATTAGCACTATATCATCTGCGTACATTAATGCTGGTAGTGCCTGATCAATAAGTTTTCCTTGTTTGACTAAAGCGAGGTTGAAGCCCAGTCCACTTCCCTCTAATTTTGCCTCTAATCCTTGTAGGTACATCATGAATAATAAGGGTGCCAGGGGGCACCCCTGCCTAAGCCCCCGTTTTACCTCTGCAGGCTTGGATACCTGCTTTTCCCACTTTATAACTACCTTGTTACCTGTATAGATACCCTTTAAAATATTAGTGACTATATGTTCCACGCGTAGTGTGTCCAGTAATCCCCACAATTCCTCTTGAACCACGCTATCGTACGCTCCCTTGATATCCAAAAATGCTAGCCACAGGGGCCTGTGTTCCTTTTCTGATATTTCGATGCACTGCGTCAGTGAGAACAGATTGTCTTCCAACCTCCTGTGTTTCCGAAACCCATTCTGCAGTTCCCCCAGCACCCCCTCATCCTCTATCCACGACTGCAGTCTTTCCTTATAATCCGCTCGCGACCAACTATAGTGTTGGTCGTGATCGCCACCGCGCGGAGCTTGTTTAAAACTGAAAGCAGGCCAGCTCCGCCGGGAGCGCGAGCCATTCCTCAGGCATCTTTCTAGAGGAGGCGTTGGTCAAGGTTAATTTTGGTGGTGTGCGGCGGTGTGTATGGATTGCGGTAATATTCTTTGTCAATATAGTTCTGTGGCAGTGATTCTCGGCTGACCGATCCTTCAAAGGGGGGAGATCAAGCGCCGTGGGTGTTTCGTGCAAGCGGTAGCGTTGAATGACCAACATCCCGCGTCGATGTGATATGGTCATGTGCTGGCTGTCTTGTGTGTTCTGTGCGGTGTTTTGTTTGACAAATTTAGTTCCCTGCACTTTTGATGACACGTTATTGTTGGCTGGCTCATGCGAGCCGTAGCGGTGAATTACTCCCGCGTAGGCGTGATCATGTTTGTGCAGACATACTTCCGTATGAGATTTAGGGTCTGACGCACTGTACTGACAACCCCACTGTCACACGGGTTCTTGTTTGCTGCGTCGTACCCTTTTATACCGCAGTTAGATGACGGCTGCACCGTATTTGATCCGATTAGTTCGGGCAGTTAGAGGTGACTAATACTGGTGTCACTCGAATACTTTTGATCGAGATCGACTGGTCTGTCGCTGCTGGCCCGGATCGAGTTTGGCGCAGACGCCCTAGCTGATTGCAATCAAAAGTGCCCGTGTGACAGCGGTATGATCGCACGTGCGAATGCTCAAACCCTTTCTGTGCGTTCTTGTGGTCTCTAGCTTCTTGGCTGCTGGTTGCGTCAGTAGACGAACATGCAAGAAAAATAGTTTACTACATATACAAAGTATTCTATCAAAATTATGCAGAAAAGGTGCATCGTAGTAGGTAGCTAGGTCTGTAATAATGGGACGTCCGCTAATAAGCACATGTACACAGAAGGACTGAAAGCTGGACCAGTTGGTGACAGTACTTTAACATATTTCAACACAGCGCACGACTATGCGAGCACAAGAGCGATTTGTCCCTTCTCTAGTGTCTGTGTAGTCCTGCCCTGTGTTACAATACGTTCAAGCACATGCATGTGTTTGGTCTTGCTAAATCAAGTATTGCATGGAAAATTGAAGGACTTATCATTCTTTAGGAAGTACACTGTCATTCTCGGTCTTATTACCAGTTTTCCTGAGTGCTACTTTTTTAATCAAAAGGATGTGATGTTTACTTCACTATCAGATTAGCACATTTGTCCCCGCTTAGTAGTCAGTGCACGATACAAGCTTTTGGTCTTTGTTTTCCTGAGTGTTACTTTTTTAATCAAAAGGATGTGATGTTTACTTCAATATCAGATTAGCACATTTGTCCCCGCTTAGTAGTCAGTGCACGATACAAGCTTTTGGTCTTTGTTGGTGCGTGTGTGCAATAATAAATAGCATCAAGTTACATTTCTCGGCTCCTTTATATCATAATTAACTTCATTTCATGGGATAGGCACAATGATAAAGTAATATGGTTCTTGTATTGAACGAAATTTCTCGAAATTTTGTTGAGCCTTGTAAAGGACAAGTCCACTTGTGAAAACGTCGTCTCCAGCACCCACCCCCCCGTTTACAAAATTTTCATGGCTCCCCAATGTGTAACTTTTACTAATAAATACTAATAAAACTCTATCTAGCAAAACGTTCTTACGAATTTTCTAATCTAACGAAGAATTACCATTCACCAGCAAAAATCTATAGAATGTAACGTTGTCTTCAGACCGATTTAAAGTTTTTTTGAAACGACTAGGTAAAAAAGCAGTGATTTTTTAAATAATTTTGCTGCAACAGATTTGAGTATGCACCCACATTGAAGCATTTATGTGCCCTCGCTTCACTTTTATGGAGCCGCATGCCGTAAGCCTGTGCAGAAGAACAATGAATGCAGCCTTTGGTAGTGCTTACGTTCCAGATGGTGGCAGAGGTGCCGATGGTTGCTTTTGTTATTTCATGGCTTATGCTACAAAAGGCACTGATCATTCCTAGCCTTTTTCTAGCTTGAAATGCTCGCACAATCCCTGCATTCATTCTTCTTATCATTGCATATCGGTAACTTGTCATAGCCTCATGTCTCCCTGGTCTGCATCACCCATGCACAGTGTCCCTCTTTTATGTCAAATTTGCCCCTACGGATTTTCAAGACACAAAGGTCAGGCTAGAAGTACTCTTTGCTATTCTAATCGGTCCACATTCTTGTAGAAGCCACAAAGATATGGCTGTTTTTAATGACAAAATAATGAGAAAAAGGGTCTAGGGGAGCTCAAAGTTTCCATAGTTTATTCATCATATCCTGCATCGAAAATTATAGGCACACATGTGTGGAGTAAGCTAGGCTCACATTGAGAGCATACTAACTAATCGCAATCTGTGAACGTGTTCTTTACCTACCAGAAAGACAAAGTATCACTGATGCCTAATGAACCTCATGATTTTATACAGGATGCATCCATGCAATTTTGAGTAGTTGTGTCCATGCTTCTGCCAATATTCCAAACCTTGTCCAGGTACGGCTCACACTTATGAGAATCGCAACGTGTCAGCAAATGTGCCCCATCTTTATCTTTTAACGATAGCTCACGTTCCTGTGCATGCTCATTCACGAATATTCTTGCCCGGCCAACATTCATCTTTTGTCGAAGGATAGTGCAAATTCATAAACAACTACGTTGACACATTTTGTGCATGATTGGCGTGCCTTTGTTGCTTCCATCATATAGTGTACATGAGAAAGCTGAGATGATTTTCGGGGCACAGAAAAAAGAATCGGCATACCATCTCTGTTTGCAACCATTTTTAGGTTTTGTGCAGCTCGGTGCATACCCGGTATAACCTTAGGTCTCGCTGTTGTGCGCTCTTGCTCTACACCAGTACCGTGGTGTTCTCTCTTGATAGTCTGGTGGAGCAACTCGGCTACAGCGTTAAGGAGCATGCGAAGGAAACCAACAACAGACAACCTGTCCAATCGGCTTTGAAAAGTCTTCTGCATAACGTGTGAGCACGACCCTGCACATGCATACTTTGGGCATTTTTCAGCTACGCCCCTTTTCACAGTTTTGGAATGCGTTACAATTTTTTCAGCACACCTAGACAAAAAAGCCAACAGCTGTGACGACTCTGCAAGGTAATGCGCTAAGCCAAAAACTGCAAAAAGACACAAGCCTTCAACTCATGTGTTAACACCAATCCTTTTTCAGTCTGCAAAAGCCTGCTAGAACATTGTTAACAATGGGCTAATATTTGACGATGGTTAGTTGCTTTAAAATAACAAAAAATTATCATCATACGTAAGAACTTCCAGAACCTCCCACTAATTAAAATGGTGGAACGTAATAAAAACGATTACGGTCAAACATAAGAAATTCCACAACACAGGAGCAACATACGAGCTACCTTTGACATAAAGCTTGAGAAGGGCCATAAAAGCTTATACTGCCATGCCCGCGGCATTCCTGAAGGCAACCACGCCACTCTCGTTTGTGCAACTTCTCATGTAGAAAAACAATTCACCGTACAGGACAGAATAAAATAAGTCCTCAACATCTATCAAGAACAAGTACCCATCGAAGGATTCTTTGAAGAAAGTGGATGATGCATAGGAAATTTCCAGAAATGGGTCTATCATGACAACCGAGTCTAGCCGCTTCATTAATAACTGACTAATCATGTTCTGCCAGATACCTCAATCACTCACAATTGTCCTGAATGAAACACCCGGCTTATGCGTCTTGGCCATAAAAAACACATAAAGGGTGTTCTTTTTGCTAGCTGCAGTATGCGATAGACTCTGGTAGTTGTGCAAGTTCCAAGTGCTTCTGCAATGTGAACATTTCCCAGTCCAGTGAGGCCTTCCCAGGTCGTGCGAACAGGCTTCTTCAGTATGAAACAGCAGGCATGCTTCATTTTTAGGTTCCAGTTTGCCTCAGTGATGTGGGCTGCTGAAGGCTTGGCATTGCGAAACTTCTTCTGTGCCAGCCACTCCAGGTCCAAACTGAAGAAAAGTGCACGAAGCAGGTATAGAAAGCACACCTACTGGCACAAATTATGATTTCACATACTTTCGTAACATGAAGGTGGGACTTCTCCACAAAGAGCACTCACTTCTTGTTGAACATGGCCTTTCGGGGAAGTCATGCCTCCATTTGGTTGTGTTATCAAATATGTAAAATTTTAAAATTCAAATTGTGGTGGCAGGTGTGCTTATTTTTTTACCTTCTTCATGCAATGTGCTTTGGTTTGGAACAGAAGTGGTTGGTGCTAAATAAGTTTTGCAATGCCAACCGTATTATACTTGACCAGGGACAATAACAAGTGCCTAGTCAGGCATGTGTTATTAGTCGAAACTCGTCATCTCTCAGAATTCACCTGCTGAAAGCGCCCTGAGGCACCATGCATCTTTGGTTAAACAGGCACACCTTTTAACATGGTCACACTTGTGCAAAGCAGCCCTGCATGTCTATTAGGTCACGCATGCTCTTGGAAACACCACGTCGGAGCCCACAACTTCCACAAGGTGCCATGGATTATTAACCCTGGCTGCAAATGCACTATACAGCGTTGGGGACACGGCTGTACATGGTTCTGCTAAATGTTCCAGATATGTTTTAATGTTGCTAGAAACATGTCGAAAAGCAGTTGGTAGTACAACTACAATACATAAGCAGTAGCACTGTTATGTGAGTTGAATAACCCTTTGGTATTGAAACCAACCTGCGATGTGCAACAGCTCGATAACACATGCTCTTCTTGTATATCAGCCTTTTTTCATGTCCAGTCCTATACAAAAGCTTCCCCCAGTTACCTACAATTTTCCCAACAATGTGCAAGCTCATTCAATTTTATGCGTGCAAATCCCATCAGGCCTTCTACCTTTCTCAGCTATTTTTCCCATATTTTCGTAGCCACACAATCTCTCTAACTGGTCACTTTTCTCTCCCTCACATTACTTGACCTGCCCAGGTCCACCTTTTTTTTTCTTAATGTATGCTAGAATGTCATCTTGCCCTGTTTGTTCTCTATCGAGCTCTGCTTTTTTGATATCTGTTTGTTATGCTAACCATTTTCTGTTTCTATTTTGCATAGTTCTTGGTCTGTTCTGGACTTTTTTTTTTCTTCTTTTTTTACTATCATTCAAGTTTGTGCACCATATGTTATTACTCGCAGCATACAATAGTTGACCACTTTCTGCTTTAGGGACAGTTGTCAATTGTGTTTTATGATTTGAGAATGTCTGCAATTAAAGCTTTGACCCAAGCATATTGTTCGGTGAATTTCCTTTTCATGAGTAGTGTGTCCTGTGAATATTTGACTTGAATACATATATATTGTAAAGATTCTAGTGTGCTGTTGCGGACTCTCGCTCTCTTGTTTGGCTTCGTAATATTAGATCCTTGTCTTTTACTTATTCATCTGTAACACTACTGGAACACTTTTTCGGTTTAGACCCTCATTTCATTGTAGTTAAACGACACCACTGCTGAAAAGCAAAATGTCATTTGCAAAGGGTAAGTACCGAGATATTCTTTGTAAATGTTTATTCGCATTTCTTATCAACATGGTGGCTCAAATCCTTCTGCTAAGCATGCTGTAAATATTGCTCAAATTTCGTCTCCGTGCCAGATACACTTCAGGAATAAAATTTTTCTGCTCTGCGACAGCTCCTCCCCCTTAAAGGGACTTTTCTAGTCGCCCCTCAAGACTTTAATAAAGTTCAATGTCTGTCTGTCTGTCTGTCTGTCTGTCTGTCTGCTCTGGACTCTCTCTAAATGTTGGCCAGGGTATTCATGCATGCATTATGCACTAGCTACTATAAGACTGCTGGTATCTCTACCGAGTCGAATGCCTTTTATTAGTCTCTGCAAGATAAGTAAATGAATGGATGTGTTCCATTTCGCAGATTTTTCAGTTTGACCGCGCATGACTATGATCCACAGTGCGACATCTGTTTATCTGTGTATAATTCTTTAAATCTTTCATCTCTTTTTTTTCTGTATTTGTTTGGTATTGGCTTTTTTACAGTTTGGTTGTACATTTGATTCGCCAGTACGTGAGGCATTGTGCAGAAAGTGTCACAAGCTTGTTAAACACGACATCTCCATCTTTAATCAGGTCAACAATATCGCTGCATGATTTTTGTTGGTCATGTTTTGTAGGGCTCTATTCCATTCTCTCAGGCCAGGGTATCCAAGAAGATTCTTTCCTGGTTAGGCTTCTTATATTATGTTTCTCTCTAACTTTGTTTATATTTACTCATGGAGTTTAAGTGTTTTGTTGAACTTTGGCTTCTTTCTCTGTTACGTGGCTTATTCGTTAGCTGTAGTAAAAGTCTTCTGTCACCTTATTATAGATGTTGAGACTGCTGATTATGTTACTCTATCTGTTGGAGTGTGCATTCGTAATTAGTTTTCTGTTGTCAGGATTTGTCCTCTCTTTGAATTCTTCATCTAATTCTTTGGTGCTATAAATCCCCAAGTCGGCATTTTTTTTTTGTTAATCAGCCCTTTTAGCTCAGTTAATTCAGCTTTAGATCTTAAGTGGGTAGCTTTTGTAGCTTGTTGTTTCTTTTTTTCATTTTTTTGTGGGATTTGGGAGAGTTTGCTTACTTCTTGTCCTAGTGCTTTAACATAACTGCAGCTGCATTTTAGGAATCATTGTATTTATGGTTTGGTTCATTTACTCTATGTCATAATTTTTTTTTTCTTGTTCTAAGGCCTCGCATACGAGTGTTCTAAGGCAGTGCTGAGAATGCGTGTGACCTTGAATCTGCTCAGTTTTCAGAGGAGCCTTGCGATTACTCTTCAAGGTATAATAATAATAGTAATAATAATAATAATAATGGTATTTTTGGGTGCCTTGAAGTTCCGCATTCTATTTTGGCGGGCTTAATGATGATGATGACTAAAGTATTCAAGCATGTGAAGAGATCGTTTTCGTCAAACATTTAAAATGAAAGATTAAATACGATAACGTATTAAGCACGAATCGCCGGTCATCGCTGAAGTATACGTACAAGCTAAATTTAACGCTCCTGTTGTACCCCGGTTCACTGGCGCAAGACCATACACGGGGCAAAATATTGGTGCTATGACGACCAAATCAAAATCAAACGATTCATTTGCCTTTTGAAAAGCATAATCTTGTATTTGTGTGCACGCACGCTATTTCAGACTTCGCTAGCTCATGTCACAGGTATGTTGGATGACAGTCACCGCACAACGTAAAGGCACGAAAAGACGATCGAAAGGGCAGCACGCAAGTTTTTATTTTTTGTTTTGGTGCTTGATGTCATAACAACTTGCCGGAATGCTGGGTGAAGTCACCAGGATTACTACTGTAGCCTGACGACAAGTTAGTATTTATCTCAGTAGGTGCGCTGTGAGAAATGTGACTTTAACATCAAAATAAAATATCTTATAAACATTTGCTGTGCATCGAACTTGCTCAGAGTCCTCTTTTTATATAGGAGAATGGTATGGCAGAGTAAGTTCGCCTCAGACAAAAAAAGGTGTCAGTACCCCATTAGTGTCAGCACTCTTCCACTGTCCCATTTCTTGAGCTGTGGTGCCATTACACTCGGCCTACTTCACAAGTAATCTGTGGTGGTTTCGGATGCTCTGCAAGTGAACATTTGTGGTCACTTCATGTCTGCACTCTTTGTTGACCTCTCTGTACCTCTGCATGCCTGATGTAGCGTTCATTATGTTTGACAGTGAAACGAGGGGCTATTATTCCTCCTCCCAGCATTGTGAAAAAGTGTTTGCATTTTTTAAATGTTGTTTGTGTTTTCTAGTCCACATAGGAGAATTTGCTAATTTTATTAATTACACATTTTACCTCTGTGACATCATGTAAGGGTCACTTATTATTTGTCTTGTTAGTGACCTGGTAAATAATGGCTCGTTCATTTCGTCGGACATATAGTAGAACTCTGACATGCACAGTGCATGCTCCCACGGGGGACTAAAAGATTCTATCGGCTGATCCAAGAACCTTAACCAGTCAAGACTCTCCTTGAAGAGGCCTGATCCGATCTTTCTCAAATTACAGGTGAAATGTGCACCTGCCCACGCACGACTATGTTGTGTAGCACTTGATGCGCTTCCAGAGAATGTTCAGGATGACTGCCAGTTGGGCGTGTTGATAAAGGTTCATGATGAAACAAGCGCTAAATATACACACACTCGGAGAGGACACAGACAAGCACTTACTAGCAACTGAAAATTTTATTACGAAGCGAACACTAATAAATATATTATGTATATGACATACATACGTGTGATGTATTTATTAGTGGCCACTTCGAAATAAAATTTTCAGTTGCAAATAATGTTATGCTGATGCAACTGCCCTATCTAAAGGGACATATCTGTGGAAGCTGATACACATTGTGGACGACAGACCCATCTTGGCCAGTCTAAACAGCCGCTCAACAGGCAGTGCACAAAGAGCAGCAAAGGAACGACCAGGTGTCACATAATGCAAATTGTGCTACAAGTGGGTCGTCGAATGCTTCGACTGTTTACAAATGCTTCATCTTGTTTACTTATTAACTATAGCGCATACCCCTTGTTGGGATTACAAAAGCTTCTGGCACAATTTTTCACCGTCGCCAGCTACAGCACGAAAAAATTGCACAAACTTTTTTGCAGGTGTGCAGCGGGTAGTACCACTTGTCTCGAAGAATGACGAAGGATGGCATTGTGAATGCCTGCCTAGTATACAATTATTAATGGCGTGTTGGGTACCCTGTGAGTGTACTTGCAGCATTTACCTAAAAAGTGTCAAAAAAAGGCTCTGAAAAAGTGCTTTTCCAGCTTTCACTGTGACAGTGCTGTGCATTCCACAAAGGCGTGGCAATTTTTTCTAAGAATGGATATATCTTTTCAGGAATTCAGTTTCGTTCATGTTTCTTTTTATTATATAGGCTTATTTAGGTGAACGGTTCATTTTCCTTTGACTGTTTCCTGTGAACTACTACAGTGGCAACAAAGATGAAATTTTGATTCACTGTTTGCTGTGAAAAACTTCACCAGTGCGCCAATCCTTCGTTTTAAGGTTATCGACAGTCTTAGTTGTATAAAACAGCAAAATGCATCGTAGAGACATGGCTCAGACTCAGAAAAATGTAGATGCTACCGCAGCAGCTTAACATTGAAGCCCGCAGTGCGCTCTAGATATGGATCGCCCAACTGAGGCTTCTGTACTAAAGGCTCTGAAAAGAAATGATCACTGTTGTAGCAAAGTTTGACGGGGATGACATTGCTAGCTCAAAAATTGTGCAATGAATTGTGGTATTTTATTCAGCAGCAATTTTTTGTGTGCTTTGCGAGTTTGCTAGTGCTTACTTTTACTGTTCGTAATTTTTTCATCCTGTCTCTTCCTCTCTAGGCGTCAGAAAATTGGGAGGTTGATCTTGGATGGAAAAACGTTCTTATATGAACTCATGTTGTCTGCATTGTTTAAATACCTTAGATGTTTTTGTTGAGTGCCCTATTTTCTAAGCACTTTGCATTTTTGCAACCAATTCTTTCTGCGGCTTGCTTTCTTAATTATTCAATGTTTTCTGTAATGCTCACGTATTTGTTCACATAATGTTTCCGTATATTCACGCGATGCATCATTGTTATCTACATATTTTTGAAAAGAAGAGTTCAGTTTTATGAATTACAAGTCTTGCTGTGAAATATTATTAGATTCTGCTAGATAGTACTAGAATTTATCCTTCTTCGTTTTCTTCATTTGGATGTATTTGATGCCCTTTATTACAGACATCTTTGTCCTTTTTCAGCATTAGCTATAAATAAAGTGCAAGTGATGATTCTATTGTTTTGCTGTGTGATGTGTAGATTAGCATGAAATTTCGTTAATTATGATTTTAGGGGCATGCTTATATGCAGAGAAAGATATCAAAAATTTGAAGAAGCTGTGGCCGAACAGGGATTATGTTCAATAGTGTTTTTTTGTAAAAGAATGAATATGAATATATTTAGAATAATATGCTTTGCAGTACCCTTTTCGAATTTCCTTTCAAGATTTTGTCAGATAATTGCTGTCAATTAGCATTATTCTCTTTTCATTCGGCTTTGGCATTTAATAATCAAGGTTAGAAAGGCCGCATTTCTGTAAAATTCAGTGCGGAAACACTTGTTTGTTGGAACTAAGCTCACATCAATGAACTGAAGGTGGTCACGAAAAAAATTGATTCCCACACTCAGCAATACTTATAGATATAGAGTGTAGTTCTCGAGTGAAATGCCACAAAAACATTTTTTGTTTCAAAAATATGCAGCACTTCACAAACGCTTTTGTTTTCTTTGTGCAGATTTCTGCTCTTCCAACAGTCCACCAACTGCAGATGTTGAGCGGCTTCGCCAAAGAAGTTTGTTGTGTTGTGAACAGTGCGACTATAAGACACTGCATTTGGGCCATTTCAAAACACATGCCATGCGTCACACAGGAGAGCGACCACATGGATGCCACCTATGCCCCCAGAGCTTTACACTAAAGGGTAATCTGAAAGTCCACCTACGCACTCACACGGGTGAACGGCCATATCAATGCCCCATATGCCTCAAGAGCTTCAGTATAAAGAAAACTTTATCTCAACACGTGCGCATTCATACGGGTGAGCGTCCGTATCAATGCCACGTATGCCTCAAGACCTTTGTACAACTGTCCTCACTGTACAGCCACCGCAAAATGCATGCAATCAAGCATTCGTATCTGTAACCTTCGTGCGCTGAGACGTTCGTGCAGAGTGTCCACCTAAGAAGACACCTCGATCGGCCTGAATGGGAGTGATCATATTGGTGAAAGTTTGATTGAAGCTTCTCATGAAGCCACACTTCATGGATTATTTCAAAGAATTGTGGCAGTGCAGATTTATGTAGGCCTTTTAAAGCTGTGAGTTTTAGTTAAGATACCTAGGCTTCATTATTCAGAGCAAAGCATAGGTATTCATGAAGTAAGATGTCACATAAATATTTTTATTGTGCTCTATTGCTGAGTTGTTCATTCACCAGTTCAGTACTAAGTTCACCAGTTTGTACTAAGCTCTAGGAAAACATTTTTTTGTACTGATAAGCTACAGCACTTCTGCTTTGTCAATTCAAGATTTTTTTGTGGCTCGAATTCCTAACCTCCTTAATGACTATACCTTTACTATAGATCTCAAATCCAGAATGAGAAAGCAAGCATATCAAAAAACAAAAAAAACAATTAAAGAATTATTATTTTCAGACGACTGATGCAAATAAAAAAATACTATGGTTCTGTATGAATGTAATATATTGCCGATTTTTCTTTTTCTCTCCCCACATGTGGACTGGGAGTCCTACAAGTTGTTCCAAAATTTTTTTGTATGTGTGTGCAGATGAGTATAATGCGATTTTCTTTTTCTGCTCGAGAGTAGTGCGTACATTTTTTTAAATTGTACTTATGTTTTCTTCTCTTTTTTGCTATATGACTGTGTAATATTGATCAGAGGTGCAATATTTGATTTCCATGTACCCTTCTATATTTTTTAATTTCTTTCTGGTGCTACTGCTGTATGGGTGGCACGGGCCAGTCAGGCAATGTCTGCCTTTTGCCGTGCCTCCTTGCACAATTTTGTAATTGTTCTCAATAAATTAATAAATAAAGAAAGAAATCTTGAACAAGCATAAACAGACACGAAACAAATTGCTTAACAGGTCATCATCTGTGTGCTTGTACATTATGTAATAATTATTGTTATCATTTGAACATCCACATATGTGACCGTGATGCTTCGCGGCATTTTAAACAATCAGGGAGAATTGCTACAGCATATGGAAGCATTCAGTGGGTGAAACAATAAACACAAAAACTGAAGGACAACAGAATTATTGTGTTGTCTTTTTGTTTTTTGTGTTTCTTGTTCCATCCGTTGTGTGCTTCTTTATGCCGTATTTCTCAACCTACACGCCCCCAAGTACAATGTGAACAGGGAAAAGAAGTGTTATTGCAGTAACTACTATGTGAACAGTGCAAGCAATCTCTTGACATCAATATCGTGGTTCATATCAAGTCCGTGTGCAAATCAATCCAGTCACATCCCACACCTTTAGTGCTGACGAATGTTGAAAAACAAGTGCAAGAAAGAGCACTATCATCACTCGCTTGAGAATCTGGGAAATAAATGTAGAAGAGAGTGCTGGCTTTGCAGGGAGTGGAATTCTGCTATGCAGGTGTTGATGCAAGGCACAACATGTTGGGTGAGGTTTTCAGGGGAATGATGTGTCATCTTGTGACCACTTCTTTGCACAATATGAAGTGACAGTGAAGACGGTACCATCATCGCACTTACTGTGGACACTTATTTCTTGGTCAGCACTGTGCCACCGAGTGTTCACTGTCCTGTCTCTTGAGCGGTTCTGCAATAACACTCAACTTACATTTCAAGTGATGAGCGAATGTTTCCAAGGCTGTGCCAGCAAAGATTTGTGGTCGCTTCGTGTGTGCGCTCTTTGTCGATTTCTCCACAACTCCCCTTGCCCAATGTAGCTTTCTTTACCTTAGACAGAATAAGGAGGGGCAATCATATGTCTTTCAATCTGTCACCTTCATTCTTCCTAGGAATATTGTGAGTTAGTGCTGGCATTTTTCAAGTACTGTTAGTGTTTGCTTGTAGATGTAAGTCATTATGCTCTTAGATTTAATGACACCTTTAATAACACCATGTCAATCACCTTCATGCACTGAGGTCTTTGTGGAGGCTGTCTTACTCCGTAATCATGAGTTGCAATTCGTCCTTTGAGTTACTCAGCAATGCAATGTCATCAGCGAAGTGGAGGTTACTAAGGTACTCTCCATTAACTCTTATTCCTAACTGTTCCTATTCTAGGCTTCTGAAAACCTTCTGTAAGTATGCGGTAAATAGCATTGGGCAGATGGTGTCCCCCTGCCTTACACCCTTACTGATTGGTATTCTGTTGCTTTCTTTATGAAGCACTATGGCTCAATGCACATTAGGCTCACCAAATATTTTTGTCTTTAGTCACATCTGTGAACAAAGTTAATGAGCTTGTGAATATTTGATCATTTATTTGGTCATGCAGACTTTTAATTGGGTACTCTTAAAATGTGCTTACTTTTTAAGCATCTGGGTAATGGTTGCCTCCTGTTGTGTTTACTTGTAGAAGATGCTATGTGGTGTTCAACGTAAGCTCTTATTTCTCTTGCCTTTTTGTTCGAGACCTTTTGTGTTTTTTTTATTTTACACACTTTTCATGTCGGTACAAGCATGTGGTGTATTCCATTTCGAGTTAAGAACTCAAGGTGCTGGGCACTGGTGAAGGCAGGACCGTTGTTGGAAACTATGACATCAGGCAGGCCATGCTGAGTAAAAGCGATTTTCAAGGCAGAAATGGTAGCTTCTGCAGATGTGGAAGACACAGGAAAGACTTCTATCTATGTTGAGAATGCATCCACAATAACCAAAAATGTGTGACCTCGTAAAAATGGTCCCCCAAAATCAATGTGAAGCCTTGACCAGGGTCGTTGTGGAAAAGGCCACGACGTCTGCTGAACCGGCTGTACAGCTTGATGTTGAGTCTGGCACAGCTCTTGACGCTGTTGGCAATGTCATTGTCAGTGCCTGGCCACCAAACATGGCTCCTGGTAATCCTCTTGCTCTTCTTGATACCTGGGTAGCTGGCATGAAGAAAACCAAAAACTTGGGCCTGCAATACCTTTGGGATCATTCCTCTTGATCCCCTGAGTAGACAACCCTCATGGAGACTGAGGTCTGAGCTTCTGGTATTGAAAGTGTTCAACTCTGGTCTTACTGGGAGGCTTTCTTCTTTCAGAACAGCAAGAACAACATGGCCCAGAACTGGATCATTTTGCGTGGGTTGGAACACATCACCTGGTCAAAGTAGTCTCGGATATGCCTCCTCTAGCAAGATTTCAGCAGATGGTGGTAATGCAGTAGTGTCAGTTGGGAGAGGCAGTCTACTAAGAGCATCAGCATGGCTGAAGTCTTTGCCAAGCTTGTATACAAGTTCGTACTTGTAAGCAGAAAGCTTCAGAACCCACCTGATCACTCGACGCGAAGCTTGGACGGGAACCCAGAACGGGTGTTGGCACCCAGCAGTCCAAGAAGTGGGTTGTGGTCAGTGTGTGGTTCGAATGAGATGCCCCACAACTACTAGTGGAACCGATCCACACCAAACACTTAAAGCCAGTGCCTCCTTGTTGAGTTGACTGTCGTTTTGTTCTGATTTTGACAAGCTCCTCGAGGAAAAAGCAATGGGATGTTCTCGGCCATCAGCATCTTTGTGCACCAGAACTGCACCTATACCAAGAGGCGATGCGTCACAGCTGAGACAAACTGGCCTGGCAGGGTTTAAATGCACAAGAACTGGAGCTGATGTTAGTAATTGCTTGCAAGCAGTGAATGCATCTTGTTGTTCTTGTCCCAACTCCCACTTCCCTTCACAAAGAAGCAAGTGCAGAGGACGAAGGAGTGACGAAAAATTGGGTAAGAAGGGCTCGTAGAAGTTGACAAGTCCCAAGAAACTCTGAAGTTCCCTGACATCCTGAGGCACAGGAGCATGCAGAATGGCTGCTACCTTGTCAGCATTTGGGGAAAGGCATTCCTTGCTGGTGATGTGCCCGAGATAGTCAACTTGTGGCACGAAGAAGTGGCATTTTTCAAGTTTCAGCTTGAGGCAGGATTCCTGAAGCTTGCTAAGCACAGCACAAAGGTTGCGAAGGTGCTCAGCATCATTTGCGCCAGTCTCAAGAATGTCGTCGAAATAGACTGCCACATGGGGCAGTCCCCTGAACAAGTTCTCCATCTCGTGCTGAAATATGGCAGGAGCTGATGAGATTCCGAAAGGCAACAAGGTGTACTGAAATAACCCCATATGCGTCGAAATGGTGATGTACTCCCTAGAGGCCTCGTCAAGGACAACCAGCTGGTATGCATCTCGCAAATCCAATTTTTTGAATTTCTCACCTCCAGCAAGCACAGTCCACAGGTCCTCGATCCTTGGAATGGGGCACTGCTCCACTATTGCCACTTGGTTTATGGTGACACCAAAGCCTGCTCAGATTCTGATGCGTCAATCACTTTTGGTCACAGGAACAATAGGTGCAGCCCACTGTGCTGTCTTGACTGGAACAAGAATGGGATCTCTCCTTAGTCTATGGATTTCTTGAGTTACTCCATCTGTCAAGGTATACGGTAGTGGATGTGGCTTGAAGAACCGAGGCGGAGCATCTGAAGGAATATGTAGAGAAGCTTTAGCACCTTTGATTGTACTCAGGCCTTCTTCAAACACTTCGGCGTAGTCTTGGACTAGCTGGTTGACGTCGGAAAGTGCGTGGATGTTCACTTAAACGTCGGAGATGCCGATGCCCAGCTGACGCATCCAGTTGTGTCCAAATAGAGTGGGCGATCCGTCTCCAGTCAGAAAAATAGGTATGCCATGAAACTTCACGCTGACGTCAGCTTTGCCCTGAACCTTTTTTAGTTCCCCGGAATAGCTTCGCAGAAGCACTTGTGACGGCTGCACAGGAACAGAAAGCAAAAGCTGAAGAATATGCGACTTGGCCATGACAGACACTTACCCTCGTGTCCACTTCCATGCGGAGCGGCTTGCTGCAAACGTCAACAGTGACGGTGAAAGGCGGAGGCGACGTGGCGTAGTCGACCAGCCACATGTCAAAAACTTCGTAAGATGAAGTGGTTGCGGCATCCTGCTTGCGTACAGTATTAACATTATGATGGTTACTCGACCTTGGTGAACTGCAAGCCGAGAACGAACGTGCCTTGGTAGGGCTGTTGCTTTGGGGTTTGAAGAGTTCATGTGCGGACTATATAACAATAATCGTAACTCGATAAGCATTTGTTGCAGCTCAAAGAGCCGGTTTCGGGGCACTTGAGTGCCTACGTCGCGCACGTCACTCGATCGCTCAGCTTGCACTCACTCTGGCATATCTTAGGCTGCTCGTAGTGAATGCCACCGCTACTGATTATGATAGCGATGCCAAATTAGAAACACGAATATCTGTAGCAGCTTCTCGATAGACCTGCAAACGAATGTCTTCGTAGTGTCACTCTATCAACACGTCAAGCAATTCCATTCACATGAGGAGCGAGAGGCCGCGCTATTATTAGAAGAGAAGGACGCGGGTGACAGCGTATTCCCTCTAGGCCAAATACACTTCGGAATCTACTGTATGTTGTGCATGTAAAGAACCCGCCTCAAGCCAGCGTTTTTTTTTTTTTTCCCACTTCATCGCAATGCATGCATGTAGAGCGGTGAAGCGTTGACAGCATGAACACTGTCGTACTACAGGCCTGCGCAAGCAAGTGGTTTGCGAGTAGTAAACTTCAAAAGCTGATTCAATATGAATCCAACAATGGTATAACCAAGAATAACACTTAAGTTAACCTAATACTCTTCTGATAGTTTTCAAATAAAAAGGAAAACTTTTTAAAAATAATCCTAGAACTTCAAAACAGTTTATTTGAAATAAATATTCACGAGCAGTCACCAAATAATACTACAATTATGAAAACTGTGATAAGCTTGTATACAGCAGCGACCAGAGCCTTCAAAATACTTTTCAACTGTATGTGAAAATGCCTCAGCAACTCCATTATTCAAGTTACAACTCTGTTGCCAGCTTTTAAGTAAAATTTCAGCATAAAATCTAAACAATTCTGAACCAAACACCATGTATTCAGCTAAAGATTTATTGGAACAGGCAAAATTATCACAACATATACCCTGGCACAGAGAGTATGTAAAAATCAAGTGTTGAAAGCTGTATCTGTAAGAACAATTTACGTGAACAAGAGGCTTACTAGCATGTGTTTTCATTCGTGAAGCTAATTGCAGTCATAGTCCCTAACTTCAATGATGAAAACAGCAAAGGATTAATGTGATGCAGTTCCACCACAGTAAAAAACAGAGTGAAAGTGCAGTTTGCAGCAAAGATGCTTTATGTCGTAATAGTTATAGAATCAATAGTGCTGCCAATACTTGGGCTGCATTTATTGTGGTAGTTCAGGGATTACAAAAAGAAAATAAACCTTCAGCTGATCCCATGTTTTGCTGCTTCAGGGTTGTCCCATCGGGGCTAATTATTTTTTAAATATTGGGTATTTCGTGTATGTACAACTAAATTTGATTAGTGAATGCTATTTGGTCCGTTATTTAAATATTTGCACACCCCTAGTAGTGTTGTTGCTACCAATGACCCACCATCTTTTTGTGTGAATATGATTGGGCATCTGTAAACACCATGAGTGCTTTTTGTTTTTTGTGCTGTATCTCATCTCTCATTGAACACACCCTTGCACATGCCTCAAGGTATGTAAACGAAAAAAGAAAACGCACCTGGCTACAAGTGATGCCAATTCATGACATGCAATGCAAGAAAAAACATGAGTGAATTTGGTGAAAGTTGCTCTTAATCTTGCCGTCTATTAGCAAGAAGGATCAGTTTATTGCACGTTTTTTACTCTTAGCTTACATCAGTTAACTAAGCCTAAGCTTGTTCATAAGAACTTACTTGTTTATTATCGCATTATTTGTGCAATAAGGATAAAAACACAAGGTCAGACAGCACAAATAACTCTGCTGAGATAGGAATAAAGTTAACTAAGCAAACTACAAAAAAGTACATTTTAATATTCAGCACATGCCAGACAGAAAATGCACTGAGTGCCAATACATTGGCAAAATTCTTGCCGAAATCACGAGTGGCAGCCTGGATAAATTACAATTGTTAATATCAATAAAATGTATTTTTTGAGAAGCTTTGGAAGCATCCATTTTCTGGCTAAACTTGATTCAAATGCTTACATACTCTGAGTGTTTTGTTGCAAGACAATAATAAAAACAAATGTAAAACCTCACATCAACATTTCAATGTTGTCCTAAAATAAAAAAGAAAATGCCACATGTAAATTGTTTTTTGCCAGAGAATTCTGGATATGAGAAGATTAATTGAGGCTGTCATAAGATGTGTTGAAAAATTAAAAAAAATACTTGCCACTGCAAACTGCTTGCAGAATGTGAAGTTCACGTATATTGTTATTACAGGTATGTGAATTGCTTTATATATTTCTCGCAGCACAACACGCCATATTCAGATGTTTTTTTTTTTGCCTTTCGGGATAAAAATATCTTTTTTACTTGGGATAAATTTAGCAAATAATTGACAAGCCTGACAACTAAGTACATGCGTATTGCCACGTGTGTTTTATTTCGATAAAGTCGGTTTTAACCCACAAAGACTCTAAGCAACACTCGGCGTAGCAGTTTTTCAGGAGCTCCGTGATAACTTGAGATCACACTGTTAAGTTTGTGGGTAGGATGCGAATAGTCTAGTGCTTATGCAGCCACCAGCAATAACCCCAGAATTTTCATTAGCACTTGTATAAACGCAGATGCACTGTACTGCTTGTCAGAATATTCATGGCCGACGCACTGTTTAGCGCTATTAGGGCAGACTATGTATTGCTTGTAGTTTGGCTTTCCATACTGCAGGCAAAGTTTCGCTAAGATGAAAAGTTTGGTCTCAACCCCACCGACTACTGCAGTCTTCAACATCATGGCCACGTGACAATATTAGTTTTTATGTCTCTCCAAGAGGTGTTTACATCTATAAACCCAGAAAGTTGAAATTTCATTTTTTAGAAATGTGCAGATGTACAACTGCAAAATGATGAAGTCTACTACTAACAGCTACCTTTTTTGTTTTATTGTGAATTTATTTGGTGAAGCAGAACAGTACACAAGTGCCACTATTGATGGAGACTATGTGACAAAGCCCATTGATCCTTAAAGCAGCTTGCATCTCAAGCTGTCTAGCATGGTGTACGAGTGAAGGATTCTAAACGAATTTCCAAATGAGGCAATTGTTGCGGATTATTGCGACCGTGCGACAACAAGCAGAGAAAGAAGAATGGGAGAGCACGAGCGGTAGAAATAAACATTAACGTTTTTGGTGTAGGGCTCTGGTCTTGAATACACGACAGCAATGACGTGCTGGTCGCAATGGCCTGCTTGTGGTCCCCCATTTTCTCAGATTAGCAATGGAATGTAAAGAGCTCTTATAATTGCACAGCAGAAGTCCTTGGACACCATTATTATTAAAGAAATGGTGTACAGCTAATGGTTTAAGAATTCACACAAATAAAACACAGTTCATTATCTTCTATTTGAGTCATAATGCTCTTTCACCTACCCCGGCTATTACTATCAAGAGCCACAGACTACTTTGTTCCACCAAGTTCACATTCTTGGGAGTACTCCTAGATGCTCATCTAAAGTACTATCATCATATTTCACTTATAAGAAAGAGGATAGCTCATGGTATCCGATCATTATTTAAAGAATGACCATGCTTCAACTTTGCTCAAGCTATAGTACGCCATTATCCACAGTCATATTACCTACTGCATCACATCATGGACCAACACCTATCCATCTCATATCCTCCCACTTTAACGTCTCCAAAACCAAGCCATTCGCATGCTAACATTCAGTACTCTATTCACCAGCGTGCCCCCGCTTCTTCCGCAACATAGTGTACTAACAGTGTGTAATTTATTCAAACATACACTGAGGGTTCTTCTATTTAAGTGTTTTAACGCTTCCGTAACAGTCAATGTCTTACAAAAATTTCAATTGGTATACAGTCGCCGACCGATTTTCCGGACTCCAAAAATTCGGACTTGTTGGATATTCCGGACTTCATAAATGCACCGTCAGGGATCCCATAGAGCTAATGCATTGTTTCGACCGATTTTTCGGGCGAATTTGCCCCTGAAAGTTCGATTTTTCGGACTAAATCGCTCGTTTTGTGCTACGCCCCAAGCCATTGTGAACGCCGCCATGTTGGATTTTCCGTCGGCTTGGCTAAGCTTGGTCTTCAGATGCCTTTCCTGCCTCCGAGACTAGAATGCGCACGCCATATTTTAAGTTTCGGAGGCCGTGTTTGCTTTTTAAAAGACGCGGTGATGGATGCCGTTTTTTCGTCTTCGGTCAGCACTATCGTCATCACATCGCACGGGGAGGAGGCGAAAGAAGGATTTTGTTATTGTCGTTGCAGCTTTTTTCAGTCGCCGTTCTGCACGTGTTGTGTCGCGTAGCGTCGAGACGTTGTGTGCTTCGCAGCGGCTATCTGCGGCATCGAATTTTGTGTTCTCGGTGCCGTGGCTCCGCTATCTGTGCCATCGCGGGAGCCAGGTGGTGTGAAGAAGCGTGGGAAGTATACGACCCTGACGATGGAGAAGAAAGCTGCCATAATCAAGCTAATAGAGAGTGGACGTTCGCAGCTAGATGTCGCCGGATTACGGTCGACGCCAAATGACGGTCGTCGTTGTCGTCGGATGACGACAACGACGACCGCCCGCAGCCGTCGGCGGCGGAGATCGCCAACGCGGTGACAATTTTGTCGAGCGTTTACGGCGACGATGTCTCCTTGGCGCAAATACGGGCAAACCAAATTGCCTCCAAGCGTAGTTTGAGGCAAGGCAGCATCAAGGACTTTTTTAAACCTGCCTGATGCAATAAACTTCAGATTTTTGGCGAAAACGAATTTTTCGGACTGTTCGATTTTTCGTACTTTTTTTCGGTCCCCGCCAGGTCCGAAAAATCGGTCGGCGACTGTACGCTAATCCCACCAGGTTCGCCTCTAACAACAATTTTTTACTGCCACATACACGCACTAACTACGGCAAACACACTACCATATTTGCTGCCATACATTTTTGGAATTCAATATCACTATGCACTAAACAATTGTCATTCAATACTTTTAAGTAGATTTGAGATGCCTGGTATATCATTAATTGAAGTCCCTTTTGTTCAATATTCTACTGCCATCTTTTTCATAGCCATGTATAATTACTGGATTGTTTTATTACCATTTCAGCTGGAGTTTACATTACAAGTTTGCCTTGTCATTATTTCTATCATAATTACTTGCCACTTTTTAGTTGCCATTTTTCTATAGTTATCACCATGTATATTTTTCACAGGAGCCTTTCAGCCTTGTGCTATGGGACCTCCTTCTGTATATACTAAACCATATTCGTTTACGTATTTTGCAACACATAAACATTTTTGACTGACTGACCTACTTAGCCATAACACAGCAGACAAATTGACAAGACAGACCGAATGGCTTACCCTATGAAATTTTAATAGTTTAAAATATCACTAGCAAAAAGCATTTCAATTCAAGGATTATGAACATGATAGAAATTGAAATCATTGCGCAGTGGAAAGTACACTCAGCCGTCGAAAAGTTATGGTGGGTTCAACTTTGATATCACCTCTGATGACAGACTGTACTGTGGTGTAACTGTGCTTTCAGATGACCTAACAGACCAGACGTTGCTTGTTTTAGGTTAAGTGAAGACGAAAACATCCAGCACTACAAACTGTATTTGTGATTTTTTTTATTCGAAGTAAATATGAAGTCTTCAAGGGAGCAGGTTTGCTCTGGCAATTCATGGATTCATTTTACATTTTCAAATGTTAGCAAAGGTTATGTTGCACAACAGTTTCTTGTCAAGCAGAATGAGAAATTATGTGTACTGAACGCCTTCAGAAAAAGTGCACAAAGGCGGATGCTGTCCTTATTGCAGTACTTGTCCACACTGAGCCGAGCAGCAGTACGCGATAGCATCCCAGCTCCGGTCACTGATCCACATTGCTTCAGGAGCCAGCCTAGAAGTAGAGAGGATAAGACAAAATGGTTTCAAATTTTGAGTTCAGCAACCTGCTGTTTAGTGACATTTATAGTTCTTCTTTAGGACAGTTGCATGCGAAGAAGTCAGCACTTTTAGGTGTGTCAAGATCACGAAGCAAGTCACAGAGATGGCATAGCATGGAGTACGAAACCGACAGCTGCACAAGTGGCTAAATCAAAGACTGAACGCAAGGAATGGAACCAGAGAGAGGTTTGCATTGTTAAAAAAATTATGTGACATAATCCCGTATTTAGTCTACCAGATTGCTTTACCATTCAAGCTTAATACACATGAGTCACAATAGTGAATAGGAGCGATACTCTAATAGCGAGATGAAAGACTGCCAAGTAGTTTCTAACTTTGTGTGGTTGGTTGCCGCAGCTACACGGTTAACAAAGCGAGAGTGAATTGCACGACAACAAAGAAAGGAGCACCGGCCATCCTAAAGGCACCCAGAAGCTTCCACGAAAGACGGTGGTGCAGTATCTGTATTGGGGATCCCACTAGCTGATGTGTAAAACAGTAAATGCTGTCAAGCTTTGAGAAGAAACTGAAGCTCTAAAACTGACACAAGCAGGAATGATCAAAGCGCCATCCATACTAATTAAAAAATATTCAATCTGTATCATAACTGCTGTCATTTGGGTGGTCATGACGGCATCCAGTGGACATACATGAAGCTAACCAAGCAGTTCACATGATTTGGCATAAAAGAAGAAACAACAAGATAATCATATCATGAGTGTCAGATTAATAAAGTAAAGTTTAGGCAGCTGACTCAACATATGGTACAATCACAACACTTTTCTGCACCACTGGAGGTTACTCACATGGGCTTAGGAGAATTTGGTAAAAAAAATCCAAAGGTTATGGCCTGTAAATGGTTGGTGGCAGCAAATGCAGAAAAGGCCATACCAACAGTCTGATTTCATTTCTAAACTAAAAGATGTCTAACAAAAAGTCAGTATTAGTGAGACAGTGAACTAGATTCACAGAGTCATCAACCCAATAAACGGGTAAACCAACAGCGAATTGCACTCAGGTCACTGTAATTCAGCAGTTTATGGGCTAGTGAAGCCAGCTGATGAAGACATATTGTGATACTTCAGCATGTGTCTAGACTTCCCAGAAGGATGGAAGAGCTGCCTTTAAATGACGTAGCTCATCGTGCACAGCCCTAAAAAGCATCTCTTGGGTGCACACTTCTTATGCATTTTTACATACTGCTGCCTCAATGAAGCTATTGCAGGAGTGAAAAAAAAACAAGAACAAAAATAAACATTCATGAATGGACTTTTTACTGCTCCTGCAAAACAACATATTTACCAGCCAATGTGGCTGTGAGTTGAAATGATAATCAGCCTGACAGAAGAGAGAACTAAAGAGGGTGAAGTTCAGTACAAAAAGAGAGTGAAAAAGAACTTCGACAAAAAACAGAATATAGCTGTACCAAGAATTGAGGTTCGGGACTAGGTGCTAGCGATGAAAGAATTGCGGAACTCAGCAGCGATTCACAGAGGGCCATTCTCTTTTGTCAAAATTGCAAGCCAGCAGGGACATTTAAAGATTGCCTGATACGTTGGCCTCAATAGCTCCTTCGAATTGGCCTCCACAGCCAACATTCTAAAGGAGTGTGACACCACTTTTCAATGGTGAGTTTACCCTATCACGCGAATTTTATGGATACAAAGATCACTCTGAGCAAGTAAGAAGCAAATAAAATTGTGATAAGACATATTATTTATTATATTAAAGTCAAGTTTCCCCTGGCACATCAGGCAATTCTAGGGACTTTATGCTGCAATCTGGCTAGTTGTGATGACATCAGGTACCAAAACGGCCACTCAGCGACGCAAAATTTATCAAAATTACTGCTTGTGGGTTGGCAATGGAGCCAAGTGCGTAGCAGCTGAGCAAGTTTCATGATTTCTCGCACAACCACATGACGAGGAGCTTATATTGTGTTACGATGTCAGGGCACTGTAGATATGGAAACTAGCTTTTAAAATGATACTGTTATTACTTTTGCGGAGTGCACTCGCACTTTGCAGTACATTTTCTAGATCCTTGAAGGTTGGGCCTTTCGTTTCCCGCAAGAAAATAAGAAATTTTGCAGTTAGTACCCCTTTATCATCCAGGGAGGTTAGAAAACAAGTGATGCGAAAGTGAAGCAAGCTTAGGCAGTTGCAAAAGACAAATGATTTCTTGCATGGGCAACTAGGAGGACTGAGGTATTAAATAAAGAAGTTAGAAACCATGACAAGGAGAGAATGTGTCTCCGCATTATGTGCAGTCTTTTTACATACCACCTGTTAGCAACTAGTACGATAGGCCAAGGTTAGTGTGCATTGAAAGAAAAATGTGACTAACTTTTGCAAGGTCACCAAAATTTGAGTATGTGTATTTTAAACAATGCATAACGATTATGTGTCAATAGCATAGCATTGAGCCATTTTGTTAGTTATACCTTTGAGTATAATTATGGTAATAATGTTAGCATAATCTGAACAAATCAAACATTACCTGTCAACCTGAGGTGTAATGATGTTTTCTTCTTTTTTTCATGGAGCCAAAACTAGCAGCGTTCCAAAGGGCCCAAGGAATTTCTCAGCAAGCTGCTGCAAACAGATTATAAACTGTTCATAAACTGATCATTCACAGCCCTACAGCCAGTGTAGCACTCCCTGCCACGAGCACTTGGCACACAATCATAATTCATTTACCTTACGCGAACATGCATTCTCTGTAAAAGGGAATGCCAAGGAGGGTGCATTTTTTTAACACTACGCGCAACTTAGCTGCAGCTGGTAATTCTCTTCATTCACAGGACATTCGTCATTAATTTACGTGTAAAGAATGCAAGCTCAAACCGCTAACGATTCCGGATTGCAGGTTTGATGTACACACTGCACTCTTTCCCACACTAACTGCAGTGATTTGCAACATGATGCTTACTCTGGGCACGCGATCGTAAAGATTCCCACATGCCTTCCCCAAAATACATAGCAGCTCTGCGGTGAAGCCTCATGTAACGCGTGCGTCCCTTTTTTTATTATTTTATAGCTTTCGACAAACACTCAAAGCTGTGGATTGCAGTTTAATTTTTTTTGTTGTGGTTTAGTTTATTCCACTGAAGTCTATGCGCCCTAAATGCACTGTGCAACAGCAGCAATAGTCGTGCTCGCGCTGGATAGCGTAGTGACCGAAGCTGTGCCTGCCCGAGCATCGTTTGCGAACTTGAGCGCACCGACGGTCTCGTAAGCAAGCATTTTATGGCTCTGTTCGGAACTGCAAAAAAGAACTTACCGAGACCAGCATCTCGACGTCTTAATCTTTACTGGATACGACGGTCCATTTCTTGGTGTCTCCTGCAGTCGTTGAAAGGGGACCATCACTGCCGGCGGCAGTGAAGTGCAGCTTCGGTACAGGCACACTCACAGCGTTTCTCGGCACACTAGAAGTTTCCATGAGTCCCTCCGAATGTTCGGAAGGCGTTTTTCTCGATCAAGACCGCCTCAGCAAACACAGCGCGCGCGAAGTCTTGCCTGGCAGCTGCCTGCAGCATCGTCACGGGCGCAGCCTTGTTTGCTGACGACATAGGTGTTCTGTGACGACATCACGCACGAACCAATGAGCGCGCAGCTTCCGAGAGCCTTGTAGGAGCGCCTGGCGCAGTGCATTGTGGGTGGGTCTATCCGCTCGCCTTTGTAAACTCGCAGCCGGGCTCGATGCTGTCTTCTAAGCAGGAAGGAAGGAAAATAGAGGGAAAAGAAAGGCAGGGAGGTTAACCAGTCTATAGGCAGCCGGTTTGCTACCCTGCGCATGGGAGAGTGATGGGGGAGATGAAAGAGAGCAGAGAGGGAAGAGAGAAACAGCACATTCGGCAGCACACGCGCGCACACTCAGTCATAGTCCAGTCTTATCTTTCGCGGCGTGTGACATTGCTGTTACAGTCAATTGTTCAAGTCGGCGTCGCGTAGAAATTTCAACAGAGCTTTCGTCGCCTTCTGTTGCAATGTCTTCTCTCGGGCACTTGACAGAATAGTGTCCACCACGGAGGAAGGAAAGGTAAGGAGAGGGCATGCCAGCCGGCGCAGGGCGTAAAAAATGTGGCGGAAATGACAGCATGGCAGCCATATTCACTAGGCACAATGGCGGCGTTGCTATGGTTACGTGTTGCGCAGTGGAGCTGGTCTAGCAGTGAGCGGCCGCGGCTGGCGGCGGAATGTGTGCCTCCCCAGGTCTCGTGCTGAGCCGTGGCGGACAATATCTGTGCTCTGCGCCACGTTATTGGTTACGCAGTGTTCTTCTAGCAGTTACATTACTCTTAGCACGTTTACAAATCCCTTTGTCCATCACGGGGTTTCAACAGTGCGTAGAACAAGTTCATATCCATGTGTCGTGCGGCGGATGACGCGGATGAAGCAGTAAAGCCCAAACCACATAAGCGCGAAAATGCACGCGACAGCGACGCGACGTAGATCGTCTTCGCGCGATCAGTCGCTAGCGCAGGCAAACCTCATTCACGCGACGGCTTCGGTCACGGAGGAAGGAAAAAGGCCCTAAAGGCCAAACCTCATACGCGCGAAAATGCGCGCGACAGCGACGAGCGACGCTAAGAGCGACGAAACATGGCGTTCGTGCGACGTGTCGCGTGCCCATTTTCGCGCGATCGCTCGGTTCTCCAGATTTGGAAACCGTCGCTCATCGCCCGGAAGTGCTGGGCTCAAGCAGCCAATAGCGAAAAACCGGAAAAAGACAAAGACTACATAGGTGCACGTGACCCAGTTCGAGTCACGTATGCGCAACAAAAAATAACTCAATGTTTATTACGCATGTGCATATAAAAAACTGCTGCAAGGCAATAATAAAAACTTTTCGTTCCATTACACAACAATATATCTTATTTTTAAATAGCATACCGCTCACTACGCGGTTTTCTTGGTGCGAGTAGACGGCCTCATGCCAGCAACAGTGAAGTTCGCTCGCCGAAGCCGTCGCGTGAATGAGGTTTGCCTGCGCTAGCGACTGATCGCGCGTAGACGATCTGCGTCGCTCGTCGCTGTCGCGTGCATTTTCGCGCTTATGAGGTTTGGCCCTTAGTGTTCAGCGAAATTGCGTTGGGCACTATGGCGAAGCTGAATGATGACGAACGCCTTGCAGGTCAGTGACGGTTGAGCAGTGCTCCTGCTTGTGACAACGGACGACGCTCTTGAGCCCAGCAAGACGCCGCGAGGACCATGTGCACATACGTAGTTTCGTGTTGTGTGGGTACAGTAACAACCTGCATGTGCGTAATAAAACACCTTTTCTGTTCCGCTTGGTACGCTCTCCACCAGCATTGCATGTAACCTCAACGTAACAGCAACCGCGTTCAACTGTCACTAGCACTGTGCTCAAAGTCACCACGGTCGCAGAATGCTGACGCTGGTGAGTTTCACGCGGAACACGGACACAGTAACAGGACGCTGCGTCGGTTGCGTGGCGGAATGCAACCGTAGAAGGCGCACGACCGATCGTGTTGTCTTTACAGTTGCTGGATTAATGACGTGAAAGCACTCGCCGTTGTCACTGCATCTAGCGCGCGTTCTCTCGTTGTTGCTTCGTTGTCGGCGAGCCGTTACTCTCTGTTATTACTCGGACGAAGCGATTTCGCTGAAGGTGTTCCGCTGGCTCAGAGTGATGAGCCCAGTTCCATTAGTTTTGGATCGTCACGACACACGCACTGCGCAGCCCACGTGCTTTCCGAGCCGGAGAGAGAGTCGCACCTTCTGCTTCGCCTTCATATGTAAACAAGAAAGGAGAATTTGCCTAGTCAATATGGCCGGCTTCCGGCTTCATCGCGGCTTCACAACGAGTGACGTCAGGGCCTCTCCTTACCTTTCTTTCCTCCGTGGTGTCCGCAGACATTTGGCTGTTGTCGATGCGCGCAAAAGCGGACGCCAGTGACTGTCTCTGGATTTCATACAAGGGACAGTCACACAGGAAGTGGTGTAGCGTCTCTACGCAATGACAGGCATCGCAGAGAGCGTTGTCGGCCATTCCTATGACAAAGGAATAAGATTTTGTAAATGCCACACCTAGCCATAAGCGATGAAGAAGGGTGGCTTCTCTTCGGTCGAGTCCAGTGGGCATGCGGAGAGCCACCAAAGAGGACAGGTGGTGTTGACGATTCGTATCGATGCTTGGTGGGCACCATAGTGAAAACGTGATTTCACGCGCAAGTCGCGAAGATCACTGGCAGCATCGGTCCGCGAAAGTGGTATGGCTTCTTCTCGTGTTCCTTCAAGGACTGCCCGCGTGGCAGTATCGGCATGTTCGTTCCCTATGATGCCGCAGTGACATGGCAGCCATTGAAGCGTCACATGATGCCCTTTCTCGTGTGAAGTGTGGAGAAGGCATCGAATTTCGAAAACAAGCTGTTCGTATGGCCCGCGACGCAGTGCTGAGAGCACAGATTGTAGGGCAGCCCTTGAGTCGCTGAAAATCGACCATTGTTGCGGTGGTTCCCGATTGACCACACAAAGTGCAGCGCGCAAAGCAGCTAGTTCCGCTGCTGTAGATGCCATGGAGTAGTCAGTCCTAAAGCTGATGGTAACACCTCTCGCTGGGATAACTACTGCCCCTGACGAACACTGGTGGTTCGTGGAACCATCGGTGTATACATGTATGCTGTCTGAATATTTCTCGTGCAAAAGAAGAAGAGACAGTTGTTTCAGCACGGGCGACGAAAGCTCAGATTTCCTCCGGATCCCTGGTACACTAAGATGCACTGTGGGTCGAATAAGACACCAAGGTGGTATGGATGGTTTAGATGCAGGAGTGAAGCCCGAGGGAAGTTTATCGTTGTATTTCACTATGATTTTGGCGAACGATGCTTGGCGCCTCTCTGAAGGCAACAGTGCAAGGTGATGGCAGGGAGCACGTGCGAAGTGTCTGATGTGCGTTCTCAGGACTTCTACAACAATGTGAGTTTGTATCGGATAGTCACCAGCAATTGCAATTGTTGCTTCCGTTGACGTACATCTGGGCACACCGAGGCACACTCTCAGTGCTTGGGCTTGTACTGCCTGTAGAAGACGAACATTGGTCTTGCAGGTATTGCTAAGCACGGGCAAGCTATATCTGAGGAAACCGAGAAACAGGGCCCTGTAGAGCTCCATCATTGCGTCTACTGACATCCCCCACGTCTTTCCTGCCAGTCTTCTAAGCAGTCTTCGTAGACTCTCTCCGTGCTGTCTAAGAATTGGAACGCAGCCTCTATTGGTTTTATGGACATGTCGCTCCCTTGGCGTCGCTTTTTTTTGTCGTCTGCTGCGCAGCGTACGCATGCCGCAACTGTAGCAGCAGGCGTGCGCAACATTGAGATGGCATGACTTCTTAAGGCGGAGGCACAGAACACCTATGGCAGAGGTTCTTTGTCGACATTTCGAAGTCAGTCAGCAACTGCATGTTGTGCGTGTACACGTCCGAAGTGAAGTGGAGCGAATAAACTCCCGCTTTGTTGGCGTCCAGTCTCCGCCTCGGCCACGCCGTACGAAGTCGATCGCATCAGCACCGCATCCAACTGGAATCGGTAGAACTTGCACATATAAGGGGCTTTTAGACGTATACATTAAAGCAACCTCTTAATTGCACAGCAGTGCCGCGCTCGACTTCTGCTTGGCGCGGTTCATTCCGTTAGTTAAAACGGCCTCTTAATTGCACGGCAGCACCACGCTCGACTGCTGCTAGGCGCGGTTCATTCCGTTAATTAAAACGGCCAGCATCGCTCGTTCGCGAAATGCACCGCGGATGGCACCAAATCCTCACGAAGTAGCCACAACTACAAAAAAAAATTTGCAGTCAAATTTAGTGGCAGTCTGGCAACACTGACCCTCCTGGTCTGGCAACCACTTATGCAGCGCCAAAAGAAACCTTGCCGTATACTTCTTTACGTTAACAGGATACCGGTTTGCGTTTACCGTTACGGGAACGCATGTTTTTCAACAGGGAGTTTTCGAATACCGTTTGCAAGCGCTGCGGGCGTAGCGGGCGCCGTATGAGCAAGGAAGTGTATGGTAGTGTATAGTAAATGGTAGTGTATAGGTGTTCTGTGGTATGAGCTTTAGGATAACGTTTGCTCTGCTGCAAAGAGCACCGCACGATTGCAGCGACATCGTAGCCTCGAAACCAGCGTTTGCGGGCTACATGCAGGCCGCGATCGCCGCATGCAATTTCAGATTTTCTGCGTGCGGGCCGCGAACGCCGACTCCCGTTACGACGCATGTGCAGTGCTAGCGACCGCACCGCATGGGCTCGCGGTGCGCTATTCTGAAACTCCCTAACGTGTTGGCTCCCCAGACCTAAACATTTACGTACGTATGCAAGCGTTTACCTTTACGCTTTCGCAAACCATAACTGGTGATGCTAATTGCATTTAAACTACGTTTAACTTAGAGAGGATTGAATCATCACTGTGCAAGGTCACAAGACGTTTTTTATTGTGTACGGTATCCTCGTATGCTTAAAAAAGCGAAAAAAAATGCAAGGTTACTGCAAGGACTGTGTCGACTTCTTATGACACTTCATGCAACCACAGTCATGAGTACGTTGGCTCATGCGTATTGTTTTTTAGGTGAAAATGATTAAAAATGTAACTCGTTTGTATGAATGTCGCTGCGCAGTTTTTACACTAAACATACATTGCACGATGCTTCTGAAATAAGTTTTGTGATTGTGTGGTTTATTTTAATTGCCACCTATCCAGTTTGTTGGGGGCTCGCACGTTTGCGGTTTCGATGTTCTAGGACAGCATGGCCATTTCTAGCTTTCGTATTGGTAATCTGGCTGAAACAATGTCATCGCTGCTGGTGCTCGCACTACGGTCCATTTTGACTCGAGCATCGCACTTGCTCAGAGTCATCTTTTTATATAGGAGAATTGTATGGCAGAGTAAACTCACCTCCGAAAAAAAGGTGTCGGTACCCCTTTATTGTCAGCACTCTGCCACTGTCCCATTTCTTGAGCTGTTGTGCCATTACACTCGGCCTACTTCACAAGTAATCTGAAGTGGTTTCGGATGCTCTACTAGCGAACATTTGTGGTCACTTCATGTGTGCGCTCTTTGTTGACCTCTCTGTACCTCTGCCTGCCCAATGTAGCATTCATTATGTTTGACAATGAAGCGGGGGGCTATTGTTCATCGTTCTGGCATTGTGAAAAAGTGTTTGCATTTTTTAATGTTCTTTGTGTTTTCTAGTCCACGTAGGAGAATATGCTCAATTAATCAATTACACATTTTACCTCCATGGCATCATGTAAGGTTCACTTAATATTTGTCTTGTTATTGAGTTGGTAAATGATTGCTCGTTCATTTCGTCGGACATATAGTAGAACTCTGACATGCACCGTGCATGCTCATACAAGGGACTAAAAGCTTCTATCGCCTGATGCAAGAACCTTAATCTATCAAGACTCTCCTTGAAGAGGCTTGATCTGATCTTTCTCAAATTACAGGTGATATGTGCATCTGCCCACGCACGACTATGTTGCGGAGCACTTGATGCGCCTCCAGATAATGTTATGCTGACGCAACTGCCCTATCTAAAGGGACATATCTGTGGAAGCTGATACACATATTGGAGGACAAACCCATCCTGTTCAGTCTAAACAGTCGCTTAACAGGCATTGCACAAAGAGCAGAAAAGGAGCAACCAGGTGTCACATAATGCAAAATGTGCAACAAGTGGGTCGTCGAATGCTTTGACTGTTTACAAATGCTTCATCTTGTTTACTTATTAAGCATAGCGCGTACCCATTGTTGGGATTACAAAAGCTTCTGGCACAATTTTTCACTGGCGCCAGCTACAGCACAAAAAAATTGCACAAACTTTCTTGCAGGTGTGCAGCGGGTAGTACCACTCTTCTCGAAGAGTGACGAAAAATGGCATTGTGAATGCCTGCCTACTATACAATTAATAATGGCGTGGTGGGTACCCTGTGAGTGTACTTGCAGCATTTACCCAAAAAGTGTTAAAAAAGGCTCCGAAAGAGCGCTCTTTCCGCTTTCACTGTGACAGTGCTGTGCACAGGCGTGGCGATTTTTCTAAAGATGGATATATCTTTTCAGGAATTCAGTTTCGTTCATGTTTCTTTTTTCATATAGGCTTATTTAGGTGAACGGTTTATTTTCCTTTGACTGTTTCCTGTTAACTATTACAGTGGCAACAAGGATGAAATTTTGATTCGCTGTTTGCTGTGAAAAACTTCACCAGTGCGCCAATCCTTCGTTTTAAGGTTATCGGCAGTCTTAGTTGCATAAAAGAGCAAAATGCATTGTAGAGACATGGCTCAGACTCAGAAAAATGTAGATGCTACCGCAGCAGCTTAACATTGAAGCCCGCAGTGCGCTCTGGATATGAATCGCCTAACTGAGGCTTCTGTACTAAAGGCTCTGAAAAGAAATCATCACCGGTGTAGCAAAACTTGACGAGGATGACATTGCTAGCTCAAAAATTGTGCAATAAATTGTGTTATTTTATTCAGCAGCAATTTTTGTGTGCTTTGCGAGTTTGTTTGTGCTTACTTTTACATTTGGTAATTTTTATTCCTCTCTCTTTCTCTCTAGGCATCAGGAGATTGGGAGGTCAATCTTGATGGAAAACCTTCTTATATGAACACATGTTGTCTGCATTGTTTTAATACCTTAGATGTTTTTGTTGAGTGCCGCATCTTCTAAGCACGTTGCATTTTTGCCACCGATTCTTTTTGTGGCTTGCTTTCTTAGTTATTCAATGTTTTCTGTAATGGTCACGCATTTGTTTACATAAAGTTTCGGTACATTCACGCAATGCCTCATTGTTATCTACAAGTCTTTGAAAAGAGTTCAGTTTTATGCATTACAAGTGTTTCTGTGAAATATGATTAGATTCTGTTAGATAGTACTAGAATTTATCCTTCTTCGTTTTTCATTTGGATGTATTTGATGCCCTTTATTACAGACATCTTTGTCCTTTTTCAGCATTAGCTATAAATAAATTGCAAGTGATGATTCTATTGTTTTGCTGTGTGATGTGTAGATTAGCATGAAATTTCGTTAATTATGATTTTAGGGGCATGCTCATATGCAGAGTGAGAAATAAAAAATTTGACATAGCTATGGCTGAATAGGGATTATGTAGAATAGTGTTTGTTTTTAAAAGTATGAACACGAATGTATTTTGACAGATACGCTGTGCAGTACATTTTTCGAATTTCCTTTCAAGATTTCATCAGATAATTGCTATGAATTAGCATTAATCTCTTTTCATTGTTGTCGTTGGCATGTGATAATCAAGGTTACAAAGGTGGCATTTCTGTAAAACTTAAGTGCAAAAACACTTGTTTGTTGTAAATAAGCTCACGTCAAAGAACTGAAGGTGGTCATGAAAAATTATCGATTCCCACACTCAGCAATACTTATAAATATATAGCGCAGTTCTTGAGCATTTTTTGTTTTAAAAATATGCAGCACTTCACAAACTCTTTTGTTTTCTTTGTAGATTTGTGCTCTTCCAACACTCCACCAACTGCAGATGTTAAGCAGCCACGCCAAAGACGCCTTTTTCAATGTGAACTGTGTCACTATAAGACACAGCGTTCAGATGATCTAAAAAAACATGCCATGCGTCACACAGGAGAGCGACCGCATGGATGCCACCTATGCCCCCAGAGCTTTTCAATAAAGGGTAATCTGAAAGTCCACCTACGCACTCACACGGGTGAACGGCCATATCAGTGCTCCATATGCCTCAAGAGCTTCAGTCTAAAGAAAACTCTATCTCAACACGTGCGCATTCATACGGGTGAGCGTCCATATCAATGCCACGTATGCCTCAAGGCCTTCGTACAAGTGTCTTCACTGCACAAGCACCGCAAAATGCATACAACCAAGCATTCGTATCTGTAACCTTCGTGCGCTGAGACGTTCGTGCAGAGTGTCCACCTAAGAAGACACCTCGATCGGCCTGAATGTGAGTGATCATATCGGTGAAAGTTCGATTGAAGCTTCTCATTAAATGACACTTCACGAATTGTTTCAAAGAATTGTGGCAGTACTGAGTTATGTAGAACCACTTACAGCTATGAGTTTTATGTACGACACCTTGGCTTCATTATTCAGAGCAAAGCACTATAGTAACTTTATTGTGTTCTTTTGCTGTCTTATTCATTCTCCAGTTTAGTACTAAGTTCACCAGTTTGTGCTAAGCTCTACGAAAATATTTTTTTGTACTGCTAAGCTACAGCAGTTCTGCTTTGTCAATTTAAGATTTTTTGGGGTCATCTTGAACAAGCATAAAAAGACACGAAACAAAGCGCTTAACAGGTCGTCATCTCTGTGCTTGTACATTATCTAATAATTATTGTTATCGTTTTAATATCCACATATGTGACCGTGATGCTTCACAGCTTTTTAAACAATGGGGAAGTATTGCTACAGCCTATAAAAGCATTTAGTGAGTGCAACAATGAATAACAAACTAAAAAACAACCGAGTGGTTGTGTTGTCTTTGGTTTTGTGTTTCTCATTCCACCCGTTGTGTGCTTCTCTATGACGTATTTATCGACCTACTTGCGCACAAGTACTTTGTGATCAGGGACAAGAAGTGTTATTGCAATACTTACTACTAGAATAGTGCAAGAAATCTCTTAAGTTGACATCAACTTCATGGTTCATATCAACTCCGTGTGCAAATCAATTCTGTCACACCCCACACATTTAGTGCGGAGGAATGTTTAAAAAGGGGTGCAAGAAAGAGCGCAATCATATCACTAGCTTTAGCGGCTGGGATATAACTGTAGAAGAGACAGCTCGCGTTGCAGAGAGTTTAACTCTTCCATGCAGGTGTAAATGCAAGGCTCAACATGTTGGGTGACGTTTTCAGGGGAATGGTGTGTCATCTTGTGACCACTTATTTGCCCAATAAGAAGTGACAGTGAAGATCATAGCGTCATCGCACTAACTGTGGACACTTATTTCTTGGTCAGCACTGTGCCACCGAGTGTTCACTGTCCTGTCTCTTGAGCGGTTCTGCCATAACACTCAACTTAGATTTCAAGTAATCAGCGAATGTTCCCAAGGCTGTGCCAGCAAAGATTTGTGGTCGCTTCGTGTGTGCGCTTTTTGTCAACTTTTCCACAACTCTGCTTGCCCAGTGTAGCTTGCTTTATCTTGAACAGAGAAGGGAGAGGCAATCGTATGTCTTTCATTCTGTTACCTTCATTCTTCCTAGGAGTATTGTGAGTTAGTGCTGGCATTCTTCAAGTACTGTTAGTGTTCGCTTGTCGATGTAAGTCATTATGCTCTTAGGTTTAATGACACCTTTAATAACACCATGTCAATCACGTTCATGCACTGAGGTCTTTGTCGAGGCTGTCCACTTCACAAGTAATCCCAATCAACATGATTGTAAGCAATGATATCAACAAAGGTTCTGTTGTTGAAGCTTTTTAGGTGCCTCGTTTGGTAGATTGTTTCAGAGAAATGAAGCAGTGCTGTGTTACATTGGGTCTTGTGAGAACTGTACCTTGTCGGGATACACTGGCTACAACATTGTGGGAAGAGCAACGTAATGCATGTCGTAAAGTCTCACATTATTATTTTTATTGTGCTTCCCTGCTGTCATGTTCATTAACCAATCTATTATTCAGTTTGTAATAAGCTGTATGAAAATATTTGTTTGTACTGATGAGGTACCACACCTTTGCTTAGTCAACTCGGGGTATTTTGTGTGGAAACTTGAACAGCCACGAAACAATTATTCTGGCTAGCAAGCCATCATCTGTGCATGTGTACTATATGTCCTAATAAGATTATCATCACGGAACCGTCAGACGTGTCCGTGATGCTTCACAGCTTTCTGAACTATTGGAGAAAATTGTTACGCCTTGCGGTAGCTCATATCGGGTGGAGAGATGAACACAAAGACAACAGAGTGCTTGTATTTTTTTATTTTCAATGTTTGTTATTTCTACTGTTGTGCTCTACTATAGGTCAGGATAAACTAACTAGCCAAGAAGTATAACTTAATGAGGGAGGACACTCATAGAAAAAGTTATTCCAATAACCTTAAGTCTTAATGTAGTAACAGTGTAAGCAATCTATTGACATCAACTGCATGATTCATATCAATTTCCTGTGTGAATAAATCTTCTCGCACCTCACACGTCATGTTGAGTGATCTTGGAAAAGGCGTGCAAGAAAGAGCACAGTCATCACTTACTTGAGAAACAGTGAAATAGATGTAGGAGATAAAGGTAGGATTGTAGGAAGTATTTCATATAGCTAGAGTTTAAATAAATCTGCCATGCAGGTATGCGAAGAAGGCTTCTTGCAGGGGAATGGTTTGTCATGTTGGGACCAATTTTTTGCACATTTGTAAGTGACAGAGAAGGCACTACGCTCAATACTCGCTATATACACTCATTTGATTGTCACCACTGTGCTGTTATTGTTTATTTTTCTTTTCTTTGAGCAAGTGTGCCAGAACACTAATCTTACTTTGCAAGTATCTTGTGGTAGTTCCCAAGGTCGTGCAAGCCAAGATTTGTGACCACTTCAACACTGCCCTTGTCTTCGGCTTTTTACACCTCATGTTGCCATTTTTTGATCAAGCTAACATTAACTCAGACTGAGAAGCCAGGGCCAATAATGTGTGTTTATTTACTCTGTTTCCATTGTTTGTTCTAGCAGCACTGTGAGTCAGTGCTTGCATTTTTTAGTGCTGTTAGTGTTTTTTTATGTAGGGTGCTATGCTCGTGACATATTTTAGTGCTTTCACACCACATTAAGCTCACCTAATATTTTTGTCTTAAGTCTCACATCTGTAAACAAAGTTAACAAGCTTGTGAGTATTTGATCATTTATTTGGTCATATAGACTGTCAATTGGTAATCTTAAGATGTGCTTACTTTTTCAGCGTATGGGTAACGGTTGCCTCCTGTTGTGTTTACTTGTAGAGGATGCTATGTGGTGTTCAACCTAAGCTCTTTCTTGCCTTTTTCTTCGAGACCTTTTAAGTTTTTTTACACAATTTTCATGTCTTGGACTTCATCTTTCTCTTGGATGTGAGAGCTCTGTCCCAATTTTGACATTGGCCATTTGTCACATAATCATCTGTTCATGTATGTTTTCAGATATTTAATAAACTACTTTTGTTACATCTGTAGATTAACGAATGGCCGAGCGGTAGTGACTACCGTGAACTGTAGGCCATCAGGCCCGCGAAGAGCATGAGCACATGTTGAGCCCCTTTGCCCAGAACGAACTGTGTTTATTGTTTACAAAGCGCCCCCCCCCCCTGCTGTGCCAGGCTTGCACAGCTCAACACAAATATTAGCGCTGTGTGGGAGCGCTGCATTTGAGCTAATAACGTAACACTCCTCCCCTCTTAGGAGGAAGACTACGGGGAGTACCTATTCACTGCTTTCCTAGTCCTCGTGCCACGTCGCAACTTTTGCGTGCTAGCGTAGGCACGACAGAGTCACTGTGCACATGCACACCTCTGTTGAGCGCAGTCCCATCGCTCTCCGTGGCACAGCTACTCCCAGAGAAGCTAGTTCCTGGTAACTGTTCCTGATGAGGCACTTCTGGAGCAGCTGATGCATGGAGAAGCGGCGGCTTTAACTGTGGTGGAGCTGCAGCAATACCAGTTTTAGGAGGGGCCAATGTATCTGTCTGCACAAGGCGCAAGTGGTCGCTGTGTCGGTTTCCCAAGGTGCCATCTTCAAAACGGACACTGCCCGATGACGGAGTGACGTCCACAACACTGGCAGGCACACAGGGTTTACCCCTGCGAAAGTTTTGCGCGTACACGTCATCACCTGGCTGCAGTGATGGAGCCTGCCGGGACCCTCTGTCAGCATACAACTTCTACTTGAGTTGTTTTAGGTACACAGAGGTCTGCAGGCTTGGCCTCCGGACATCCAACGGAGTCTTGAACATTCTTCCCGTCATGAGTTCACACGGTGGCCTACCTGTCACTTCATGTGGTATGGTCCTATAGTGGAACAGGAACCTGAAGATCTGCGTTTGGAAGTTCCCAGAGCCAGACTTCTTGAGTTTGCTCTTCACAGTTTGTACAACTAGTTCAGATGTGCCGTTTGAAGCAGCGTAATACGGCGGTACAAGCATGCGGTGTATTCCATTTCGAGTTAGGAACTCAAGGTACTAGGCACTGGTAAATGCAGGACCTTTCTCGGAAACTATGACATCAGGCAGGCCATGCTGAGTGAATGTAACTCTCAAGGCAGAAATGGTAGCTTCTGCAGATGTGGAAGACACTGGAAAGACTTCTATCCACTTTGAGAATTCATCCACAATAACCAAGAATGTGTGACCTAGTAGGAATGGTACCCTGAAATCAATGTGAAACCTCGACTTGGGTCGTGGAAAAGGCCACGGCGTTTGCTGAACCGGCTGTGCAGCATGATGTTGAGTCTGGCACGTAGCGCAGCTCTTCATGCTGGTGGCAATGTCATTGTCAATGCCTGGCCACCAAACATGGCTCCTAGTAATCATCTTGCTCTTCTCGATACCCGGGTGGCTGACATGAAGAACACCAAGATCTTGGGCCTGCAATGACTTTGAGATCGCTACTCTTGATCCCCAGAGTAGGCGACCCTCATGGAAGCTGAGTTCTGAGCTACTGGTATTGAAAGGGTTCCACTCTGGTCCTACTGGGAGGCTCTCCCCTTTCAGAACAGCCAGAACAACATGGCCCAGAACTGGATCATTTTGTGTGGCTTGGGCCACAACACCTGGCGAAAGGAGTCTCGGATATGCCTCCTCTAGCAAGAATATTTAAAGCAGGTCGTGGTAATGCAGTAGTGTCAGTTGGGAGAGGCAGTCTACCAAGAGCATCAGCATGGCCGAGCTCTTTTCCAGGCTTGTATACAAGTTCGTATTTGTAAGCAGAAAGCTTCAGAGCCCACCTGACCACTCAAGGCGAAGCTTGCACGGGATAGGGCTTGTTGGCACCCAGCAGTCCAAGAAGTGGCTTGTGGTCACTGTGTGCTTCGAATGAGATGCCCCACAACTTTTGGTGGAACCGATCCACTCCAAACAATTAAAGCCAGCGCCTCCTTGTCGAGTTGACTGTCGTTTTGTTCTGCTTTTGACAAGCTCCTCGAAGCAAAAGCAATGGGTTGTTCTCGGCCATCAGCATCTTTGTGCGCTAGAATTGCACCTATACCATGAGGCGATGCGCCACAGCTGAGGCAAACAGGCTTGGCAGGGTTGAAATGCACGAGAACAGGAGCTGATGTCACCAATTGCTTGCAGGTAGTGAATGCATCTTGTTGTTCTTGTCCCCAGTACCACTTCTTGCCTTCACAAAGAAGCAAGTGCAGAGGACGAAGGAGCGACTAAAGATTGGGTAAGAAGCGCCTCTAGAAGTTGACAAGTTCCAAGAAACTCTGAAGTTCCCTGACATCCTGAGGCACTAGCTGCTACCATGTCAACATTTGAGGAAAAGCCTTCCTTGCTGATAATGTGCTGGAGATTGTCAACTTGTGGCACAAAGAAGTAGTATTTTTCAAGTTTCAGCTTGATGCCAAATTCCTGAAGCTTGCTAAGCAGAGCACGAAGGTTAGGAAGGTGCTCAGCATCATTTGCACGAGTCACAAGAATGTCGTCGAAATAACTGCTACATGGGGTAGTCCCCTGAGCAAGTTCTCCATCTGGTGCTGAAATATGGTTGGAGTAGATGAGACGCCGAAAGGCAACGGGGTGTACTGAAATAACCCCAAATGCATCGAA
Organism: Rhipicephalus microplus; assembly: GCF_043290135.1. Lineage (NCBI taxonomy): Eukaryota > Metazoa > Arthropoda > Arachnida > Ixodida > Ixodidae > Rhipicephalus > Rhipicephalus microplus. The sequence continues at coordinate 135,962,846 of NC_134701.1, read as the reverse complement.
ATGGCGACGTACTCCCTAGAGGCCTCGTCAAGGACAACTTGCTGGTATGCATCTCGCAAATCCATTTTTTTGAATTCCTCACCTCCAGCAAGCACAATCCACAGGTCCTCGATCCTTGGAGTGGGGTAGTTCTCCACTATTGCCACTGGGTTTATGCTGACACCAACGTCTGCACAGATTCTGATACGTCCATCATTTTTGGTCACAGGAACAATAGGTGTAGCCCAGTGTGCTGTCTTGACTGGAACAAGAATAGAATCTCTTCTTAGTCTATGGATTTCTTGAGTTACTCTATCTGTCAAGGCACACGGCAGTGGATGTGGCTTGGAAAACTGAGGCGGAGCATCTGAAGGAATATCACACCATGAATGCAAATCAAATTCTAGGGGGCGACGCGCATGTGTTTCTGACGAAGAAGACGAAGGGTGCGCTCCGCCCGGTGTCTGGTCTACCGGGCACGCCGCTGCTGCTACTGGTTTGAAATATATTTCATCCACAGCCTCGTCGATACGGCGTCTCTCTTCCGTAACATATTTGGTGGAGGTGGACCGTCCCCCATCCTCACCATGAAGCTTCGCAGTGGCCGCACTGTCCTGCCTCCGGCCATGGCTTCTAATGACAACCCCCTCTCACCGCCATCATCTGGAGCGCCAGCTACTACGTACCTTGCGATGTCCCACCCCCATGATCCCGGTGCGTTCTCCGCTCAGCCTGACCTTGACGTCGACTACTGACTCCGCATGTACGAGCGCGTTAGCCTGTCTCACCGATGGGACCCAACCATGATGTTCGCCAACGTAACCTTTTACTTGGATGGCACCCCGCGTGTATGGTTGGACGCTCATGAGGCCGAGCTCACCAGCTGGGACATCTTCAAGGATCGACTTTGCGACATCTTTGGGGACCCTTCCGGTCGACAAACGGCCGCACGACAAGAACTCGCCACCCGAGTACAGTCATCCACCGAGTATTATGTCTTGTACATACAGGACGTGCTCGCATTGTGGTGCAAAGTGGACGAGCAAATGACCGAGAGCGACAAAGTGGGCCGCAAACTGAAGGGTATCGCGGAGGATGCTTTCGAGTTGCTCGTGCACAACAACGTCACGACCGTCGATGTCATAACTAAGGAATGCCGCCGCTTCGAAATGGCCAGAAACTGCCGAGTTAGGCCTGAATTTTCACGGCTCCCTAACAGGGCTGTCACGTCAACCTGTACTGATCTCGATGCCGCACAACCCTTGCATGAGAATGTCACACGCATCGTTCGGCGCGAGCTTGAGGTGGCCCGTCCAGCGCCATTTCATGCACTTCCACTCGACCAGGGCACCGTGCAAACACCTCCGGCGGTGTCAGTTATTCAGGCAGTCGTGTGGCAAGAAATTGCTAACCTTGGTTTTTCTGTCGCCTGCTCCGTCTCCCGACCGGACTACAGACCGATGCCAATAAATGCACCACGCCACGACCCGTACACTCTGCCCAGATCCCGCAATCCGACGGAGTGGAGAACAGCAGATGACAAGCCAATCTGCTTCCGCTGTCACCGAGTTGGCCTTGTCTCCCGCTACTGCCGCAGCACTTGGACGCCCCCCCCCCCCCTTTGGAGCCAATCGTCTTCTACTCCTCGGCCATACGCGGACCCCCGTCGGTATTCGCCCAGCTGTGAGTATCCTGCATCCGACGCACCTAACAGCTGCTCTACTGCGCGTTCACCGTCACCGCAACGCCGCCGTTCTCTTTCGCCCCAACCCCGCCGCTATCCATCGCCGACTAACTATGGATCTTTCCGGATGGAAAACTAGATTATGCAGCTCCAAGAGGTAGTGCTGCATCAAGTGCGACTGACCCAAATCCTCCGTTGACACTACCTACTAATAAGAATTTCTGGAAGTGCATGTGGACGGTCTTTCTTTGACAGCTTTATTTGACACTGGAGCTCAGGTGTCTGTAATGAGTGCTCGTCTGTGTCGCCGCCTCAAAAAAGTACTCACGCCTGCCGCAACACAAGCCATCTGTGTCGCCGATGGTGGAACTGTAGCCGTCATTGGAATGTGTACCGCTCACATTAGCCTTGCCGGCAGCCATGTTCCTTTTTTATTTACCGTGCTCGACAGTTGCCCTCATGACGTCATCTTCGGGATGGACTTCTTATCGACGCATTCTACCCTGATTGAGTGTTCCGCCGGCACTTTCTGTTTAGAACTTCCTCTTCTCCTGAATTCGCACCCTGAACTTCCGAACAGCCTGTGCACCACTGATTCCTTCCGGATACGACCTAAAGCTCTCACATTAGTTGAATTGGCAACACCCTCTCCCGTGCCCGACGGTGATTATCTCGTGACACATTTTCCTGATGTTCTCCTGGCGCGTGACATTACTGTCCCACACTCCGTCGTAACCATGGCCTCTAACCGAACATATTTACCTGTTGTCATTTTCGGTTTTATAAAACAAGTGCTACCTCAAGGAATATCCGTTGCCACGCTGAGACCCTTAATTGACGACCACGTCTCCTGTATTGTGGCAGACGTATTTCCCGATCACCCACGTCACTCGCAAGATGACACGTGCGTGGATACAACATTACGCTCTATGATCGCCCCGGAACTCGAACCTGAGAAGTCAGCCGCACTCTGCCGCCTTCTGGCTTCATACCGCGACATATTCGACATAGACAGCCGTCCACTCGGCCAGACTTCTCTAGTCAACACCGCATTAACACAGGTGATTCTCATCCCATTCATCGGCGACCATACCGGGTGTCTGCCACCGAGCGTAAAATAATTCAACAACAAGTCCCCAAGATCTTAGCCAAGGGAATCATTGAACCCTCTTCGAGCCCTTGGGCGTCCCCTGTTGAGCTCGTTAAAAAGAAGGATGGCACGTGGCGCTTCTGCGTGGATTACCGCCATCTGAATAGAATCACGAAAAAGGACGTTTACCGTTTACCCCGCATCGATGACTCTCTCGATTGTCTCCACGGCGCCCGATACTTTTCTTCAATAGACCTACGTTCCGTCTACTGGCAGATTGCTGTCGACGAAAAAGACCAAGAGAAGACTGCATCTGTAACTCCAGACGGCCTATATCAGTACAAGGTTTTGCCCTTTAGGCTATGAAACGCCCCAGCCACGTTCGAGCGCATGATGGACTCTCTGCTACAAGGGTTCAAATGGTCAACATGTCTCTGTTATCTTGACGATGTTGTTGTATATTCCCCAACATTTGAGACCCACCTTCAACGTTTGTCAGCTATTCTCGACATATTCCGCACTGCAGGCCTTCAATTAAACTCGTTGAAGTGCCACTTCGAACGCCGGCAAATTACAGTGTTGGGTCACCTTGTCGACGCATCGGGTGTGCAGCCGGACCCGGAGAAAATTCGTGCAGTCACCAGATTTCCTGTACCCCGGTCAGTTAAAGACTTCCGGAGTTTTGTAGGTCTTTGTTCCTACTTTAAAAGGTTTGTGAAAGGTTTCGCAACCATCGCTCTACCTCTCACTGAGCTTCTGAAGAAAGACGTCACGTTTACGTGGAGTACCGACCAAGCTGCTGCCTTTTCTCATCTAATCACGCTTCTGACGACTCCACCTATATTGGCTCACTTTGACCCATCTGCTCCGACAGCAGTCCGAACCGATGCTAGTGGTCACGGGATTGGAGCCGTCCTAGCCCAACGCGAACGGCGACACGACTGAGTTGTCGCCTACGCTAGCCGCCTCCTCACAGCTGCTGAGCGCAACTATTCCATTACAGAGCGTGAGTGTCTCGCTCTTGTTTGGGCAGTCTCAAAGTTCCGCTCATATTTATATGGCACAAATTTCTGTGTAATAACTGACCATCATGAACTATGTTGGCTTATGTCACTGAAGGATCCTACTGGCCGGCTCGGGCGCTGCGCTCTGCGACTGCAAGAGTATACCTACACGGTGACGTACAAGTCCGGACGCCTACATCAGGACTCAGACTGTCTGTCCTGCTACCCGGTTGCTGAGTCGAACACTGTACTTGACACCGACACCGGCCCTTGTGTTTTTTTTTGTTTTTCGCAAATGACATGCATCAGTGACAAGCAGCGCCGTGATGCTTCCTTGCGTGTTGTCATTAAGCGCCTCGAATCACCATCTTCCAATCAGAGTATTGCTCATTCGTGCTCTACGATAGTGTATTATACCGCCAAAATTTCGAGCCGGATGGACTGGCCCTGCTGCTTTTCATTCCGAAACACCTTCGTTCGGAGGAAGTTCTACACGGACTTCATGACCTTCCGACTGCCTGTCACCTTGGTGTCCCACGCACTAACGACCGAATACGCCGATGCTTCTTCTGGCCAGGGCTTGCACGCTTAGTCAAAAGATGCGTTGCGGCTTGTGAGAAATGTCAGCGCCGCAAAACGTCATCGACACTTCCCGCCGGACGCCTTCAACCACGTGACATTCCGCCAGAACCGTTCTTCCGCGTTGGCTTGGACCTACTTGGCCCATTCCCCTCGTCTTCCTCGGGTAACAAGTGGATAGCTGTGGCCACCGACTGCGCCACGCGTTATGCCATCACACGAGCTCTTCCAACAAGCTGCGCCACAGACGTCGCCGACTTCCTCCTCAAGGACGTGATTTTTCAACACGGAGCCCCACGGCAGCTGCTTACAGACCGTGGCCGCACCTTTTTGTCGAAGGTGATAGCCGACATCTTGCAGTCCTGTGAAACGAGACACAAGCTGACTACGTCATACCATTCGCTAACCATAGGACTCACGGAGCTCTAAATGGAACTCTTACAGACATCCTCGCTAAGTATGTTTCTACTAACCACTCCGACTGGGATCTTGCGTTGCCGTACGTCACTTTTGCCTATAATTTTTCGCGCCATGACACTGCCGGTTACTCTCCATTTTTTTCTGCTGATTGGCCGAGAACCAACATTGCGTCTAGACACCGTCGTACCATCCCGTGCGCGACCGACCAGTGATTATGCCATGGACGTTATCATTCGGGCCGCTCACGCACGCGAAATCACCCGTACTCACCTTCTGTCCTCTCAAAAGAAGCAACGGCGTTTGTAGGACCAACGACACCGCGACGTACACCTTCCGCCTGGTTCTTTGGTCCTGCTCTGGTCTCCGACCCGTCAAGTTGGCTTGTCAGAAAAACTGCCTATTGGCTACACAGGTCCATATCGAGTCCTTCGTGTGGTTACCCCTGTGACATATGAAATTGGTCCCGTCGCCCCATCGCCTTTATGTGCCCAACAGGCTACCGATATGGTACATGTTGCGCGCTTGAAGCCCTACTATTCTCCTGGTGACTTTGACATTTAGATGCACCGAGACGGCGATTCTGCCGCCGCGTAATGTGCTACATGAATGCAAATTGAGATTCTAGGGGGTGACGCACGTGTGTGCTTGACAAAGAAGATGAAGGGTGGGCTCCACTCGGTGTCTGGTCTACCGGGCACGCCGCTGCTGCTGCTGCTAGTTTGAAATATATTTCATCCACAGCCTCGTCGATACGGCGTCTCTCTACAATATGTAGAGAAGCTTTAGCACCTTTGAATGTTCCCAGGCCTTCTTCAAACACTTCGGCGTAGTCTTGGACTATGTGTTTGACGTCGGAAAGTGCATGGATGTTCACTTAAACGTCGGAGACGCCGATGCTCAGCTGACGCATCCAGTTGCGTCCAAGTAGAGTGGGCAATCCGTCTTCGGTCAGAAAAATAGGTAGGTCGGTCTCCTTGCCATGAAACTTCACGCTGACGTCAGCTTTGCCCTGAACCTTTTTTAGTTCCCCGGAATAGCTTCGCAGAAGCACTTGTGATGGCTGCACAGGAACCGAAGGCAAAAGCTGAAGAATACGCGACTTGTCCATGACACACTTGCCCCCGTGTCCACTTCCATGCGGAGCGGCTTGCTGTAAACGTCAACAGTGATGGTGAAAGGCGGAGGTGGCGTGGCGTAGTCGACCAGCCACATGTCAAAAACTTCGTAAGATGAAGTGGTAGCGTCTTCCTGCTTGCGTACAGTATTAACACGATGATGGTTACTCGGTGACAGTGAACTGCAAGCTGAGAACGAACGTGCCTTAGCCAGGCTGTTGCTTTGGGCTTGGCTGTCCCTTTGTCTCGAATTGCACACCTTCGCCAAATGACTTAGTTTGTGGAAGTAATAGCAGATTGTCTTCACATGCTTGCATTTTGATGCAAGATGTCTGTCCCCGCAGCGGTAGCAGGTGACGCCCCCAAAACCTGATGAGTCGAGAAAGCGCTGCTTAATTCTGTTCGTTTGCGCTATCTCACCTGCGTCCTTTTTTGCTGCTTCAATTGCCAGGGCGGTCTGCACGGCGCCGTCGATGGTGATGTCCGGTTTTTCCAGAAGTCTTGTCTGGACATCCACGTTGTTTATGCCACACACGACGTAGTAGCGGAGCATGTTTTCGAGTTTAGCCCCGAAGTTGCAGTGCTTGGACAGGCTTTTAGTGCTGCGATGAAATCGCTGACGGATTCCCCTTCAGCGCAAATGCGCGAGTTGAAACGAAAACGCTGCACGACGGCAAAGGGCTTCGGACAGTAATGGCTTCCAAGAACTTGAAGAATCTCGCACAGCGTCTTGTCACTAGGCTTGGTGGGCTTGACCAAATTGCGTAGCAAAGCATACGTTTTCTGCCCGCAGCAGCTGATGAACATGGCAGTACGCTCGTCTGGGGCGACATCATTCGCCAGGAAAAATGCTTGGAGCCGGTCCACGTAACAGGGCCAGTCGTCTCCTCCCCCCTCGAACGGCTCGAGGTTGCCGAAGTTTGGCATGGTGAACAGATGACAGAGCGGTGCGGGAACGAAGACTGACATGAAAATTCCTTTCATCCTCGTCGCCAGTTGTTACATGTGTAGAATAACGGATGGCCGGGCGGTAGTGACTACCGTGAACAGTAGGTCATCAAGCCCGCGCGCGAGAGAGAGAAACGTCTTTATTCACAAAAGCACGGAGAAGGATGGCGTGGGAGGAACCCCTAGTTCGGGCTCCCTAGGACGACTCCAGCGACGAGCCGGGCCCGCTGTATCAGAGCTCGGAGGACCTCGGGAGGTCCCTCGCGAAGAGCATCATGCCACAGCTCCTCGTTACGTAAAGGGTGTAAGAAAGCAGGTAAGGGAGGAAATATGTTCGCAGTGCACTTGATGGAGACATGGAAGGTCGTGGGCGAGTTTCCACAGCCTCCCTGCCTTCCTTTTTTAGGGGCGAAGCTCCTTAGGGCGTGGGCTGTGCGTCCCCTGTATGTAGCCACCTCTAGTTTAGTTCTTGCAGTGTTCACTAGATGGCGGTACCGCCCCCTGTATATAGCCACCTCTAGTTTAGTTCTTGCAGTGTTCACTAGATGGCGGTACCATCTCCTGTATGTAGCCACCTCTCGTTTAGTTCTTGTAGTGTTTACTAGATGGTGGTACTTGTAGCTGATGATGAAAAGATGCAAGATGTTATAAACTAGAAAGCGGTACTTGTAGTTGATGAAAGACGCGAGATCTTATAAAATAGGAATGATGTCACATATGGCGCGTGTCATTGGTTGAAGGCAATCGTTCGATTTAGTGCGGCGACGTACGCTAGGGGGAGCGATGTAATAAAATCGAGTGGGCAAAATGTACAGAGGATTCATGGTTTACCAGGTTTACCTCCGGAGCTTCATCCACTCATCATCATTCAATTCGTGGATATGGCGGCACTTTTTTCTCGTTTCTCTCTCTCTTTCCACAGCCAGGGCAACGGTCTTCATAGCATTGCGGGTAGAATTTATGAAGTGATACTAGATTGGGAAACGCTTTAGTCTGTAATTGGCGCAACGCTACTGCCTCCTCTCGCGAGATTGATGGCGGTGGAGCGCTCCGAGTGTGACGGACGTTCCTGTAGTGACGAAGAATGTTTTTCTAAGTGAGAATAGAATCCCCCCACTCCGAAATGGTCGCCTCGCCTTGCCGAGCCGCCCGGAGGGAAATTTCGAGGGCAACAGCGTGTGCGCGCTCATTGCCCGGCAGAGAGGCATGACCAGGAGTCCAGAGTAAGTGGATGCGAAAAGTACTATTTGACTCAGTTAGTGAAATTGGATTGAGAATTTGATGGGCCACTCTTGGAATGCCATGTCCTGATAGGAAGGTCCGACATGAATGTTGCGAATCTGTCAATATGTAGACCTCACTGTGGATACGGATAGAGTATCATATGGCTTGAGCGACACCAAGAATTTCGCTGTGAGCGGCATGTGGGTGAAGAACATGAGAACGTGTTGCGCCCTTTTGTCCAGAATGAACTGTGTTTATTGCATAACCTGCAAGATTTCTATTGCCTGCCAGATGAGTGCGAAACGCTCTTCATCTATGGCAGCGCTACCTACGTAGAGGAAAGAGTTCTTGTACTTGGCCTTTAAGATCGCCAATTTTTGAGTTTTTTACTAATATCAGAGGCTATGTCTTGTATTGAAGAAGTGTCTTGTTGAATGACGGTGTCACTTGTGTAGGGTTAATTATATTTACGTTTAAAATTTTTTAACTTTTTTACGTTATTTTTGTTCCATATAAGCTCTAAAAACGTAAAAATTTATTTGAGGACACTCCTACTTAGGTGGCGCCACTACCATAGTTCCGACGATGGCTGCTTTTTATGTGACCGCCGATAATCCGGCAGGCAAAAAAAAGAAAAAATCTAGGAGGCTGTGGTTTATTGTTTTCAAAAGCCCCCCCCCCCCTCCCCGCTCTTCCTGTTGTGTTAGGCTTGCACAATTCAACACAACTATCAGCGCCGCATAGGGACGCTGCATTTAAGTTAACATTGCAACAATTGTTTTCTGAACAATATCCCTGATGAGTGCTCTAGTAATCTCAGTAAAAGTTCATGATGAGCTTGTGAAAATAGTGACTTTTAGGGTCGAAGCGAATTCAAAGAAACAGTGATTTTGGTCGAACAATTTAGAATCAAATTCGAATAGTATATATTGTTACTGCATATGTGATTTGGATATGAGCCTGTCGGTAGCAGGGAACAGGCATATTAGAGAAGAGGATGTTTGGCTGGCGAGATAGGCCTCCTGTGCATGACCCCATGAAGTCTACCAGTACGCCACAGCGTAATAAATACATTACTAAATGTAACAGAGTGGTGGAGGTGCTGGGTACAGCACGTCGACGAACCACGGAGCCACAGCTGTTTTGAACTTCGCCGGAGCCGTCGTCTTGCTGGTCTGCCACCGACAACAACCGTCATGACCGAGAGCGAAAGTCACGGCTCCTCAACCACGCAAAGGTCAGTGCCGGCTGCACCTCGGTATCGCTATATGGAACCCCGCCTGTTCGCGGGAAGAGCAGAGGAAGATGTGGATGCGTGGCTGACACATTACAAAAGGGTGAGCGGTACAACGGCTGGAATCCCACCGACCAACTGGAAAATGTCGCGCTGTTTCTCACGAAAACCGCCTTAATGTGGTACGAAAACCTTAACAACGTGGGATTGTTTCGCCGAAGAACTCAAGAAATGCTTCAGCGACTCTGATTCGGAAAAGAAAAGCGCGGAACGCACGTTGGCTCAAAGAACCCAGACTCCTGGAGAAACGTGTACCACCTACATAGAGAATGTTCTAATGCTCTGCAAGATCATAGACCCGTATATGTTTGAAGCGGACATGGTCGGACACCTTTTGAAGGGTATAGCAGAGGACGTCTACAATATTTTGATAGGCAGAGAAGACCTGTCTTCCGTATCCGCCGTACAACGTCACTGCCGCACTTTCGAGAAGCTGAAGACCCGTCGTATTGCCCCGAAATTCGGTAGGCTGGCAGACGTCACAACCGTCACCAGCGTCGACGTAAGCCCGCCTGCCGACCTTGCCGCTACTATCAGGGCAATAGTGCGCGAAGAGCTACAGCGATAAGACACACTGGCCGACGACACCATCCATCATCCGCCTACCTGTTCATCCTACTACCCGGCGCCGTTCGCTCCTCTACCACCATCGGTATGTGCGACGGACTTTAGCGAAGCTGGAAGTTCCTGGCCACGCCGAGACTCATTCGCGCCTCATGCAATGCGCGTGCAATATGACCGACGCCTTTGTACCAGCCCCGCTCCACAAAGGCGGGCAGTTGCCGTTCAGCAAGCTGCTCCATTTCATTCGGGTAGGCGACCTTGCACAGCGGAGCGCTCTCAGCAGTGGTTCGGCGAATGACCCCTGCCCGTCTGCTACAACTGTGGCGTCGAAGGTCACATTGCCAGGTACTGCAACTACCGGCAGCCGCCAAGGTATGACCGCTCACCACGATCCCACCTGTCTGGCTTTGCACAAACACGAACGTTCCCTGGAAGCGCGTCCCACGAGATACCAAGGCCGCTGCGACACCGTTCTCCGGCCTCTGACCGCAGTCTGACACACCCACCAGCCCCTCGCTCTAATCGGTCACCGTCTCCTAGGCGCCGCTACCCTTCGCCACCACCGGAAAACTAGTCGGCGCGACCGTTGGAGGTGAGGTCGCAGGACAGTCTTCGATTTCCACAGAAATGCCTCCTTTAATTTGCATGTTTCGAAATAAGGTTCGTGTGCTAATCGACGGTGTCTCAACAATGGTCTTAGTGGACACAGGTGCAACCATATCAGTGATGAGTCTAGCATTCAAACGCCTTCTTGGACGAAAGGTTATGTTCCGTTGGGACCGTGCTGATACATTTCGTCGAGTGAAAGGAGATGTCTTACAACCTGTTGGTGTCTGCTCAGTGACTGTTAGTTTGGGTGGCCAGAACTTTATCGCTGATTTTGCTGTTCTCTTTCATTCAACGCATGATCTAATTCTAGGACTCGATTTCCTGAATCTTTGTGGTGCCACTGTTGATTGCAGCACAGGAGAGATTACAGTAGATTCAAATGTTCCAGTACCGTTCATGAAAAGCCCGCCCTGTATGGAAAGCACCCTTTGCGTGTCCATGGACACAACTGCACCACGCTTGTCTGCCAAGTGTGTTCCTGTCGTCAGTTCCCCTGCAACCGAGACGACTTTTGATGCCACCGTCGAGCTCATTCACCTCAGCTGCATAAAGAAAAATGTTGTCGGTTGTGCAAGGGCATACTGGTTTGTGGGTGATCAACGGCTCCAATAAACCTTCTGTACTGCTAGAGGCTCTACAACTTGCTAAGATCCGTCAAAATCAGGTGTTCTCTCTTGCAAATTTTGCAGAGAGCAGTGATTCTCCGGATAAGCTCGATTCCAACCATTTGCACGCCAGGGACACCTCCATAATAGCAATGATTGACAAGTCTCTTAGCACCAACGAGCGTAATGACCTGGGGAGTATTTTGCGCAAACATGCTGGTCTTTTCGATTTCGCACAGCTACAGGCTCCACTGTTATTCCCTGCTTCTCGTGTAAAGCACCGCATAGATAGGGCATACCAAAGACCTCTTCGACAAAAGCCCTACCGGGTATCGCCTTGGGAGCGCGCAGTGATAAATGAACAGGTTGGCGAAATGCTAAACAAGAATGTGATTCAGGAATCATGCAGTCCGTGGGCCGCTCCCGTAATATTGGTCAAGAAGAAAGATGGAACATGGCGATTTTGCGTTGAATACCGCCGTCTCAACGCCATCACAAAGAAGGAAGTGTACTCACTACCACGTATTGACGATGCTATAGACTGTTTTTCATCAGCCTCCTACTTTTCGTCTGTTGATTTGAGGTCAGGGTATTAGCAGATTCCAATTCACGAGGAAGATAAAGAGAAAACAGCATTTGTTACACTCGATGGACTTTTTGAATTCAATGTGATGCCATTCGGACTATGCAATGCGCGTGCAACTTTCGAGCGCTTCATGGACAACATTCTGCGTGGTTTAAAGTAGGAAGTATGCATGTGTTATCTAGACGATATTGTGATTTTGTGAACCTCACTCAGCGAAATAACTACGCAGCTTTTTGGGCCTCTGCTCGTACTTCCGTCGATTCATCCCTGGATTTGCCAATATCGCGCACCCACTCACGTGCCTGCTTCAGAAAGGTGTGCCATTTGACTGGACTTCGGAATGTACGTCCGCTTTTTCTGAGTTGAAGTTCCTTTTAACATTCCCTCCGATTCTTCGACATTTGGATCCTCTGGCTCCCACAGAACCTCACACAGACGCTAGCCGTGTCGGTGTAGGCGCCGTGTTGGTTCAACGCTTGGATACCAGAGAACATGTCGTTGCGTACGCAAGTCGCTCTCTAAGCAAGTCCGAGCGTAACTATACCGCCACAGAGCAAGAATGCCTCGCCGTAGTCTTCGCAGTGCAGCGCTTCCGGTCCTACCTGTACAGACGCCCCTTTACCATCATGACAGATCATCATTCGCTCTGCTGGCTGGTCAATCTGCGTGACCCATCTGGTCGACTAGCGCTCTGGGCACTCCGTCTGCAGGAATACGACTTTACAGTTTCCTATAAAAGCGACCGTCGTCACGTTGATACAGATTGTCTTTCGCGACTACCGCTTCCATCGACGGACTGCGACGCGGGCAACTTCGACACCTACATCGCGCCTGCGCCTTTGTACCTGCCATTTCCTGATACCAACGCCTTTAAGATTGAGCAGCAAAGGGACCACATCATACCGAGTCAAGACCATCGGCGCCTTCCTACCGAGTCAAGACCATCGGCCACTCGCTTCTGCATGCGCGGCGGACTTGTGTACAAAAAGAACTATGCTACGACCGGCTTATGATATCTTCTCGTGGTTCCGAAGAGCCTTCGCGTTTCCGTCTTGCAGGCTATGCATGATGACACAACGTCCGGCCATCTAGGCACAGCGAAAACTCTTTGCCGGCTTCAAGAAAGATTTTACTGGCCGAGAATGCGCCATACGACGGAACAGTACGTCTCTAGTTGCAACGAGTGCCAACGCCGCAAGCGCCATACCAGTGCTCCTCCAGGGCGACTACATCCTATTCCACCCCCTAGAACTCCATTCTAGCACGCTGGGATTGACCTTCTAGGTCCCTTTCCGAGCTCTTCTAATGGAAATTGCTGGATAGTCGTATGTACCGATCACTTAACACGGTACTGCGAGACAGCTGCTATACCATCGGCAACTGCAGTTGACGTATGTTTATTCATGCTGTGTTTTGTGGTTCTACGACATGGACCTCCTAAAATTGTTATCAGTGATCGTGGGCGACAATTCACTGGAGACGTCGTGGAAGAGATGCTTCGTCTATGCGCTTCAAGCTTTCGACACTCTACGCCATATCATCCCCAAACAAACGGCCTGACGGAACGAACTAACAGGACTCTCGCGAACATGCTTTCTACGTATGGTCACAGCAGATCACAAGAACTGGGATGGCGTGCTACCTTTCATCACTTACGCATTTAACACCGCACAGCATGAGACTACCAGCTACAGTCCGTTTTTTTCTTCTGTATGCTCGGCCACCTCGTCATACCCTAGAAACCGTCTTCCCGTTTATGGACCACCATAATTCCGGTATATCCGAGATCGTCTGCCGTGCAGAAGAAGCCCGACGTCTTGCTTACCTGCGCACCCTCGCTTCGCAAGATCGCTCGAAGACACGTTTTGACCGTCAACGTCGACACGTGACGTATAATCGTGGAGACCACGTGTTGCTGTGGACGCCAAATAGGAAACGTGGGTAGTGTGAAAAATTGCTGGCACACTATGCGGGACCGTATGTTGTTCTAGACCGCTTAAGCGATGTAACTTACTGCGTAGCACGTCTTAATTCAAATGGCCGACGATCTGCAAAGACTGAACTAGTCCACATAGCACGTTTGAAGCGCTATATTTCCAGAGAGACTCTTTAAGTCGCCCGGTGGGCTTCGTCTGCGCGGAGGAAATGTTACTGCATATGTGATTTAGGTATGAGCCTGTGGGTAGCGGGGAACAGGCAGATTAGAGAAGAGGACGTTCGGCTAGCGAGATAGGCCTCCGGTGCACGACCCCTTGAAGTCTACCAATACGCCACAGCGTAATAAATACATTACTAAACGTAACAATATATCGCCCATTATAAAAAATGGGCATATTTGTCATGACCAAACTAACATGCACAATATATATATCGTTACGTGAAGATACACGTGAAACTAGGCGCTTGAAGATACATTTACAGAGCGCCAACACGCAAGCCAAGATGGAAAACGAGTGCTGTGCTCTACACTAAAATCACGTCGTCTTTCTCCGCGGCTATCTTAATGCTTTTGTGGGACATTGTCTCATAACATAACCCACAAGTGCTGAAGCACCGTCTCGGTGCTTTCTATGATTTTGCCGAGTGGTAATGCTTAAGGCGAGATACATGAACAATGTTTGTAGACAGTGAAAGGGAGGAGGAGGAAGACTCGAGCGGGGCTATCTCGTATATCACATCTGTCACCTGGCACAATACGCGGTGGGGTCCCGAGTAGCGGAAAGGCAGTTTTTCAGAAAGTCCAACGCGCCTTGTCGGAGCCCACAATAGCACAAGACAACCCGGACGAAAGGAAACTTGGCGATGATGGGAGTTGTAACGCTGCCGCTGCTGATCTTGCGATGCTAAGAGGCGCTGACGGGCAACTTCTCGTGCTTTTCGAGCTCTGGTGATAGCATGGCGGGCGTATTCGGCCGTCGAGACGACGGCTGTCGGAAAGATTGTATCAAACGGTAAAGTTAGATCACGGCCAAACACGAGATAGAAAGGTGAAAAACCAGCTGCATCGTGGCGTGAGGAATTGTAAGCGAGCGTAAAGAAAGGCAATGCAACGTCCCAGTCCCGGTGGTCGGACGATAGGTACATGGCGAGCATATCGGTTAAAGTCCGGTTGAATCGCTCAGTCAGTCTGTTAATTTGCGGGTGGAATGCTATCGTAAATTTATGTTTTGTCTCGCAGGAGCGAAGCAGGTCGTCGATAACTCGGGAAAGGAAATAGCGCCCACGATCTGTGAGGAGTTGGCGTGGTGCTCCATGATGAAGTATGACGTCGTGCAGAAGGAAATCGGCAACGTCTGTGGCACAGCTGGTGTGTAGAGCCCGTGCAATGGCCTACCGGGTTGTGTGATCCGTCGCAACAGCTATCCACTATCCAACAGCTATCCACAACAGCTATCCAGCTGCGGACCGAGCGATAAAGACTGGGCCAGTCAAATCGACGCTGTACACGGTCATACGTCCGAAACAATCCGAGGTGACCGGCAGTGGGAGCGTCGTGGAGCTGGCCGATCACGTTCGCACGTAAGTGGGAAGGTACCACAAAGAGCAGTTTGTTTCCATCAGGGCGCGGACGTTGTAACGGTACGATGTGCCATCCTTGAGCACGCACAGTTGAGTAGACGGATCGGGTGCCGCAGAATGAAACTTCTCGATGATGTTACGTAAGACTGTCTCTGCGCTGTTCCTCACGGATGTTGCTCAAAGCGAAGAGAGACGGGACACATGGCGCTTCATCGAACACCTCAGGTGAGTCCACTGGATACCGATATAAGCAGTCAGCGTCATGGTGTGAGCGGCCAGATTTGTAGGACACCGAGTAGTTATACTCTTGGAGTCGTAATGCCCATCGACCGAGGCGCCTAGTGGGGTCCTTCAAGGATGCTAGCCAGCAAATTGCGTGGTGATCGGTTGTGACGGTAAAATGTCGACCGTGTAAATAGGGCCGAAATTTCGCTACTGCCCAAACGAGAGCAAGGCATTTCCTTTCGGTGATTGAGCAATTCCTTTCCGCTTGCGAGAGGAGACGGCTGGCGTAGGCGATAACGCGGGCGCAGTCGCTTTGATGCTGGACCAAAACAGCACCAATTCCGTGACCACTGGCGTCGGTGCGTACTTCTGTAGGGGCGGCATTGTCAAAATAGGCCAGAACAGGTTGTTCTGTTAGCAATGCAATAAGTGTAGAGAACGCCGTAGCCTGCGCAGCACCCCATGTCAATAAGACATCTTTTCTCAGTAAGTTTGTGAGAGGACGGGCTACTTCCGCATAGTTGTTCACAAAACGTCGAAAGTACAAGCACAGACCGAGAAAGCTGCGGACTTCCTTGGTGCAGGTCGGAATGGGGAAGCTCCGCACGGCTCGCACTTTATTGGGAACAGGGCGTACACCAGAGGGGTCGACAAGGTGGCCCAACATGTTTAGTTGCTGGCGTCCGAAGTGGCACTTTGACGAGTTCAGTAGGAGACCGGTATTCTATGCGTCGTTTATGCACGGTAGCGGGTAGACGTCCTTGTTAGTAATCTTAATCAGATGTCGGTAGTCAACACAAAATCACCAAGTGTTGTCCTTCTTTTTGACAAGAACTACAGGGGAAGCCCATGGACTACATGATGGCTCAAATATGTCTCTGGCGAGCATTTTGTCGACTTCTGCTTGAATTATGTGACGCACGGTTGGAGATACGCGGTATGGCCATCGATGAACAGGGGAAGCATCGCCGGTGTCAGTGCGGTGCTTTACAGCAGTGGTTTGACTTAGCGGACGATCGCAAAAGTCAAATACGTACCAATATGACTCAAGGACGTGAAGGAGTGCGTCAGCTTGATGCGGCAAAATGTCTGACGCGATCATTTTTTTTAACGTCAGCAAACGGGCTTGCTTGCGAAGATCGAGCATGCGTGTACCTACAGTGTCCAGCATTGTTCGAAGACGGAGCTGAGATGACGCATTCGTCACAGGGAGTCAGCATGGCGAGGGTAAATCCACGCGGGAGTACTTGTGCACACAGAGCTAAGTTGAGCACAGGAATCAAGGCGCGAATTGCACGTAGCTGAATAACAGTGTGTGGTAAGGTAACACTGTGAGTCAAAAGAATGGATGTAATGGGTGCGAGCATATAGTCGCCATCGGATACAGGTGGTGAGGGTATATTACGGTGATGCAGGACACAGTTTGCGGTGACAAACGGACATGCTCAGCAGAGCACATACGAGCTTGGGGTGGACTGGGCGGATCAATCGGACACGGTAGGTCAAGTTGCACAGTACGAGCTGAGCAGTCGATGAGGGCGGAATGAGTGGACAAAAAGTCAAGACCGAGGATCACATCATTGATGCAGTGAGAGAGAACAGTGAAGAGAACTGAAGTTTGACGGCCCGCAATAGTGACGCGTGAAGTACAGACGCCAATTACAGAAGCCGTACCACCATCAGCAACATGAACACTACGTGAAGGGGCTGGAGTAAGGACTTTCTTTAAGCGGTCACGAATGTGCAAGCTCATCACAGAAATATGGGCGCCAGTGTCCACCAAGACTTTAACAGATAGACCGTCCACTTCAACGTCGATCAGTTTCTGATTGGTCGGCAGCGTCAACAGAGGAATTGGGGAGCAAGTCGTATAAGCAGCGTCACCTTCATGAGCTGCAGCCGTTACTTTGCCGAAGAAAACCGCCGGGCACAAGATGGGGATGGGAAACGGGACGGCGGCGTAGACCGGGAAAATCTACGTCGAGGTGAAGGTGAGCAACTGTACTGGGCAGTGGTCGTAGTGGTCGGGTCGTAATTAGCTGAGCCATCACGCCGTGGTAGTTCCTGGCCATAGAGATGGGCTGGTGAGTGGAGGTTGGAGAAGCTTGAGTTTGCCCGAGACGGTGAGGTCCACGTGCTTCGGCAATGGCGGGAAATGTGTCCCACTCATTCACACCGAAAGCAAATCGGCCTGTCGTCAGGCGTCCTCCACGCATTTGGATCAAGGTTACGTGGAGCAGGGCGGTGATAATGCTGTGGGTGGCTGGAGGTAGGTGAACTGACAGCGTCGGGACGGTGCACAGAACAGACCGTGTGAATACCCGCGTTGGCTAGTTCTTAGCGAACAACGGTCTGTATTATTGAAATGGTCGGGTGAGGATCACTCGGTGCTAGTGCTCTCAAAGGTGCGGGTGATGTGGCCTCGATTTCGCGTCGTACGATTCTCGTGATGTCACCGGAGTGTGAATTGGGCCGGGTCGCTATACGAAGATCCTCGCAAGTTGACGTCGCAGCAGTGTTGGGAAGGCGCGAAAAATGGTGGGCAATGCGACGGTTTTCAGCCTCTTGAAAGCGTTGGCACTCCGAGATTCAATTCAATTCAATTCTTTATTTGCAAACTGTGAAACATACAGAAACATCACGACTGGTTAAACCCATAGCCGAAGGCTAGTTCGGGGTCCAAAAAAATAAATAACTAAGAGTTTCATGTACAAAAAAGATACATCACACGCATACAGATAGTTATCGTGCATCCTTAATTTGCACGAGTGAAACAAACGGAGAGCGAAAGTGTCGGTAAATGCACGATTGTTTTTAACAGTTCTAACTTACGAAAACACAAGTAACGTGACAAAGCAGATTGCTGCATTATTATGAAGGTTAATATATGCATGGCTAATAGTGAAAACAAAAACCAAATTATTGGGTGACAACAGTATTTTCAAACGATTTCCAAAGTTTCTGGCAGACACACATGCATACGCACACACACACACACACACACAAATGACATTAGAATTGTTTTCATTGATAAACATTGTTCTGTGTAAGTAAGTATTTCTTGAGCACTGATGAAAAATTATTCGGCTGTTTTATTTCTGCTGGTAGTTTATTCCAAATTTTTGGCCCTGAAAACTGCAGCAAGCGTTGTCCATAAGTATTCTTAGTTGGAGGAAGATTGAAATTTCTATATATTTAATTTCTGGTTACACGAGAGGATCTGCAAAATAAAGAAACATGAAAAGGCAGATTGTTTTTGACAACATTGAAAACACACGTGGCAATTTTTAAATCGTGTACCTTATCATAAGGCAAAATATTCATTTTCATAAACAAAGGCATACTCGGCTCATTGTAGCAAGATTGGATAATTATTCTCAGGGCTCGTTTTTGAAGTTTGCGAACAGGTTCAAGAAACGTTTTATATGTCGTACCACATGATTTATTGCAGTATGAGATGTAGCTGTGAATGAGTGAAAAATATAAAGTACGCAGAGTATTGGTATCAACATGATGACGTGCTTATGAAAGTGCGTAGCATCCCGAGGAGAGCTTGGTACAAACTGCGTTTATTTGCTCTTGCCAGTGCAGATTTTTTTTCAAATATCATGCCAAGATATTTAGATGAGCTGGCTTCGTCAAGTTGAAATTCATTTATTCGCAAATCTAGTGATATAGGAAGCATGATATTGTTGCGTGGTCGAAACACTACATATTTAGTTTTTTTGCCGTTTATAGTAAGTTTGTTCTTCACGAACCATTCACTTGCTTTTTTTAACTCTTTGTTTGCTTTAGTTTGCAGATCTTGAATGTTGTCCGCTGTTGTAACAATACAAGTGTCATCGGTGTACTTAATAACTTCACTAGTGTCTAAAATTTCTGGGAGGTCATAATTATAGAATGAAAATAAAAGTGCCCTAGGACGGATCCTTGAGGGACTTCAGTGCGCATATACTTTGGTAATGACGTAATATCGTTGATTCAAGCTACCTGCACTCGCTCATGAAGGTAGCTAGTGAGATCTAATGGGCTACCGCGATAATCATAATGCTTTAGCTTATGTAAAAGTATGTTGTGATCAACCGTATCGAAGGCTTTTTTTCAGATCCAAAAATATGACACACACAAGTATATTTCATTGCAAAGATACATTAATTTTTTGAGTTAGCGTTAACACTCCTGATGAAGTAGAGTGATTTGGGCGGAAACCATGTTGCTGCGGGCACATAACCTGATGTTTTTGAATGAATTTGTGGAACCGGCTGATCAGAATTTTTTCAAATATAATATTAATGGTACTGAGCAAGGATACTGGCCTGTAATTACAAGGGTCACTGCAGTCTCCGTCTTTGTAGATAGGGACAACCTTAGCAATCTTCAGCTGAGATGGATATCTGGAGCAGCTGACAGAGTGATTTAATAAGTGGCATAATACTGCTCCTAATACATCTAAATTTTCTTTGAACATACGAATAGGAATGCCGTTTAGTCCAGAAGCTTTAAAGGTAGGCATTTTATTAATTGCTGATATCACGTTTATGGCTCAGTGTTATACATAACGAAGGTGTTGGGCAGAGGGCTCTGCGATATAGAAATGTTGCCCGAGTCATTATTTTTTTGGCCAGTTATGGACCAATACCTGCGAAATATGCGTAAAAATTTTCTACAACATTTTCATCAGTGGTTTCGGGAAGCACAGTTTGCTTACGTTGTCTACCTATGATTTCGTTTATAATTTCCCACAATTTTTTCATGTTGCCAGCGGTCTGTCTAATTAGTTGAGTATAATACTGCTTTTTGCGCGATCGAATCATAGCAACAGACTTATTCCACTGAGGTTTAAATTGCTGTAAGTAGTCGGGATTGTCTTTGTTATGGCGCCATTTGTCGTGCCAGTATTTTTTGGCCTTGAGTGTTTGAAGTATCTCTTTCAGTCATCCAAGGGCACATAGGTTTTTCATGGCAGCTTTTCTTTACCTTGCGATTACTCCTTTCTATAGCGTTTTGTAAATATTTAATTAGGTTATCAGTCTCGATGTCTATGTCTTCATTGTGTATTTCGTTGTATTTATTGCCACGAATTTCTTGGCGTAATATCTCGTAATCTATTTTGGTTACGATGTTACTTTTTGTTTTCATGGTGCCCGTAAGAGAATATAAAACAGCAAATATAGGTAGGTGATCAGAGATTGGCTCTAAGTAAACGCCTCTTGTGACCCCCGTGTCCAGATTTGTCAGTGCGTGGTCGATTAAAGACGTTGATACCTCAGTTATACGCGTTGGTGTCATAATTAAGTTATGGTAGTTGTAAGAATGCAACAAATAGCCATAATCACTGTTTGTCACATTGTATGTGTTTATGTTCATGTCATCTACTTATGTTCATGTCACCTATTTTGGTGCCCCGACAAAACACAGAAAATTGCTTCCAGTTTATCAAGAAAGCCTGTGATACTACTGCTCGGAGGGCGATAAATTACACCAATACTGACGTCATACTCAAGGCGAATAAAAAGGGATTCAATGTCATTGCAACTATATGTGGCCGTTTCAATTGTGCGATAGGCATATTATCTTGAACGAACAAAGCAACGCCTCCCCCACGTAAACGTAAAACCCGCGCATTTGATTTTGTTCTGTAACCTGGAAAACAGAAAGTTTCACCTTTTCGCAACCACGTCTAAGTTGTTGCAATGACATCGAACGAATGCTCATGCTGCGACAGGAATGCAGAAAGCAAACCCCCATTTTTATTTATACTCCGTGTGTTGCAATGAAAAGCTGTTGTAGTTTTTGCTTTAACACACCTGCTTTAACACACCTGCCGTCTCATGGTATGTGGAAGAAACTTGTCCCAGGCTTCTTGTGGGTTCTGCCATTGTTGAAGCACCACGATACACAGCAGTAGCTGCCGTAGCTTGTACCGCCGGACGGCATGGCATCAGCGCAGTCTGAAAATGTTAGTAAGTGGATGCTTCGCTGTCAAATTACGAAAAAGATATGTACACGTCATAAGTGTACCAGCAAACCCCTTTGAATGATTAGCTAATCGATGCACAATACAAAACCAGTGATACATCTCTGACCCATAAAAATCTGACTTATATAGATAGACGTCAAGACCACGTACAAAGATCTTCAGAAGTTTCCAGGCCGCTATCCCTTTTAATGCAATAGTACCGTGGCCTGGGAACTTAAGAACACCTTCGTGCGTACGTAGTATCAGCAGTACATTGGGAAGAAAAATCGTAGTTGAAATTTGTGCGGTAAAATTATATTTGAAACGTCAAAAAATTTGTGGGCAGCTTGCACTAGTGGCACAAGGCTAGCGAAAAAACGAAGATGATGGCCACTTGGCTAGTCCAGATTTGCCTCCGGCCCACCAAGAATTATTCGTGTTCCGAGCCTTCAGGAAACGCGTCGTGAAGCATGCGAGCCCCAACAACGCTTCTCAATATTTTGCACCGAGCCACCGAGCCTATTACCTAGCTGCCCAGCTATGCTCAGCGCACAGACACTCGCGTCCGTGGATGACGCAGCACGCGTCGCCTCGACTTGACGCCATGCCGCCTTTGCTATACTGCATACGTTGCACAATGTTCCCGTCTAGCCACCGCAAACTTTTTTCATTTTAGCGAACCTCCCCGTCCTTACAAGCTTCAGAAAAAGGTTACAACTGCATGAATGAGATGCCACGTAAAAAACAAACTCGCACACACGAAGCGCAACGTGTGTGTGTGCATCTTTCTATGTTTGTTGCATGGTGTCTTATTCGCGCAGGTGTAACCGTTTTCTGCAAAAATGACCCAACAAGCCCAACAATATGTCATTCAACAAGCTTCGCTTGAAAACTTGCTTCACCTGTTATATCACGCACGAAAACGTCGACGCAGCCGACGTTGACGAAAGCGACGAAAGCTTCCCGCTGTCAGTCATGCATGGGCTTGTCGCTGGGTGGATGGTGTTTATGACAGTACAGCTGAAGAAAAATAATCGCGTAAGGTGTGCTGAATAAATTGTTTTTATGTATAAAGAACATACCAGATTTGGGCGTATAATTATTATTTAGTAAAAACAATTCTGTTGCATTGATTATAACTTTTTTTTGCGCTTTTTTCCTCTGACGTTTTCCTCTGATTATAACTTTTTTCCTCTGACGTTTGGTGAGAGCACTAGTTCGTTACGTAGTCGTGACGCACTTCCTAAGGCCAGGTTTCGCGAAGTGTCCTCTCTTGTCTTTTTCTTTCTCTATGCTCTAGGCATGTCACTCCCTTGGCGTCGTTTCTTCGGTCATCTGCAGCGGAGCGCACGTATGCCGCACATGTTGCAACTGTAGCAGCAGGAGTGTGCAACATTGGGATGACATGACTTCTTAAGGCGGAGCCACAGAACAACTATGGCAGAGGTTTTTCGTCGACATTTTAAAGTCAGTCAGCATCTGCATGTTGTGCGTGTACACGTACGAAGTAAAGTATAGCGAACAAACTTCCGCTTTGCTCGCGTCCAGTCTCCGCCTCGGCCACGCCGCACAAAGTCGACCCACGCTTGCATCAGCGCCGCATCGAACTGGAATCGGTAGATCTTGGACATATTAGGGGTTTTTAGCTGTGAACTTCTTTACGTTAACAGGTTACCGAATACCGATTTGCGCTTACCGATACCGGAACGCATGTTTTTCAACAGGGAGTTTTCAAATACCGTTTGCAAGCGCTGCTGGCGCCATATGAGCTGTAGGATAGCGCTTGCTCTGCTGCAAACTGCACCGCACGATTGCAGCGACATCGTAGCCTCGAAACCAGCGTTTGCGGGCTACATGCAGGCCGCGATCGCCGCATGCAATTTCAGATTTTCTGCGTGCGGGCCGCGAACGCCGACTCCCGTTACGACGCATGTGCAGTGCTAGCGACCGCACCGCAAGGGCTCGCGGTGCGCTATTCTGAAACTCCTTAACGTGTTGGCTCCCCAGACCTAAACATTTACGTACCTATGCAAGCGTTTACCTTTACGCTTTCGCAAACCATAACTGGTGATGCTAATTGCATTTAAACTACGTTTTACTTAGAGAGGATTGAATCATCACTGTGGCAAGGTCACAAGACGTTTTTTATCGTGTACGGTATCCTCGTATGCTTAAAAAGGCAAAAAAAATGCAAGGTTACTGCAAGGACTGTGTCGACATCTTATGACACTTCATGCAACCACAGTCATGAGTACCTTGGCTCATGCGTATTGTTTTTTAGGTGAACATGATTAAAAATGTAACTCGTTTGTATGAATGTCGCTGCGCAGTTTTTACACTAAACATACATTGCACGATGCTTCTGAAATAAGTTTGTGATTGTGTGGTTCATTTTAATCACCACCTATCCAGTTTGTTTTGGGCTCGCACGTTTGTGGTTTCGATGTTCTAGGACAGCATAGCCATTTCTAGCTTTCGTATTGGTAATCTGGCTGAAACAATGTCATCGCTGCTAGCGCTCGCACTACGGTCCATCTTGACTCGAGCATCGCACTTGCTCAGAGTCATCTTTTTATATAGGAGAATTGTATGGCAGAGTAAACTCACCTCCGAAAAAAAGGTGTCACTACCCCTTTATTTTCAGCACTCTGCCACTGTCCCATTTCTTGAGCTGTTGTGTCATTACACTCGGCCTACTTCAGTAATCTGTGGTGGTTTCGGATGCTCTACTAGCGAACATTTGTGGTCACTTCATGTGTGCGCTCTTTGTTGACCTCTCTGTACCTCTGCCTGCCCAATGTAGCATTCATTATGTTTGACAATGAAGCGAGGGGCTATTGTTCATCGTTCTGGCATTGTGAAAAAGTGTTTGCATTTTTTAATGTTCTTTGTGTTTTCTAGTCCACGTAGGAGAATATGCTCAATTAATCAATTACACATTTTACCTCCATGACATCATGTAAGGTTAACTTAATATTTGTCTTGTTATTGAGCTGGTAAATAATTGCTCGTTCATTTTGTCGGACATATAGTAGAATTCTGACATGCACCGTGCATGCTCATACAAGGGTCTAAAAGCTTATATCGCCTGATGCAAGAACCTTAACCTGTCAAGACTCTCCTTGAAGGGGCTTGATCTGATCTTTCTCAAATTACTGGTGATATGTGCATCTGCCCATGCACGACTATGTTGCGGAGCACTAGATGCGCCTCCAGATAATGTTATGCTGACGCAACTGCCCTATCTAAAGGGACATATCTGTGGAAGCTGATACACATATTGGAGGACAAACCCATCCTGGTCAGCCTAAACAGTCGCTTAACAGGCATTGCACAAAGAGCAGAAAAGGAACAACCAGGTGTCACATAATGCACAATGTGCAATAAGTGGGTCGTCGAATGCTTTGACTGTGTACAAATGCTTCATCTTGTTTACTCATTAAGCATAGCGCGTACCCATTGTTTGGATTACAAAAGCTTCTGGCACAATTTTTCACTGTCGCCAGCTACAGCACAAAAAAATTGCACAAACTTTCTTGCAGGTGTGCAGCGGGTAGTACCACTCTTCTCGAAGAGTGACGAAGGATGGCATTGTGAATGCCTGCCTACTATACAATTAATAATGGCGTGGTGGGTACCCTGTGAGTGTACTTGCAGCATTTACCCAAAAAGTGTTAAAAAAAGGCTCCGAAAGAGCGCTCTTTCAGCTTTCACATTGACAGGGCTGTGCACAGGCGTGGCGATTTTTTCTAAAAAATGGATATATCTTTTCAGGAATTCAGTTTCGTTCATGTTTCTTTTTATTATATAGGCTTATATAGGTGAATGGTTCATTTTCCTCTGACTGTTTCCTGTTAACTATTACAGTGGCAACAAGAATGAAATTTTGATTCGCTGTTTGCTGTGAAAAACTTCACCAGTGTGTCAATCCTTCGTTTTAAGGTTATCGACAGTCTTTGTTGCATAAAAGAGCAAAATGTATTGTAGAGACATGGCTCAGGCTCAGAAAAATGTAGGTGCTACTGCAGCAGCTTCACATTGAGGCCCACACTGTGCTCTGGATATGAATCGCCTAACTGAGGCTTCTGAGCTAAAGGCTCTAAAGGAAAATGATCACCGTTGTAGCAAAACTTGACAGGAATGACATTGCTAGTTCAAAAATTGTGCAATGAATTGTGGTATTTTATTCAGCAGCAATTTTTGTGTGCTTAGCGAGTTTGCTTGTGCCTACTTTTACCGTTGGTAATTTTTCTTCCTCTCTCTTCCTCTCTAGGCATCAGGAGATTGGGAGGTCAATCTTGGATGGAAAACGTTCTTATATATGAACACATGTTGTCTGCATTGTTTTATTACCTTAAATGTTTTCGTTGAGTGCCGTATGCCCCGCCACGGTGGTCTAGTGGCTAAGGTACTCGGCTGCTGACCCGCAGGTCGCGGCATCAAATCTCGGCTGTGGCGGCTGCATTTCCGATGGAGGCGGAAATGTTGTAGGCCCGTGTACTCAGATATGGGTGCACGTTAAAGAATCCCAGGTGGTCAAAATTTCCGGAGCCCTCCACTACGGCGTCTCTTATAATCAAATTGTGGTTTTGGGATATTAAGCCCCCCAAATCAATCAAATCAATTGAGAGCTGTATCTTTTAAGCACGTTGCATTTTTGCAACCAATTGTTTCTGTGGCTTGGTTTCTTGATTATTCAATGTTTTCTGTAATGGTCACGCATTTGTTCACATAAAGTTTTGGTACATTCACGCAATGCCTCATT
Organism: Rhipicephalus microplus; assembly: GCF_043290135.1. Taxonomy (NCBI): domain Eukaryota; kingdom Metazoa; phylum Arthropoda; class Arachnida; order Ixodida; family Ixodidae; genus Rhipicephalus; species Rhipicephalus microplus. Next base: position 135,936,677 of record NC_134701.1, on the reverse strand, counting down.
GTAATCTACATGTCTTTGAAAAGAAGATTGTAGTTTTATGCATTACAAGTGTTGCTGTGAAATATTATTAGATTCTGCAAGATAGTAATAGAATTTCTCCTTCGTTTTCTTTATGTGGATGTATTTGATGCTCTTTATTACGGGCATCTTCGTCCTTTTTATGCATTAGCACTAAATAAATTGCAAGTGACGATTCTATTGTTTTGCTGTGTGATGTGTAGATTAGCATGCAATTTCGTTAATTATGATTTTAGGGGCATGCTTATATGCAGAGCGAGATATGAAAAATTTGAAAAAGCTGTGGCCGAATAGGAATTATGTTCAATGGTGTTTGTTGGTAAAAGAATGAATATGAATATATTTGGAATATTATGCTTTGCAGTACCCTTTTTGAATTTCCCTTCAAGATTTTATCAGATAATTGCTGTCAATTAGCATTATTCTCTTTTCATTGTTGTCTTTGGCATTTGATAATCAAGGTTACAAAGGCCGCGTTTCTGTAAAATTTAGTGCGGAAACACTTGTTTGTTGGAACTAAGCTCATGTCAAAGAACTGAAGGTGGTCACAAAAAAATATTGATTCCCACACTCAGCAATACTTATAAATATATAGTGCAGTTCTTGAGTGAAGTGCCACAAAAACATTTTTGTTTCAAAAATATCCAGCACTTCACAAACACTTTTGTTTTCTTTGTGCAGATTTGTGCTCTTCCAACAGTCCACCAACTGCAGATGTTAAGCAGCCACGCCAAAGACGCCTTTTCCAATGTCAACTGTGTGACTATAAGACACAGCGTTCAGGTGATTTAAAAAAAAAACATGCCATGCGACACACAGGAGAGTGACCGCATGGATGCCACATATGCCCCCAGAGCTTTTCACCAAAGGGTAATCTGAAAGTCCACCTACGCACTCACACGGGTGAACGGCCATATCAGTGCTCCATATGTTCTCAGAGTTTTACACTAAAAAAACATTTGACAGAACACCTGCGCATTCGTTCAGGTGAGTGGCCATATGAATGCCTCACATGCCTCAGGAAGTTCAAGACAAGGACAATTCTAACTGAACACATGCGAATCCATACAGGCGAGCGTCCATATCAATGTCAGGTATGCCTCAAGCGCTTTTCACAATTGAGCACAGTGCACAACCACCGTAAAATCCATACAACCAAGCAGTCGCATCTGTAACCTTTGTGCACCGAGACGTTTGTGCAGAGTGTCAACCACAGAAGACACCTCAAATGTCCTGAATGTGAGTGATCATATCGGTGAAAGTTTGATTCAAGCTTCTTGTGGAGCCCCACTTCATGCATTATTTCAAAGAATTGTGGCAGTGCTGAGTTATGTAGAACCACTTAAAGCTATGAGTTTTAGTTACAACACCTTGGATTCATTATTCGGAGCAAAGCATTGTTATGCATGATGTAAGATGTCACATTTTGGGTTGTAGGCCGGCATTCGCTATGCTATTTTTCGTCACTCTTTTGAGAAGCGCGGTATCCGCTTAACACTTGCAAGGAATTTTGAGCCAATTGTTCATGCAGTAGCTGACGACGATGAGGAATTATGGCTAAAGTGGGTATGCGCCACAGTTGATAGGGGAATCAGAACAAGCGTTTGTAATGAGTTGGAGCATTGCACGGCCCACTTGTTAAGCTATTCGTATTGTGCGTCGACTGGTTGTTCTTTCGCTGTTTTGAAATGCTTTATAAGTATTCTTAACGGGATTGCTTTCCAGACATGAAGCCTGCCTAAGGCAAGTTTGCCAGCAAGTCACAAGCACCGGCGTAGCTCAGTGGTAGATTACTGGGCTAACACCCAGCGAACCCAGGTTCGAGCCCATCTGTGTGAAAAATGCTAGCTTTTTTTTCTAATTTTGCACGATGTGGTTACAGACATTGGTGGCGGCGCACAGCTGCACGTGACTCAAGTTGTAATCTCATGACAGCTTTCGCTGGAATAAATATATATTGTGAGCATCAGTCATACGTGTAATCTTATCATATGTACATACTCAATACCACCAGTCTGACCAGTGTTGTGGGGCAGAGTCATGGCAAGTAAAAGTGGCGTCTCTGTTATCTAGATGACATCATTATTTTCTCCTTTTCTTTTTTGTCAGCATCTTAATCGTTCAGACGAAGTTGGGACGTGTATTTTCAACGCTAGACTTCAGTTAAACGCCAAAATATGCGTTTTTGCCAACGAGAACATGCAGGTGCTGTACCACCTTGTCAGCAAAGATGGCATTCGGCCGGATCCGACAAGCTTGTTGCCATGATATGCTTCCCTCAGCCAGAAAATTAAAAACACCTTCGTGGTTTCCTGGGCCTGGTGTCCTATTTCGACCGCTTCAGCAGTCATTTTGCTGCCGTCACATCGCCACTGTGCAAGCTGCAGACATCAGGATCTACCTTTGCATGAAATGACCACTGTGAGCGTGCCTTTCAAGCCCCCAAGCATGCTTTAACATCCGACCCTGTTCTGTGTCACTTTGACGAAAACGCATCTACATGTCTGCACACAGACCCGAGCGGTCATGGCATTGGTGCAGTTGTTCTACAGTGGAATGTCACTTCACGAGAGATAATTGTTACGTATGCTTGTCATGCTTTCACGGCTGCTGAACAGAACTGTTCGACAACTGAGAAGGAGTGCCTCGCTGTCGTTTGGGTCATACAAACATTTCGATCATATCTTTATCAACACCACTTCACAGTTATTACAGACCTTCACGCCTTATGCTGGCTTTCACCGCTGCCAAACTTGTCTGGTTGTCTCGGTCCTTGCGTGCTTTGCCTACAAGAGTACGATTTTGACGTCATCTACAAGTCTGGCAAGAGACACCATGATGCAGACGTTCTCTCTCGCTGCCCCCTTCCACTGTGATCATTGAGTTTGTCTGCTGGTTGCTCGTCTCGTGCGCAGGACACTGCGGCAGCCCTCACATTATCCCACCTTGCGGTTAACTACACACTGGCTTCCAATCGCTACACCGAGTTCAACACACGCCATCGTGATGATCCATATTTCAATCGCATTATCGAACGCCTAAGTGGCAAATTGCCTACTCGTAATGCTAAATTGCTCCGACAACTACGGCAATTTAAGCTCATTAACAATGTGCTACATCGTTACGCTTACACTACTCATGGACACCGCTGGGTTCCAGTACTTCCGCATTTTCTGCCTCACCATGTTCTTGAAGCCTTTCACTACAACCCATGTGCCACTTGGGGTTTCACAAAACACAACGCCGCATTACGATACGTTTCTTCTAGCCTGGCATCTCTACCTTTATGGCCAAATATTTTGCATCTTGCCCGCTGTGTCAACGGCCTAAGTGACCAAATTCGTGCCCTACTGGCTTTCTGCAACCCATCCCGTGTCCTGAAACACCTTTCGGCATCATTGGCATAGACCTACTCGGGCATCTCTCCATCACGCTAGCGAGTCATCTTTGGATTGTGACTGCTGTCGATCACCTGACACGGTACGCAGAGACTGCTGCATTACGCACAAGCTCTGCACCAAACGTCGTAGACTTCTTTTTTAGCGCCGTTGTATTGCGTCACGGTGCACCTCACGTCCTCCTGAGTGATCGCGGCAATATGTTCCCATCCACCAAAATTGAAAACCTGCTCATAACATGTGGCACAGTACATAATACGAAGTCAGCGTGCCATCCCCAAGATAATGGGCTCACAGAGAGATTTCATCAGACACTAACAGACATACTATCGATGCACACCGCACCAAACTACGACAGCTGAGATACAATTTTGCCTTTTGTGATGTTTGTGCATAACACCTCTGTTGAAAGAACTACTGGCTACTCTCCTTTTTACCTCGTGTGCGGCTGTTCACGGACTTTCATCATCGATGTCCCTTTCCTAAATGTTCCAACTTACACCTCAGCAATCGTATCAGAGCAGTTCATTGCAAGGCTCGAGGAGTGTCGGCAACCAGCTCGCCTTATTGCAGAAGCCAATCAGCAAGATCACAAGCAACGCTACGACCGCTCTCATCGCGATGTCTCCTTTAGTCCGGGGGATGAGGTGTTGCTTTGGACGCCCATTCGTACTCCAGGATAGTGCAATAAATTTCAGTCACGCTTCATTTGACCCTATATGATCAATGAACAAATGTTAGCAGTGAACTATCGTGTCACTCCTATCGACCTTTCTTCAGGTCGTCGCTATCGTGGGTCGTAGGTTGTCCGTGTATCACGTCTAAAGCCATTCGTTCAACGTTTTGTTTCCGTCTAAGACGCGACAACGCTGGCCGCTCACGCATGAGGGGAAAAATTAGAGTGAGCATTAGTCACAGGCATCGTTTTATCATATGCACACACTCATCATCATCAATCTGTCCCGAGTTGTGAGGCAGAGTCTTGGCGAGTAAAAGAAGTATCTTGCAGCCTAAACGTTGCCGTGCAATATCTATATATATTGTACAGGTTAATTAGGTGATTGCAAACATGCCTACGTATTTTCTTTTATAACACATTTTATAAATTATTAATTCAAAATCGCTATTCGTTTAAATTTGCATCAAATCTAACAATTACTATTTGCACAAGCCTACTGATAAAGCATGAAGGTGAAGAAGAGAATATGTCCATTTGCACCATATGTCTTATTCACATTGATAGCCACTGAGGGTTAGGTTAACTTTGGTAAAAGAAATAATATGCATAGAAATGATTCGCAACGGTTCTTACCACATCTGAGGTCCTTAAAATGGAAGATGTCGATGTTTCTCTGATGACATATATTAACGAACCAAATTTTCTTTTACAGTAATACATACAGCAGCTGAAAATATTGCACCAGTGTGACTGTCGGTAAAAATGAAGCTATGAATAATTTGTATGCTCCTGGCTTCCACTTGCACAAATGCAAACTTAGTGTATTTTTAGCGCTGCAAAAATTGGAACAGCAGCAGCTTATTGTTGTTTACCTTAATTGCAGATTTTCTTGACCGACCTATATCTTAACTTTACTCGGAAATAATTTTTTACATGTGCACTCTCGGAAATAATTCTAGGTGACCGTTAATATCTGCTTGTGAGTGCACCATTCTTGTATAATGTTCTCTCATTCTCATCTCGTTGAAGTGTTGGTGCTTATGATTACCTTCATGAAAGCGGTATAGTAAATGTGTAAGTACGGCATTTCAGTAGTAATTCTAAAATATTTTACCCGGATAAAAGTGGTGTAGTATAATTTGTCTCAGAAAGGGTTCTGAGCTGGTTTTCTTTCTCTGCCTTCACCTTTCTGTATATTCTGTAAGTATTTTTCATCACATTTAATAGATTGGTGTTTAGCAAATATTATGTGTTGTTTATATATCAATGCTCACTCTAACTGCATGTACAATGATTTGCATTTCAGTGTGCCTAACGTATTTACAGGAGTTGAAACAATGGTTATACCCCACAGGGGTATTTGCTTCTGCAGGCGTTTGGTGTGTTGCGACACCACGGACCCGTGCTATTAGAAGGGGCGGAAATCGACTGCCTCCCACACCTAGCCATGGCATGGCCTTCTAAGCTGGCTGCGCATGGCTAAATGATACCGGAGGTGGCGTTTCTTGGCTGTTTCTGGTGAAAACGAGGTTTCGGAGTTTGAGCAAATGCCACATGAATAAACCTTTAAAGGAGCACTGGCATCAAATTTCAAGATAGAGATGTGCTCATCATTCGATCGCTTGGTCTGCAAAGGTCTTCTTAGCCAAATTTAAATGGCATCCGTCACGTGGAAGCTATTTTAATTCGATGTCAAACAGCGTAGCAAAGCTAAGGAGAAAAAACAGAAAATAGACTGCCCTGCGACATCGACACTAGTGCTACGTATTTGGTGTGATCACGGAGGAAGCAAAGGTAGGAGAGGCCCTGACGTCACTCATTGTGAAGCCGCGATGAAGCCGGAAGTCGGCCATGTTGACTGGGCAAATTCTCCTCTTTTGTTTACATCCGAATGTAAAGCAAAAGGCACGACTCTCTCACTCTGGCTCGGAAAACACGTGAGCTGCGCAGCGGCCGTGTCGCGACAATCCGAAACTAATGGAACAAGGCTCAACACTCTGGGCCAGCACACCTTCGGCAAAATCATTTCCTCCGAGTATTAACAGCGAGTAACAGTTCACCGACAACGAAGCAAGTACAAGAGAACGCGCGCTAGATGCACTGACAACGGCGAGTGTTTTCAGGTCATCATTTCAGAAACTGTACAGACAAAGCAGATGCTAGATGCAGAGCGATGTGGTAGAGGCAGCTCATACCGCAGATTGCACATCCGCACTGGTGGAGAGCGGCAGCGCAGGAACGCTTGACCACAAGAACCAAAAGGGCGCTTGTTGCCATAGAAACCGGTACTGGCCACATTGTGTTTCAACGTTGAAGGCATGATATGTTTGGCATCCGGTATTTTACTTTCTGCCCAAATTTCGTGTCCAAAACGGCATTAATTGAACCCCACCACTGCTGGGTTTGTCATATTTGTATTGATGAAAACCACCGTTTTTTTTTGTTGTTGAAAAATTTGTGAACGTAGTAACGTATTTACTCGTGTGTAAGCCGCAGAAAAAAAAAGTTTACATATGCAGCAAAAAAAAAAACGCAAATGCTTGTTTGTAAAGCTGGCATCACGGCAGTACTTTTCAGCTGTGCAGAGAAGGTAGAGGTAAGGTAAAGAAAATGATCCACGAATTGTTGAAGAGGGTGCAGGTGAATGATTGATTGATTGATTGACGGACGGACGGATGTGGCTGTACTCTTTAGATCGGGGGGTGGCTAGCGCCACCAAGCCGTAATACTTAATGAACCAAAAACTAGATTTATTTTTTTCCTTTAAATAGTGAGGTTGAGGATTCGTGCTTTGCAGTGAAAAGTTTAAATTTCACTCGTGCCTTGACTTTAGCCACAAATCAGATAACCTCCTTCTAGTTAATTCTACCCGCTTAAAGTCTATTTTGCCCTCCCTATCCTTAAACCCCAGTGCTTTGAAAAACTTTGCGCCATCATCCTGAACTATACGGTGAAGCCCTTTACAGAACATTATCAAGTGTCCGGCAGTTTCTTCTTCTTCTCCACACGCACTGCGTACCATGTCTACCCCTTCGTATTTGGCCCGATATGTCTTGGTTCGCAATACTTTCGTCCTGGCCTCAAACAGTAGAGAACTACCCCGAGTATTATCATAGATCCTTTCCTTGGCGATTTCCTGCTTAAAAGTTCGATAGATCGCTAGTGCGGACATCTTAATCATGCCAATTCTCCACATATCGGTCTTAGCTTCCTTCACCTTCTTCTTAACCGATAATTCTTTTCGGTTTGGCCCCCTGCTCTTTTCTAAGTATTTACCAGTCAATTTTCTGGTTCGCTT